>NC_143552.1:34527500-35727500 GCF_054136105.1 Typopeltis vanoorti
TCCGTGTGCCAGTGGCCCAGAGCGGTTTTATTAGCATCGAATTGAAAGAGCAAAGCAGGCACGCAAATCGAGAGATCACCTTCCTTCCATAGTTATTTGAAGATATTTTTGCAATAGTATAATACAGAAGGAACGCTAGCCGTAACAAACAAAGATGAATGGGGGGAAAAACACTTACGTGGCGATGCACGTGCAAAACCACCACCGATGACATACGGCCTCCATAATGTCTTCTGACACAACACAACAATCACAATAACAGACACGTGGTGGCTCGCGGTATTAGACATCGCTACAACAAACGCCCTAACGACTGGCTGCTCCTGACGGGGACGAGCAAAGGGGCACCGATGCAGCCATGAAAACACGCTGGACCGATCCATTCTTTCTCTAAGGGATGAATCAGATATGGCTGAGAACAGCTGATAAAAGCATGAGTAGTTCGATGACAATGGCAAAGATTATTTCCGCGTTTGATGTCGGGGAAGTTGGGAGCTGATGGAATAGCTCTTTGGTGATGCCATCGAAGGAAGGAAAATCAAATTCAATAATTCACTCAAAAATAAAAAATAAACAAAAAAACGCATTATATTTTCTCTGAAACTATAAAAATAAAGCTAAATTTTTCTGACAAAAATATTATAATGCTTTATGCTTTCCATTGTTTATTTCCGTTTAAACCCATATTCATTTCACATTTAAGAAACTAGCCTAAAAATAGAATGATATTCTGCAGAGAAAACAACGTGTTTTATAAAGACTATCTTATATTTCTTTACATCAAACATGAAAAGAAACAAATCTTCTCGAAAAGCTTTTCATGCAGTAGTGTACTTAACAGTTCACAGTGCTAATAGCTGAAACTGTTTAAGAATCCCATTATGATAATATGCTTTTAATGATATAATATGAACCTTAAAATATGCCCTGATTATTATTTCGGAAAGAAAGAAATTACATAGGCAAAGTTGTATCTATGGCATCACAGCTATGGCGTCTAAAACACCAACAGTACTCATGAGTTATGAAATGATACTGTGTGTGTGTGTGTGTGTGTGTGTGTGTGTGTGTGTGTGTGTGTGTGTGTGTGTGTGTGTGCGCGCGCATAAAACATAATATTACATTCGTTTCGTCTCAGTATTTCGTCTTCGTACTGTTTTATTTTATGAGATGGCGCGAAGCTAGTTATACCACTTAATATTGGAAATTAAAATACACCAAGGGTACTTCAAAGTTTAATTGCTAGTACTTAAGCGAAATGCTATGATGATTATTTATTTAATTTGCTTTTTGTAGATTTTAGAGTTTATTGAGGAACCAATCAGGGAAGCATAACATGTTTTTTTATTATTTTTATCTTTTTTAATGCAAACTTGCGATTATCGCTTTTTGGACCATTTATTTTAATGTTGGTTCATTAAAATTAGAACATTTAATATGAACATGATTTTTTCTTATTATTAAAAAAAACACAGGAATTATTTTCCTTAATGTATGTTGTCGAGTTAAAAATAAAAAGTCAGAAAATCTAATGTTTCGAATGAAAGCAGACTCAAACATAGGGCAATAGTGCCCAAAGTAAATTTCGTTTGTGAGCTAAATCAAAGATAAACAGTTTTAATTTTATCTGGAATTTTTTGTTCCAATTCATATTTTTATTTTATTATTTCTGGATTGATTTTACAGCAATGCAAAATAATAATCTTTAATTTATGTCGTATAAAATTTACTACATTAAAATAAAATTTTAGAATCAATGTGAGGGTTCTCTAAAGGTCAAAAACCACCTTTTTGATTGGTAAATGTAAAATATGAGTTTTATTACATTTTTATGGAATTGTTTTTATTTATTACTTTGATATGGAAGTCTTAATGAATTCTTGTAAGCAGTAAAGTTGTACTGATAGCTTTCAGAAATTACTTATATATATGTGTGTGTGTGTGTAAAACCAGGTTTAAAAATAGCTTGGTATCTTTAACATATATACAGTATATATATATATATATATATATATATATATATATATATATATATATATATATATATATATATACAGTATATATATATATACAGTATATATATATATATACTGTATATACAGTATATATATATATATATACAGTATATATATATATACTGTATATACAGTATATATATATATATACTGTATATATATATACAGTATATATATATATATATATATATATATATATATATATATATATATATATATATATATATATATATTTAAATAGTCGTTTACGATTGACAAAGACCTGGAATAAAGGACTAATATTTTTACTGATTGAAACAAAATGGATCTGAAATTATATAAATATACACCTTTATGAGATGACAGAGTGTACAGATCTCTAGTCTAAAATAATGAAGAAATAATTAAACTTCTACGATACCGTGAACGGTATGGATAACCGGCATGCTTGTGTCATCATTTGGACAAATATCATGGAAAAGTTTGGAGAATCTGAAGTAGATACTCGTGATATCTCTAAGAAGTCTGATTGGGTTAGGCACCAAGGCCTATTAAAAAAGAGTCTATCTACTAAGAGTCTATCATACAAGTCTTACAGATTTCTGTCTGGATAAATTATGTGTGGATCTTTATTCTTAAGCTTTGAACTAATGCTGGAGTTCCGCAAGGCTTTCTTATTTTATTTACCTTCTTCCTTCTATATATCAGCAACCTTTTCCTATTGAATGCAAATCTAATCCACAACATTTTTGCTGATGATACTACATTCCATCCCTCTTTTTCGTCTGGCAAACCTTGCACTTCCAAAACTTTCAGAATATCAAATTCTCCAATCCTAATTTCTCATATCCAAATCATTCTTCAGTGTGATTCTAATAACTTGTTCATTTAGAAAAAAAAAATCTTGTTATTACAAACATCGCCTCTTTCATTAGTTTGCCTGCAGAAAACTATTAACTCTGTGCAAATCGGAAATCTGTACAACCACTAAATATTCTTCCACAATTGCACTAGTGCTACTAATAATTCCCTAAAAATATTCGACAACAATAGAGGAGAGCAATTTGATTGATTAAAGATCTCACCAATTCACTCCACTATCGTTACACAGGCATTTATTTTTCACTACTCTTTCCAAATATTTCCAAGGCAGTGTTCGTCAAAATTTCCACGATAATTGTCTAGTACTCTCCCATATTTTTTAAAACACATGCAGCAGCAATTCTATACTCATCCAAAGTTCAATTCTAAATCCACACAACAAAGTTTTTCCTTGTTAATAGTTTCTTCTTTCTCCGAAATTTCGAATCCAGTATAGGACGTGAAGTATATGAGCTTGTCGACTGAAGGTGAGTTAGCCGGTCTCATGCAAAGGTGGAAGGGTTTTTTTATTCCCACAAAACGGCCAAACCAAGAAGAACACACGATATTAACAGACATACTGGTATCATAGCCTTAAATGTTTCGGCCCGTAATTCCAAACATTTTTTTTTTCTCAACCTACTGTTCATCCATGATAATAAGCGGATTATTATTATTTTAAAAATAATAGTGTTCTGCAGTGCATGGAATGCTTTCTCAAGCTGAATGGTCAATAAAATTATAATCACGCTGCGATGGAAAATTTGAAAAAGTGAGAGGAGTTTAACTATTCAAAGGATAACAGAGAAATCTGGACGTGAAGGTAGTTTGTGCAAAAATGGGTTCAAAAAATCTTACAGAACAGCTTTCAAGTTAAGTAATTTTGGGCAAAAATAAATAAATTAAATTAAATAAAGAGTACCGCAGTCCCTAAAACAGTTGCAGCATTTATTCAATAATAACTTCCCCCTCCCCCTGAATTCATCAAGAGTAAAGAGATCACTGGCGATTAGAGATAATAGTTTTTCATTTTCAGATGTCCGGACAGTGTAGAACTACTTTACTGTCGATTCTTTAAAAGGCTATAAAGATCGATGTAAGCAGATAAAATATGTGCCATAAAATAAAAATCCGTAAACATCTTTATACCCCAAACACATTATTTGTTCCATTTCCTTAGAATTACAAGAAAAACAAAAAAAGAAAAAATAATAATAATGAATGGCAATCGATAATGACAAAGGGAATTCATTTTCCGCCACAAGAGTTTCGAATTTAGGACATCACTTTCGTTTCTAGAAAGTGAAAATTATTTCTAGCAGAAAATCCCATCATACGAAGAATATAAACGACGACCAAGAAAAAAATAAAATAAACGTAAATGAGAAATCCGTAGAAATATCGTCTGTAAATTAAATTCTTGTCGAAGCAAAACTACTTTTCTAGGAATCGCCTGCAACTGTTTTAGATAGCCAATCAAAGGACTTTAACATTCGATTTAATTTTGGACTTTTAATTAATCAAGGACTGTAAACAAAAAAAAAAAAAAAAAACTCTTTCTTTCAATTGTTTTCAACCATTAAAGAAAAGCAATTCCGCTAACTTAAGAAAAACAAAAATTCACAACTGGTATTTACAATAAATGAAAAGAAGATCAAACGAAAAGATGCGACGACACGACTCGTATAATCAAAGTACAAAATATACTTTTTAAATAATTTTCTTTTTTAGATTTCGTAACATTCGTAATACTATTATTATAACCTCTGTGGTACAGATTAAATGAGCGTGGAATGAAAAACTCGGAGAACATTTAATTGTAAACAGTTACTTGGAATGCTAAGACATTCCAGGAGAAATTACTTAATTTTTCCTATCCACGTATGTACACACCTTGCTCGTTTTTTTTAAAACACCGCATTTTGTGAATATGACAGATAAGAATCATGTTTTTTATTTTTAATAAAAATCATAAAAAGCTTCAGATCCTCTTCTTACTCTCTATGTACATCGCAATAAACAAATACATGAAAGTTTGCGATTAAAACTTCGATGTGAATTTACTTACATTTTTGTAATTTTAGTACATATTCAAACAGATTTTATACATGTTTTGGTGCATATGATTTCAAACTATGGATATTAATATCCATAGTTTGAAATCATTTATATTTAGCATTTTTATATGATTTTAAGAATGCAGCTGCTGTTTTTAATCTGAATTTTTTTTAAATGTTCTATGGAATGCTCCAACTTTGTATCGTGAAATCATTCCACAATGATGAACCCCCAGAAAGAAGACCTCGATTACAGTCGCCGAATAGAGGAATTTTTTTTTAGACTTTCTTTTCAGCCGGTTCAGAACACATAATATTTTAATCTTTCAGACAACAATGCATGTTAGGGTTTGTGGTCAGGAAATCGGTGTAGGTGTCTGCGTAGCCCTCATCTACCCTTCGATAGCTTCAAAATCATAGGTAACCAGAATGATATTATTTAGGAAATAATATAACAACAAGTACAACAAGTAGGGAAGGCCAATTCAAATTCATTAGGAATGCGAGAAAGCTTTCATCTTTGAAATCAAAAATAAAACTGTCTTGTTTCAAATAGTGGGGAATATTTTTTTTCTCCCAGAAATCCGGTATTTCCTCTTACAAAACCGACCATTCTAAAACAATTCACAAAGAGCACAAGCCTCTATGTCAATTTGGAGGCAAAAACATTCCAGTATTTAATCTTTCCAAGCATTTAGGGCAACCATTAAAGGCATGATAGGAAAGTCACCATATTTCATTAAAACCTCGGAAGTGTTTACACTCCTTTGCTGCCATTAACATCGATCGTGACGAATCTTTTACGATATTTTAGTGATTTGTTAATTTATTTATCAACATTCGAATGATGAACTTTTAGCGTTACTAGAAGATAGATTCTCTATTAAAAAAAAAATCAAAGCCCTTAAATATTGTTTAAAATTGTTTATATAAAATGTGATTAAATTCAAGGTATTGTGATATCCGAAGAGAGTACTCTCAAACATGGTCTGAGCAAAGAAGAGATGGTGGAGATTTATGCATATACAGCATATTCCATGAACTGGCCGGCGTTTACGTGATAAATAAAATATGAATCTAGATCTTATTGTGACTTTATTATTATCCTTTAATTCTTTTATATGTTATCCGCTTATGAGAAAGGACTCCAAACGCTGTTACGTGTATCACTGAATAATCAGCACACCTTAAATGAACAAAGAATAAAACAGAACAAGATGCATCTCAGAACATGTAAGAGCAAATTATTATCTTCATACTGACCGCAGAATTTCATCCTTTTGCAATCTACTATTTTCTAAGAAGTGAGTTTTCACCAACTGAAAAATCCTGTGATTGATAACTGAGCATCAAACTGCTATGTTAAGTGGCGAACATTCCAAGAATCATTATATTGTAATGGGGAGAGAGCGGGGGAAAGACAAGTTTTTTTCCGGCGGTACGGGAAGCTAGTTAAGTATTCTATTATCATACCATTATGTGGAAACGCTATGCTACAGTAACATTTTACGGTACGAACGCATCGCGTGCCTCTCGGCATTCGTCCATTAATCTTCTTGTGTAGTTTCGTGACTTAAGTGTCGTCAACAAGTTGCACTAGTCGATGGACCCTCGTTAATAACATCCCCAACTGTAGGGATCTTATATACCTGAAGACGTGAATTATTGAAAAGTGTGAGTTTTCAGATATCGAAATGTGAGTGTAGCATTGGTCATTAGATACTACTGTAACCGTTTGGTACCACCGCACCACCTTTCTACTTTAAGTGTTTCAAGTTATTCACAGTTCCATAAGGAAAGAACGTTTTTATTTTATTTTATTTTTTATTATTTTGTATTTAATATCATTTGCCATATAAATTAAATACTCATTATCTTCAGAGGATCCTGTTACAGTATTTTTGGTGTCTATGTTTTTGTTATTTGATTTCTACAGAGCCGTCTCTGGCAACTTTTTTTTAGTCAATCTCCCAATTTTTCAAGTCCAACTCACCCTGCAACCAAATAGTACCAAATCTAGTAATCATCGAAGATTTATAAGATAATTAGCAGAAATCATTTTCTGCAAATCCTCCCCTACCTTAATAAAGCTCAACTGTTGAAGAAATACAGCTGCAAGAACTAATTTACAATAAAAAAAAATTCAAGCATCATTGTTGGTTCTGATGAGCAGTGATTTTAGTAATCAACTTCGTTGATTAATTCTGGAATTCGCAAGATCCTCACGACTTAGAGTTAGAGGAACCACTATTACTATTCTTTGCATCTGTGATTAGAAATGTTACTTCTTTCATTATCCATTTATTTAATTATAAATGTTCCCCAATAACAGATTCGTTAACAAATGCAAATAAGCTCGAATAACTAAATAAGACGCCGTAGATTACGGTGTAATACGCAGAAGTCAATAATATTGACTACGTAATGTATACCAGTTCAGGAAAATCTTATGTAAGAGGTTTAATTATTGTAATAACGCCCTAATAGTTTCCCATATGAATAGCATAACAATCATAGTAATGTATGATTGTTGTTCTTACAAGCATATATTTCATTCAATTTGTGGGTTCACCATTCTCACAGTTCAAAATTTAGAAATAAAACATGAATAATAAAAGCAGTCGCGTATATATACAGACAGAGAATTCAGTATTTATAAAAAATACACTTGACTGTATTATTATTATCATTTTGTGTGCTTTGTATTATTATTATTTTTATAAGCTTCCTTCCGATACCTTTTTTTAAAAGATCTAAAATAACTTTAATTTGCAAGATCAAATCGGAAGAATAAACAGTGAGCAAAAGCAATACAGCATTTATTTTGCAAACCAATATTACTATCTTTTTCTTTTCAAGTTTTATTTCTAATGTTTTATTTCTAAACTGATTTTTAATGGATATCTGCAAACTAATAAGTATTAAAATTAAGGAAGGGAACTCTTTGTACTGGGTTTAGTCTTTATCTGAATGATGAAATGTAACGAAGATAAGAGCATAGAGACAGTCTATACGTCATTCTTCATCTAAAATTGTGTCCGCGCGGTTAGCCTAGTGGCTGTGCGCCTCGCAACCATATGACTAGAGAAGGAGTGTCCCAGGTTCGATTCCCTTCGAAGACGTGAGGAACTTCCTCAGCCATAGCCAAAATAGCCAGTCTTGGGCTATTTTGGCTATGGCTTGGGCGCGGGCAGTAGGGTTTTTCATCCCGCAAGCAGGCAAACCAGCCCCGTGAACACACACACACACGGTCTACAGCCATAAATACTTAACCCCCATGAGGGGGGGCTCAACTCGACCCAATAGGGACGGGGGGGAGGGAAAGGGAGGAAACTCCATACGAATAAATAAATCTAAAATTGTGGAAATCTATTAGGCCTCTGCGCACATTTTTCTCTATTACACTGATTCTTATTAGGGGAACCCTATCTGTCGAAAGCATTCTTATGTTAAAGATATGTTCGTGAAAATCAGGTGGATCCCGATAATAGACCGCTGAAGATCCGAATAAATCATCTATTCGACCAATATACATTATAACTCCTTACTTATTTGGTAGATAAAGAAAGAGATGTGGTAGAACGTGCAAAATGACACTTCCAAAAAGTACATTTCACGCAGATAAATAATGTATCCGTGCGGATTAATACTATCGAATACAGTATTTATATACTGTATAAATGATAAATAAACACTAAATACACGACCAGCCGCTTGAGAACTAGTATCAGTGCCAAACTTTGTATATTTCTAGACTATGAACTGAAATCAAACGTCATCAAAAGAACGGAGTGCAGGGCAACAGCTGAATCGCCACACGACTCATTCGTCAATTTTGTCAAATGCACACCAGTCTAAACTCAACCAATGCGCCTTCTTCTTCTAACAACTAAACTATGTTCCCCCCACCCTCCCACAACTGAAAATTCTCTTCCAGTTAGCTAAGTTGAAGATTTGAGGCGGGAGGTATTATGCATATAATACCTTATTACCTTATTATGCATATAATATCTTATGAAAGAGGGTATATTTATATAATTAATGATGCTCTTCGAGTTTTTTTTATTATTATTATTAAATATTATGTTAATACTCTGGTAGAGTTATCGAAGTAGGTAATATTTTCTGGTTGTGAGAGCTCGCATCTTTCCATTAAAGTCGAATTCTCCGCCTGGAGATTGCTGACATTAATGCAACCTTCTGCTACAAGAAATAAGTGTATTCTGTACGGTTTGATTATCTGCGGTTGAACAACTTGATTTCTTTTCTCTCTTAAAAGAAAACTTGCCATTAGCCGAAAAGAGTTCCTATAAAGGTTCCTCTATCATCAGGTGAATCAAACAGTTCTTTCCAACCAAACAGCGATGTCGCTACCGATGGCTCCATTATAACATGTAAACTGTTAGAGAAAAATATCCCAAAGACCCGGATGCGTTCTCGAAGAAAGAAAAGAAGATGACGAAGACACCAGGAAGTATTCCTCGTTTTCTTTTCCTTTCACTTTATCCTATAGCATAGTTTTCCATTCATTTTCTTTAAGCTGAATTAAAAATATTTCCATTGTGTTTTCTTTTCTCTCTTCTTTCTTCTTCTTCAGCATTCTTCCCAAACACTAATTCAAAGCTATTTATCCTTTTCCTATCTGTTCTTAGAAGAGTCCAAAGCTAATTACTACAGGACACCAGAAATAAGTAAATCACATGAATTACACTAAAAAAATCCTCACATCTTCAGTCGCGATATCATTATCATTTAAAACATAAATAAACTACACCTACACGTACAACGCAGTTAAGTGCAAACGACTGGAGACACTCCATATGCCACATCCGGACAGCTTCATATGCACACAAACTACAAATCGAACAAAGGGAAGGGAGGAAAAACGGACATCTGAACGACAGTAGCAAGCAATACAGATGAAAAGGCGATAGCAAGTCATAATGAGCACCCAGCTCCAAGCACGCCATGTCCCCCTAGGACAGCTGTCCGCCAACTGTTACGCCACAAATGCGGAGGTCAGGAAATGCTGTCCATCGACCTGGGTGTTCTTGATGCACCTGCCATGTTCATTAGCAGAACTCGATATGAAGAGTTCAATAGCTACTGGCGGTACACCCAACGGTGCATCTCATAGAAACAAGAGTTTCTGCTTTTGGTGCCTTCCCCGTTTGATTGTGTGTGTGTGTGTGTGTGTGTGTGTGTGTGTGTGTGTGTCATGTTTTCGTTACAGTCTCTTCTTTAATGATAAATATAATTTTTATTGTTTTAATAAAATGATAGGTTTTATACGTTCAGATTAGCCATATCTAAATGCAGCAAGATATAGAAAGTCAACTAAAATTCCTATCAGTATTTAAGTGAAAGAAATCGCATTGAAAGGCATATCAAGTAACATATACAATTCGATGTTTTTCTTGAAAATGTGTCTTGTGCAATATCTAATTTTAAAAAATCTCCCTTATTAAGCCTATTCCTAATAAACTCGAAACTTGATTTAGAAATAAATCAAGCAGAACACCGATTCGCAAATTCCATTTAATATAATAATTTAATAATTATTAATTATCAAATTTTTGACAATAACGATTTAATTATTATCATACAGGTAATTACATATTAAAACATTATTATATATGCTGTTCAGTGCAAATAATATTGATAATTTAATATATTTATTCATCAATTCTTAATAATTTCATATATTCTAATTACATGTAAAACTTTTGTAGCGTTTGATGATTTTAAACTGATTCCAAATTCGACACTACAAAATTTCAAAACGTTAATTAAAACTTTGTAGTTTTGCAATGGAACGAGTACCGATTTTTTTTATTATTTAAAATAAATTAATGCCTACCAGTCTTCAAATTTCATTATGACATTATCATTGTTGACTATTTTATCACAATATTCATTGTAAACATTCATTGTACTGCAATGATTCACATGGCAGACTCATTTTTCTTATTTCTCACCAAACATTTCAAATTGGTTCAATCCCTCGCATAAATACAATCCATTCTTAACAAATCTTGTTGCGGCATAAAATGCTTGGTAATGGTTGACCGATAATTGGCTTGGTATTTCATCATAAGTCAAGTAGAGAATGCTTACCAAAATTTGAACTCAAAAATTAAGAAACGACTAAATTACAGTGACATGCAGTACTAGAAAGTTGTTGATTGGCATTTTATGTGATTTGATTATAATGTACATTATACTCTGTGTGTGTGTGTGTGTGTGTGTGTGTGTGTGTGTGTGTGTGTGTGTGTGTGTGTGTGTGTGTGTGTGTGTGTGTGTGTGTGTGTGTATTATATATATATTAGGATAACCAAGTAATTTTATAAGCTTGGTTATTTTTACTCCTAATCCCAAGTAAGCAAACAGTTAAGTTTGCGCCTGAAACATAGTTCAAGTCTAAAGATGGTACAACACCAGGGCAACTCATTGTAAAGGTGGGTAAAGCTCTGATCACTATTCTTAGTATTTCCCATAATGTAAAGCACATCAAGGTTTTAGTAATATAGAGCCTTATGAACTTTACCTATACAAGTTGCTACAAGGTGTTTTATTTTTAATAAAAATCTCTGGAGGAGATATAGATGAAAATGAATTTTTAACTTGGGGATATTGTATATTAGGATAACCAAGTAATTTTATAAGCTTGGTTATTTTTACTCCTAATCCCAAGTAAGCAAACAGTTAAGTTTGCGCCTAAAACGTAGTTGAAGTCTAAAGATGGTACAACATCAGGGCAAACTCATTGTAAAGGTACATTGTTGTACCATCTTTAGACTTGAACTACGTTTCAGGCGCAAACTTAACTGTTTGTTTACTTGGGATTAGGAGTAAAAATAACCAAGCTTATAAAATTACTTAGTTATCCTAATATACAATATCCCCAAGTTAAAAATTCATTTTCATATATATATACACATCGATTTTTGTCTTTTTGGGAGATCACGCAACGGTACAGAGTATTGGCACCTTTATTGCAGTGATGTCTGACATACGGATGAGGAACATTCAGAAATTTGTAATATTCGTAATTTTTATACGTAAGCTTATAACTAAGCTTACGTATAAAATAAATAACTAAGCTTATTTGCATTGATGAACTATGCAAATAAGCTTAGTTATTTAATAATATTTTATAATTTTTAATGCGTCTATTGTCAAGATATTTTTATATAAAACCTCTTTATATCTACTATAAAAAAATTTTATCTAAAATTATCGTATACATATTTGCTTATATTTGTATACTTGTACAATAAATTTATACTGAAGCAAAAATATCAATAAATAATTATTTAGTTTTCTTTTCATATCCTTTTAATTTACACACACACACACACACACATGCACTAAAACATTACGATCACCCATCCTCTTTCCAGCCAACTGGGCTGCACAGTTGGCTGAAAGCAGGCCGATGGCAGCGATGTTCTGGTATGGGAAACTGACCACACCCGACGGCGATCGTACCTGGGGATTGTTTCGAACAAGGTACTGCCTAATGGTGACAATGGATCGGGATTCTTCCAGCAAAGACAACGCCAGTGTCGGCTCGCAATATGCAAACGTGGTTTGAAGAGGATATTCCAAGAATTCCGCGCGTTCCTCTGGTCGTCCGATTCTCCTAATTTCAATCCCATTGAACATTTGTGGGAACATGTGGAAAGAAGCATCTGCCGGTTGACGTCAGTGCCTCACTCGTTCGCTAACCTCCAGGACATTATTCTGTCTAGTTAGTACAAGAATACCTCAGGACGACTTCGAGTATAGGGGAGTCAATGCCAAGAAAGATGAAAGCGGTTATCTCTGCCAACACGCTAATATGTAGGTGGTTATAATATTTTGCCTCATGAGTGTACACGCACACAGGTATATATATATATCCTCTACTGGTATATTACTAATACCCTTGATATTATTCATTCATTCACTATTTTTATTTGTTATTTTGCTTTATTTTATTTATTTATTTTGCAGAATGATTGAAACAGACTGGCAGTATGGGCAAAAGATAACAGGTATCCGTTTAATGTGGTAAAGTGTAAGGTTATGCAGTTTGGGATAAAAATACGAACAGCTGTGTACCACACTAATGGAAACAGGGATCCGGCAGTGTGGGTGTTGGTTCAGATGGTATACTGCAAAATTTGCTAAAACAGCTTCTTAGAATTGCCTAGTTGTTGAAGAACATCGATAAGGCCTCAAAGTGTGCACAGATCTGGTCCCCTGAGTTTCTTGGAGATGTTAAGAGGTGGAACAGATCCAGAAGCGAGTGACCAAGAAGTGTCAGGTCAGTGGGATACTCCATATGAAGAGAGATTGATGATCTGTGGATTACAGAAGCTAGTTAACAGACAAGTAAGGGGGTGATAAATTAATATAAATTATAAATTAATTTATATTAAATGGGGGATAAATTAATATAAAATATAAATTACTTCGAGGGATTATAGGACTGACGGAGGAATTTTTTCGGACTGATGTAGAGAAAACTAGGAGTCATCACAGAATTAAGTAACTAAGTATGGTGAATGAGTAGAATGGATTGCCAGATTCAGTTGGGAATGATATGTCTGAATGAGTTCAAAGTAAAATAGGGAAAGTATTGTGTAGGTATTGATGATTAGTTAGGACCTCCCGTGATAAGTATATGGATTCCATGAGGTGCCCATTTTTTGTGCAAGTGAATCTCGTTTGGTCTAAAATCTTTACGAATTCCTTAAGATAAAAATGCTACTATATTCCTTTCGAACATATCTTCATATTTTGTCTTCTCCAAATCGACCGCTTTCACCTTAAAGTTTTTGCGCTCACCTATTTCATTGAAAAAACCATATGCCTGTTTATGTATTATCTAGAAAGCACATCATGCAGCTGTAACCCAGTGTAAACAACTTTGTACAACATGTTTAAAATTAATAAAATAAAAGCGAGGCTTAATTTTAAACATAATCATATCTCCACCCTTCGTTGCATAACGTTTATTACCTGCTATATTCAATTATTCATAATTCTATATTTTAAAGCAAAATCTGATTAAACTCACTTCCTGAATTGTTTCTAATAAAACAGCCTTGTAACATTTCAGCTTAATCTCTCTCTCTCTCTCTCTCTCTCTCTCTCTCTCACTCACTCACTCGCTCTGATGAAACAATGAGCAACCAACACAACTTCTCCCAAAGCAGCAAAGATTAAAACGGGAGAGGTTATTTATAAGGCTTTTATAAATATGGCATTAAACTGCACAAAGCTTCCGTACAGGAGATGAAGAGAAATTATGCTTCAGCATCCTAAAGAGCAGCGTGCGGACGATCCTCTTCCTCTTTAACCGTTCTTTGTGCACGGGCTAAAGCAGACGTTTCATACATACCATTAGTTCGCCAGTAATTACGGACGATATTACCATCAAAGCAGCACCACAGGCATGTCATTACAATGCCTACACTTAACCTTCGGGCTTGACGTAGAATCAAGTCGCTAATTGCTTAGGGGAGTTACCGTAATTGTGTGCATTGCTTGCTCTAAAACTACGGATGCAGTCGACAAGACTACCCAGCCACTAATCACCAATAGCAAAAATATGTAACAACATTAAGAAATCTGGCCTTCTGCAGTAGAATGTTTTTTCCCAAATAATTAGTATAAGCGCATATAATGCTCGTACATATCAACGTTTATCTTCCGCATGTTTAAAAAGTTCGTGTGGGAGGCGCTTCACATTCATACTTAACCACTCCTATATTCTGAACACCAACAAGGAATCAAATTATAGACTAGGTATCAGGAAACAGATAATATATGGTGAAAGAGAGTAAACATTGCCAAATATACACAAAATGTCTGTCGGGAATCTTTTTTGTTTCCATTTATTACTATTATTATTATTATTATTAATTTTTACTTTTTAATAATGCATTAAAACATTTACTATTCTCTCACCTGTCACAATTAGCCCACTGTTTTAAGTCTCATAAAAGAAAACAGCAGAGTAAAATTAAACTAATTTTTATATGAAGAAAATCTGTTTATACAACAGGATTTAGTTAATATAAAACAGTGATACCTTAACTCATCAGTGGATAATTAATTTTTGTTCTTTCTCAATTTCTTCCAGTAATAGGCCAGGTTAAGGTTAAATAACTGGCTCTCAGAAACTAATTTAGTAGGATAAGGGGGTTGACTCTTATGCATCTAACTGGACTGTAATGAAAACTAACAACTGTGCGTTAGTTTCGCGAAAATCAAGAGGATAATGAAAAATCAACCTCTAAGTACTAAGAGTGAAATAATTTTTAAGAATAGACGCCTTCCTAAACGCAAACAGTAAATAAAATGGGAACTAAAAGATGAAAACTGCTTCGCGCGTTTCGGTCTTTCCTAAAGTCACTCGAGATGCATCTCCGTGAATTTATAAAGAGCGCTGCACTTGTAACATGCTATATATCGACAATCACGTTTATGAAACATCTGAGAAGAATATCGAACACAGCATTAAAGAAAAATTGAAGAAAAGCTAATACGCTGTAGTGTGCATATCAGCTGTTGATACTGAGATAATCAGTACAAACGATGGGAATAAATTGCAGCAGTCAAATACAGTTTTAATATAAATCTCAAGCCCTAAAGAAAACTATACATAATTGTAGTACGGCAGTTCGCGAACAAAAAATTCCTGGCACCATGCACAAACGTTAAATGTTCGTAAAATGATCATTTAAACTATCATTTTTGTATAAAATGTTGTGTCAAAATGAATCAATTTGCACCAAAGTATTCAATTTAATTCTCCCAATGAAGCCACCTGTTAACTAATAGCGAATATGTTGGATTAAAGAAAATAAAAACTCAAGAAATTCAGCCATGAAACACTTTTCATTAATAACCAAATCGTGGCAACCATTCGTCAAAAATGTTTGGCACTGTTATTCTCGCCAATTACATGTGGAGTGCTAAGAAAAAATGAAGGGCGTGTGGAGGGTGTGGTTGCGTGTGTGATAACATTAAGAATGAATCGTGACAAGTTCTGTTCGTGCTCTTTCCTGTGGACATAACGGGATCTATTTAAGGTAATAAATGAGATATTTAGTTGAAGTCTCTAGTTGAAAGAAAAAAGTACTGATTCCATGGGCTGTTGGATTTTAACAACTGCTAATATTATTTAAGCAGCAGCACGCACAGCGCAAGGAGAGTTCACTTCTACTCTTTTTTATTTTAGGTACATTCTTCTCGCCCGCATGCTGATTTATAATCAAACTAAGTGAGGCATGTTCAAGTTGAGAAGACAGGATGCAACACGTGGCTCTCGATGTGGGCTGAAATGAGAGCTTCAAAAGAGTTTCTTCTCTCAACAAAACTCTGACAGAATTAACCCACAGACATTATTGCGTTTTATCTATAACACATAATTACCACCCATTACATAGCGCTTTACACTTCGCATTTGTTAATGCCTGGTCACACCACATGTGTGATTAGCCACAGTTGTTCAAATGAATGTTCTTTAATTTTGCTTCTCTGAACGCCAATTTAATATTATGTGACAAAGTGTCCCATCTGTAATCTGCTCGTTTTTAGATGTTTCTTGTGGATTTGCATATAAGTATCCTAATTGTTAGTATATATTTCACAATATTTGAGAGTACTTCCGAAAGGTATCAAGTAATCTTGAAGGTTACCTGGAGTAATAAACAGTTTGTAATCAACAGTTAAAATCAATACTGCAGAGAATATAGTTTATTTTAGTATCCCCCTAATGTATTAAACAGGATATTCCTGTTTAATACATAGGAAATATGAAAGAACTCTTCAAGATAAACAAATACTGACTATCAGACTCCTTCGGAAAAAATATAGTCGTGTTAATTTGATGAGGTGTATGTGTGCGTGCGGCAATTTATACATCAATCCACGTGCAACAGGTTGCAGGACTGACCTAAGAATACAAATGCAGAACCAATACAAATGTTAAGAAAAGAAGACAAACTTATTAATGCTCTTTTAATTAGGTGGAGATTGGTAACGCTAAGCAAGGAAAGATGTGTCAAAGATAATATATAGATAGAATAAAGGAGGATTACGCGGAAAAGTTGATTGGGCGTTTGCAGGTGAACTGGATGCTGCCAGCTACCGCTCGCGTTTTTATAGGACAATTAAAACAGAAAGAATAACCGGGATACAATTTTATTCATTGCGTGACAAATGCAAGCTAATACATTGTTTATGTGAATCCCACATAAAAAAACTGGGCGGGCTCAGGGCTGGATAACTCGGAATTTTATTCTAGAGACCAATAATGGAACTTTTTTTTCAGCCTTCTAATAATCAGCATCGTGGTTTCGCTTCGCGTGATGAAAATCATTCGCTACTACGACCACTACCATCTAAAGATATTCCACACCATTCATGTCCTCAGTGTGATTCGAACGCATTGTGGATACGAACCTGTTGTTCAGCGGGGAACCACTCGGCCAACCAAGACAAAACGAATAAGAGAACATTTGTTCTTTCAGTTTCGTTTTGTTATTTTAACTTTAAAAAACCCTATATTAATAAGGGAAGACAGTCTCCTTCATTCTTCTGATAAAACTTGGATTCGAGTTTCGTCGACTATGCGAGAAAATTTTCTAGGCTTCCTAAACTGTACCAGAGTCAAGCCAGTCCCACAAGGGATAATAGGATTTTTTTTCTCTCTCAAAACGTCCCCTCCCCGCACCACACACACACACACACACACACACACACACAAAAAAAAAAAAAAAAGACGAAGAACATGAAATTGACAGACATGCCTTTCAGCTATTCCAAAGTGTCATAATCACAGACAATGACACATTTTCGAGTGAAATGCTACGAAAGCATTTGGTATACTCTTAAATTTTTGCTGTTCTTTGCCAGAGAAACGACAGTGTACTAGTCTTCGGCAGTTAAACTCGTTAAACAGCATCAGAACTATAATACTGTACAGAAGGGATGTTACAAAAAAAAAAATATCCATTTTCTTTCAGAAGGAACTCGATATAACAAAACAAGAAATTTTTTCTGAGAGCGGTGGCATTAATTATTACTTAGAAATAAGTAAAAAGAATTCTAAAAAATAAGGAAAAAATCCCATTGCATTTGAGTGCAAAATCAATACATACCTGCACGAATGCTGGAAACCACCAAAGACTGGCAAATCCTGATCGAAATATCACGCTCTAGTGATTCGTTATAATTACAAGAGAAAGAAAAACCCATCATTACACCTACAGTATCGCTAAGGAAATAATATTTTCACGACAACAGATCAGGCTGTCGACCTAAGAACTCTCCAGTTAACCTTGGTGGCACGATCTGACTTAGCGGAAGCCCCCGCCCCCTTATCAAGCCACAAAATTCTCCTTGCGTCTACTTGCTCAGACGTCTCATACCACATTTCCTCATAAGGAAAATAAATAAATAATTCTTATGCATTTGCCGATAACTTTCTACCAGTGGAATATGAAGCTATTTTAGAACGATCAAGCCCAATATACGAAATGTTTACTTGTCTGTCCACAAATGCTTTGCAAACATCAAAACTGAATTTCATAAAACCTATAAAAAAATAAACATAAATATTTAATTTCTACATTAATGATTATCAATACTTTGTATATTAATAATTATAAGAAATGTTAATGAAATGTCAGTGTGAAAGAATGATACGCTACTGCATCGTCGTTTCGTTGTTAAAACGTTTTTTTTTTGTCTAGTTATTTCCGTATTTATTTTGTTTTTATCGACCTAAATAATTAATTTTCAGCAACATTCAACAAATAATTCTTAACAGACGGCATGCAATTGCTCAATTCGTAAAAATTACTGTCAAGTACACGCAGTAATAAAAGCAGTTAATTTTAAATGGATTTTCATATTCAATTTGAGTAAGAATATGAATGAAATGACGATATCAGATAAACAATGGTTATAATAGCGTATCTAAAAATTATAGTACACTGTAGCGTGTTAAGATAATTACACAATTATAACTCGTTTTCGTTTATTTCTATAACAGCACATTACCATAACTCTCTAATAATATGTAATATTCTGATATTGCACACTATTCTTTAGGTCAGGCTCTAAAATGTTTTCATCTCTCTCTCTCTCTCTCTCTCTCTCTCTCTCTCTCTCTCACACACACAAGAGAGAGAGAGAGAGAGAGAGAGAGAAGGCTAGTAATTTACAATATACTTAGTTTTTGTGACAACATATATATGCCAGTCCAATCACGGTCCCAAAGTAGACAAACACGGCGCTCATGTTCGATATTAAAGATGTATAAACATCCATCTGCACTGCTGGGAAGCCGATAACATGAGAGAAAGCTTCATAAGAGAAAGCATGTCTTATCTGGTTAATTTTCCTTGATGTACCCCTCTATGGATAAACAAGCTTGCCAATGGAACAGACGTTAGGCACCCGCACCGGAAATTACTGATACCGAGGAGGGAAGAAGAGCGCGAGGGAAGGGAAGAATGGGGGCATAGAGAGGGGTGGAATAAGATGAAAACGGCAGAAGATGCAATACCACCACTTTTGCGAAATGAAGACTTAGAATGGATCAAGTTTTTATCCGTTGTGGCGGGGGGGGGGTGGCTGCGTAACTAGTCAACGTTGCTATAGAAGCTCTGGATAAAGGTATTAAGACAGGGGATAAGATCTAGCCAAATGACGGAGGAAAGAATGGCCACGGAAGCTTTTGTAAAGCATCGTATTCAGTCTAGCATCAATTTACTCAGGCGAGACTGTACCTACAGCTAATACCTACATTATCAGCTGATTGGCTGATCGATGGAAAGAAAATGAAAGTGAATGAGTGACAGTAAGTTGGAGGGGAGAAAGGTTGAGTGAATATGTTGCTTCTCTTTCCAAGGATACTCTAGTTTTCCCTCTTTTGAAGCTTGGAATAACCACTTGTTGAAATATAACAATATGGCTTTAACAGAACATAACATGATCATGAACCATATTTGTGTAATATAATTTAAGAGTTCTCTGCAATGCTTAAAGAAGAAATTTTTCTGGATATTCCATATTCCAAATGCCTGTGTGGAAAATCCTTCCACCTGCATATGAGATCGGCTAATTCACCTTCATTTCAACGATTCGAATCCAATCCGATTTTGTAAGAAGAAAACATCCAGAGAAATTAGAGGAAATAATCGGTCTATATACACCATGAAAATATCTCAGATTTTTCTTCCTTATCTGTCCAGAATTTAATTGCCGAGCAAAGCAATGTAAATTCAGCAATCCCGTATTCTCTGAATATAGCTTCTTTCAACTTCATTCAATTCTCAAAGATTCCCAAAATTATGGAAACGAACGAAATTCTGAAATCAGAATAAGAATAATTCCGAAAGAATCATTAGCGTGTTCACTATGAAAAGATAAAATTAACTATAAATATATAAAATGAAACGCAAAACAACTCTTTATTAAATGGTAACAAAACATTTGCAAATAGCGTTTTCTTATAAATTATACAAACTAAAGCAATCTTGGGAATTAGGCTGCTTTAATATAGCAGAGTTTTAATTTAAATGCGACAAGCAGGGAAAAAAGGGGAATCACGTATATAAAACGAAATAGGACTTAGAATGAGTAATTATTAGAAATAAGCCACTTTAGAAACTATCAGTCAGTTATAATAAGCAGCACGATTTTAAAGAGTAATATTTTAGGATTCAAAAAGAATTCTGAAATGTTGGTCTTAACTGCAAGTTATCTAGAAGATTCAAAAATACGATAAACGGAGCAACATTATTGTGACATCATTAAGAATGCTAAGAAAGGAAAGTCTC
This sequence comes from Typopeltis vanoorti, assembly GCF_054136105.1. Lineage (NCBI taxonomy): Eukaryota > Metazoa > Arthropoda > Arachnida > Uropygi > Thelyphonidae > Typopeltis > Typopeltis vanoorti. Next base: position 34,548,261 of record NC_143552.1, read on the forward strand.
CGAAGAGGGAAGAAAACAAGAAGAGATTAAATGAAAAGGTCAGAACTGCGTAACAGTCATTTTTTATACAGAGAAAGAGAGAGAGAGAGAGAGATTATCATCTGGAAAAATCATGCAGTTTAAAGTTTCGCATATACCCATTAATTCACCCTTATTCTATTTTCATTACTTCACTATCCTTATGTGCAGAGAGGCAGCTACATTATGTCATTAAACTGGTTAACATGATCTGACGTTGCAGGTGAGCAATTAAACCAGAACCCACTACCGATAAGATCGCGCCAGCTGTGTACAGACCGTAATACTTTTTTTTTAGTCTCCTGACAGTGAACACATGCACTAGGAACTATGAACTGTACCGAATCACGACCCATATGGCTTCCGTCTTTCCAGAACTGAGGGCAAGGATAAATGGTGGGAAACAAAAAAATAAAAATAAAACAATAAAAACAACGCTTGTAATTCCAAGAGTCATAATGGAAATCACTGGCAAATGTCCAAAATGCCCTTGGATTCGTCTAATTTTACTTTCTTCTGCTCATTAAAGTTTTAAAGCAGAAACTGATTAAGAAGATACCTGGGGGGGGGGGGGAACCTCTGCCAGCTCACTCACTCATCTTAATTCCAAATGAAGTGATATCACATACTTTACTAAATTTAGTTCTCGGACTGAGTTCAATTACAACATGCTAACAGAAAATTCTATGTAACTTCAATATTTTGTACTTAAACAGCACCGTTCCATTTCAGTGAAATCATCTTTTGTTAACTAATAATTCACTATGATGCTTTGTTAATAATTTAAATGAACAGTAATGCTTAAATAAAAATGAATGTAACATTCGTATTAATGACATACTTAAAAACTAAAAGATTGCTAACTTGGTTATGTGCTTCTAATAGCAGTTCACAGTAATAATAATAATAATAATAATAAATATTATTATTTTTATATTATTATAAAAAAATAATAATACAATAAAACTGCTCTGAAAACGACTTTAAGCAAGCAATTAACAATCATATCTTACTTTAAATTTAACTCTATAATGAATTTCGTTTTATTAAAACATCGTAGTGCTCGTTCAAGGTGTGAAAACTTATATATACACTTTGTGTCATTTACAATTAAATAACAAAGCACAGGGTGAGAACGTGTCATTTGTATACAAGTTTAATTTTATTACGTTGATTCTTTAATTCAGTCGCTTTTGACGATAGTTCCTTGTGAAAAGCCTTGAATTCTAAATAAGAAAATGGAAGCGAAATCAAATAAAAGTTTTGGGATATCTTTGCTTTTATGTGATTCGTGAAACATCAATCACACAAAAGCAAAAATATCCCAGAACTTTCGTGAATCGTAAAAATCACACTAAATTCAGTAAACTGTATCGTTCCTTAGTTATTACACTATTATGTTGATAATACAAATTAACTCAATTTTATTTCTTCTGTTCATTCTTTTTTCCCCATGGTCTCAGTCCCCCCCCACTTGATGAGACCCTTTGACTACTGGAAATGTAAGACTTCACAGATATCTTATTATTTCTATTCTATTTTCAATTCACACTAAATGTGACATGTTTCATTCCTTTAGCTCAACCTTCTTCCCCTTTCAAACTTTCCCAGTTGGCTTTTTGGTTCTCATCATCTCGAGAATGTCCATTTTATTCTGCTCAGTCTTATTAGTTAATTTATATTCAGCGACAGTGCCTCATTTCAATCGATTTTTTTTTTTTTATGAATAGTTCAACACTGGAATGGAAAGAATATGTAAGGAATATCGCATAATAATATATAAAATACCTGTCATTTATTTCAAAAATTATGACTTTTGAATGAAAAAAGTTCTTTTATCAGACCTTTCGTGTAAGTCTGATTTGTGCATGACTCCATGGAATGAAAAATATACGTTCTCCTCAAGACCAGTTTTGCTTGTTGAAAATTACATCAATGCAAATATTATTAGGTTAACTGGTTTTTAACGTTATTTTTATGTCCCACTCAAGAAAAGCCGGAAACACACAGCACATCTCAGTGTTATGGATAGCTCTATCAATCCTGCCCTGGTTACTAAACATAAATCTTTTTTTCCTTTTTCTTTTAATAGATAGGGCAATGATTTCATACTGAAAATCATCTACTATTTAAAGACTCACAAACAATAATGCCCACAGTAGGATTCGACCCAGTTTGTTGGCTGGAGAGAGGAGACGCTATCCACTTTGGACAAAAACAGGCTCGCAATTTAATGAAAAAAACAAACATATATGTATACCTAAATCTAGAACAGAGTTAACAGACGCAGAATTAAGTATTTACTGTATTGATATGGAAAAAATGGTATCGTTATCAGTGTAATATACTTTTCGTGTGGTGTACCAGTACACTGTGACTGTAAACATGATCAGAGAAATAACATTTAAATGGCGAGTGAAAACGAAAGGTTTAATTGTTGGTAATACTCGTAATTTCTCTTTGGTTAAGGCATATGTGAGATTAAAATTCTTACGATTTTTATGTAACTAGGGATATCTTATTTTATTTTTCGGTTTTGACTTGAATATAACTGTTTACTTTTTTGGTTTGAAAGCTGACTTAAAAGTTAAAGCATATTGTAATAAAAGAATGCCATCTTGGGCTGCGCGAGTGCAATTTTTGTCTCATCCAGGACTAGCTTTGGGAAGATCTCTTTAGAGCTTTAAATAGGCACTATGCAGTAAAGAGATTCCTGTATGCGTGTGTGTGTTTTCATTCAGCTCGCTGAGCCTTCCCCATCGAGCGGTTTTGGCAGTTATGTATTGTAATTATGTCACTGGTCACAGTTTGAAAAATAATAAAATATAACTAAGTTGCTTTATTATTTACTATATAATAGTAAATGATAAATATTAGAGAAATCTTTAAAAAAAAGTATATTGAAAATTATAATACACAGACTTGAAGATTTAACTGTGATTACTGATAACGGCTCCAATAATTCAATTCAAATGAATTCAGTTCGGTTCTCTCTCTCTCCCTTATTCCCTTACATATATCAAAGCTTATTTAACTGGAATGGAGCTTCCTCTTTTATATCAAAATGGTAGACTGCTTTGTTTAATAAGTTAATAAGTATAAATTATCAAAACAAGACTTCGGGAAAATAAAGTTTATATATTACGAGTATGAAGTTTTGAATATACCACGATTTTCTGGAAATGAAGACGATGAATATTACATGATTCATTGCGTTAATGACAGATTCTCTATATTGTAAGGGTGCTAAGAAGCAAAGAAATATAAACAAAATAAACAACAGAAAAAAAATTCCTCCACTGATATATCATAGCATGTTGTAAAATGGCGTGACCCCAGTGGTGTAGCTAGAGCTTTTGTCTCCCGGGGCAGTCCCTGAGTTTGCCGCCCCTCTCAATACAAACCAAAAATACTACAAAAAGTCAAAACGACGTATTTACTTTTTGAAGTAAAACTTTAATTTCAACATTCTAAAGTGTTATTTTTTGAATTGTGCTTTTCTGTTAGCAAAATCATCGATGACATTGGCGAAGTCTATTTCATAGTAATATAGGTAATTCTTAATCAATTTTATTTAGAAAAACTCTTCTCACAACTAGCAACACTTAAGCAATTGTGAGGAAAATTCGCAGTAGTATTACAATATTTGGAACTGAGTTCTCGAGTGTATTTTAGAATTAACTGCAAAAATTCAAAAAGGTTCAAAGTGCCGCCTCCTCCGCCCCACCCTAGCTACGCCTCTGCGTGACCCCAATCAGAGGAGTTACCTGTCCTAGAATACGAAAGAGATGAAATTGAAAGAAATAATGAGTATAGTGTGCCCAGCAACGACATTTTAACTTAAATGATAATAAAGAAATGTCAGAGACGTTAAAATTAATGTACCCTGTACTGTATTAAAATCTGCGATTGGAGTTCTTAATTGGACATTACTTCGCACATCCCTCGATTCAAATTTGTCTCTAGTTTGAAAACTACTGTTAGACATGAACAATGCATTGTATTTTAAGAATTCAATAACGAAGATTCTACCAAATCTCAAATTTGCATTGAAAAAGAAAGATTTTATGTCTGTCGATATTATTTGGTTGTAGCTGTTTGGGATTTACGATCGAAACAGCATCTAAGAGGAAGAGGACTATTTATCATTTGAATGAGTGAAATTCATATCATTGCATGATATATTCAAAGATCCCACTTTACTTTCCTTATTTCTATATTCCTTTCATAATATTCATGAGGTTTCCAAAATTCATGGTTAATTGTTTTCAGACCCTCCTCCGCCCACTCCCCTCCTTTTACCATCACCAGAATGATAGTATCAATTACGAAAAGGTGCATACACTGACATCATTTAACAAAAGAGAATGAATCAATGGACACGGGAAAAAAAAGAAAAAAAAACATGATGGGTTATGGAATGAAATGAGAACAATGAACTTCATCCTTCCCTTTCCATGCAATTCGTTCTATTCTAATCGCGACTATATTGTCAAGATTACTACTATATATCTGAATTTTACTCTCTCTCTCTCTCTCTCTCCTTTAATTATTCCGATGATAACGAGAACGCACATAAAAAGCTTAGTGGCCTAATCATTGCACACTTAATTCTCGGGGTGGGCCCATGAGCACGCGCACAGTCATTCTTTTCTGAAGTTGCAAATTTGAGATCTAAAAAAAAAAAAAAGAGTAAAAAAGTCTTCATGGTTTTGCACAGATAACATTTCGAGATAGCCGTGAACATATCGAGTGGTTGAAGCCGACAATGCGGTCCAAGCCATTTAAGTCTTCTCTATCGAGCGCATTTCAAAATTTATATTAAAACGACTACATTAAAGCGGTAAAGCTCCCGTCGACGAGTCACGAAGCAGACTAATAACCCTCTTTCATCGTTCGTGTAATCAGTGGGGGAGTTTAGAGGATGGCAGGGGTCAATGAGCCCGTTATCTGAGCAAATGGGGGAGGGTGTAAAGAAAAATCCTGGGGCCACGAGGCATAAAGTTAGGGAGGAAATCACCACACAGGCTCGTAACGACCTTTTGCTTCTTCCATCTTCAATTCTACACATACATAATGTAGCCAAGCAATTATGATCACTTGCATCTGATTGTGACGTCTACATCTTTATAATGCTTTTGCAGGTTACTAGGGGCGGTCACAATGAAAACCACGCATACGCCCGCAATTCACCACACACACAAACAGTAATAGTACGTAAACTAGAGGTCAGAGAAGAATGACTGCAATTAATGACCCAAGTCCGTGAAGCAGTTTGCTGCTAGCCGCCTCTATTATCGATGATCTCACTTCTTTTGGAGATTTTACAAAAATAAGGCTCTCTTTCAACCTATATACAATTCCCTCCCTTACTCTTCCCTTCGCCTCCTTCCCCGTCCCTCTATTTCCTCTCAGTCCCGAGTGCAAGACAAGCTGTAAAATCTTCACACCAATCATGCTAACACCCGCCATCCACCCTCACCCACACGATTCACGCAATTTAGTAAGGGAGAAAAGAAACGTGGCAAACAGAAAATCCACAAGGGCCCACTAAAATAAGAGAAGCAATGTACCCAGAGAATAAAGTAATTCAGAAAATGAATCAGATTGCTAAAAGTCCACAAAAAAAGAAGAAAAAAGAATTGTAAACAACGAACTTTCACACTACAGTGAAAACAGAAAAAGAAAAGAAACCTTGATAAAATAAAGATGTGGATAACCTGATCAACAAAATGGCAAAAAAAAAAAAAAAGTAAATAAAAAGTAAAATAACACCAACAATAAACAGCTGAGGTCTTTGTTGGGATTTGATTTGGTTTTATGATGATTTAGTGGAATATTTGAAAAAAATAACGAAATATTCGTTACCCAGAGAATGTAGCAAACTGTTTCTAAAACCTCCGGCCTGGTTGGCCGAGTGGTTAGCGTACCTGCTCTCCAGCCAAAAGGCTGTGGGTTCGAATCCCACCATGGGCAGGGATGTTTGAGATTGTCTGTGAAAATGATATGGCGTCGGTGTAGATGACGATTGTAGTTGAAGAATTGTGAGGAGATAGAGTAGGTGCCCTCCCTCGATGAGTCTTCGGACTTCCGGAAGTGTCACATAATAATAAAACTTCTGAATATTTTTTTTATTCAAAATAGCAAACTTAAAACATTTTTGTTTCCGTAGTCTTGTTAATTCCTGAGAGTGGATAATATCTCTCTTCAGAAATAGGAAAAAATAACGAGGAAGAAATTTCGGTTTACAATTCTGAAAATTATGAGTTGAGTAAATAAACATAACGAATAAAAAAAAAATGTCAAAGGCGATATTGTAAATCCAACCACAAAAGTACACTGATGGGTAAGTTAGAATTAAGATTGAAACCATTAATTTGGCTATGAGGTCAATGTATTATATCTATTAATTGTATATTTTCTGACGGGTCTGCCTGCTTTGTGTGTGTGTGGGGGGGGGGGGGGGGGGGGGGAACCTCTCCACCTCCGAATGAGAGGCGGAGAGGTTTCATCTTCCTGTGAAAAGTCCTTATAAACTTCCTCGCATTATTGTGATAAGATTCGAAAATCGCCGAAGGGCAAATGTCGCGACAGCTATAGAAGCACTTCCAATAAGAAAATGTGGCGATGGTTTCATAAAAGGAAATGAAAATCATCTACTGCCTAAATAACGATCCAAATACTTTAAGCCTGAACTTCTCCAAATCTCTGTTTCTCCATTTTTCTATTCAGCAGTGTTTCTCTGAGTGAGTTCTGAAAATGTACGAAGCAGAAAATCCTCCCCGTTTCCCAGTATATCCCAAAACGTGCTCGCTTTAGAAAAGCTGAGGTGTTCGAAAATCAGTGGTTAGAGAATAGAAAACGGGCTTTCAAATCCGATTATATTCGTTATACAATGGGTAAGAGCCAGTCGTTAACTGGTGTAAATCGCGTTCATTATTCAACTGCACTCATAACATAATTCAACTGTATGGATCTATAATGAATTCAGATGAGTTCACAATTTTTCATGAAAAATAATTACAAACTCAAAAGAAGGGATCCCAAGTATTAAATAAAAACGAGGAGGAGGTGAAGGAGAAGCATTTGGCCAATATCATGAGATGATTAAGTATGTGACTGGACATACACTAAGAATGTGAGCTAAGATTAATGTAATGCTCAAAGTAGAATTAAGTGTTGTGCACACCTGACTCAGAGGAGCATATAGATCATTTTGAGTGGAAAGGCTAGGAAAAGAAAATTGAATTGAGGCTAACAGCTAATCTAGAATAAATGAGTATGGGAGTGCCGATTTGATTTAATTTTTTTTTTTAATTCTATGAAATACTCAAAATGTTTTTATTCACCAGAGAATAAAAAGGAGTCCAGCTATTACATGAAGGATAAAAGGGCGTGTGTGTGTGTTCAGAAGTTTGACCTCAATTAATTAATCCTTTTAGGGTCACTGCAGAAAGAGAAATGAACTTAATTTCAAATAGATGGAAACCATTCGAAATTCAATAAAAAAAACAAGTGGTTTTGATGTCAAAGTACCACTCATCAAATTTTACATAAAATTCATTATGTAAAACTTTTAGTTATGTAAGAACTATCTTCTTTTACTTTTGTTTCTGATTAACTTCTGTTTTTGTTTAACTTCTATATTCAGAAATGATCCAAGTCCGAATCCTATCTGTACACTGATCAGAATACAATTTGTTTCTGCTAATCAGTTTTTAATTGATTAAAATTGATTCATCATTGATTAATTGTTAAGCAGAAATTACTTATGTATTAAAGGTATATCCCCCCCCCTCCTCCCGGCCTACAACGCAAGAAACTTCTTCGAGACTTTACAACTAAAAGTTAGTTAGCTGGTCTCATACAGACGTGGCAGGGTTTTTTTTCTCGGAAACTCAGATTTTTCATCCGACAAAATAAGAAAACCAGACCCGTGAACACCCATATCTACAGACATAAAAGACATACCCTTGGAAGAATGCAGCAGAAGAATGGCAAGCAGGTTACGTTAAATTGCCTAAATCCTCTAATGAGGGGATTAAGTCCATCCAGTTCTCGTCCGTCCTTAGGCGCAATCTAAGGTCGGATGAGAACTGGATGGAGAATCTTTAAGTAAATCACATTTAGTATCGTTAACAGGATATCGTCCTAAAGCCACGAGAAACGAAGACCATAATAATCAGAAATGTCAATTTTAGCATTTGTCACACTATATTCTAGTCATCCTTCCCTTCCCTTCTCAGTATTTTTTTTTATCAGAAGGGAGTACAATTAGACGAAAACAAATTATATTAGAGAAGATGGAAATATTACCACATGTGCAAGAAATGGACAGGAGATAACTGCAGCTAAACAAGAAAATTAGATATTTTTAAAAGAGACCTTCAAGATAAACAAAGCAGGCTAATGAAATGAAATAAAACGAAAAGAATTATGCAATGCATATAGAAGTTCAGAAATCAATAACACTGCAGGCTCTGGAGAATAGCACAAAATAAAATACATAATAATCTCTCTCTCACGCATGCGTGCGCGCACACGTTCACACACAACCTCGATAATTAAAGGCGCTATGAGCATCGAAGAATAGTATTATATATATATATATATATATATATATATATATATATATATATATATATATATATATATATATATATATATATATATATATATATATATATATAATCAATAAGAATTTAACTGAACATAATGAAGAATGACGACATTTCCAATTTTATTTTCTCTTCATTGATTATTTAAAGATATTAATTTTCAAAGGTATTAATTATGTTCAATCACTTGAAACTTTTAGTTTCTTCCTTAATATATGAAATAAATCTCTCCCGACTACTCCAGTCTGTAAATAGTGGATTTATGATAATATACGTATACAAAGGTACTATGCACATATTATCATTTTCTTTATTTTATTTGATTTGTATCAACACCTATTTTGGTAACTTTTTTCTTAAAAAACATTGTTTCTCAAAGCAGTAAAGATGAAGCCCGCCATATTTCTCTATTCCATGAACACTAGAGATGCGCATTTTTCTTATCAATTTCTCATTCGTGGGGTTGCTATAGTGAAACTAGAGTATAACACGCGCATGACGTTTAATCGTGCATAAAGTCAGCGTTTATTTTATTTTATTATTTATTTATTTGGCAACTCTACCTGACATTATACGTATGTGTAGTGGTTATGAATTTATAGAATATACTCAATTTACAAGAATGGAAGAGTAACAAATAAAGAAAGGCTTACTGAACAGGAAAGTGTGTCCCCCAAGTCCCCTAAAAAAAGGGTGAAAATATCACAGTTCAAAACGTGCTAAATGTTCTATCCATGTAGCAGTTTATACCTACTATTGAAGCAATATTGCTTCAATAGTAGGTATAAACTATAAAATAATGGCTAAAACACGTCGCAGGTACGAGCTGACCCACGACAACCTTATAAAGTTAAATAATAATGAAACGATAAAATGATTAAAATAAAATGCCAGAAAAGAAATCGCTCTAAACAGAAAAGAAAAACGTAATTCAAATATAATAAAATATAATAAAAGTATACTGTGGGACATGAGGATAAAAACTTAGAACAAATGAAGGTTCACAATGTCCGATAAAACATAACTGACTGATGATAAGCAATGATATACGGGGAAAAAATAATTAAAATATAAGTAAAATTACTCTATAGCACACAGTGATAAAAACCGAAAACAGAACAAAGGGCAGTTCATTGCAATGAAATGAAATATAATTGATGATAAGCATATTTTTTCAAGAGGGAAAAAATGTAAAAGGAGACTGTAACTCAGAGAGAGAGAGCGAGAGATCAAAATGAAATACATAAACTACACTTTTGAAAGGGGGAAATTAAGGACTATCACTATTTAAATAGTAATTTATTCTGAGAATATTCCGAATCAGAATAACAGCTTGGTAGCACTGAGATGAACCGAGTAAAGATAGTTATTATTTTTATCCATTTATCCATTTCTACGCAGTTATCCATTCTATGCAGCAGATCATAAACAAAAACCTACTTATAATTCAACAGGAAATATTTCTTTCGGTCTGCTACAAACTATTTCGAAAAGTTTCCAAAAAAGTGTTTCGTTCTTTCCTAAAAGAAATGATGTTTCCGAGTCTTGTTACAGGCGATGACGATTAATTTCATAGGCTAATATCTCTGTCTTCTCTTATGGAGGAACTGTGACAGTTACAGAACACCAGCTGCCAGCTACTGAAGAAATATTCAAGGACGTTGCTTATTTTTGTTGCCGTAGGTGGGCCACTTTCTGAAAGGGCGTGAGATCCGGGAACTTAAGCGACCCACTTCTGATGTTAACTTAAGCATACGTATCTGTATTGAAACAGCTCTTAGACAGCTGGTGAAGCTTTCATCAAAACAGTCATCTCTTTTCCCTTTGTTTCTTAGAAGTTGTTTTAGTGAGTGATAGAATGGTATTCCGTATTAAATATTTTAAGGAGCAGAGGAATTTTGGTACACATCAGAGAGCCAGTATAATTTTTTTTTTTCCAAAATTATATGCAAAATTATTTCCTTTTTCAGCCTATTACCCTAGTTGTTCCACATGGATCTGAATATACTTTTTTTAAAAAAAAGAGTTTTCGTTATATTGTAAGCAGGAGCAACAACGTCCTCTGGTTGGAAAGACCTGGATTCAAATCCTATCTAGGAGAAGAGGAACTTTTATACATTCATATCAATTGAAGATGAACTAGCTAGTCTACAGAAAGGTAACAGGTTTTCCTCACAATCTTGGCTTTCCATCCTACCAAACAAACAAACAAACCAGTGAGAATCAAGTAGCACTGATGCACAGCATACTATGGACTATGAGGATAGGGAAAACCAAACCAACAGTTAGTACAATAAGGTTTCTAAAATACATGCTTCTTGGTCATAACAGGCCATAATGAGAGTGTGTTGTTTTGGGACAATCTTCTTCTTCCCCATTCTGGATATTATGAACATATACTCATTAGATATGATAATAACTGTCTTTTGGCGGAAAATGAATTTCACTGTCTTGCATGTGAGACCACCTCGTCGCTTATGGCATGAAGTGCAGGCTACTAAGCAGGATTTCTGAATTATGTAAAAATTAATTATATATACACATAATTCAGAAACCCTACTCCTCTCTCTCTCTCTCTCTGTATATATATGTGATTTTGTTTGTGTGTGATAGGATGGTATTCTATTCATTAGGTCAAGATCAAGACAAAAGTTAACACTTACCCAACAGTACGGAGTACTGGCATCTTTTTTAGTAGCGACACACGGATGGGGTATAGTTTTATTCGACTTTTCCTGATAGCAACGAATGCGCACCGATACCCATTGTTTTATTTTAAAAAAAGCGCTGTAAATAATTAATAAAAAATCTTTACCACACTCACAGTACTAATGTACTATAGGTTGACAACTTTCGTGGATGGGAGTCACATAAAAATGAATATAATTAAGAAACATATCCATAAAAAAAAAGAAAAGAAAGAAAATAATCTAGTCTTCCTGAAAAAATCCCCCAAGTTGATGCAGATCATAAATCAGAGGACATGAGGCTTCTTCGCATGATAATAATTTTGTTTCCTTTTATATCAAATATTTCAATCACAAAAAAAACAGCACAGCATATGAATCAAACAAAGACTATTTTAGTGTTTAAACACTACACGCTTTATCATTAAAAATGTAAAAAGTGCGACACTGAACCTAAGACAACTGATTAAGCAATGACTGTCCAGAGGTAATAAAGGCACATCCATGAGATGATTTTTAAGGCGAAATAAAGAAGAAACCTTACTTTGAGGAAGACGTCTATGCGTCTAAAATTTAAAACAGTTAGATAAAGATCAAGACCAAAGTTGACACTTACCTACATATCATCTTCTTGTCCCGTAGCCTATAAGGCTGAGATTCGTCTTCTACCGTGAACCCAGTGTTTTGCTACTCATTTTGCAGTTCTCTAATTCTCCCAACTAACCATCCTCCCTTATTTTACTGTCATCTGTCAAGTTAGTTTAGGCTTTCGCCGATTTCTTTTTCCTTCTGAGATCCATGCCAAAGCTACCCTTGGGATCGTTCTCTCGCCTCTGTCCATACTCACTACATCTCCAATCCATTTCCATCTGCGCCTTTTTATTTTATTGATGATTCTTTTTTGCTCTGTCTGTTTATATAACTCATCATTTTATACGCTAAGACTAAAATGTTTTTAATATTTTACCTCAAATACTCTGTTAAAAAACTATTTAACTTTTAGTTTCCTTTCAATGACAATTTCCATGTTTCTGATCCATCCAAAGTTAACACAAAAACTGCTAAATTAAAACGTAGATGTCGGAATAAGTAACTTTAGTAAAAAATAAATAAATAACTCTACACGCTTTCTAAAAAAGGAATGAAAAGAATGGAAAGGTATTGCTTTAGAAATCAAGCACAACAGCAGAAAATCAGAACAGGAGGCTAGGTTGACAAAGAAGATCTTCGTTTTCCATTCCACAGGCTGGAGATGAACTACAGGTGGGTTTCTATCCCACTGTATCATAGATATCTGTGAATGTCTGGTATTAAACAATTTTCATCGTCCTCTGACACTGACACGCTGCTCACTGGAGGCCTGAAGTGTGGCTGGGAAAAAAAAGTGCCATTTGGTCTAAAGAGCAGAGTTTCTGGGTTATTTAACCCATAACATACTCTCCGTACTAATGTAGTATAGAGTTCCCACCTTTCATGGATGGGATTATCATTAAAAAATGTATTCTATGTTGCGCAGAGTTCGCTAATAATTCATGCTATCTGAGAGGTAAAAGAAGTGCTTCTTGTAAAACAAACGTGAATCCCAGAAATATAACGTCACATTTCAGCATCTCAAACAAGAAAATATTCATAAACGAACCTCTGTAGCTCAATCAGTACCACGACATACTTTAACTGGAAAAACTCCGATTCGAATCTCGTCTCGGATACAAAGAACCTGTATAAAAGCTTTTCAACTAAATGTGAATTAGCCAGTCTGATAAGAGTGTGGGAGGGAATTAGCCATTTTTGATCCTGCAATTACTTTCTCCAATACCTATCAATTATATGCAATTGATACACAGTAGACTATGCAATTAGGCTTAACTATCCTATCAGGACATTAGATTTATATGAAACCAGGTTACCTAGCCGTAGCTAGAGTTTCTTAGATCTCTCTCTCGCTATGTCTGTACAAGTGTGATAGAGAGAAAGTGAGAACCAAACTTGCACGAACGCGAATGGATGATGAATGTTCATACCTACGGTCGCTGAAATATAAACCGAGGATAGTGTTACAGATAAACAGCGAATCAGGAAATGTTTATATCCATCTTGGCTCTCCAACTTCGCTTCAATTTATGGCCTCATTAAACAGAAAACTCACTCCCGCATCTCCATTCTTGGTGCGCACTTTTTTTTGTTCAAATCTCACTAGGATAACCCTCCCACGCATTCATGAACTCTGATAGAGCAAAGAAGCGGCACAAATGATGGGGATTTGTGGGTGGGAGTGGGTGGTTTGGCAGAGGAAAAGTATAGAAGGCGTGCTAAACTTCTAGACTGATGAGCTTTTAAAGATAAGACCTTGACGGCTTTTATCCGCTTTATCGCTTTTTATAAAAATGTAATACGAAGTTGGTTACATGATCAGGTAAAGAAGCTTTTAAGAGTTTATCCTCTAGCTTTACACAGGAAATAGTAATATGAAAAAAAAAAAAAACATTTTCACTTTATCTAGTGGTTATCCTTCATCGATGACTTTATTCTTCACTTAAGTACACATCTCACGACCTTCGCCGCTTTCACATTCTCTTTACTTTTGTTTATTATTTTTTCCTATCCTATACTGTATGGAAAAATTTTGTAGGATACAGCTTTGGGAATGTAATCTAAAATATTTTATTACTGAACGTTTATGTGACATGAAACAAATGATGCATCGTGTTGTAAATTTCTCAAAGTAGGGTTAGTTAGTAGTTTAGTTCAGTTTTTTTTATTATTATTATGAAACGTCTTTCATAACAATATTGATGTGGTATTACCAAACTGCAATATAAGAATTATCTCTACGGCACATGGATTCCAAGAAGCAAAAAAAAAAAAAAAATAATAAAATAATAAATAAATAAAATAAAATAAAACTATGCTTCGCACTACGCAGAGTTTTATTTATTTTTTATTATTATGAATCATCGAAGACGATAAAGGAAAGCCTCATATGGAATTGCGCATAAAAAGCTGTTTGTCTTATAGAAGTACCATTATTCAATTCGTATGATCTCTGGGTAGTAATATTTTTTCCTACCTCTTTCGTGTCTTGGCTAGTCTACTTCTAATCGTTCGCATCCATCAATTCTCAAGAATGAAGTCGATATCGGTTTGTTTCCTTTTGCTTTTTTTTTTATTTCTTTTCTAAGCTTTGAACCATGTAATTGCCTTTACTAGGGTGCGGTCACCCCTCACTGGGTGTTCCCGGCCAGCGTCAAGGTGAGGAGGTAAACAACACATCCGCTGTGATGGAGAAAATAATAATGTAGGACACCAATGCACTAGAAAGTCTCGAAATTAATTTCGAATCTGCTTAATGGCCACTAGTGCGAAGGCAAAATAAAAGAGAAACAGAAAAAAACTTCGATTAACAAAATAAAAAAATAAATAAAAAAAAGAATAAACAGAATATAAAGGAAAGAAGATGAAGAAAGTAATACACTATTTTCTAAGTATTATTATTCTTTAAAAAGCATATGAATTCATATGCAATCTGAACTTTAATGAATGTCTTTTAAACTCTGGGTAGTTTTGTATTTAGAATAAACTTAAAGACAACTAAGGTAATGAGAAGAGTGCAATGTTCGGTATCACCGACCGGTTGCTTGTTTGGCCAGAAAACCTGGAATTTTCGGGGTTGATTAGGGATTTACTGGCGCAAGGATAGCAAAGATTATAATACTGCGCTAAGAGCGGCTAACAGCAAGTACTCAAGGCAACGAATTTTGGGAGTGGAGATGTCAGCCAAAAAATTCCGACAGTAGCTAAATGACAACGCAGTTCACATACAGATTTTCAAAATTATGTCCTTATATGATTTGAATACAAGTTTACTACACACTGACAGTTTCACAAGTTCTAGATTCTTCACGACACTTACCTACTTCCAAGGGTATTAGTTTATTTATCAAAACTGACCTCAGTAGAAAAGAGTATTACTAAAATATGTTGAATGTAAAACAGAAACGGCACTTTAGGACATCGTGCTATTTGAAACTCTCTCTCTCTCTCTCTCTCTCTCTCTCTCTCTCTCTCTCTCTCTCTCTCTCTCTGTGTGTGTGTGTGTGTGTGTGTGTGTGTGTGTGTGTGTGTGTGTGTGTGTGTGTGTGTGTGTGTGTGTGTGTGTGTGTGTGTGTGTGTGTGTGTGTGTGTAAGAGAGAGAGAGAGAAGTACTGCACACGATAATAATACCTAAAATATTATAAACTTGGAACATATTCTTGCAGAATTTTCAATTATACAAAACTCTGGAATAAATTTTAAAAATTCCAACAAGAGTAGGAGTAGACATAATAAGACTCAAAATGTTATTTACCTTTTTTGTGTGCGAAATCTGAAAATTTGAATTATTTATGTTAAATTTTTGAATATTTGTTGAAATTTGCAATTCAGACAAAGATAGATATCTATCTGGAGGTAAACGAACAGAAATCCTGCACTTTTCAGTAAAGAGATGGTTTTTTGTTTTTTAAATGCACCAGGATTAAGGCAATAATTCATCACCCTCCCCCCCAAATACGGTGAAACTAAAACAGCGAATTGCAACGTAATACTGTATTACTTCTCTGCAACTATAATTGAAATTGCATCAAAAATATTTACTTATTTGACCACCGCTAATTTGTTTACTTTACGATTTTGAAGTATAGAATCACTACATCTCATCTGAGTTGATAAATGTGCAATTTTTTGTGATACTCTGCTCGATATTTAAACATATGGTGCCATTTTCACTGAAAATTCAACGTTAAGCTCCCGCAGTCTATCGCCACATTCAGAGAAAATGGACTAATGATTATCTGTTCCATATGTTTTATTGAAAATTTATCTCCAGCGAGTTTTCCTGCTTTCTCCCCGGTGTTGCTTTTTTTATTTTTATTTTTTATGAAACTGAGGTCAAGTTATCCCTAAAGCACCACTACCAACAACTGCAATCTATTTATGTCGTTGGGAGTGGACTAATTTGATTACGTTTGCTATATATGTACGTCTCATGCTATTAGCGCAGGGCCGATGGGCTCGTTCCTTAATGGACGCTGAGAGAGGATGAGGACGGAAGATTTAGAAGGGGGGAGGAGAATCAGTGAGGAGTCAAGGGAAAGACATGGTATTTTAGCTGAGATAAAAATGCTGTAGTACCTGTGTGCCTGAAATAGCTAATTATCATGGACTGTAAGAATTTATTAGAAATGCTAATGAGATAATTTACAACTTCTGTGTCATACGTGAACAATTCTTAATAAATTTAAGTACAGTAACTGAATAGCTAATAACTGTCCTGTGATTACTGGAAACGTCTAAAGTTATAATTTATTAAAATAAGAAGAGAAATTTAGTGGAATTGGTTTGGTATGAAAAGGATGATAAGTGCCGTAAAAATCTCTATAATACAAAAGAGAAATCTAAACAAGAAGAAAGCAGTGAAATTTTCAAAAATCATCTCGCAAAGAAATATTTCACGGAACCATTTTAGTGAACAAATTAGTAATTTTTTGTGGAGTCCAGTTTTTTTTAAAATGATATTAGTGTCAAATAAAAATTTCAAACCCAATTTTTACGAAATCACATTCGCTAGGAGGTGGGGAAGGATGTTCTCATTGTTTACTGCTTAGGATTCAGGTGTACATCCAAACAGTTGCATCGACTTTCCGTGTTGTGACTACCCCTTCCATTCGAGATATATTTCTCAGCATTTATATTTCTTTATTTTTATATTTTTAATGAAACACTAAAACCAGTTGCAAATATCGAATGCAGAGGAATGGCTTAATACAGTTGTTCAACACGTCATTATAGAGAAACAGTTTTAATTAGACTCTATCCATCCATCAAACAAAGACACACACACAGAGAGGTATGCTTATCTTCGACTAAGAAATGGTCGAACCTGGGAAACAGGAAAAAAAATACTATTTTTATTTGAAAGGAAGCAGCTCTTGAGAACTACGAATTCTGTTACTTTTTTCTTATAGTCCATAAGTCGATTATTATTATCTGAGACCTCCAACAAATCAGACTCGTCGAGGGAGGCTGTAAATTACCCAACTCAGCTATCATACCTTCCCTTAAATGCATTTACACTAGATGCACTCACTACCCCTAAGGGCAAATAATCCCACTCACTCACTGCTCTCTTATATTATCTTATATCTTCTTAAAATTTTACTACTTCTCTATATTCTTTAATGAACTAAAATGTTAAAATATTTTAACAACTAGTTCCAGAGAGAGGGCCAATCACCACTGAAGGAAGATATTGGATAAAAAAAATGCCAGATTTGCCGTTTCGATATGCGTTGCCCTCGCTGCTCACTATTTTGCATTCATCATTAATAAGGGTACCAGACACCAGATTATGAGCATCTCAACTTTGCAATGCGGTAAATTATTCACACGCACTCCTTCATGTAAGCATATACAGAGAGACAGATAATAAATAAGAGATATCAACAAAAAGAGACTATTGTAAGTTGAGATTATGCAAGGTGCAAATTCTTACATAACAACCTGCTGCGTAAATATCAAGAAGGCTCGTTGCTAACAAAGACTCAATTCATTACAGGTAACAACTGTTAACTCATGTCCAACAGAATGAGGACAACACAGAATGACTAAAGAACATATATTCATCGGAAACAATAACTCATGTCAGTAAACTGCAAAAAAGCTGGGTTAAGATTCGCGAAAACAATTACACATAAACCTTTCATTATCAAGTAAATACAGCGCTATAGTAGGAGGGTCTTTTCTGATAAAGAAAATAGGACAAGCTGTCTGAATCTCTAATAACAGCTTTTACGCATGACTGAGTGGCGCTAAACTGAGGAATTAAAATGAAAACGGAATAAACTATCATTAATGACTAAATGAACTCTGTCAGAATAACAGTATGCTAACAGATATATATAAGATGCTCATTACTGTTATATGAGCATCATGCAAAGTTTCATCCTTACAAAAAGTTTAACTGTAAGTTGCAGCTACTAATTAAAAAAAAAAGTTTTAACTGTCTATTTAAATCACAGATGTATACTGAAACATTGTTAGCAAAAATGTTTCAAATTTGCATTATCCATCCCCCCACCTTCATGGTATGCTCAAGAGAATAAAAATACATAATATTAACTGAAATTTCATCATACAAAAGTCTGCATCTTCCCAAGAATTTTACATCAAAACTTTCTTCTCACTTAAAGGAGACTATAGTCATGTGGCCTATTAATTTGGCCATCCACATGCCGATTGTATTTCCACAGAATGTTCTGCCACAAAATAAGACCGTCTAACTTAAATGTTTTTTTTAATGTTTAAAATAATTCACGAGGTGTTGAAAGGCACAACTTCAAGTTCGTCCGATGTAAGACCATGTGCATAGTATCGATTACAGGAGATCCAAGGTGGCGTTAAAAAATAGTTTGGTCTTCAGATCACAGTTCATAGCTTATCTAATCCTTAACTCATCTATAAACTAATGTACGATAGGTAAGATTACAGCCTTCGTGGATAGGATGCACATAAAAAGAAGGAAAGATATTGGGTAGAAGAATTAAATAATCGTTAAACATATTCAAAAGAAATGGATACGTTTACTATTAAAAAGCACAATATAAAAAAACAAGAATATCAGCAGATTAAAACCACCAACAGTGGGTGTTCCCAAGAGAGAGAGAGAGAGAGAGAGAGAGTCTAGAAACACAGCAGTACGCTCTTTTCAGAGGTACAAATGCTGCGGAATCTAAGAATGGCATTCATGGGCGTCAACAGAGGAAGAAGAGAGGGGGGGGGGGAATTACTTAGTCCTAAAGAATTTGAAAATAGTATAATTAAGTCTCATTGCACATAAAACTTATTGTCACTTTAAGTCTTTTGTCGTCTAACCAAATCCGCTAGCATTTCTGCAGAGGTCCAGGATGACATTAACATGCAATCAAACACAAACAGAAGAACTGTTGTAAAGCAGGGAAAGCAAATAAAACCAGTAAGAAAACCATTGTATACACACCACATACAATCTGCATGCATCATAACTAGGTCAACAAGCAGGTCTTGTCGAATTAAAGTCTCAGAATCAGTTAAATCCTATGACAGCATAAATCATCACCTGTTGTTTACTTACTCTAAACATTACAAGTATTCAAGCATATGCCGCGACATACTTCATGGTAGATCACTAATATGGATTGGGTTGTACGATTATTATTAGCTCAATAAACAGCTTTACACATTTATGACACCGTTAACATTTATTTGTATGCATGAACTTAAGAGATGGAAAGATAATGATTATTTTTTTCTTTTTATAGTTTAGGAGAGACGTAGTAAAGCACCATTTCTCTTTACCACTATCTTCTCACTAAAATTAGTGAGATGAAGTGGAAAAACATTCTACTTTTCGAACTGGTTCGAATATATATTTCTGCATGCTGCTTAAAGGTATTCGTTTCAGCTGATTTTTCTCGTGATTCATATAAATTTATTCCGCAGTGTCCCCACCATCCGCTTTGTTTAAATATTATTAAATTAATAATGAATTTAATAATTAAATATTAAATTTATTATATTAACTAAATGAGCAGACAAACTGCCAAAATAATTTATTTATAAATTCACAACTAACGATACATATGTATTCGCTCTCTTACATATTTTCATAGTTTTAGAATTTTACAAGACAATGCTAATAACGTAGGTTATACTCGTAAATATCAATGCCTTCTTCCAGCTACTCACGACTTGAGTAAAAAATATACATTGGCTTTGTATAATAAAACTTATCAAGATCTTAAAAATAGGGATCGATGGTTTTCGGACTGTCCTAAAATAAAAGCCTAGTCCTGACAACAGCTATTTAGCTTGAACATCGTTTGTTCTTCACCACTGCGATCTTCAATGGTTATATATATTTTGAGTCTCTTCTCAAATACGCTTGCCAAGATGTTGCTTAGGGAATTCATTCATTTTTGGTATAACTGAGAAACTTGCTCCAGTCTGGTATTTTTGATCTTCTGATCACTTTCTGAATTATTCGCTGTAGCACTCTAAAACATTTTTACACACTCACACGCACACGATTTCAAGAATATCAACTAGACTAGTTGATTGAATACATTTCAGATATTTGGGTTTTTCCCCTCCTACTTCCAAATATTATCTTATCTATATTATATATTAACTTCCACTAAACTGTGAAGAATCACAAGAAAAATCTAACAGTTATGACTCACTGTTTCAAAACTTGAACACTAAAGCTTTTAATTTATAAATAATTATACCTAAAGCAGTGTTTCGAATTTCTCTATACTTTGTTGCATGCATCTCTAAATGGAACTGGGCCACCTTCGACAATGCAGTCACTATTCGCTAACTTCAATGGGTCAAGTCTCTCTCTCTCTCTCTCTCTCTCTCTCTCTCTCTCTCTAAAGAGCAATTGTTTCTAACAATTATTTTGTCTTTTACACTTAATATTAAGTAATAATGTGGAATTATTTCTATTTAGAATAAGGTTTCTAAAAGAAGTTAGTAGCTAACCAATATAGTAATAAAATATTAAAATCACTAACGGAAAACCATTAATGGCTGAAAGAATATGAACCCAACTAGAGTTACATTAGCTTGCTACTGCATTCTCTCTTTTATTTGTGTAAAAACATTTTCTACGTGTTAAGCTCTGTGATATGTTTAGTACTCAAATAGCTATTCATAAAGTTACTGGTATTGTGCATATAAATGAACTTCTAGGTAATCCGCATAAAGTCGATTCGAAGGTATGTTTATTTCAACTTCTGTATAAGAACAGAATTCCGTTATAGTTCTTAAGTGGAGTTAATGATCAGCAAACACTACAGCCATTGCTCTCTCTCTCTTTCTCTCTCTAAATAAAAAAAAAAGGGGAAAAAAAAACGCAAACGCTAGCATGATGACATCTACAAGTGGAGATGATAAATCTCATCACAAAGTCTTGGGGAATACAACTGCTGACCCACTTTTCGGGGGGGGGGGATTATTCCGTTTGGCGGGGGATTTATTCCATTAAGGAGGGAGTGGGGAGGTTAGATGAATCCTGCATAGCTCCATCGCTTAAAATAAATGCACCAAACTGGAGAGGATGTCATGTTTTAAATGGGGAGGAGCTTAGTCTCAAGAGAACAACAACGTAATACAAAAAAAAAAAAAATTAATGGACCGACGAAGTACATAAAACTGTATGCCAGTGAACACGTAATGATGAAAGAGGGATTTTGCGAACTATACGTCAGGAGCAGAGACGCTAGAGATCTATCCGGATGTTACATTTGAATAAAAAAATCGTTTAACTAACTTGATTTTCTTATGCCGTAGCCACTGGGAAGGTAGCGGGAGGGCTGCAGGTAGTCAGATGGAAATCACGTACATGCCCAGTATATATGTTTTTCTTCCTCTCTTCCGTTCCTTGCCAAATTCATTTGAATTTCTAGACTTCATCTGCATATGTAATGACAGCGTTCCCAGTGTATACATAAAAACAGTTGGATGTTGGGTGGGACATTTTATGAAATGCAATACATGAATAGCTTTATGAAACCATACAAGTCAGAAGTGACTGTTCATATGTAAGAACTTTAATTAAATTTCGAAGCAATCAGTCACAGAATATCAAGTGAAATGCTTTGAAAAGTAGAAGAAATGCTAAAATAAATAAAATAAAATAAACTGTAAGATTCTTGATAACAACAGTTAGAAGATCATCACAATCCTTTTGAGTACACATCAGGATGCTTATCCAAAGTTAATGGTTAAAAGTTAAATTGGTTTTCCTATTTTTCAAACTACTGCATAAATATTTTGAGCAAGTCCTTTTTCATGAATCAGATATCCGAAGTACAATGAAGCACTACACCTACTGTAGCTCCTGACAAAAGTGTAAGCTGGCCTGGTTGTCCCAGTGGATACCACCTCTTCAACCAACAGGCTGTGGGTTCGAATCCAACGTAGTCAGAAGCATGGGTATTTGTGAAAGTATTAGATGAGGTGGTATACGAATTTTCGGAAGGACGTGAGACACCAATCTGTGCATGAAGGATTGACATTGGTTTGAAGAAGTTCAATGTTTACCTCTAAAACAACTTTCCCAGATTCTGAGCACGCTCATGGTATAAATGTATTAGCACATTTTTATGATATTAGTTTATAACCTCGCGTAGGTACGATTTACATAGCGTCAACAGTTTATTCGCATAAACTATTGACATTTATTATGTTTTGTGGATGTGTCGAACAATTACATACAAATTCAAAGACAGAATGCTTGAAATAAAAGTTGGTGAGCGCTGATGCTGACTTTATATACATACATGTTTTGAAACCGATTTCTGGCGTTGGATGAGAATCAGTAGTAGGGTACAGGTGTGGCACTATGATGGAGGTCACGCATCGTGAAACACTTCTATGCATTCTGTGTTACAATGGTCGAGTTTACATTACATCGCATTAAAAATAATAGTAGAGAAAGTGCACTAAATTAAATGAGTAGCGTTATAAACTATTCACTATTCATGCGAAAACTCATAAAATTTCTGAATGCTTAAGATCACGAATTTTGAGTTAAAATAAAAAAATATATAAAAAAAAGTTAAACTACCAGATTAACTGATATCTTCCATTTTGTTTTCTGTAAGTCGTACATATATATATTAGTACACTTGCACTGGGGGGGGGGGGATGAATAAATACATTTCCAAGATTCGATCATTCATTCCTCTTGCATTTTGTGTATTCTTTTTAATGAGATACAATAACATCAAATTGGCAGCATACAAAAATGGAAGAAAGATCCGTGAACTATTTGCCAACACACACTCCAAAACTGCGGAAATTTATTCCAACGTTCCCGGCGGCGTTTTTTTTTTTTAATTTTTTTTTTATTATTATGAAGTAACATGATGTCCCCTTTCTTGTAATGCAGGTGGTAAAAATATATCGTCAATCTTTTCGTATGACGTCTATATCGCCAATTCTTGATTTTCCAATCAAGAATTGGAAAATTCTTGGAAATGGTGAGTCAGCCGGTCTCATAGCGAAGTAGGTTTTTCGTTCCCGCAGAACAGGCAAACCGGCCCGTGAACACACACACGGATCCACAGTCCAAAAATACACACTTAATCCCTCATTAGGAGGGCTCAACCAGTTCTAAAGGACGGTTGAGGAAAGGGGGGGAACCCCACACGATTAAGATAAGAATGATCAGTGCATGTTTGAATTCATTCCACTCATTTATCACCGCAGTAAGCATTTCTTTCTGCATACGGGGCAATCTGCCCATTAATGTCACTTGATGTGACATTCTGGGATCACAAAAAAAAAAAAAAATCGCATAACATTTCGTACTTTCTATAGCATAAATATGAACTAGAGAGAGATCACTTTTGAAATGCCATGACAGCCACTGCAGCGCCACCATCTGACAGAAAACTGTGAAAAACATTTAAAATTCATCTTTCATTGGTCATAGCACTAGTCACCATCAGTCATACAATTCTAGCACTGAACTGGGAAAAAAAATTTCCTTAGCCCATCCTTATAGCATATCATTGATGGGAGTAACATAAAAAATAAAAAAATCAGCACCTGTGCTAGTCCACTTGGTTTTGCACGTTTTTATTTAGATATTAAATGAGTAAGTAATATTTATGAAAGTTACAAGATAAGATAAAACTGGACTAATGACCATGATCTGAAGACGTTCTCTTTAATCTTATATTGCCAATTATTCCTCCTAAGTTCTCCATGTGCAATTTTGGCCCATTTTTATTATGCTTTTTAATAAACAAACGTGGTCAATCTGGTTAAAATACTTGCGCTCTCTTGTTCAAATAGCCATGAAGAAAAACGAATGTAATAGAAACCATGACAAAATGAATCGAGGAGAGGACCACAGCGTAAACAACAGTTAACTGACCGTAGCAGAAGAAAGCAAGCAAGCGAGACTGAAACTAACGAGGATAACGCACAACGAAGATAAGACAAATGACAGAAATCGTAGCGTAAGTACGTATGGAATTCCTCATTGGTCTGTAAGGTGCCAAAAATAGAATGAAAGCAAGAAAAAGCAGTATTCGACGAACCTTACGTTCATCAAGAATCTGAAACAGAAACTAACATTTAAATAACGATTTATTAGGCCTGAAGAAAGATCAAAGGATGTATTGATTGATGTTCATATAATTAAAATATCGAACACGCGTCGATATTTATTTTAGAAATGGAGATTTGAAAACTTCTGGAACAATATACCAATGGCTTGTAATGTTTGTTTCTTTTATTAAAATGTAAGAAATATAGTAGGTTAGTATCTCTCTATATCGTCTTACAAATAAAGCAAAGCTCATTTCATACTTTGTAGAGGATATGTGGTCTGCATATTTGCTTAAAAAATGAAGAAACTCATTCCATTCTTTCTAGTTGAATTTTTCTTCTTCTTTTTTTTTTTTTACATTTGGGGCTACGGTACTCTTATTCCTAAATCTGTAATAGATTATAACTGCAGTCAAAATTATGTTATTATAGGCCACTACGAGTATTTGCTATAATTGTTACGTCATAATTAATGACCGAGTAATTTTTTTTTTTTTTTTTTTTTTTTTTTTTTTTTTTTTTTTGTAAAGGCCAATAAAGTGATCGCCAAAGATACAAATACGCTTAATCAAAAATAAATAAACTATCATCATCATTTTCATTTGCAACATCAAATGTAATTTGTTACGTAGTTCACAATAACAATTTACTCTAAAAAATGTTCAAATACGCACACTCCATTATCGAGTGGAATATGTTCAGCAAGTGAAGAACATTCAATATGGCACAGAAAGGAAAACGGCCAGAGTAAAACATTGGAGTCTCCATTTATTAGTCCATGCAATGTTCGTATCTTGAAAGTCGTAAGTAGAGGTTCGCCTGTACTCAGAAAAGATGCCATCGTATTTTATACAGAAAGGGATAAGCTTGTAACGGATAGTTATGACGTTTTGAATTAAGGCCGAAGCAACTATGAGTCCAGTGTGTGTGTGTGTGTGTGTGCGTGCGTGCGTGCGCGCGAGCGAGCGTGTTCTGTGGGTGTTTTTTTTTTTTTTTTCCTTCATATTTTGCTAAATGAAATCCATTGCACAGCCATATGAATCGGCTAACTCACATTCAGTTGAAGAGCTCTTATAAAAGTCTCAGATGAAGAAAATCAGGTGTCGAAGATATCAATTTCTGGTTCCTGGTATTCCCTTTCAGTCGTTTCCGACCGTAGGTGACTTTGTAGGCATTGCCCACAAAATATTCCTGATGAGAATTTTACAGGGTTGCTCACCATTGCTTTCCCCAATCCCCCAATTTTATCCGGGCTCGGGACCGGCATATATGGCTGAGACGTATTCATGACTGCAATCCATGTGTGAGTGTTCACGGGGCAAGTTTGCTTGTTCTGGGGGAACAGGCAAACTTTCCCCGTGAACACACACACACACATACATGTTTCCGGGTGAAAAAAACCTTACCTCCGTATGAGACTGGCTAATTCACCTTTAGTCGAAAGAAAGCTGTCAAGATACCAATTGGCAGCATCATACTAAAAATGAAGATAATTATAAAGGAACTTGACATTATTTTAGCAGCATTCAAGAAACTGTGAGCAGAGCTAATTTAAAATGCTATGGTCATATAAAAGACCGGACGATATAGCAAAACAGATGGCTGATGCTCAGGGGAAGAAAGGGTCTAGGTGGACTGAAAAGAGCAACGTTACATCTGATAATTCCGCAAATCCTATAAATAACATTATATATATAATTGTTAACAGTAATCATCATCATCATAACGCTAATTACGGTTATAGACCATATTGGTCTGTTCCGGTCTCATTATCCATCTAATATCCTTTATTCCCGGCCTTCCCTTTCCAATTGGTTTATATACAGTAATGTAATAATAATGTAAACTTAATTATGTAATGCTATGAAATATCCGATACACTCCTTTGAAGCTGTACAGGATACATCTTATTGAATACTAGTGCTTGCGATGATAACTCTGCTATTTTTAACGTTGCGTTATTTATAATTAACTATAGATGCTAAGAAAACCACAAGTTTGCATTAATCAGCCATTCTGTCTGTTTTGTGATGGGAAATTTAAAATTTTGTTGAAAAGACCTAGAATATGCTCACTGCGTCCTTGACCTGATACAAGCTAGATCTTTCAAACCAAGCGTAAACTGCTGTTGTTCAGACTTCGCTAAGAAGATGTCTGGGATAATGTCATCAAGAAGTTAAATCTAAATACATATAAGTAAACGCTACTAAACTCTTACCGACTAAGTAAAATACAAAAATTAAACCATTTTTTTCTCAACATTAGTATGCGTCAGCCTATAAGTGTCCATAGCATATTCATTTGATTGTTTCAACTGGTTTAGAAAATAGTGTAAAAAAAGTCCTGTCGCATCTTTATCAGCGATGCTGATGTTTTTTTTTTAATTTTTTTAAAGACTAGTCCGTCAATGCGCTTGACTTAAATAGACATTAATTAATGTTCAAATTAAGTCGTGAATAGTTCCTATTATGCAAATTTTATTTATTAAATAGGCATGTGTGATGTAATATTTTAAGATACCAGCAAAATGAAACTAAATCCTTGCTCATTACCATCTTATCGGATTGTTGAAGCAAGAATGAAAATGGGAAGCTGCCCTATCAGTGGAATTACTCGCACTCACAGATTGCCTGCAGTTTTTCATTATCATGAGGACTGAGTTTTAGTAAAATATAAATAAATAAATAAATAATCCTATAAAACATAAACTAAAATGTAGTAATCAAATAAACATGTTCTCTCTAGTAAAGCTAGGAAGCATGTGACCAATAGTTACATTCTCCTCTTTCGCACTGCGACACCAGAGCTATCTCGCAAGAACGGTAATGACCGAAATAGGAAATGGCATCGTATAAGTTGTAGCAGGGAAAACTGGGAAGGGGAGAGAAATGGATGAAGAGAATGCGCTAGGAAGGGGAGAAGAGGAGGAGGAGGAGGAAGAGAAATGAGGGGAAGGAACAAAAGCTAAGTCAGCTATAGTTGTAATACACACTGCCGTCTGTCACACAACGGCTCCAGACGCACGCACTTTTCTCTGTACGGCCATTCCCAGTGCACGTGCAGCAAATCCGTATTGATTTTATTGACAACTCCCTCTACCTCCGGAGAGTGCTACCACGGACAGTCTTTAGAATGCAAGGTCACGAGCGTTGGCCTCTTTCTTCTCTACCATAACTTGCTATAAACGGGCCACTGGTGGTGACAGTATCCATCTATCTATACGTCTGTGGCTCTCTTTTCATACCACATATACAAATACGTAACCAAAAATATACTTTAAAATATTTCGCTTTAGAAACTGGATTATAATATTTTAGTGCAAATATATCAGTAACCTTTTAGGTGGCATTGTAATATCTATCGATTAAAAAAAAAAAAAGAAAGAAAGATGAACGACCTTAGTACAATCAAAACACGGTCAGAAAGTGCACTTTATAACAGTCCATTTTAAAGACAGAAATATTTCAAGATATCTGGACGGATTCTATCAGTATAACTGATATATTTAAAACAGATACAGTTTTATGACCTAGGTTGATTTTCGCCTTCATTCTTTAAAAAAAAAAAAAAAAAAGTGGCAACCAAGTAAGTGATCATAATTATTTCTCTGTAGTATTATGAGTAAATGCTACAAGCAAATGAGGGCTACGTTTATGCAGAAGTTCTATACAGGATTGTGTTTCTGAAAAAAAGACGTAACTATCAGAATCATTCATAATCTCTTCTGTTTACTACAGAAAGAATTATGAATCTTTACATCTGACGTTAAACGACTCTTTACCAGCGTTATCCAGAAAATTCAGTCATGAAAAAAGCATTATGTTAGGAAGCGTCATGTTTAAGAGTGTTGCGTGCGTGCATAGCAACTAATGATAAAGACACAAAAATCAACTTTAAAAACTTCTAAATATGTGACAGGATACAATATGCACCTAGTACAATTTTTTTTAAATTTTTTCTAAAATAATTACTTCAGATTTAATAAAATATTCCAAAATAAGTATAGTTTTTAACATAAATGCCTACCAGAAGCATCAGTGCTCCAGCTTTCTTCAGCTTAAATCCCTTTTAAAAAGGAAAGAAGAAACAATACCACAACTGGAGTTTCTCTTTTATAACAATAAAAAATATAAATGGATTTCAGAACATATTCACAAGTAAAATCTTCACTCAACGCATTACAAAAAGAACAAAAGAAAGAACTGTTATACATCTTCATACGAGGGAAGGTATATGTGTTATGAAAAACCATCGTGGTCGTTCATCATATCCAAAGTGTTTAATGCATCTTTTTGAATCACTCTATCTAGAGATCTTCATTACAGCAAGCACATATTTGTCATATTTTTTCTAGAAGAGTCATCCTATCATATTTTTCTAGCTTTCTTTTTTTTTCCTGTAAAAGAAAAGGGGAAGAACAAGATAAAATCCTTCTGTGCAGATAAAGAAATGACAAATTTTGTCTCATCTGGCCTATTTTCCAATAACAGGAAATGGGAAAGTAATTTTCCTGCAGATTCAGTTATCGGCTTATTGAAAGAAAGAGGTCGACTCTCAGATTTTCAAAAACAGGATTTTGGAAACAGATTTTCAGGTTATTTTAGTTTTAGTTTAGGCAGATTATTTTTTTCTGGTGATAGTTTCCTTTCATTTTAATTCAAAACTCCTGAGCATCAAATGCTAATAGTAAGCAAGGAAAAGGCTTACGGATCTTGGACAGACCAAAACTTCCATCCAAAATCATTGTATTACTTTTTTGGTAAGGCACGCTCACTATTAGGATTTCTAAATTTTATTATTAATTAATTAGTTATGATATTTGCAAGAAAAAGCTGGCTACTATACGAGAAGCTTGATTACAAAGGAATCTAGAATATTCCTTCTTATGAACATTATACATTATTAAGCTTTAGAAATACGATTGATAAAAGAGGTTCACCTGCTTAAACCTTGCAATCCTTAATCTATTTTCTTTATTTCACTTTCGTTATATGTATGACATGTGTGGGTGTCTAAACTGAAAGAAATCAGGTTTGGCGATCGACGTAATGCGATTTCATATTTTTCGCCATCCAAATGACATAACGATTTTTGGTTTTCATTCCGGAAATGGTTGTGAATTTAGTGCAGTTTACAAATATTGTTTGACAGATTTTATTCGAGGTTTCCATTACACAGTTCATGCGTTGTGCTTGTCCAAAGAGTTATTTTCTAATAACAGATGTCGTGCCGTTTACCAATTTTCCCCTCGAGAAATGCTTGCTTTGCGATCACGTGAGGCATTCTGACAGTTTGTATGCCACACCTTTAAACCAAGCTGCCTCATGTGCTGTCACTAAAAGTTCTCCAAGTAGGCTATAATAATAGTGAAAAGAGACACACAAATCCTCCGAGAACGTCAAAACAAAAGACAGACAATGGGCTGGACTACGTTTCACATTTAACGGGTGGATGCGAGAACACGCAAGTCAAACGTTCACCTCACAGGTGCGACTCTCGCGCCAATGACGCCATCTCGACGGATTGGAAACTACAAATTAATGGTTGTGGTCCTTCTAATAAGTGACACACGCATAAACAAACTAGTAGCCCGGAAAATGACAAGTAAGGGCACCAGTCACGGTCACTAGATCTCGAGACGTAGCCATTTCGTGCATGTACTTCATATGGCAAGCGGGCGGACAAACACACGCCACTAAGGCTGGTTAGAGAATTTAGAAAACAATAGCTTAGTAGATATGTAATGGTTTCATTCTTAAATGCCAAGCCACCATAGGGATCCCCAACACAACTTGACATTTAGCGGGATAAAAACAACGTTGTTAACATTTTCTTGCATGATGGTAGAAACACTAATATATATATATATATATATATATATATATATATATATATATATATATATAGAAAGTATTTTATCTTGGGTATAATAAATGTTAAAGATACCAAGCTATTTTAACCTGGTTTTACTCCATTTCCCAAGTAAGCAAACAGAAAAACAAGTCCAGTTTGCGCTGCAACTGTTGCAAGTCTAGCTGACCCTGCACGTAGTGCAACTACATGCAGGGTCAGCTAGATGACCAGGGTCAGACCAAGGCAACTCATGGTAAAAGTAGAA
Source organism: Typopeltis vanoorti (assembly GCF_054136105.1). Classification (NCBI taxonomy): domain Eukaryota; kingdom Metazoa; phylum Arthropoda; class Arachnida; order Uropygi; family Thelyphonidae; genus Typopeltis; species Typopeltis vanoorti. Next base: position 34,578,842 of record NC_143552.1, read on the forward strand.
TAAGCTCTGATCACTAATCTTAATATTTACCCCTAATGCAAAGCACATCTCCTGGAGGAGATGTATGATGCTTTGTATTAAAGGCAAGGGGCCACTACCCAGACTGGTTTCGACCTTTACTGAGCTCTCATCAGTGGGAGCCAGGCTAGAAATAGTCTAGCTGACCCTGCACGTAGTGCAACTACATGCAGGGTCAGCTAGATGACCAGGGTCAGACCAAGGCAACTCATGGTAAAAGTAGAATAAGCTCTGATCACTAATCTTAATATTTACCCCTAATGCAAAGCACATCTCCTGGAGGAGATGTATGATACTTTGTATTAAAGGCAAGGGGCCACTACCCAGACCGGTTTCGACCTTTACTGAGCTCTCATCAGTGGGAGCCAGGCTAGAAATACCAAGATTTTAGTAATACAGAGCTTATAAGTTTTTTAACATTTATTATACCCAAGGTAAAATACTTTCTACATTTATATCTCCTCCTGAGATCTTTATTTAATAAGGTTAAAACACTTTATGGTAATTTGTTCTGGTAAAATACTTATAAGGGTAAATATTAAGGGTAAATATTAAGATTAGTGATCAGAGCTTATTCTACTTTTACCATGAGTTGCCTTGGTCTTGCACTACGTGCAGGGTCAGCTAGACTTTGCAACACTTGCAGGCGCAAACTTGACTTGTCTGTTTGCTTACTTGGGAAATGGAGTAAAACCAGATTTAAAATAGCTTGGTATCTTTAACATATATATATATATATATATATATATATATATATATATTAATTTTTGTAAGTTAATCTTATTTGTATATCTTAGTTCTCAAATGCAATTTATCAATAGAGAAATATAATATATTACGGTGAAATCTGTGAAAATTATTTAAAAGAAAGGGATCACAGATGCTAAAATACAGAAGAGTAATGAAGTTTGGAAAAGTGCTTAATCTATCTTCCACGAACATGTCAGGCACAACTGGTCTATCATAGCGAAGTCACACGGCTTTTCAAAAAAATAATTATTTTTTATTTATATTCTTTCACGTGACTCTCACTCACCACTAAGGAATTTTTATTTATGAAGTTTACATAATTTTTTGTATTATTTATTTATTTTTCCGTCCATTCCGTCAATCAGGTCGGTCATTTGTTTACTTATTTTGCTATGGCAGGGCGGTTAAACCTATCGGCAGGGTGTGGGCTGTGAATCAATTCGTGTGTTCAACTGGTCTATCTGGCATGAAGGAAAACTAAATATTCCAAGAAGAAATACTTCACCAATTTTGTATGAGGCTAACTAACTCACCTTCAGTTATAAAGCCCTTACAAAAGTACTCTGGTGTCTTGAGCCTGGTTCTTCCCAATCAAAAAGTGGTGTTGCTGTTAATTGTACGCGGATCCGCGGATTTATAAATAGGCAATAAAGTTGAGAAGGCTATATTTCTCTTTGCAATTTAATAAATTAAAATCCTTCCTCTGATTAAATATTTTTATAATACTGTACAGTAATTAAATTATATATTATGAATATCTAAGTAAACATTAATCATAAAAACCCGTTTTTCCTCTGCAGATGCCGCTGATAATTTTTGCCTCGAGATGCAGATGTCGTGACGGCAGATCTGCAGACAGCCCGACAGCAGAGTTCCGCAATTAATGATAATCGAGCGATTAGCTGATTACAAAGGCAAATAACTAGACTCGCGACGGATGACAAACACAAAAAACAAAGGAAGCAAGACAAGGAAAGGAAGCAGGTGGAAAATCATGAAAGAAATAATGAAATCAGTCCTTAATCGAAAGGAAAACGAACTGCTCATGATTTTCTGTTGAAAAAAAAGCTTCCTGGAAGTCAAATCTCTGTCCTTTGCTTCGTAAGAAAATTTTCTCATACAAAGGAGAAAAAAGAAAGGAAAAAAAAAAAACGATCTTCCAAAGTGAAATATTTTAATTTATTTTTTTAAAGAAACCTACCGTTTCTTTCTTAACAACAGAATGATAACACAGTTTTTTGTGATAGAATTCAAATTAAAGAAAATTCCAATGAATATTCTGAATATTGTATAAGAGCGTAATCTGATAATACAACGCAAAGGCACCTCCGAATTAGGGGTGGGGGGAAAGAAGTCTCTACAGGCAAAAAATTTCACGACTCCTACTCCATCACTAGACAACGCGGGAAAAAAAAAATGTGACCACCTAATTATGATGTAATCGAATGCGTGAGGGCGAGTCACGCGGTGGTTTACACAAAATTAGAACACATTATAATTTATAAAGTTGCAAAAACGTTGTTTTCATTAAGTGTAACAGTAGAACTTGTCAGCTCACAGCACTTTATTAACTGACTCGCTTCAATATCAGGAAGTCACATTTAACCAATTATCGTCATTCAGAATAATTGAAGAAAACACTTCTGTCAAGAAAAAGAAAATGCATTTTATTAAATCAGTGACGCTTCCTTCCAACAAGACATTTTTTCATCTCTCCCCCCCCTACACACTGCAATCAAATGTTGGCATCAGGCAATACAATGATTTCAAATAAGTGTCTTCCAACAGCTGCAGGAACCTTCATGTATAACTTTCAGAGTAAGAAGGAGAAAATGACATTGGTAAAACAAGAATCAAAAGAACTAAATAAAATTAAAGTACTTTAGCACAAATATTGCTTGAAAATGTTAGGTAGAATTAACACATAGCTGGTAAAATTCTGACTTAGAATACTTCAACATACTTCATGGCCACCCAGTAAGACATGAGAGTTGCCTCATGGCGATCTGCAATACAGCAAGAAATTCCTTACTGCTCCTTTATCCAAGAATTTATCAACCTCTGAATTATGTTTAGCTGAATGCTGACTTTAATTTTCAAAGCTTTTGTAGATCAGGCGTGAGACTGTTGCGACGTTCGCCATTGGAGTAGAAAAGCTCAAGCTAGAATTCCGCCAAAGAACCTTTACAATGGCTTTTCATGTAATAGTGAGTTACCGGTAACAAATAAGGAAGGGGTTCCCACGGAAGCTTGATTATTTCATCTTTTTTTTCATTATTCATTATTTCAAAACAGACCTACTATCCAAGAATACACGCATTCTATATAGATAGCACAACAAATCGCTCGCGAAGAACCTTTATAAGGACTTCCTTGTCCAGCGAAAGTGAGTTAGATGGTCCCAGAGACTATCCCAAAACAGACAAAGCAGCCAGATTACTCACAAGCAGGCTATAACATAGCACTAATATAGATACAACAGTAATAATATCTCTCATTTTGTTTGTAAGTTATAATCTTCTGAAGACAACTATATTCCAAAGTTCTGCATGACTTTCGGGTTTTTTTTTTTTTAATCCTGTCATTAAAGTATAAACCTTCAAGTTTATATTTTAAGTGAAGTTGGATGAATACACATAAAGAAGTCGGAAAACCAACCACTAGAAATTTTATTTCCTGCTAAGATATATACTATCAGAAGCTGCTCATATATTTGTGCTAAATTCAACAGTTGAAAGTTTTGTTCCAGTCTCCTTCTATTCAGAATAAGTTATAATATAAATAATAGTACACAAACATTTTCATTTCTCCTTTCCACTTTTTGAGTATATCTAAATCGTATTATATACGATTTAGATAGCGATATCTCGAGTATGTATGTGTGTGTATATATATATATACATTTTTCCTTCTATATGGCGAACACATGAGCGCGCGGGAGGAGAGGGTTCGTTCATCCGAAGAGTATCTTAAATTGCCACATAAAATGCGATTGGCAGAGAGACGAAACGCACCCTTCCGAACAAAGATGAGGGTGGAGGCGGTAGAAACTATAAAGTGTATGTGTGTCCACTACCCGAGACCGTCTCAGTCTAGTAATTTTCCATGTAACTGATCCCGTGGGATGAACTAACTTCATTTGGCACACACAAAACGAGAGAGAATAGAAAGAGGTTGCATATAGAGATCGCAATGTTCTGATAAATTTTAGTATATAATCGCTTTGAATTAAATAACTGCACTCTAAAAAAATCTCGCCTGTAGAAGAGAAATGTATCAAATTGGATAAAAAATGCATGCGCACTTATTCAGTATACTTCAAAATGGATTTAAATACAATAAAAGTATTTCCAATCTGGTGTTTGTCAATACTGCGTATTCTTGGATACGCAGAAAGAAAGAAAAACTGGAGTATCTAGGGGGGAGGGGGAATGTCTGTCGCATCCATATGAGAATGGTTAGTTCAAAATGCCCTTATATTTGTTCTTCTAGTCATGACGAGATTAGAGCACATGCCTTTGCCAAGCAAATCTAATGGCATTCTAAAATTAACAACTAAAATTTAATACGTCAAAGCTCTGAAAAGTAATGCAAATATTTTCGTAAAATAGCATAATAAACTAAAAATAAATAAATAAAAACATTTCTACGAGTTTGAGGTACGATGAAAGCTCAATAAACATCATGAGAGCATATGTTAATAGGCATCTGTTGTGTAGCACATGAAATGTACCCCACATAAAGAACCGTTTAAAGGAGATCCAAAGCATCCATGCCTCTATGTGAATTCGCCGAAGATTCCAATGCTATTTTTAGATATTTTTTTTTCTTTTCCCCAAAGGTAATCGCATACATAAAGTCAAAACGCACTCAGAGTTAACAATTGATCGTTGATGGCAGTAGATTAGAAAACAAAACCAAAAATGAAAACTATGTATATTCGACTTGAATATCTACAAGTTGTAACTTTTAGAAAGTATATGGACACATTCTGTTGAAATGACTTCTAAACATTTTAGAAAGGAAGTCATTCCAAAATTACCATTGATATGATTTAACAATTTTCGTAGAATAAAGCAGTTACTGCTCTAATTTTGGATGGAATGGCTGCGGAATTATCGGTAGAAAAGCAATAAGCAGAAACTGGTCGCTTGTAAAAAAAAAATGGAGTGAATCGAGGAGGGGAAGTGATTATTTACACAATTCTTTGGTTTTCTTATGAACATAATGAAAGAAAAACAGAAAAGAAAGAAAAATATTGTATAAGATTAAAAATCCACTCGGAATGATACCACGTTCTTTGGATCTATCTCAACAAGACTGAATACCTTCTATTCAGATAGCTATATGAAATACAGAAATCTGATTTATTTCAAATAGATAAATCAGATCTCTCTCTCTCTCTCTCTCTCTCAAGATATTGTGGAGACGCGATGATCAATGTAGATAAAAGTATTTATTAACGGCATAAATAATGTAATCTAATCTACACTTCCTAATACCGTATCGTTTTTGAGACAATATTACAAAACCATCCAAAATTCAAACAGAGTAAATAGATATAAAGGTGGAGGGAATGTGGTTATTCGAGCAGTCGTGCCGGTGAGTCCAATGTAACATACCAGTAATGATGAATATTTATATGTGTGTGTGGGGGGGGTCTTCATATGATTGGTCTATTTTGCGATAAAAAAAGCCTACAGTCTCCAGATGAGAACAGATGTGTTCTCATCTGGTGTTTTAAAGCAATGGAAGAACCCATTGGTGCACAGAAAAAGGTTAGGAGAAGGAACGGAGCACTGAAGTAAAGTTAGCAATCCCTTTAGGTATAGATTCCTCTTTCTTAAGTAGCTTCTCCAATTTGGAAGTTAGCAATCATGGTACGCCAGAGGACCGTTCCTCTGTCATCCTTTTGATTTCGTAATAGCTCTTGTTACCATCCATTTCTTTACATCATTAACCAAAGAAGTTCTTGGTCTACCAGGAGATTTTCCCTCCAGTATTTCCAGAGACGTTTTCTCTGCTGATCCTCTTAATATGTGTCCTGCCATCTTGCATTTTCTCTTTATAAGGTCTTCCATGAGTGCTCTTGTGGTTCAATTAACGTTAATACCTCTTCATTGTGTTTCTCTCCTTCCACGAAATCCTCAGTGCTTGCCTATAACACCACACCTCAAATGACTGCAATTTCCTGATTATGGATTTTTGTCTATGTCCACGTCTCACATCCATAATTCAATGGGGACCATAACGTAGACTTTTATTATTATTTTAGTCCGTTTATTTATTCCTGAAGTCATTAGTAATTTATTATTCCAAAATGGTTCTTTTGAAGGAGCACTTTGATTCTGACTTGTAAAACTGGAAGCAGATGCTTCGTAGATTTTGTTCTCACAAAACAAAAACAAACAAACAAACAAATAATAATAATAATAATAAAACATTATAAGTCGCCTTGATGTCGAACTATGAAAAGCACCTGTCCCGCTGTTAAAGCAGGACGGTAAGCTGCCATTAATGTAGAATAGAACAGAATAAGATAGATTGGTTCCACCGCTCTTATTGCTATTTCCATCTTATCAGAGGTTCCGAATACAAACACGCTTATGGTCAATGATTGAATTACTTCTGTCCTATATAAGGCAGACACAGAATGAAATGAAATTGATTTCATTTTGTGAAGTCAACAATACCTCACAAATCACCGATTTGTTTGTTTATATATTTGTTTGTTTGTTTATTTTGATGCACAACTTTTAGGCTTAGTACTGTATGTGGATTCTAATAAAAACATGAACTCTTATACATGTTTAAACCTCTTTTGACAGGAAACCATTTCCGAGTACGTTATTTAGATATTTTATATTATTATAAAATATTGATAAGTTTAATTGAATGGTCACAATATGGCTCTACCAATGAATACAAGACTAATGAGTTAAGCTGGGAGAGACTGCCTAACTTGGCCATGTCATATGATATGAAGAGATTAGATAACACCAAATCTAATGGTACAGCTTTCCTGTGTATGATGCATGTTCTTATAGCAAGTCATCACTGAACGAATGCAATCCAAACAGGAAAAAGAGTAAACAATGGAAGTCTGTTTACCTCCACGCGTAGTTGAATTCGTTGCTCGTGGGACGAAGGGGGAGGAAGCAAAGTGCACTGGAGTGCTCGCGTGGTCAGCTGTCAATGTTTTCGCCTTTGATGACGTTCTCCAAGTGGTGCCTGAATGTACAGACAAATGGTCGAGAAACACTCGTGGGTGTTCCCTGGTGTATGTAGCAACATTACTAACCAGACGCCGACATGTTTGTACGTATCGGGATCTACAGCAACTGTGACGAGTCACGTTTGTGTAACAGTTCTCCCGTGAGAATTCGTAGTTGGTAAATAAAGCTCATTCAACACGAAAGAGATCGTGCATGACAAGCGGGTCAGGCAAAAGTCTACTTTATTCAATTAGCATATTTTAAATAAATCATCAGAACAACTAAAAGCAATACAGTTAAAAGTGGCGGGTACTGCAGCGTGCTAAATATGCGCACATCCTTTTCGGTCTATCCAAATAGGCAGGAAAGGGTTGTAACTATTTTGGATTGCAACGGCCATCATGATTAAAAATAGCTATATTTGATAACTAATACCAGAGAAAGGGCACCAAACCAATTTTCCTTGTCCTCTATTTCGCTTCAGGTTGTTTCGTACAGGCCCAGAGGTCCCAAAGCTTTTTTATTTTAAAATATTCTTAAAATTATTTTTCTAAAACAAAATTTCCTTTTCTTTCTTTTTTTTTACTATATTAGGGTTCGATAAATAAGAATGTCTCCCCTTCGAGTTCTCCAAAATCTGGACGCCATTGCTTCGTTTTCTTTAAACAAGTAAAATTATTAAAAGAGCTGAGACCAGCGGTGACCTACCAGTCGAATACAATCAAAACGCTTGTGAACTGTACGCATTCTAACTATTACTATGGAAATACAGCTCAAGATTTAAGGAATCCATAATCTAATGTGCTGTCGACAATAACAATGTATTGGTTCGTGAATTCTCATTACAAAATGACTAACAAAATATATTTTAAGTTTTATTTAAAACGTTATTTTCTCCGGTAATCTTTATTAATTCAAAGAGAAGTTTGTGGAAGAGAGAAAAAAAAAAGTTGCTATAGCCTAATCAAATAACGTAAAATAAAGAAATAATTTGCAGAGTTACCAATCAAATCGAGTGGAATGAAATACATAAAATGAAAAATATACGCCTAAAACGGATCGCTGCATTTTTAGGAAGTCAATTATTCTTCAATAAAAAATGCAGTATAAATAAGATACTTTTTTTCTATTGCCTCTATTTTGCATATAAGTATACACCAGCATGCATTCACTTCCAAATGAGAAAAATTATAAATGTAGAGCAGCATAAGTAGAGGAACAATGCCTACTAAATAAACCAGAGTGAAAAAATGTGGGATTTAATTTTTATTAGCATGCATATTACAGAAAAGAACAGTTAATATGCAATATGAAACACCACGTTAGTCATCTGGCGACGAACCATAGCCTACTCCCAAGCACCTTCAAGCGGGTCACACTTGGCAGAACATCGCACACCATTCATTCTCCAACAAGAGTTCTTAACTGCCACAAATTAAGGCAAGTGAGAAACTGCAAGCAGAAGGGATTCAGGAACACAGATCTCTAAATGTTTAATCAAAATAAACTGTAATTTTTCAACCCTCCAACTCTAAAGACAAGACACATCCACGACATTTTGCTGCTGATAAACACGATAAAAATGCTGTCTGGTTGCGGCCTCAACTCTATTTAATATGGCAACAGAAAAGGAAACCGGAATTATTTCAAGCAGTAGTAGTGGATTATTGAAAACAGTTGTAGTAGTCACTGTTCAACTCCGCGTTTGATTTTAGTGCTTCGTAAAGAAATAATTCTCCTTTCTGGTATTCTCACCACAAAGATTTGCGAGTTGCGTTCAAGTCGATAATTTTCCTGATTTCATGTTTTTGTCATAATTTCACGTGCAAGTGCGTACAGTTCATAAAATAAAAAAAATAAAAAATAAAAAAAAAAAAAGCTGACGACCATAATTTTACTGAAAATCAAGGGAGGAATGCGTCTCTTTTTTCTTTTCTTTTTTTTTTTCTTTTTTTTTTTTTGGGGGGGGGGGGGGGGGTTCGTAAACGTGAATACAGAAACAGTCTATGTTAACCCCTGCCAATGAAACATCGCAAATCCAGTACACTGATACTATGAGTGGGATTACGGCTAGATGATCTGAAAATTCTGCTCTACAAAACCAAGATATGAAATTTTTCTCCCTACAGTTACCTTGGGCCTCTAGTAAACAGGATGACTGATAATCACACACGGGAGGACGATGAAATTCATCGGCCATCTAAAGACATATATCGAAACATGTCTACAGCGGGAGTCGAACCCACTGCAGACATATCGAAACATGTCTACAGCGGGAGTCGAACCCACTGCAGACATATATCGAAACATGTCTACAGCGGGAGTTGAACCCACTGCTTAACGAATGAAGAGAATGTTCTATCCACTAGGTCAATCAACTAACTGGTTGCCGAGTGAATTCACCGCACACTCCATGATGCGTGATTAACACTATTAAAAATCTATGTTTTCTTAGACGGCAATGGCGGGGTGTTTGGATTTTTTATTTTTTTATTTTTTTTTCTTTCAGTACACCATACTGAAACCGGACTTTCAGTTCGGGGACTTATAGCACGTTAGCACTGTCTTTATACTTAATGTAAAGTCATAAGACTTCTCACTAAATATAAAGAATAATAGGAGACAGAAAAATATATTTATACATTTTGAAAGAGTAGCGCTCAGTTTCGCCAATTTAATATGACACTATAATTTATAACCGTGTAATTATTATCATAGTGTATGGCTTGAACATAGTTTAATACCACTCATCAGAATAGACCCCATAGGTGACAAAGCGATCGACTAGCGTGTTGTTTTGCGTAAGACGCCGGGATTTATTTATTTTTAATACATATACATATTTCACTTCACACGATAAAAATGTCTGGGACAGGCCCTTCTAACGTCTTTCAAATGTTTAAACACTAATTAAACACCAAATTAACTTCAACTGCAATCTGAACAGACCTAAATCCACAGTGCACAATTAATTAAACGACAAACAATAAAATCAGTCATCAGAAAAGAATGTTTATAGCATTTTTTGTAGACGTATGTCGTTGCTATAAAATGTTATCAGCTCCTCGGAATATTGAAGATTAACATGGTTAATCTTCATTAACATGGTAAAAATATTGGCACCATCACTACAGTTTAAACAATACGAAAAGCATTCGACACACATATGGATAAAGTTATTATCAAAAGACTTCCAAGAATAGTCATCATCAATTTCATGATATGTACCCTCAAGGGGAGTTCAGAGCTTCAACGAATAGTATAATAAAATCAGACTGATGGGCACCATATTTAAAAAAAAAAAAAAAAAAAAAAATTAAAATCATTATGCTGCTGATTTCAATAGTGTATTTTTCATTGATAAAAAAAAAAGAAAATAGTGTTGAGCTATGTCTTTTAATTAATACTTCTCCCCCCCCCCCCAATGACCAAAGGATCAACTCGAATAACATCAGTATCCCAAAAGACAGAATTAGTCCATTTGCTTTCGTTTTCTTCACCAGGTATAGAAAGAAAAATGTATGCTTCACTGTCCTGTGTGTGTGTGTGTGTGCGCACACACACACACACACACAAACGTAGCTGTCAACGCATTATACAGTTAAGGAGATTACTTCAGCATTTCTGAAGCCACTTCAAGCATTTTATGACAATAAGAAAAGACACTCAGATTAGTTGGCAGTAGCCGTTAACTTCTGGCTGACAGCACTGAAGAATGTAGACCTTACAGAAGGAATGCGCAGGTCTGTCAAGCATCACCATGCGTACGTCTCCATCTCAAGTGTCTTACCGGGGATTAACTTGAGATTTATATGGAGCTCAGTCCATCCGAAAGAAATCATTCTTGTTAGTGTGCAAACTTAAGTAATGGTTAAGAAAACGCGTATGACTTACCTCAGGCAATAACAACTAGAGATTAGATATTTACAACCATAAAATTTATTTAGTGTCACAACAGAAGCATAATCTGTGTGACCAGTTTATCTTTTCTATTTAAAACATGCGTTAGAGAGACTGAGACTAAACAAACATACTTTCACCAGGACAAAGCTATGTTGTCATGTCAATAAGACAAGGCTTTATAGCTATATTTCATTGGAGATTCTAGTTTTTACTAGTTGCAGCGAAAAATTCTTTCCTTAAATCGAGTCGTAGAATCTTCATTCCTTTTTCATCTTTTACAGTTTATGGACCTATGTTATTTATGACTCCATAAATTATTGCCTATTCTTATAAATTAGACTATTGCTAATAAAAACTTTATTCCAATCTAACCACAAAAGAGAGGAATGTTTTAAGTTAAGAATTTTTATTGTCAAGGATAAGTATCGATCTTTGTGTATCTTTATTCACTAGCATTATGTAGAATTATACATTCAACAGCATAGTATCTTTAAAACCTATTATGAATAAAATTTGAAAATAACTACTGGAATTGGGGAAAATGCATTGGGAGAAATTTAAGAGAATAGGAGCCCATAATCTTTCTAAATATAAATTACGTCTGTTAGGAATTAAGGCCCGTGTGACATAATGATGTTCATCAAGAAAGAAAGAAATAGCTGAGCTGTCTGTAGGCTGAGGATTCCTGTCCGATTTCAATAAAATAGTGATATTTTAGCGAACAGCATACCAAAAAGAACTAGTATTTTGATTCAAATATCATTAAATGATGATAATATTAATTTTAAAAATCTACTTTTTTTGATTTCTCGTATGACCATTTTTAGATGATTCATTCTGCATACTTTTAAGCGAACATGGCTCGGAATTATTTTCGGAATTAAGGGACATTTCAAAAATGCTGCAAATAACGTTCATTTGCAGCAGAATGACAAGGAAATCTTCAACAGTGATTTCCTTGTCATTCTTCACTGGAATAAGCCTTATTTTTGCTTCAACGTCCCATTTTATTTTTCTCATAAAAGTTATCATACTCCACTCACTCCCCCACCCTCACGTTTGATAACCTTCAGATCGCCAGCAAAGATCAAATTTCTCTTCTTTAGATCTCTAGCCTGTTCGAGTACAACTGCATCATAACCACAGCCTCCGCATCTCCAAAAATAACCCTGGTACCCTCTTTCGTTGAAGATACTTCTCTTCTGTACGACTCCTAACACTATATAAATACCAAATCCGGCCAACCTTACAATACCGTTCTCAGATCTTGGGTGGTGCGCTAAAAGCCTCCCTAAAAGCGATGCTATCCTGAAGAAAGCAATCAGCTTAACAGATAACCTGTCTCTCTCTCTCTCTCAGATTCCCTTCAATCATTTCCTCATAGACGGTCTGTTTTTGCATTGCGCTTTCTATAGGTATTTTCATGGGCGCTGCCTTACTGAACTAGCCACCACCATTCTTCTACTTTCTTCCAAGCATGCATGTAAAATCACGAGAAGCTGTTCCCCAACATCCGTACACTGTTCCTTATCGAATCAACTTCTCATCTTTCTCTTTCATTTCTTCTACCTCTACTCTTGTGCCTACCTCGCATTGTTTTCCTCAAGGCCTATGGCCTCCAGCTGTTCAAGAAATATATAAAAAGTTTCCTTATTTCTCACCAATCACTTGCCCATACACAATACTCCTTTGGTACGGTTTTGCAGCCTGTGAGGTTAATATAAAAATAAATAAATTCCCAAGGACTACAGTGAAGGGAACAACAGGATCGGCAACTATAGAATAACTGAGAAAGCACATGGATGTTATTAATGACTGACTTTTTCAAGTTTTTCCGCGCAGTAATTGCAGCTCTCTTAACACCGAATCATAGTAAGAACTGCAATTATTTCTGCCTGAAATATCCTCTTTACTTTTCATTTTCTTAAGTGGTTAAATATCTGAGTGATATCAGATGCATTTTTATTTTGCGATTTACTTTCCTTCCATTAGAAATGTCACCGCTGATTCTTCACACCAGGAGTATTTCGAACGTTTGGTATGTATTCCAAGAAAACGAACATTCGCTATTCTTCGACCTTGTACTCTTCACTCCGCCAGCATCTTATCGTTTCAATGAAGGGAAATGTGCTTTAAGCACCGCGTCTATCATCTCTAAGAAGGACCTCAGAACGGAACGTGTCCTACCACGCTAGTTTCCAAGATAAAATCTACGACGTAACAGCACAAGCTCGTTAGTACTGCCGCACTTCACATGTGTCTCTAACAAGTGCGAGCAGTGACAATGTCACAGGTGGAACACGACGTCAGTAGTAGTTTAAAATTGGAAAGGATTCTAAAGAAAGTCCGTACTACTGATTTTAAAAAACTTTTGAAATTGGTAGGACAGAAGTTTGTTTTGTTTTTTTGCGGGGAGGGGGGGGGGAGATCGTGTTGAAAATAATGCAGGTTAACTATTACTGATTATTCAATTGCATTTCAAGAGACATTCCATTGACTATTTTCGATATATATGTTAAAGGTAGCCCTATTAAAGGTAACTTTAAGATATCATAACCTGAAAACGTTTTTAAAAAAAACGTGATGACAAATGCATTATTTTTGTAATTTTTGCTTGTGAATGTTTTGGAACGAATTAGCTCAATCCTTCTGAATCAAGAAGTTTTAGGTTTGTAATTGAAAAAACTATGATGACGTGACCCTTAAATAGTTGAGTAGGGAAGGGAAGAGCATATGGCCTGGCAGTATTTTAACTACACAAACTGCAGAATGATAAAAATGTGTCCAGAAAAGGGTAGAGAATGTTCATGTGATCTGCATCAAGAGAAATGGCACTGGAGTCAAACTGATAGTTCAAAATATCGTGGAAAATGCATTTTGAATATGTCTGCAATTGCCCCATATATGAATATGGGCTGTCTCAAGGGTATTTCATTCTGGTGTTTCATTTCCTAACTTGAAGTTACCAAATTAAGTAAAACAGTTAATTTGATTAGTATTGCAATCTGATTTATCATCTAGCTAACACTCCACTTCTACGTCAGCATTTCCCGCAAACGCAAAAAGAAAAAGTAGATCTCTTAGTAGCATTTTAGTTTTTGAAATCCTACAAGAATAATTATGGAAAATGTTGATGAACCTGTAGACTGTTGGTCGGAAAGCAGATAACCTAACCACTAGTATTAATTGATATAAGATACAGGTTAGGTATTAATGCCTGCCATCAAGAGAGGCATTACTACCTATTCTATATCAACTGTTCAATCTTTCCTACTCGAATGGCATCTACTCTACAGCACTAAAATAAGACTATTGGTCCTTTTTTCCAAAGAAAAGTGATAAATCAGCTATCAAACTACCATCCAACTGCTCTCTCACTTCCGTTCTTTCGAAACTATGGCGAAGGTCATCAGCCAACTTTTACACAACCCGAATGCATATCAGCTTATTAGTGATAAACGATATATCGATTCCCTAACTCTCGGTCCACAGAATTCGCCTAACATTCAACATCTACCTCTGGACAAGAAATGGAAAAGTTTGAAAAAACTCACACCTCACCAGTACTCCTTGATGCTATTCAGAAAAGGGCAATCAAATGAATTACTGACCCTCTCTCAAAGAATCACTGAGTATCCCTCTCACACAGACGTTCATTACATTTCTCCACTTTATTTCAAACTGTAAGAACGAAGCAGTGCTGATGGTTAACATCCATGTACCATCCACTTTCAAACTTATCAAACCAACATCTCTAGTTTCATTTCATCTACCTTCAATTATTATATATATATCTTTAATATTGTGGAAGCTGCACTTTAGCCAGATCATGCTACTTTTCTAAGGGTACGGTTTTTAATATTGAGTGAGATCTTCCCAGCCGAAAAAAAAAAAAAAAAAAAAAAAACGTATGGGTTCAAAAGAGGATGAAAGAAGTGTTTTAGGCTTTTGATGCAATTACAAAATAAAAATTCATAGCTGTTGAAAACTGCGCAGCGTTTAAAGAATATAAAACATTTAATATAATAATAACTAAAACCAAAAAAAAATTGTTTTTTGTATCATATCTAGAAAATTACATATATAAAATAAGACTCAGTGTGTACAAAATACTAAAACAAATGCAGATATAAAAGAAATTGCAAATATAAATTGTGAAATAGATGTAAAAGAATTCTTGGATTACTTTTCAGGTCTTTGGACGGATAATACTGGCATCAAAAATAATCACACCAGAAACTTACAAGATACCTTAAGGGATATGATAACAATGAAAGAATTAAAGGACAACCTAAATAAACTAAAAAATGGCAAATCAGCAGAAGATGGGATAAACTCTGAACTGTATAAATTTGCTGGAAAAAAAATTTCATCAACGATTACTAAACTTTTTAAATAAAATATATACAAATGGACAAATACCAATAGAATGGAATACAAGCATAGTAATACATATATATTAAAAAAGGGGATAAAACAAAACCTTGCTAACTACATAGGTATTAGTTTATTGAATACATGCTACAAAATATATAGCAGAATACTTATTGAAAAACTAAAAATATACAGTGAAAAAATATTAGAATGTCAAAATGGATTTAGAAAAGGATGATCTACAATGGATACAGCTTTCTGTTTAAAACTACTTATAGAAAAAAGAAGAGAATTTAATTTGGAAACTCGTCTTTTATTTATAGATTACGAAAAAGCATTTGACAAAGTAAAAAGATATATACTGTTTGATATATTACAAAGAATAAATATACCTAATATTTTACTACATGCAATATTGAATATATATATAAAAATAATGAAATAAAAATAAAAATAAATGAAAAGTTGTCTGAAAAAAAATCTATAAGCCAAGGAGTAAGACAAGGATGCCCTCTGTCTCAAACACTTTTCAATATTTACATTAATGAAATATTAATACAGTGGAATACCTTAAACAATCAAGGTATAGAAATTTCCCGGAATAACAAAATAAATACGCTATTATTTGCAGATGATCAGGTAATAATATCAGATAAGGAAGACAATTTACAAAGAGCAATATATAATTTAAACATTATAGTAGAACAGTTTGGAATGAAAATTTCCATAGATAAAACAATGGCATTTTGTAGACAAACTCCAGTTAGAAGCAAAATAGTTATTAATAATAAAATAATAGGACAGATAAATACTTTCAGTTATCTTGGATGTGAAATATCATATGAAGGAGAAAAAAGATATAAAATTAAAAACTTCAAAATTTTTACAGATTATAGGCCTGATAAATAGAACACTCAACCCAAATATAGTACAAAAAGAAACACGCTTTAAAATATACAATACTTTAGCAGTGCCCACATTATTATATGTCAGTGAATTTTGGGCAATAAACAAACAAGATAAACAAAGAATAAAAACAAGTGAAATAAGATTTATGAGAAGAACTGCAAAATACACATTATTAGATCATGTGTATTTTGAACAAAGGAACGAAGACATTTTAAAAGAACTAAAAACAAAATGAATAGAAGAAAAACTAAACAATTATAAACAAAAATGGATTGAACATGTAAACCGAATGGCCAACACCCGACAAATACTAAAATATAAGCCAATTGGAAAGAGAAGGTAGGGTAGGGTAGGATAGGGTAGACATCCAATATCAAAAAAGGATATTGGATGGAAAATGAGACCAGAAGAGACAAATATGGTCTATACCCGTAATTAGTATTATGATAATAACCAAAAAAAAAAAACTACTTTGAGCATTCAAATGATCTTCATTGTGCCTGCTTTCCAAGATCAAACCAAGAGTTTAAAAATCTATAATCCTCGCATTAAAATTTAAACAAATTATGTATTATTTACAAATCATTCTAATCAGTGTTTTTATTATCTGTCATCATTACAGGTGGGTTCCTATGTAGATTACATAACACTACGAATAAACAGGACAGTTTATCCGTTTTATAGCTCTTTTCTGTCCATATAACATCAACATTTGATTTGCATGTTCTATGTACCGAATATATTACAAACTAATGCTAATAAAATGTAATAAATGGAAACGACCGACAGCTGTTGTACTCTATTAAATAAAAACATTATACTGTGTTTGTGGATAGTGATTTTTTTTGTTTGTGTGAAATTATGAAATTATATATGTATATGAACCATGAAATATATCGTTTTATTTTCATGAAATAACACTGTTGGTCCATTTTTCCAAAGAAAAGTGATAAAATCAGCTATCAATATATAGTGTCACTTTATAAGCAATTTGCAGCTAAAGTTCACTATTTTAAAATAATTTTATTTATTTTGCTAAAAACAAAATATTTAAAACTGACAACGAGGATTTTTTTGAAGACAAGAGGAAGTTAAAGAACAGTGATGTACGGGTCCTTGGGAGAAAAAAAAAAAGTTCTGGTGTATTACATACCACTAGGCCAGCGCTTCCCAAACTGTGGGCCGCGGCCTCCTTGGAGGCCGTAAGTTTTGTTGAGGGGCCGTGAAATAATGAAAACAAATTTAAAATGTTTTATGATTAAGTAGATTTTTTTTAATATTAAAAGAAACGTATTTAATTTTTATTATTTCTTTTCTGTTCTTATATTTTAATGGAAAAAATCCCACACATTGATGTTGGTTCACAAATTTTGCTTCTTGCGTATTTCGGCGCTTAATGAATATTAGTAAATATATGCTGATTCGTATAAGTTTCATTTCAAAGGTATTGATAAGAAGCACAAAAAAGATTACAAACGCAAAATATTGAATATAAATTGTATTGAATATAAATACAATAAATGCTATAATAATTATATGTCTGTATTACGATTTTTTTTTTCAATGGGGGCCGCGAAATATTTTAATTTTTCCCAAGGAGCCTTGGCATCCATAAGATCGCGAAGCACTGCACTAGGACCTCCATGATGACAAGATAAGTTTGTTGCAAAAAAGGTAAATTATCGCGCCCATCTGAATGCCCTAAGTTCCACAAGCTAAGGCTATTATTATCGAAAACGTCCTTGAAACGATGCAGAAGCGTTTTCGTTAAATGCAGTTTGACTGTAGCTACAAAAGAGTAGGGGTAATCAAGTCTTGACGGAGGGAGTGTTTGTGCATTAGAATTCAAACAATTAAAAATTACGTTAAATCGATAGCCCTGCCTCTCCTTTACCACACATATTAAATAAAATCACTCTTCATTTTATGAAACGCATGTTTCATAAGGCGGGCAGGTTATCTATGTTATTTTAATATCTTAGTTTCACAATATAAAAGACATTGTTTTATTTAGTAATAAAAGTACTAGTAATTATCAGAATTATTATTATTATTGTTAAAATAGTAACAGAACATATAATATTATCATATTATATACACTAATAATACATTAGTAACAATTCAGTGTTATTCAGTAATTTAAATTATCAAATGTTATAGCCGATTCACTTATTATGCCTTATCGATCTGTCTAGAACGTCTCTATACAATCATCCAATGAATATAATACACAGGAAAAGTATAAGATTCATCGCACAATTCATGAAAACTAGAAGTTCATTTTCATTAGTATCACTTCTTTACTATTACCAATGATAAGTAAGATTGTCATTATTAAAATTTATCTTATTCATGTAGAGTGCGTATAAAGTTGATTTTTTTTTATTCTAATTTCAGAAAAACAAAATAAAATAGATCTCTTTTAAAGATCATAAATGCAATGAAATGTTCCTGATGTTTCCTATGATCAGTGAATTTCAGAGAATGTTAAGTATAAGCAAGCGGTTATTTACTTTCTTATTTTAACTTTATTTATTTATTTATGCTGATCTCTCTCCCTCTCCCCATCTCCTCTGAGTATTTCTTGGCGGATAGTCAGAGATTTCCTTTCCATTTAGATCTTGAGAATTATCAGTTAATGCCATTTTACTTAAATCTCTTTATTATCTTTAACAGTGACAAGGACTAATCCTATTAGAAAATAGGAGCTTTCTCTGGATCATGCTTACTCAACCTTTTTGTTTTCATCTTTCCAGCAAGAGAAGTAGAAGCCTATTAGGCTTTATCTTATCAAATAATACATTCTCCTTTGCAATGCATGCTATATTTTTTTCAGAATACAGTAGTCCCTTTTTTTCGAATAGCAACAATTACACTTGAATCATTTTTAAACATTTTAATTTAAACTCATGTCGTTTGGATATTGATCTTTGAATGAATAATGTGTTCATGCAAAGGAATGATTATTTGATATTTTTCCTAGAGATTAATATCTATATTAAAGAACAGCTAGCATAGCACAAAAAGAAACAGAAGTAATCAATGATTCACTCAGAAGTATAAAGAACCAATACTTTCTTTAAACGCTTAAACTGAATATATATATAAAAAAACCAGTTTAAAATATCTTTCAGTTATTACTTGAGATTACGATCAGTAAAAATCAGTAGAATCACTGAATTCCCGTTATATATCTTCTCCATTGATTTCATGGGTTCGAAGAAGAAATATGATTTTAGTTCATTATCCTCTTCCATTACTTAACCTTTAAAAACGACATACTTCATCTCATACACAGACAGGAAGGAATTTTAAAAAAATTAACAAGTAAAGACACATGGAAGTGAATTCTAGAAAGC
Source organism: Typopeltis vanoorti (assembly GCF_054136105.1). NCBI lineage: Eukaryota > Metazoa > Arthropoda > Arachnida > Uropygi > Thelyphonidae > Typopeltis > Typopeltis vanoorti. The sequence goes on from NC_143552.1 coordinate 34,598,370, forward strand.
AATAAAAAGGAGCACTACAATGAACAGGAAGAACAAAAGAAACTGGAAGAGAAGCATGTAATGGGATGTCATCTGTGTTGCGAGTCAATCATGAACACTGACCCTATTCCCGTTATCGTGGAATGGGATGTAGGGAATGCTGCAGTGAAATGGGATACATTAGATTCCATCACCTCGGCTGCTACGAATAGGACGAACGGAGGGGGAAAATCACCTTCGAGATTAAACCACTCAAGCGGTTAGTCAAAAGGAATGGATTTTTCTTCTACCCTCTTTCCCTCGCTACTGGCCCTCTCTCTCTCTCTCTCTCTCTCTCTCTCTCTCTCTATCTCTCTCTGTGTGTGTGTGTGTGTGTGTGTGTGTGTGTGTGTGTGTGTGTGTGTGTGTGTGTGTGTGTGTGTGTGTGTGTGTGTGTGTGTGTGTGTGCGCGCGCGCGCGTGTGTGTGTGTGTGTGTGTGTGCGTGTGTGAATAGCGAAGGAAGTAAATTCCTTCCACGAGGACTGGTCGCTACTCGGGAACATGTAAGAGCGAATGGTTTCTTTCCTGAGAAGTGCAAAAGGGAATTTGACTCTCAAGCCAGCAAAGAGAGGAGAAAGGGGAACACAAATAAATCTACACAACACATTAAATTATGCAAAAGATGGAAAGGTTCAAAAGAAGAAAATAATGAGTTATACTTCCAGCTATCAGATTCAAGAAAGTATAATTCGAGTTGTAAGCTTTTATTTAAAAAAAAATCCATAGAATTATTCAATTGTTTTCATAAGTAATTTCTTATCTTAAGGATTCTTTATTCATCTACGAAATAAAGATTATTTTATGGAAGACATTTTATAGGACTATCAGTTATGTTTTACAGAAATGAAAGAGATCGCTATAATTCGAATCGATTTTGTCTTCGAGTATTAAAAATCAACTTGTTATTTTTTAATTAGCACACCACATTACGGGATTTAACATATAAAGACATTAAATACTAGTTGTTTACTCAGCAATGTGAAAAAGGTATGTCGGATGATAAATACTAATATTATCTGCATTTCTATGATTATCCAGTTATTTATTCCATTCGATGTGGTTTGAGGGGTGTACCTTCCCTTTATCAAGGATTAAGAACTACTGTAATGCTACCAAAAATGTACGAAACTTTTCTCATACAGCTTACTCAATAAACAGAAATGTCTGAAGTGCCAATATTCGTTAATACTCAGTTTGGAATACTAATGCCTTATGCTACTGTCCTGGCATACGTGAACTACAAGCCTGGGAACATAATTAAGTTGGCACACATATATACTCGTATATGAGCAAATGAAACTATGATTGACGCTACGGTTAATTGATTCTAAGTATGTCCATTTTCTAGGGTTTATCTTGTTTATTAAAAAGAGGGGAAAAAACTCCAGTTTTTTCATGTGTATATTTCACATTTGTGTATATCATGCGTGTGTTGTGCACCCATCTGTTCGATGGGCAATTCTATTCAAAGATAGTATACCACATACAATGTCCAAATAATAAATATACATATGTAGAGAATGATAATTAATAACAAAATGAATGGTACCTAGTCTTTAAAACTGTTTCTATACTGCAGATGAAATTAGGAAGTGGTCTCTTCATCCAAACAAAATCAAGTCGTTTCCTTCAACAAAACATCGCCAGAGCGAAAACTGAGGTTGGCAACTGTTTCGGATCTTTCATTCACATCATCCGAATATCTCATACGTGTTCAACACAATTAAAGTCAGGAAATTGTGTTGATTCATACACATATTAGAACTCACTGCTATGCTCTGTAAGCCATCCTCCAATCTTTTCGACTCGACAGACAATAGCTTTATCATACTGGAGGAGTCCTTGGTAGTAGGCCATCTTAAGTTGTACATGAATATGCTCATGAGGAAACACAACCGTCAATGGGCACGGCAACGCCTGTCCTCCGAAGAAAATGCTGAGTTAACAGATGGATCATCGCATTTCAAAAACTAAGTTTGACACAGCATTTGGGGGGGGGGGGGACACTTCCAGTTACTGCAAGAGAGTGGGATGTTCTGTTTATGCAATTATTCGTTATTGTTCTTACTGAAATGAAACACTTCAAATCCTCTGTTGAAATACATGGCGATAACCTTTCATACCATCTATTACAGGGTCAGATTTGTCTATAGAATGTCACAGATATCGCTGTGACAACAGTATGCAAATCGTTGACTGCACATCTGACTTTTCTAGACACTTCATCCAAACACTGATTTTATACGCATAATTTTATATAAAAATATACAATAATTTGATTGTTTCCCTTCATAAACTTATTATTTCCCTTTCGATAAGAATTGAACGTTCTTAAAAGTGAAGCATCTAAAGTGGTTTAATGTTTTTGAAATGTTGCAGATTTATGTAACTTAATCAGCAGAAAGAAAGAGTGAAAGAGAATTTTCCTAATGATGAACAGTGGAATTAAATGGCGTTGAAAATATGAGCCCATAAATTATTAATAACCATAATTTGAATGCCAGCTACATAAGTCATTGAAAGCTAAACTGTGAACTTCCTTATTGCTTATACCGGAAGACGACAAATATGTCGCACACCAAACCTTTTATTAATCTATCACTGGCATCCAACTGAACGTGTTCAAGAGCATCTGACTTCCCACAGCTCTTGAAAGAGCGCGCACACTCACTTGTAACAAGAGTAATGCAGACTATGATGCAGGAAATACCCACAAATATGCATGAGCTATTTGGAGCATGAGTAGATGTTCGTGGCTTGACATAGGCTTTGATCAATAAATGAAAGTGGCTGTTAAAAAAAAGTGAGAAAGTAATCTATAATATGTAAAACGGATTTGTATCCAATGACCTTCGAAAGTCACATACTTATTTCGTTTGTCTAAAACACAATATAAAGGCAATAACATTGAAAAAACTATCTGTTTCGACATGAATGGAACTGAATTGCTAAGAATATGTTTTTATAGTTCCTTGGTGTAATCTCTCCTCGTTTTAAATCGGTTTTTCGGTATCGCGTCCTCAACAGAAACCGGAACTATGCAGTAAATGTTACCCCAGAGAAGCATATACATGGCACTATACTTGTCAATTTTTCTTGTTGTTATTCTTTCATCATTTCAGGCAAAATTATTCTTGCAATACTATACCGAAAACAAATATCACTGGAGAAAGCATACCTGATTCAGAAACTACGCAGTCACGCATTCTTTCACCATCTGACAAACTGGACTTCTCCAGTTGCTTAGCCAGACAGAATCATACAATGTTCAATTTCGTGTGAATGGTAAATTTCAAATGATCATTAAGAACTGTGGAGTTTTACTCTGTTTTGTAATTTTCATTAAAAAGGTTCACTGATGTTCTGACAAAAGTTTCTTCCACAACCACATAATTTGTGTGGTGTCTGAAATGGTATCTTCCGTCCTAAAAGATTAAGCATGAAAAAAAAACGCTAAAACTTCAGAATACATAGAGAAAAAACAGTGATCTCGGAAGTCAACTGATTAACCTCCGTCCCGAACATTTCCACAAACAGGCTATGAGTTCAAATCGTATTAAACATGGACACTTGTACATCTTTTAAGAAGTGAATGATTTTGAACGCTCAATGAAGGCTTGAAGTGGTTTTAAAATCATGCTTGGGTTTCAGTTTTCACACCAAGAATGCATTAGGAAACTATTCCAAAAAAAAAAAAAAAAGATACAGACATAGGACACACCTATGTCTGTAGATGCGTGTGTTCACGGGCTGGTTCACCTGTTCTGGGGAACGAAGAACCCGAGTTTTCGAGCGGGAAAAAAAAAAAACCTACCTCCGTATGAGACCGGCTAACTCACCTTTAGTAGAAAGAGCAGCCCAAATAAAGGTTCCTCACGTCACTGACGGGAATCGAAACCAAATCTTTCCGACCAAAGGATTTCGTCTACGCTAAGGATGCTCGATCTCTCTCTCTCTATACACACAAACACATTTTGTAGTAACTCGCTTTGTCATATTTCAATTAAATAGATTTTTGTTCTACATTATAAAAGTTAAAATCGTAAATTTCCTTTATTGTTTGTAATTTTTATGAGATAAACCATGACTTGCTTTTATTTTCCTTTCTTTGATCTAGTTATCCTGCCATTTTCCCCTTCTAACAGTTTTTTTTAATACAGCTATTAGTTTATTCGAAAATAATGAAATAAACAAAATGTCGAATTCATTATCGTCTACTTAATGAAAACGCACAGAATTTCATCAAAACAAATTAAACACTATTTACTTCCCTAGAAAAAATAAAATCACAATTTACGCTTACTAAAGATATATTTTAAACATGCATACTGAATTATGAAGGAATAATCTCACATCACAGTGAGATGCTAGACTTTGCCACCACTCTCTAAAACATTCTCCTAAATAGATCCAATACAAGTTTTTGAATGTCACCTTTCTGCAATGGCCAACTGGTAAATAAGACCCTAGGATAATGAAGTCCAATTTGAATAATACGTACTAACACAGGATTGCCAAAGTTGGCAGTACTGGTAACTTTGATATTGGAGATCTATTAGCACTATCTGTGACAAACAAAAATTGCTTCAAAATAGTCTATATTATTGAAAAGCAAAACAGTGAAGACTGAAAAATGAGGCTTTTCAGTCTCGTGTTTTAAAAAAAAAAAGACTTCTCAAGAAAATAGAATGTTAGAGATAACTTTAGAGAATGATATTACTGTTAAATATATAGAGTATGGCAGCAGTAATTAAATACTAGTTTACCGTATACGCAGTATTTCGTTTAATCATTTAACTTACTATACATATTATAGAGCATATAATATATCGCTGCCTCGCTGCACAGAATGACTGGTTCGTTATGTCAGTTCGCTGGTGTACGCCCAATGATCTCGCTGGATTGAGTTCCGTTGAGCGAAGATGGAGTATCAAATGTCTACCCAGTGCAGATAAGGGATACTGTACACTAACTAGACTTGTGTAGCTTGATAATTATTTAGTCATACGGTGTTGGACTGGAACTGCTGAGTTAACGGCGCTGTGGCAGCTGAGAAAAACCAGTCCTGGAAGACCTGATGCAAGGGTATATTGTATATCTTAAAATACTTTAGAATACCTTCAAGAGCATATATCTTGTTTAAAAGCATATATCTTGTTGACTGGTGTCCTGAATCATAAAAATATTTATATCAAAAACGTAGGGATATTAGTAAGATAGAGGAAGATAAAATTAAGACAATGAATTAAACGAGGTAGAGAATTCTATCCGTCGTACAGATAATGGAAAACTAGGCATCGCATTTCAGCGTGCTATTACTTATTGTGTCACAAAAATAAATACGCAAAATTGTGATATACAAATTCAAACCATTATTTGCATTAAGTACTTAATGAAAACAAGCCAGAGTTATGTAAGCCAACGAATCTCCTTTGAAGAATGCTATATTAGTACAGCTTCGTAATAAGTGAGAAAGAATGACGAAGAAAAATGTTGCCAAGAATTAATCACAGTACATAGATTGAGTGACTTTCAATTAGTATTTGTTTGTTTATTATTTATTTATTTTTATATCAAAAAAGATTTCGATATTAAGGAACTCATGAAACTACAGAAAAATATGTGTAAATAAATACTAAAATTAACTAAAGACTATTTGGGCACTAATAATCTTTGAACTAATAATATTTTATATTTGTACAAGTAATATAAGCGGATAATAGTATGCATTTGAATAAGTGAAAAGATAATGATCATAATAAGAAACGTGTCCTTAAGTAACTCATTAACACAGATCGGCGGTATAGTTGATCAAGTGGATAATGTATCTGATCGCCAATCAAAAGGTTGTGGATTTTCGATTTTCACTGAGGTATGGATATCAGTGAATGATTCTAGATGCACATTAATTTCATCAGCAAACGCGTAAGAAAAAAGTGGACAGAAAAAAGTTCCATGTTTGTTCTTTCCAAATTATTTAATCCTTAAGCCCACAACGAAATTAATACTAATGTATTACAGGCTTAGGGCCTTTCGTAGGGGTGAGATTCACCTAATATATATACAAAGAAATGGCATGCGTTGCCACTTTTAAAAATGTGACTGATAAATAAACAGTTCTTGGAAAAATCCCACAAGTCACTACTTTTATGAAAATAAATTTGTTGTCTAATATAAGAAATAACGATTTGTTGTATATGATTAAGCAAAAATAAGCAATTAGGCCACAATATCAAACATGATACTGCTGCCTTATTGCCTTAGAGTTTTTTTCTCCCCAGATGGTTATAAAAAATGAATATGTAGGAGGAAAGAACGATCCTTTCCACCTCCACAGAAAATCGGTTAACTTTCATTTATACAGTTCTTATTAAGTCTAAGTTCTAAGTCTTTCTAACCATAGCTCAATAGAGCACATACCTCAATGACAATCTTTCAAATTAAAAATAAAACAATACAACTTAAGATTATCAATCATGATATGCCTAAGAGTGTTTTTCAATCAATTATAATAAAACGGAATCGAAACATTTCCTAAGGAAACGAAGCAAAACGATATAATGGCTACAATAAACTTACAATTAACCAAAAATTCAAATTTTATTTTCTGTTAATCATGTGAAACACTTGTGACTACATCGTAACTAAATATTATGAAAGTGTCATTTTACAAGGGTTTCACATGATTAACAGAAATAAAGGTTTGAATTAAGGTTTGACTGATTTTGAAATGTAGAAGCTTTTGTGTAAAATAAAGCCATGTGCAAGCAAATATTGAACCTTTTAGGGTCATACGTTGAAATTATTAAAATCCTAATTGAACTCTCCCAAAATATTCAACTGATGTAAATATTATTTTTGTAGAAATTCAATTAGGATCCTCAGTTTATAATTTATTAGTTATATATTACAATTTATGTCACAAAAATATTCGCCTTTAGTTACATTTATATTTTTTATAAAAATAATATAAATACCATACTATAATACTAGAAAGAATTTTCTAATATTTAAAACTTTTCACTTCAAATAATTTTAGTAAAATTTTCTTCAAGGATTATGTTCCTGTCTTAACTTATCAATCAAATATGGCTAACATCTGGTTCTTATCTTTCGTAATACTGCCAATACAGAATCAAGAAAAATCTGCCGAATGTGAAAATGTCGAAGGCTATCAAAGCAAACATGCGATCAACATGTAAACTGGAAATAGAATATTTCTAGTCAAATTCAATAGCCACATATGTTAAGAATTTAATTTCTCAGTCGAAAACTCCGGAAAGAGGACGCACACGAAATGAAAAATTAGGATCGTCTTTGTCTTCTATTTTCATCACATTCTCCGGTCATTGCGGAGGAGACATCACCCGCTTAGCACTTTTCGTACCACAAAGCATAAAAGGAAAGAGTGGGAAGGTAACCAAATGAAGCCCAATCTGCTTACAACACCTCCCTCCTTCATGTGCAGCCATCGCTTACAAGGCTCAACCACGATAAATCGATCCACATTTGTTCACTTTAAGGCCCTATTCAGCATTTTCATCGTTGGGGGGAAACGGATTAAGTGTGCACCGCAGAACGAGAGTTCGTGCGAGCTATTCGCATGCTGATTGGATTCTGGTTAACTCATTCATTTAGGTCTCATCCGTATGTGGGTGGAGGGGGGATGGAGGAAAGAGGTGTAGAGTGCTACTGATTACCGCAGGAATTCTCATTCATATGTGGAGACTGCCATTACCAAATGTGACTCTCCCAAATTGTAATCGACTGAGCCTGCATTGGTGAAGGAATAAATGAAAGAATGGAAGGGCATTATCTGGTCGAATCTTCCCCACACAATGCATATTTGAAACTGCTGCTTGTCTTGCCTCCTCAAAGATGCAAGCACAGTGCCACGAAGTCTTTCCAGCAGAAAATAAACATGCGAAGGAGGAACGTACAGATTTAAATATGCGAGAACATACACTATCACTCAGCCAACCTTGTCAGCAGTTAGATTACTGGTTTATTACTAGGTATAATGATTGAAAACTTAATGAAAAATAAATTGTTAGTACTCGTATATATATGATATATCTCAAAGGAAGCATTTATACATTACTCGATTTATAAATTTTTGGGTTACTGCAAAGATGTCTCAAATATAATTGCGATGACACTCCTATTTAGACGCGATATACAACAACAACACTATTTGAATAACTGATATATTTATTGAATATCAAAACATAACTTTGAATTGGACCGGTTAGCATCATAGCCTAATACAGAACTTCCGGAGTGTCACGGAAAATTTAACTTTACTATGGCATTATATATATAAGAAATGTTATGCAAGGAAAACAGATGTTATTTCTGTTATTTCTTAAATGGTATTCCTGATGTCATCCATAAAAATGGATTCAGCCTCAATCTGATTTGCCACTCCATAAGCCAATAGCTGGATTTTAAGAAATGGCGAGGAAAATTAAAAAGAACCAAAAATTTATACTTGTTAACTGTTTTCTTTTTCTTTCTTTCTTTTTCCCACTTCGTTGAAAAAAATGGTTACCGTGGTTGGGGATAAATTGCATATCACTATACGCGTATTTAGACTTAAGTTCGGTTATACATGATTACATGATATGAGAGTTTAATGGCTTATTATTACAGGTATAAAAGCAAATACATTACTTTATTACCAATATTTTGTATCCAGCTAGTGAATATTTTTAAGGACAGAACAATCACATTGTGGTCACAAAAAGCAGACAATGTGGAAATGAAAGATGTAACTTTCCATATACAGAACTGCATCTTTATTTTGTAGAATATTTCGTCGCCACTTACGCAATTCTGCATTGTGCGTCTGTGATAGCTCCAACCTTGAGAGCTGGCCTGGTTGGCCGAGTGGTTAGCGTACCACTACCACATACAACAGGTCACGGGTTCGAATCCCGCTACGGCATGGATGTTTGTGACTGTCTCACCTTATGTATTGCTATAACGTCTGATATCACGCAGTATGACCTTTGCTGTCCTTGCGCCGTTAAAATCATCATCATCCACCCTTAAGAATGCTCCAATACTGAAGGCAAATTATTTTAGTACAGTATTTGCTTTTTTTACCTGTTATCATAAGCCATTAAATTCTCACACAAATATGTGCAGCACTGTATTCTGCAAAATGTATGTATTGAACTAAGCAACATCTACTCTGCAGATGTGACTTAGTTCGAACAAATTACATTAGAAACTCAACAATGACCATGTAACATGTAACTATTAATCGAGTCGTCAAAAACCCTAACACTTGGTATTATCAGGGCCGTAACCGACGTTTTGAACAGCGCAGTGGTGTAGCCAGTGGTAATGTAAGTGTTGTTGTTGTTTTTTTTTTAAGGCGAATCCCGCCCACGAAAGGATGTTAGCCTACTGTACATTGCTTAAGTACCGCTGGTGGAAGAAAAGTTAGATAATTTGAGTATTACAGACAGAGATTTTCAAGTCACTTTCGGCATCAGATCAGCAGGGTGGTAGTCTCACACCAAAATAATGAAATTAATCTCTCATCTAAAGGCATTCACAAAACATTCATGCCCACGGTGAGAATGGAACCCGAAGGCTGCTGGTTGGAGAAGAGATATGCTAAGCACTCGGCCAAAAAGGCCGATTTAACATCATAATCAGTCTTTTTTGATCATTCTCAATTATTCAAAACACAACGAAGTCCCATTGTAGAAATATATCCTCAAGTTGCCTATTAAATACTGACTTCACCACCACGTTTGCACAGTTAGAAACTTGCTTGTTTTCAGAAGCGGACGCATCTCTTTTTGGCTTTCTTTTTTACAACGTACATGAAAAGCTAACGGATCTCTTCTGAAATGTCAACCGAACCGGGAAGGAGATTTGCTAATCCGCTTTCACTAAAGGAGGAAAGAACACTAAATATGTCCAATAACGCGTCTGGAAGACTTGAGCGCCGGTAACCCGCCTTTAATCCTGATGGCAGACTGCAAATGGACTTACACGGGTTTTAATGTTATAATGGTTGTTATACTCGCAGATGCCATTCCACTGACTTCGTCGGATAAAAAGTAAAAGCACAGGATCAGCAAAAACAGTCATGAAAATTCGTTAAATTATGTTCCAAGTATTTAAAGCCGACAGCTGTTTTAATGAACCGAAACAAAGGAAATAATACAATTAGAAATTACATTAAATATGGGACCAGCAACATTAATAAACGCCTTTTATCATTGCTTCCTTCTTAAAATCTAATGCTCTTTTTGAACAGCTGTCAATGCAGAAGTGTTTGTTTTGCTGATTTTAATGACTTGACGCACAGTTATTTCACAAATAAATACAGTAAATAAAAGCTCGAAAACCATTAGTCTAAAGCGAAGACTCAAACTACCAGTCAAATACTGTAACCGGTTAGAAAATCCATTTGGACTAACCCATGACTGAGAAAAGTAACAGAATTAATTATAACTATGTAAAATGTTTCTATTTCTATGGTAGTAAATCAAGAGAATTAAGATTTAGTGCATAAAGTCTTAGTTAATTTGTGTTTTACAATAAAAGTTAAATCCGTTTTTATTGCAACTGATTTCTATTCTAATTAGCAATGGAGATGTCAAATAATAATAATAATGAAAAACTACCATGGTTAATCAAATGATTTTGGAACTTCCTAATCTAGAGTGCTCAAAGATTTTCGGGGTTATAAACGGTTACATTACACAAGCCCATTAGTGACAGCCTTTGTTCAAAATTTAATTTCCACAGACACAATCACAATGCTATAAATCATAACTGGGTCAAACGTCCCAGTCCGTTAAAGCGTATTTGATCCACAATGAAATCCAATAGCGTATATCTGCAATTGAACTAATGGAGGACAAAACGATTTAAAAGCATCACGATCGGCCATACATCTTTCCCAAAATAACTATCCTATCCCAATGGCTTTAACAGGCCTTTAAGGCCCACAACCTTTCAATAATGCTTGGATTTCGTAACCGAAATACGAGGATAAGGTCAACCCTATGCCTCTTAAGCATTCCTGACTGTATCCCTGTTTGCTCACGGGGCCGGTTTGCCTGCTTGCGGGATGAAAGACCCCAGATAAACTGGAGGAAAAAACCCTGCTGTCCACGTCCAAGTCCGGCTAACTTGGCTAAGGCTGAGGAAAATCCTTAAGCTCCTCACGTCGCAGACGGGAATCGAACCTAGGAGACTCCTTCCCCATGCATATGGTTGTGAAGCGCAGAGCCACTAGGTTAACCGCAATGACCCAAAAATAACTGCATGATATTTTTTCCTTTTTCGTTGTACTGCGTTTAAAAACAAAATTTAATGTAAATGAATGAAATCATTAACACGTTTAATGGATAAGTGGACTTCTCTTCAATCGTATGTTGGATGACATATCTAAATTTCATCTACTTCATTCTTATTCTGGATTCTTTATTGAAACAAGTTCCGAAACACTGCATTTCCTAACCCTAAGGTCCATGAATTGCACGATCACAAATAATAAGTCATGATAGACGCCTTTAATGGCAATCAGAGCTCTTACACGTTCAGCAATGTTCACCAAAAAAAATTCACCTTAAGCAGAAAGCCATGGAAAAATTTCAAAATGTATAACATTAAAATCACGGTAAGATTAAATATTGAAACAAAATAGTAGAGGTGTGTGAGAGACAAATGAATAAAACATTAGACAAACAATAATCCTAGCTTTTAAAAAAAAACAATACTATCATTTTATAGCTTAAATATACAAGGGTCCAGCGACAATGAATAACTATATAAAATTTATTTAAAGATTTAATCTATCGGTGAGGACTATAATTCAAATACAGTTTTGCAGTTTGTTTTTTCCTAAGGCAACTCCAAGGAACAATAGCGGTGGAAATATCTGAAATGCATGCGAGAGGGAGTAAAGTATATCAGTATGAGAGGAGTTATTAATCAATCTCTGCTCTCTTTTGCGCAGAAGTTATATTTTTTTAGGAAATTTTCAAAATGAAGTAACAAGGGTGCAAAGGAAAGATACTTGTGAAAATGGACATTATAAAAGTAATACGTGGGAGGTCAACATCATTATAGAACACAAAATAAAATAAAAGAAAGAAAATTAAGTGATCAAATGATACTACTGCAGTTGGTGCGAAGCTCCTCTGCTAGGTATAGGAAAGGAATAATTCGAGTCTTTCAGGTTATTTCAAAACCTGTGTTAAGCAGAAATTTGTCAAGTACGATTGCATGTTTTGTGTTCTGTGGTTCTTCAACAAAATGGTTAGCTTCAAAGAATGATGCAACAAAGTTTTTGCTTCAAACTAGGAAAGAAAAAAATACTACCACAGGATACTGTAAAGCTTACTTTCGGAAAAGAAACAACTGGCATTGCGAATTCACATCCAAAGATCAAATTGTAAACCATATTTCTATTCAGATGTAGTGATACGACAGCAATGCACTCTGATTTCTCCAACATGATAATACAGAGAAAGCGGAGAATTTAGCGACGAATTTCTGATCCCAAATGGTACGACACTGAATTCCACACCCACATTACCCCACAGATCTAGTACCCCTACGATCCCCCCCCCCCTTTCCTCATGAAAACTTATGGTGGCACTGAAGAAAAAAGATGTGATGTAATCATAATTTTATATATATATAAACTGAAGCCGATTCCGAAGCACAGGACTTTGCAAATACTTTCAAAAATGACACAGATGCTGAGCTCTCCGTATCAAATTTTTGTATGAGACGGCATGATTGCATACACCAATAATATGGCAATACATAAGTTAATTCAAATGTTAACCTAGTTGGCCGAGCGGGTAGCGTCTCCTCTCCACAATCAATCTGTGGGTGCGAATTCCATTGTGGATATGGATGTTTGTCAATATCCTTCAAAAAGTAGTATATGATTTTTCATCGCCAGGCATAAGACACTACCCTGCTTGGTTAAGGGTTGAAAAAAGCTTGACAAAGTACCATGCGTGATCTCTAGAAAAGTCTGGATTAGGTAACCATTATCACATCGCTCTCTTTGTGGGTGAGAATAACAATAAAATGAATCTTAATAATATGCTAAACAATGAACATTTAATTATCTAAGCATTATATATTTTCCATTAGGACGATCTTTGTGGCAAAATGACGAATATTTTAATTTTAGACCGTGTGATTGTAAAAGACAAATTGTCTCCAAATTGGAGAAACTAAGCTGAGAACATACGGGTTATAACATTTTCCCTCCTTTTCCACTATTCTTACATAAAATATAGTGCACGCCAGAAACTACTCAACTTAACTCAAAATTAAAACATTTATTTATTAAAAAAAAAGAAAAACTTAAGATCTAAGTGTTCTAGTTTATAAATAAAACAAAACTTATATTGCCGTTAATAAAAAAAATAATCCTACCTATTAAAAATTAGTTGAGTTTCTAATTTTCAAAGGAGTAACATCAGTTAATTTTTCAATTACATTTTCTGTAATAAACTAGCTTCCGGTTTAAATAGTAATCTTAAATAACGTTCCGTTATTGTTCTTACCAACGATATCATATTTACATCTTAGAAATAAACGTAGAATTAGAAAGAAACGTTTGGAATTAAAAAAAAAAGTAGTAGCCTTCCTGGGATGGCAAAAATATCTTAGGGGATGCTTCTTAAGTTTCTTAGCAGCAAAGATCTGAAGCCATCAGTTAGCTAAACCCAAAAGAATGTTTGTCCCAGTGGGAACCGTGGTTAGCACTGGTGCTCTCAAGGTCTTCCGACAGAATAATGCTCTCCTTTGTCTCACGGTCTACAGGGCTCGGCAGTTCTTGTAAAGGAAAGACGTACGAATAGCTGGTACTGCTACGCTGCTCGCGATGAACACCCCATTCAGTAGAAAGCCTAAGCCAAACCAGAGTAATCCCCAACAAAAGGATGAGGTACATTGGAAGAAGACGAATAATATATCCTGCTGTGTTGTGCTCTATTGTAAACTTTCCTGAGGGTTATAACATAAGGGGAAGTGATGCTCTCTCTCTCTCTCTCTCTCTCTCTCTTTTCCTTCCTTGGTTTTGCTTGTCCCCTGCTGTGTGAGAAGTTTCTCTTCCTATTTTTCATTTATGATATACAATGTATCTTCACCTGGTAATAACTTAAACTTGCCCAGTTGCATTAAAAGAAAACGGAAAACGCCAAAAGAAAATTTTCACTAGCAATAAACGGCATTTATGGGGTATCTGACCTCTCAAGCCCTTGGCAGCAACATCGGAAAGAAAGTACAACGTTAACCCTATTTCCTGCAGTGCAGCCAATTAATCATACAACCTGGCCTATTGCCAGATGGGTTCGAGATGCTACTGCCATCAACAACAATGGCACGAAGTCACGCGGGACGCACACAGAGGACTCCAACAATAAAAAATCCATTGTTAATGCATTTTGCTACTACATATTCATCTTCAGAGCAAGTTCCAGTCACTCTGAAGATGAATTTGAGGCGATTTTTCGCTGGCTGATTTCAAACACTCGTTTGTTATGCGAAGTCGTAGAGTTGTGAATTTTTTTAAGATTTGTACCTTCAAAAGAAATTTTAAAGGGACAATGGAAAAGTTTTTCTTATTTATTTTAAAATACAATCGAAGAAATATGTCTGCATATTTCACACACGTCTGGTAGAATACGTAAGAACAGAATGGGAGAACATAAGAGAAGAAACACATACATGACATAACCGAAGTTTAAGACATGAAGGAGAGAGGAATACGTCCTCTTATTTGCACTTGCATGTATTATATGCACAAGACAAGAATATACAACGACACACCTCTTTACATAGTTCCATCCTATGGAGCATTTGTTGTACACTGTACTAAAACGAAGAATGTTTTAATGAATAGTGGCAAATACTACATGGCAGTCTCGTAATATTAATCAATGCAAGTGTCTCGTCATATAACCAAAACAAAAGTACACTATATACAATAAAATTTAGCTTCTTGCTCTTTTGCATTCTTTCTATCCTACTAAAAAGCAATTAACATCTTTTAGAGGAAATGTGCTAATACTAGAATGATACACTGGTAGAATGATGCGTCCAATTAAAAAACAAAACTGAAGTATGTGTATCATAATCTACTTATAAGTTGGTTTATGTACGAGAAGCCAATATTTGCAATCGGTTATAATAGGATATGAGAGCTCATGCCAGATTAAAAATTCCTACCTTGATATCTTATAACGTTCGCAGGAGTTCATCAAACAAAACTGTGGAAGAAATGACAGGAAAGTAGGAGCACTGCTAGTTGATAGCCCAGATTTCTCTCTCTCTCTCTCTCTCTTTGTTTCTTTTTTTTTTCAGTTGCAGCTTATAATTCCTTAATATTCCTTCCTTTCTTTTTTTTTGTTTAACGACTGACTTATGCATCGAGATCCCTTTTTTCCCATCCAGTGGCTATTATTATTATTTGGGATTAACGGCAGAAGAAAATATTTTATCCGACAAGTTAAGAGGCCAGTTAACTGCGTGAGTTCTCCTAGCCGGTTTTCCCGTGAATGATAAACTCTGCCACCTCCGCAGTGAGCCATCCAAGAGCTTTATGTTTTAAAACAACTTGTATCTTTGGTGAAGATATTTTCTTTATGAATTTGAATGCACACCTTAACATTCTATTTTCGAATAGTGGCGATTTTCAATATTTTCAATATAATGGAGACTGGTAATATAATTAGATGGATAGAAAACATATTCTATTATAGGGCTTATATCAATTCAGAGATAGGATTTTTTTTTTTTTTTTTTTTCAGGAATGCGTCACCATTGGTGATGTGAGAGTGAGATTGAGCGACAACACACTCCTGTGGACTAGCACATCAAAGAACGAGTAGATATCATTTTCAAGTTTTAAATTCGTTAGGTTATTCAGAGAGGGTAGAACTACGAAATAATTCTTTGGCTGTGTGACCAAACTGATCGTCACTTTTTCATCTGTAGTACATCCAGATCAAGTAGTTATCCATTTCGATTTTTGTTGAAACTTAAGCTAGAAATTCATAATGTTTCGTGAATAAATAAGTCATCACTAGCAAGAAGGATGAAACCTTTAAAAAACTGAGTCGCAGTTGAACTGTAACTCGGAACGATGTGAATGATTTCTTCAATTCCGAAGATGCGTATCTTTACAGTGGTGTTGTGGAACACTACATTCAAAGAGAAAATTGTTTTCATGAAAGAATAAGGTGAGAGCTTAAAAACGAAGGATTGACAATCCAATAAAGCGCTATATTAACGAGCATTAACGTATTAAAGAAACCAAATGTGCAGACCACAGATGCGAGAACCCTGGCTGAAAAAGTGCCGAGAAGAATCAATTCATGTTGAAGGAGGGGGGGGGGGGATAAAGTGATGTACGAATTCGTCACCAACACGCGAAATCACCTGCTTTATACGTAAAATTTTCCAACTGTTGTACAAGCAAAATAGTTACCACTTTAAAAACTGAATTTTTATAAAAAGCCATTTTCTCACGTATAATAATAAACACTCATCACACGAAACGCATTGATTACCCTATTATCGGAATGGATTAGCCTTCTTCTGCCACCATGCGCAGAAGTGTCGAGGGGTCTCGATCTATGGTCGGACTTAGTATTAAGTTGAATTTTCCAGGTAGGTTCTTAGATTCATTTTGAAATGTTCCGTTTCACTTGAATTTTTTAAATGTTTGTAAGTGTAAACTTAAAAGGTTTTAGCTTAACTTATTACGCAATAAGAGGAAGCAGATAACATGAACATAATAATAATTTACATTATAATAAATCACATAATAGTTCACTGATTAAAAAACACAAAAAAGTTCCATGTTTGGTTGTTTCCTGACCTATAATTCTTTTATGTGCATCCCATCCATGGAAAGTGATAAATCTATTGTACATTATCAGCATCGTGGACCGGACACGGATTAGTTAATCCAGGAAGTCTGCTCTTAAACAGAATATCGAACTGTTTTTTTTTTTTTTCCCCAAGTACTTCCGCCTGCCAATAGGCAGGGTAGTGGTTTCACACCGGGTAATGAAATTCCACTCTCAGTGGGATTCGAACCCAATGGGTGGGAAGCGGACACGCGATCAACTTTCCTTCGGCAAATAGGCGGGAAACGAATTTCACCGCCAGGTGTGAGACCATCGCCCCGCTTATTGGAAGTCCTGGAGAAGCATGAAAAAGTTCCATGTTTGGTTGTTTCCTGACCAAGTAAAAAAATAAAAATAAATAAAAATTACTAAAAATAAGAAAATATTCTGAGCTCATCCACGATATTAAGATAGTGTAGGTTAACAACCTTTAGTGGATGGAAGTAACATAAAAATAATAATAATAAGAAGAAGACTACCCTCATTATGTCATGAAAGTTAAATTAATAAAATATTAATATACAGTATATGTTACTTAAATTCCAAATATTTTAATTTGGAATTTGCATTAATATCTATGTTATTGTAAATTCCAAATTAAAATATAGCACCCACTATGAAGTTATTCCCTCTCTCTCAAACGGGCAAACTGTCCTGAAAATGCACAACTAACAGAAATAAAGTATTTAAATCATAACTTTAAGCTATCCGGGACATAATTCCTAACAAAACAAGTTAAACTAACAAATGAAACTCTTCAAAAATAATTCGCATCGTCCTTTTCTACTCAATTATGACGATAAATTACCAAAAATAAAATAATATCTGAATAATATTTTGATTACGTTTTGATAATTAATTGATTTATTAATCCCACAAAATTCTGTCAACAAAATAGTCATATTCGCTTTATTTTTCTAAATATAATAATATTTATAATATATACCGGAAATATATTATATTTCTTATAATATATATCGGATGGCCAGACGGATTCCTGTAATAATACAAACACAACAGTTATTATTAAACCGTGTTTTGTCACTGCAGTGTCGGGTAACTTATCCGCATCGACTTAAAGAACAAGATTTTCTTTCTTTCTTTCTTTTCTACTTGGAGTGCTAAGATTAAAAATGAACATGAAACGCCCACGCAAATGGTTCTTTTTATCTTGAGGGCACATGGCAGCTGTCATTTAGAGGATTTTCTTAGTAAATAAGGATATCACATCCGTCACTATATCATCACTTTCATTTATAATGTAGGACAGAAAGAAACTCGGGGCGTCATTGTGGATCTGTGTCGTAACTGAATCAGACACACCCACTTTCTAGAATATGATCTGAATAAGGATGACAAGAGAAATTTGCAAAACATTTTGACAGCCCCACAAAAGCATGGTTTAGCTGATCAGCAGCAAAAGGTCCAAAGGGTTTACCCTCAAAGTATTCTATAACGGTATGTAACTAATTTCTAATGGATTCACCGAACCTATATAAAACACTCGGTGCAATTCGCACATCTATTTGCCTAATTCTTCCTTGCGGCTACCGTTAAAGAACAGCAAGGTTCAATACCAGCTGCCGAAAACTTTGCGAATGGCGTTGCTAAATGGTACTGAGTGAAGTGTTGACAGGCTCCAGTTTGTTCAGTGCTCAGCAACAATGATCCCGTTAATAATTGAATGCTCGCGGGCTAAATCCTTTACTGGGCTGTGTTTATTTTGGCAAGAACGTGATGTCAACTAGATGTCACTTTTCCCTTTCGTCGTGCACGACACGTCAATTTCTGCAACGAAACAACTCCGTAGAGAGAGGTTGTAATTACTGAAAAACTTCTCGGCTTGTCTCCTACCCTACTCTACCCCCACCCAAACTTTGTTTGCCTTTCGCATTATAATCTCCAGAGGCCAATCAGACTAGTAATTCATAACACACAGAGTCGGAGGCAGAACAAACAAAGTTACTACGCTAGACTCGACCATCATAAAAGTATCAGGGAAAGAAATTGAAAATATGAATATAAAAGAAATTTATGAATTTCTCCAAATATTTATACTGTCGTTATTTGCGTATTTAGTCATTTATGGATTTAAAAAAAATAATGGATATGACACAGATGCATGAATAAATTTCGGAGTATAATACAAAATGTGTTTGTTTATTATTGGAAGTGAACATCAATAACAACGAATAGGGGCATTCCTACGAATATTCTATGATCTAAACTTGAAGTAAATCCTTCTGGATAATATTTCAGGTATCATTTGGTATTTCAATTAATCGGTTTAAGATCAGCTTAAGTCAAATAGCAGTGAAAATTTTCACAAAATTGTTTTGGTGTATTTTGTATGCGCGTATTGCTTGCTGAAATCCAATGGATATTGTGTTCATTTAATAATACATGGATGAAAGTCTATCAGATTTAAGAAGATATTAGGCACATCTTTTATTTATTTTTTCTCAGAAGGGGCCTTTCGCTCATGCTGCGATGCTTCCTATAATTTTTCAATGCAGATATATGTACATACTATTCGGAAAAAATCGCTTTTGAAAAAAAAAAAAAAAAAAACCACTTTGAAATCTATCACTAACTAATGATGGCTATAACAAACTGGTGTCGTTTTCACTAGTTTGAAGAATCAGGACAGATCAATCCTGTTGAAATACAATTGCCCATTTCCTTTTTTTGTCAGGTTATGACTTCAAGAGTCGTATGAACGTTCCAGTACATAACATGAATTTTCTATGACTGAATTCGAACTTTGCTGAGTCTCGGGACTACGTTTCACTAACTATTTACACGAACATGTTGCTTGAGTGGCAATGGCAATATATATATATATATATATATATATATATAATATCTGTAAGTTGATAGTCTTCCCACTATCAATAGTTTAATGCAGCGCTTCCCAAATTGGAGGCCGTTAGTTTTGTTGAGGGGGGGGGGGGAGCGTGAAATAATGAAAACAAATAATGAAAAAATGTTTTAAAACTAAATGTGGCATGTCAAATGTATATGTAAGATGCTAAAAATGTCATATCTGCATTTGATTATTGCGATATTCGCTATCTATGTTTTGTATTGAATATAAATATTATAATAATATATATCTGTATTACGATATTTTTTTCGAAGGGAGACCGTGAAATATTTTAATTTTTCCAAAGGGGCCTTTATATCCATAAGTTTGGAAAGCACTGACTTAATGCATATTGTTTGAATGTCAAATGGCCAATGGACAAAAAAATCTGTGCACTAGCCACAGTCTTTTTCACCATCTTTCTCGGGAATTGTAAAGAGCGATATAAGAACAGTCACCTTTTTATCCTTGTGGAATTCAGAAATAATTATTTCTTCTCATCTTTAAATTACACGAATGTGCAGTTCTTGAGCAACTTTCTATCATGCAGTGTCTGTGATATGTGGAACTCTACCAACTACTGTCTTTATTTTTGTATACGAAAACGCAATATCAGCAATCGTAAGATATTGGTCATTATATGAATATTCACATCTATAAAAGAGGAAATGTTTTCAGAAACATTTAATCTGTATTATAATAAACTTATATTCACAAATAAGATAAATCTATTCAATCATTTTAAAGTGCAAGACGCTGCGCTGAGTGATCAAACACCAGAGTGGAAAAAAAAGTCACGAATTTTGCCAGGCTGTTTATCAATGTAAATAAGGTACACAATATCCACATTGGTCAACGGCTTATAGTATTCGATTATAGTACAGGGAGAGCGAGCTCTCTAAAAGATGAAGTGAAATTTTCTAAGGGAGCTGCAATATTTTAAACTAAAATGCCTGCGATACTTTGTGAGGATAAAATTATATGGTCATTACAGATAGACAGGAAAGTTCTAAATTATTCTAAATAAAGTATCTAAATTCTAAAAACAGCAAATGAATCTGTATCACCATTTGTTTTAACAAATGGTGATACAGATTCATGTTGTTGTACTGAGCTTCACATTTTAAAATCAGTATAACTGATAGATTTATAAGAGGTCGCTTACTTAAAATGGACTTGAAAAAAGTCCAAACCTTCAAATTTGGACTTTTTTGTAAAAAAAGAAGTGAAAAAAGAATATCTTCATTCTTCGGAAAGCTACTTTAAATTAGTTATTTAAAAAAAGTAACATTTGTTACTTTCTGGATGTAGAACTAGACAGAGTTTGAGTAACCATGCTTCTGGGTCTCATAACTGAGACCTTGAAATCAAAGGGCTTGAAATATAACCATTTGATTTCCAGTGTATTCACATTTATATCGTATCCTGATTAATAGTTTTTACACATCTAAACACTTCTTTTCTTATAACTACATTTTTTTAAAATATGATCATTACTAAAATTTCCGTCGGTTCGGTTTGAATTACACTTGACAAGTGTGCGAAGTGATAGTAATTGCACGCATGAACAAGCGGAGCGCGACGTAAAAAACAAGGTTTACGCATCCCTGTTCTAATAAATGGTTCTTCCATTCAACAGTGACTAAATACCAGCTGCACAACTAGTATTAAATCGAGAACAGCGAAAAGCTATTCAAATTTACTAATCTTTGAAGTGTGACCAATTAAACCACACTAAGTTTTCCTCAAATATACCGACATGATATTAAGTAAAGTAATTATTAGTACTGATGTGTTAAAAGAACTATCAGTTTGCGCTCCAGAATCATGATGTGATGTAATGTAATGACAGGGCAATGAGTAAATGAAAACCCAAATTGGCAGTGAGTAAATCTAAATTGGTCGAAACATTTCAGACATAATTTATCTTTTTTTTTTTTTTCCAACCCTATATTTTTTTTGCATTTTTATGTTATTTTCTGCTCTAGAAACCAAACATGGAACAACTTTTTAAAGTCACTTCAGGCCTTCAATAAGCAGGGCGCTGATTTCACGCTGGGCGATGAAATTCATCTTTCACCTAAAGACAATCACAAGCCCACGGTGGAATTCGAACCCACTGCCTCTTGGTTGGAGAACGGATATGCTTACTACTCGACCAATTTGGAAGGCTGTACGTTTAGAATACTGTAAAAGGTTTAGAAAGTATTCCTATAATAACATGAACATTAAACCAATTAGATTAGCAGGGTGATTATATAAAATAAATGATGGCTAGCATGAATATAAAAATGCAAGTTAATAAATGAATTTATTTTTGATGTAAGCTTAAGTATTTTAATTTTGGTGATGTTGGTCAAGTTATCTCTCATGTTCTAAAATAAACAAAAAGAAAAAAAAAGAAAAGAAAAGAAAACGAACCAAATATGCAGAGTTTGCTATTAAAAGATTAACAGGAGGTTGACAACTACTACTTGCCTACCTCCCACCGCCAGTCAGCACTGTGTTTTAAACGTACCTCCCGAAGACTGTACATCATTAGTCTTCGACAACAGTACATATCATCTCACAATAACCGTCATAACTGACAACGTGCATTTTTACCGAGGATCTTCGAAACTAATTAGCGTTAGTTTGCTTTGAAAGTGTCTCTCTACTTGCCACTATACACCGGAAGTTTTCTGACTCCTTGTTAATATTCAGTTCCGGCGTTCTCTCTTTCACACGAAAGGTAAATAGATCGTGCTATTATCAAAACACTGTGGACAAGTGCCAGGTACTTAACGGGCAATACGAACGCTGTTCAACACTCACTTTAATAATACGGCCTCCGCACAGATGAGCGGTTAATCAAACGAAAGTGGTTCGGAGCTGCAGTTACTATGGTAACCAAGTAGTTAAATGTGTGCTTTGCACCCGAAAGTCGTTACTGGTTTTAAATAATGGCATCCTGTTCCTTTTCTATATGTCTGTAGACAAAAGAAAATAACAGAAAAAAGCTACAGTATTTTTTTTTCTTTCGGTTGCTAAATTATGAGTTTATTAGAACGCAGACCAGCCACACAAACAGTAAGAGTAGAATGTTATATTCTGCACTCCTCTTCTTTTTCTATGATGCACAAATGTGCTTTCATTAAACGGAAAAGTAGCTGAAAAAAAAATGAAATTATACTAGAAACAGAAGCCATGCTATTACAACTATAACTACCTATTTCAAGCTAGAGAAAATGCAAATAACGAGAAATGATTAAGATTAAATATATCGCAACTGTTATATATCGATTTGATGGTGGAAAGAGTAAGAAAAGTTATTTTTAAAAAAAATCGAGTGCTTACTCTATTATAGTAGTAAGTTCAAAACAAGCCGGGTTTTTTTAAGTGGCTTCACCAGAAGAAGAAAAAAAATTCGAAGGCTCTATATTAGCCATTTTTTTTTTGTTTTATTTTCCCTAACAAGTCTTTTAAAACGTATTCTCATCAGAAATACGAATACATTCCTAACAAAAGACAACTTCTACCTTATTATGGATAAACTGTCTAAAGAGATTCTTATTATCATTTGCAATCGCTATTATTAAACACATTTAAAATTCGTTTAAAATAATTTCGACTGATGCATTAATACATTCGAGATATGTTTTATTCGGGTCATCAGTAAAATACGTAAGCACTTATTAGATGTATTAGAAGCTTTGCCTGTCCATCCGACCAAGAATGAGCTTACTGAAATTCGGTACTTCTATTCTTACAGAAATTTGTCCAGCCATCTTAAGTTTCGTTTCAATTGGATCATTTTTGAATGTGCAAAATTTTGCAAACAGTTTTAAAGTTTACAAAGCATCATCTTCGCTCTGATATAAAATTAAATGGAATTTGGTATTTAAAATGAATACTAAAATATGTCTATTCACAATTTTGTTTACACTGATCACTTTCATTGACAAAATAATTCGAAATAAAAGTGACAATTCGCTGGGCAAGCTAGAATTTAATGAAATTTTGTATTCAAGATCTCGTCTGAATTATGTCAAGTCATTTCAATCAATTCTGAATTAATTTACAGTATTTTATCGCCAAATTAGAAAACGTCTTGCGATTCTGTTGTGATACGGAATGAACGTTACTATACAAGAATGCTATTACGAAACGCAACTTTTTATAATTATCTCCAATACATTTACAAATTTTTCCTCGAAAAAATATTTTTAAAAAGAGGGAGAATTTGGAAATTCCTCTTCTAGCGATTTAATTAATAGATGAATGCTAATAGCACATATCAATGAAAGAGAGCATTAAGAAATAAATATCAAAAAAAAATTGAAGTGCATAATGGTAAAAGTCTTTCGTAGTGACGATGTACTCTGTTGAAAGATCTTGAGATCTTTCAAATCTAGTAATGCGAGGCACATTCATAAGGGCTTTTCAATGACTGTGAGTTACCAAGTCTCTTATAAAAGCGAGAATATTTCCCAAAAACGTAGGTTTTCCAGCCCCTGCAAAACAAACTGGCCAGAGAACACACACTCTGACAGAAATGGCAAAAGAGATTTAACTGATCCACCATTGGATTTGTAAGAAGTTACTTTTCGTAACAGACCAATACGCCTAATAAGTAAAATGAAGATAAGTGATGCCGCGTAGTATTTCAAAATTAACTTTGCAAAAGACTGATCTAGACTAAATGAAATATCTCAATAAACAATGGACCCATTTTATTTTAAACATACACCCCGTGCCATGAGAGAGTACTATAATTACAGTAGCAGTAAATGTGAAAAGATCAAGAAACTCTTCCAAACGAATAACCATGAATGTTTCTTTATTTTAATATGAATAAACTCCATCATTACTGGAGTCAAATTTTAAAAAAATCGGCAAGTGGAAACATTAGTAAAATTAAATTATACGGACATGTAAACCCAAGGCCAGCTGAGAAAGAATCATTTTTCCGTTAGCATCTGGAATTGGAAATGCAATCGTCTCTTCTGTAACTCGATATCAACAAAAACATATCGCGTCAAAAAGAATGTCATGTTATAAAAAATAAAAATAAATAAATTACTGATATTTCACCTTCAACGCCTGCCGAGCTTGCTTGCCAAATTTTGATCAGTGTACTAAGTTGAGTATACGACTTGGCAGCAATAACAATTTTTGGTAACTGAAATAGAGGATTTGACAAAAATGTTATTGCTGCCAGATCGTATTACTCAACTCTGCACAATAGTGACAGTTTTTGAAGTTTTATGACACGGGGCTTTAAATTCGTATCAGTAAGTTCCAAAGCTTTTAACTTGTTCTCTTTTTATGAGAAGTGTTCTGGTTGATGTGTGTGCGTGTGTAGTACACGCTAAGTTATTATTATTCGAAATTTCAATTTTTCTTTCTAACCTACAGAAAATTCCCTAGCGCGTTTAAACTATAAGAGCTAAAGTGATCTTCGATACTCCCACGCAAGTATATTTTCAAAATGTCTTCAAAAGACCCATAAAAGCAAAAGGATATGGTTATATTCCAAATCACACATTCATTAAAAAAAAAAAAAAAAAAAAAGAGTTCAAAATGCCTAAATCTGCTTATTTAGAACTTTTACTTGTATCCAAAACTTTAAAAAAAAGTTCATATGTAGGCTACTATTCAAAATCTTTCTTGAAAAACTAAAAATGATCTGAAAATGTTTAACATTCTTTCTGACATTTCGTTTTTGCCTCAGTGTCTGCATAATTATTTATAGCAATGTATACCTTATTACATCAGCGCAACTGTTCATTATTATTCAACACTTCTATGATTAAGTGTTGTGTAACACACCTTCTAAGTAGTAATTTTGTATGATTACAGTCTCTAAATGTGATTTTTAATTCGCTGCATTCTTTCTATTTATACATGACCCTGCTTTTGATATATCACTCGATTCATTAAAATGTACCTTGCTACCTTATATCTTGTTACCTCCAGATAAGACCGCATATGCTATGGCATGAATCGTGAAAAGCCAGCTGATGGTATGGTTGTTTATACATGTTTGCTAAGACCTTTATTGCGCTTTTCTATGGCGAAGAGAGTCCAGTCTGACTTACATGTTCTTCCCGCATGAGCATCATATTTTCTGCGCTCGAACTCTTTTCAATAGGATGTTTCTTTTTTAATGAACAGAGTGAATATACGAATTCGTTTAGTTATATGATGGTAAACTTACCGTTGCCGAGATGGATGCTCATTTTAATGCAAGGAATGATTTTATTTTGTACGTCATGTATTAATGCATTGGACAGAATATTTAATGCATGTTACATAATGAAATCATTGTCAATTTTATATGAGCAGTGCGAATATGCCATCGGCATACCGTAGCGCATTTTCCCCTGTGCATTCAACAACGGTAATTATCCAAAGGAGTCCATGAAGAAATTAGTTACTGATGCGAAAATGACAACCTCCTTGCTAATCTCGGGTTCAACGTACATCTCGACTGCCTTCAGTTCTATTGATAAGTTTGGCATCTTTGTCAAAGGAGGACGTATACTAGCATCTAATAGCAAGCAACAGGATCCCTTTTAAGAAGAATTATTAATAGTCCTTAGTGTTCATAAGAACTATGGTCTTTACTTTGCTACATTCATAGCATTATCAAAATCTGCATTCAAAAAAAGCTTCATATTTTCATTCATTACATTTATATAATGCGATGAGTTACTTGACTCCACGGAGGTCTGATGATGACGATAATAATAATAATAATTATTATTTTTATTATATAATATAATAGTTTAATTTATATCGCAACAATTGAACATAATAGAATTTTATAGGTGCGTTTCACAATATGTGTAACGTACCCATGAGATTCGTCTCTTCCATCGGTCTATCGGCACACAAGTCATTACTCCGCTAGGTTTCAACAGATTTTATTGAAATTTTATAGAAATCAATAAAATAAATTGCGAAACCATCTCAATTTTCATTTCAATCGAGCCAAGTGCAAAAAAGTTTCGAATTAATAAACAAAAAAGGCGATAACTCTGCTCTATTCTAGGGCATCGGTTCCCAACTGGTGGTATGCGTACCCCCGGGGGTGCATGCTGGGCCGTTCGGCGGTACACGAAAAATAATCCGTAATGACGGAAAAACAAGTAAACCATTTTACATTAAGATAGGCACTGAACAAAAGTGTCAGTATTTAAAAACAGCTAATTTATAAACAAGGGGTATAATTTATAGAAATGGGTTTAAAAGGGATACGCAAGTGGAAAAATGTTGGGAGCCACTGTCCTAGAGGAATAAAATGAAATGTGGTATTCAGAATTCACACTAAAATATGTCACCTTAATTAAATTTTTATTAAAAACTAAATTTAATGAAATTAAATTACTTAAGACCTTGAATAAAAATTGCCATCTCAATTTTGGTTTCAAATGCACTATTTTGAGTGGCATAGTTATGCAAAACAAAATTATATGCATGAGCTAAGTCCGGCCCTAGGTTTGCTGTTGATGCAATAAATGTTATTATACAATAATGGTATAATCTATTTATGCCATTAGTTGGCTTATGCACAGATATACAATTCTGTTTTGCCTGATTGTGTGCTAAAATGGATAGGATTCAGAAATGAAATAATGCAAGAAAGTTTCACGAACACCTTAAACAAACTTCATTAAATTACATCTCATTTAATCAACGTAGAGTTATTACTCTGCATCATTTTGAAATGTTCTGACAAATTTCGTCCCTTTAAATGGTCCAAATGAAATCAAAATTGGAATGAGTCGATAGATTTTTGCAAGGAATCCAAATACTGAAATTCAATATTTTTTTATTGACTTTACGTCTTTTGAATTCTTCAGTAATACCATAAGAAATAGCTGTAAATGGCTCTATTGCATCATCACCCACAGAAAAAGCCAATCTCCTGGCTTCACATTTTGCCTCCAATGCAGGCAAAACTGACTATGGTAAATGCCTCTCAACCATTCCAGATGCTTAATATTCTTCGCAAAAAAAGTCTCCTAGTCCTGATAGCATTCCTCAAATTATCATGAAGGTTTGTGCACCAAAACTGAATCCTATACTATGTCGCCTGTATATATTCTCTTACTCCACTGGTATCTATCCCACAGCCTGGAAACTGATCTATGTTCAACCCATCCCCAAGAAGGGTGACAAATCACTGCCATCAAACTACCTCCATGTCTCACTCATCTCAATCCTATCTAAAGTATTGGAGAGAGCCATCAATTCCCAACTCCTACACTACCTCGAAGCCCAGCTAATAAATGACCACCAATATGAATTCCATCGCTGCCGATCAACAGGAGATCTACTCACATATATCAACCATTTCTGAACAAATGCCATGGAGAAGTTGGTGAATCTCAAGTGGTTGCACGATATCTCCAAAGCTTTCGACCGGGTCTGGAACAAAAGCTTACTAAACAGACTCCTATCATTTGGTCGTCCCAGGACTTCAGTTGGATTGCCAGATTTCTGTCTGGACGCATGCTATGTGTGATGGTGGATGGTTCCTTATCCTCTCACCATTCAACCAATGCCGGGATTCCATAAGGTTTTGTTTTTTCACCAACTCTCTTCCTTCTATATATATCAGTGACCTACTTCAGTTGATCTGGAATCCAATATACCGTTTTGCAGATGAGGGCAAACTGCACTCCTCCCTTTCATTTGATAAACCTTACTCTACACAAATCACCTCAACAACCACTGCCCTTAATTCTGACCTCCAAGCCATCCTCCAATGGGGTTCAGATAACCTCGTAATTCAAATGCTAGCAAAACCCATTTCTACCATATTTCTCCCAAAAAGGAACAATTTTCTACCAGTATTACTTTTGACAATACTCAATTTTTCAGACGCTGAGATTTCGCTTCTTAGAATCGCTCCGGCATAAACACATCCCAAACATTGCATCCTCAGCTTCTAAAAAACTAGGATTTCTCTTTCGCTCAAGACATCACTTCACCTCTGAACAACTGCTAACCGTATACAAATCACAAATTCGCCCAGCCATTGAATACTGCTCTCACATTTGGAGTTTGGGGGGGGACCTTAATAGCTCCCTCAAAATGCTTGACCCAATACAAAGGGGAGAAATTAGATTGATTAGTTACCCATTTCTTATCAACTCACTCCCTCCACTTTTGCACAGGCGTTTGGTTTGTGCAATATGTGCATTCTATAAATATTTTCATGGCAAATGTTCATATGACATAGCATCAATAATTTCCTCATTCAGTAAGTCCATTAGAACACGTGCGGCTACCACCCAACATCCTTTACAGTCAATCTTGAAATTCATAGAACAAGTTTCTTTCCTCCTCCTTCATCCTTGCTACTGCTGCTGTACTGTGGAACAGTCTTCCCCTTATGTGTTTTCCAAGGAACACAATATGCAGGCTTTTAAATTAAATGAAAATTTATCTTTTCCCCAACGCACTAGCCATACACCATAGTAACGTACTATATGTTGATTAATCAACCTCTTCTAGATGGGCTCAACATAAAAATAATAATGGCACTGAGGGATTTTTCCCCCCCCAAAATGCAAAACTTTGCAAGCTTGATCAGTTAGATCAGATAAATATTTTAAAAAATAAGTGATAGAATAACAATACATCAATTTATCACCTACTTTATCATATGTATCATAGTGCATAAAGTTTACTATGATTTTACGAACATCTCATACTGAAATTAAACGTTAGTCAATGCATATTAATTTTAAAAATGATTTAACGTTGCTATTATACATCGTCTCTGCACTAATTCTTAGAACTGGTAACAAAGTATTTTTTCTGTAAACTTAAAAAAATTAGTCATTTCTTCTCTTTCATTTAAATTTTAAATTCAGAAACCCATCAAAACGCTCAAGTCGCAAAATTTTCTTTTATCTTTTTCCTCTGGCAAAACAGCTAGTAAACAAATCAAAAAATATATATCACACACTCAACTAAGATTAAATGCTAACTTCTAATTTGATTTTTCAAATAAGCGAGAGGGAGGCAAGGACCCCTCTGCATACCCGAGAAAAGTGATCAATCACCAGTGAGCCAACTAATGAATTCAGAATCCATTGTTTCGTATTTAGTCACAGACGCATGCACGCACGCACACGACACATGAGCCAGTCTCAATGCAAAAGCACACGCGCGTGACATATCGTGGTTATCGTGCAGAAAGATCATCAGCTCTTTGTTACCCAGGCCGTCCAACAATGATGAACGTCCTGCTTTGGCTCTACAGGGCGTGGACCACATTTCACATCATTAGAAGCTTTTGTCCTGTAGGTTTTTAACACAACTGAATGCTTAAACATGGGATTTTGTGTGCGACAGAGGAATCCTGCTTATGTATTGACTTTTGAAAAGGGCTTCGTGTAACGATAATAGAAAATGTCGTTGTTTTACTTCTAACTTATCAAGGATAATGAATTGGTCTGCCTTCGAGGTTTACAGCAGACTTGACAACGCTTTCTACGTGTAAGTGATCATTTACAGTTATGAATTAAATATGTAGATAAAATACATCAGATATGCATAAGAATACATCGAAAAATCTTACAACCATGCAGGTGTCTAACTTAAAAACACCGGAAATGGAAGCAATAGTGAATAATATTATATCAACAACAATTTTTTTAAAAAAATGAGAAAAATTAAAAGCAGGAATTTTGAAACCATGATGATAGTGATAACTGCTGTCGAAAACTTTTCAACAATCAAAATGTATCTTGCACTTCTCAATTACTCTCGCTCTCTGTACTACCACTTCTACTACACTTCGCGCGTATCAGTCAAATACAACTGAGATACTTTAGTACAAAGACAATAATAACGTTTATTAAAACAAATAAATTAAAAATATGATTAATTATTATTTAAAACGGGAGAAAGAAAACGTTCAAAACATTTACATATAATTAGAAAATATCTATAATCTAATCACCGCTAATGATATATTCAAATGGCTGAAGTAAATGATTTGAAACGCGTTCGTATCCAAAAGTATATACATAGTATACTCTAACAAAAATCAGTCATACCTTTATAAAACAAATACAAGTAAGACATGGATTAAATTAACACCATACTATAAATAACAGATACAGTCAGGTAAAACAATTTCAGTGGTAGGATATATTTGACTTGTCGCTTGAATGATATCCATCAGTAACCCTTAATGAAAGAGTTCAAGTTGGAAACCACGAAAGAAGGGTGAAGCTGGGTTATATGCTTAATAATAATAGATTATCAAGCTTCTATGAAATTATGAAAGAAAACAGAGATCTACAAAAATGAAATCCATAGTCAGCCGGTGGCAGTGTTGCATTTTTTAACCATTCAAAATGTCATTCAGATTTGATTTACAACATATCCTAAGAATTTCAGGAAGGAAAAGGGAAGGTCGAGTCTGAGTCATAATTGTGGTTACTGTATTATCGAGGTCTTCTTTGTTCTTTCATATTATTTTGCAAGAGTAATGTTTACATAATTTAAAATTTTAATTTTACCTTGTATCGACCTGCCACTTTTCAATTTAACAGTACTTGTAAATGTTGCACTTCTTATTTATTTCAACAGCACACGAAAACATTTTGAATCTTCCCATGATAAGTGTGAGAATGTCATTAAAAAGACCTGGTCTTCTTATATGTCTATTATTAATAACCACTGCAAAACTTCTACACCTAAAAGAGCAGAAATTATTCATAGAGCTTTAGAAACCTCAACAGTGTTTTCTCAAACTTTCAGCCTTTCGTCAATTTACATCCAATTCCTCTTGACCACAAGATTCTCTTTTGTCCTATTTTACTTGAAATTATCTCTTAGATTCAGTTTCTTCACTTATCGCTACCTAGATTTAATGTGTAATTCTGTCAATATTCATTGAGGAGTCAAAACTATATGGGAAAACTTTCTTTTATCCTTTCTTGGAAAGATTTTTCCAAGATTCAGCCTAAATATTAGAAATTCTAATTCTGACTAATTCAATATACTTTTGTTAAACAGCACATTCCAGTAGCCTGAGTCTGAGTGCAATGATCAATGGTTACTGCCTGTGTTCAGGGGGATCGGTTTTTCTGGGACGAAAAACCCGAGTTTTCGGGTGAAAAAAAAAAAAAAAAAAACACTACCTCAGTATGAGGCCGGCTAACTCGCCTTAAGAGACCAGATAAAGGTTCCTGACGTCTTGGACGGGAATCGACTGAGCTACGTAGATTCTCCATATGAAGTATAGCGTACATAATTCAAATAAAAGGAGAAAAATAGTAATCAAATATCTGTCAAATATATTTAATCATTGTTGCCATTTTGCATGCCAGGACATCATATCAGGACAACTTTTAACTTCATTCCAAATATTTTGCCCAAACTGCAAAGATTAACACGAGCCTTGTGTCAAAGGCTCAGCTATTAAAAATGCAGAAAGTTACAGTTGTAATTGGGCTAGTCATGTCTAAGCATTTACATATTTGCTTATTTTAAGCTTTTGAAAGGTTGACATTCTGGCATTTCACGAATGCTTGTTTAGTTATGATGTGGTTATCCAGCTTGACGTTTTGAAGTTATTTCTTCTAAACAGGAAAATCTAAGATAAATTACTTAAAAGGAAAAAAATGTAAATTTTAAAATATGTAATTAAATTACTTAATCCATGTTTGCGTTGATCAGTAACGGATAAATACAAAATCAACCGAAAAAAAAACAACACCAGATTTAGTTTACAAAAAGCAGCATACTACTGAGCTCAAAGAACAACTACAGACCGAAAGAGGATCATTACGCGTTTGGACAAAATCCCTGTTTACTGAAAGCGCAAAGACATTTTATTGTGTAAGATTCACTCCAACATCAAACTGCGCTAAGATAACGTTCTCAACTCCCAAGTTTCGTCACAAGTAAATAACTGTTAACTGTAAAATTCACTCCATATAAAAAAAAAGTTTATATCTGATCCACACACGAAAGGCCTCAAGTCCTATAATATATTAGTGTGGTGTGTAGGCAAGAGGGATAGAAGAGGAGTGTTCACATTTTGCTTGAACATGCAGATGATACAACAGGGAGAAATGGAGAAGAACTTAACTTAGAAGTAGAAGGAAATAAATTGAAACAGGTTAAAAAATTCAATTACTTAGGCATAATCACAGACAGTCTGTATTATGAAGAAACTATTAAACGCAGAATAAATCTAGGGTGGTCTACTATGACCAAACTTACAAATATAGGGGAAAATACACATCTCTCCAAAGAGCTTAAATCAAAGTACTGTATATAGTTCAATGGTGCTCCCCACAGTTCTTTATATCCACGCGGTTAGCCTAGTGGCTTTGCGCTTCGCAACCATATGTCCTAGGTTCGATTCCCGTCAACGATGTGAGGAGCTTAAGGATCTTCCTCAGCCATAGCCAAGTTAGCCGGTCTTGGGTGTGGACAGCAGGGTTTTTTCCGCCAGTTTATCTGGTGTTTTTCATCCCGCAAGCAGACAAACCGGTCTGAGGGCACACGGATTACAATCAGGAATACTGACCCAGCCATAGGTCTGATTCGTCAGCCTTTGCCGGTTCCGGAGCCCGGATAAAATTTGGGGGGACTAGATGGTACTGTGAACCCTGTAAAAAGGGGAAACGCAGTATCATCACACGAAATTTATTTACAGTTCTTTATGGTGCAGACACTTGGGTTATCAAACAGAAGGAAGAACAAAGATTGACAGGTTACATATGAACATTTGTAAAGAATGCCTACTAAGATATTTCCTCAAATTCTCCAAAATGGAAAAATATAAGGAAACCACCGGAAAGATCGTGAAGAAAATGGATAGAAAACATCAAGAGTATAATTGGTCTGAACTTTTACAGAAATTTAAATAACGTGGCTGCTATTAGAATTGGGAAGTTATTGTTCATGGTAGCCTCAACCCGCCTTCGGGGATGGGGAAGACGATAATGATGATGAAATTAATAAAGAAATGCACATTATTTTTCTGCTCGATAAAAGATACACACTCTCTCTCTCTCTCACACACAATCTGTCGAAGTATTTGTATCGTTGAAGAGCAATTTGAGTAAAAAAAAAAAAAAAAAAGTTGGTACGTTTCAATCGCAAAACACTACTTTGGGGATCTTTTAATATTTTACATAACTTCAAGTAGTCCTCTGTAAGGTCCCAAAGGAGATAGTGGTGGGGAAGGTCTAATTCTAATAACTTTCTAAAGAAAGAATGCAGTTCTCGTTTCGCTTTTCGCTCTGTATGCCAACACATCTGTCAACGTATCTGTATCTATAGATAGTCCAGATATAGACGCTACCCACGGCTTCCCCCCCCCCCTCAAAAAAAAAGGAAAAAAAAAACGCCTAATGCATTTCTGCTGTAGTTTGCTACCAGAATATCATGTTCGCATGCCATACGATTCTCAAGGCAGCCAGCATACAGTCGTACAATCACCTCTTGCATGTAAACGTCCCGAGTCGCTCTCTCGGATGTCAACAGCACGCAGTAGTTGCGGCAGACAACTGGGCGGAGTTACGCTTTGAGTCATTGAGTCGTTCGGCTGCAGGACGTTCTGCACGCAGCTGGCTGCCGCACGTGCCATGTCTTCTCCTGGCAACGGAGAACAGTTGGCCACAAAACGCGCGGGTTTCTAACGACGTGTCTGACTCACTCACGGTCATGACGTAGTCAGTGAGTGAGCGCTCACTGAGCGTGACGTGATATCGTGCCGCCCTGCGTGCCCTCGTGAACTCGGAAATAGACTAGCAATTACTGATGTTTTTTAACTAATACTAATGGCAATTACGGATAAAGAGAAATTGTTAGCGGAGCGCGGGGAAATTGGCATGCAATGCGAAACACTGAAATAAAGATAACAGAAAAAAGTGTCGACAATTTTGGTGAAAAGTCGCTTATCACAGAACATTTTCATGATAAGCGTAGGCCCCCATGGTATTAACTGCAATAAATTTACCGCAGCAATACTGCTGAGGTAACAAACACGAAAATTAGCGGAGAAAGAACAACCGTAAAATGAAAGGGAGGAAACCTGAGACAAAACCTACATAGAGAAAACCACAGATAACAGCTTCTCATACAAAACGCTTTTCAGGTGCAAAAGTGAAACTGAAAACGGTTGACAAGGAACGATTCCGAAAAGAAGCAAGCAACTTCTGACCGGGAAAATAGTGGATAAATAGCTGACCTGCATTACATACGATGGATGCAGGTGAGCAATTAGGATACTTGTTATAACTGATTAGAACAGAGAAGAAAGTAATCAATCCTAAATTGCATTTCTCACCTCGACACAGCAAACTAAAGTCCGTGAAGGAAACAGCTACCTGTTCGAAGCATATTTCATCACAGTTTAAAAATATAGTGAGAAGAGTTCCTTATTATATATATATATACAATGTATAATAACTTGAATTACCTAGGATTCTCACTGCAGACAACCAAGTTTCTGGTATAGAATTATGGGATTAAACATAGATATCAATTAACAATCGTTTCATATTTGGGCTTCATGCTTTTGCAGTGTATAAAAGAGAAGAATCTAATGAATATGACAACGAAAATAACACTGGCATGACCTGAAACGTCAATAAGCCGATGTTTGATTACTTCTAATCTTTAATTTCTAATTTTAAAATACTTCTGCTTTTGAAATGTTGTTAAAAATCAAAAGATAAGACAAAATATCGACACACACTGAAATCTGTTGCAAGCCTCCTCTTCACACTGAACATATAAAACTTCGAAACATATCATATATTATGAAAATAAGCGTTTGTTTTAATAGTAAGAATTGTAAACCATGTATATTCCATTAAAAATTTGGAGTTGTACGGCCTTATTTTCTCTGCATGAGGATAAACATTATGATTTATTATCTTAAAAAAAAGTTACTGTAAGCCTTATAAGCCAGAAAGAAAGAATATTTTTACTTCCAGGGGTCAATTTTTTAACAAAAGTGACCAATTTAAAGTGGCGACAGCTGTTCTTTGATGCTCGCTACATGAATCCTGTCACATATGCAAGAAACTCTTCCAACCGAATTGAGTTTGCCAGTCACAGAGGAGTAGCACAACAGGATTCTCTTTTGTAACTTGAAATACGGTTCTTTCTCTTGCAAAAAAGAAAAAAGATTCTCTTTGTATAACTGATAGATGCAAACAAGGGTATGCCTCATACTGTTGGGATACTAACAGGCAACTTGAAGTCAACCGAGTAAGTCAGTAAGCTTAAGGCTTGGATAGAACTTTTGACCTAATTCAGGTATCTGTAAGCATAAGTAATAGTTGTCAGACAGTCGAGTTTGGGACAGATAACTGAAGAAACGAGAAGGGAACTTCTAAAACTTCTGCTTTTGCATAAGTGTGCACTAACTGAGTTTGACGACTGTCTCCGTCTAGTCAATCTTCCGGGAATGTGAAAACACACACACACACACACACACACACACACACACACACACACACACACACACACACACACACACACACACACACAGGGCGTCTTTCCGTGTTTTTTGTGCACACATCAGTATCAGTAAATTGCTGATACCATCCAGGAACGAAATGATCTTTCCCACACACATAGCTTGCAAATGTCGCTGGAGTCCTGTCACTAATTTGTACTGTGAAATGTCAAAATAAAAACAAAAAAATTATCTCTACCGTCTTTAAGAGTTACATCACATAATGCTGTATCCGTTGCATATAAATACATATTTATCGAAGAACACATTTTCAAAATCAAGAGGGCATATTGAAACATGATCTAATATCACTACTCAGAAAGTTGCAAAAAACAGAACACGGTATAAAGATGATAACTTTGATTATTATAAAGAAGATCCAGACTTCGAATTCTTTATTTTATTTTTTAATAAAAGTTTTGCTTTTATGAAATATATACAGCTACAACTTGCTGTAGACTATATGTATTTGATTTGTAAAAAATATTTACTTTTCTTTTTTAGTTAATCAGAAAGCGTGGGAGAAGTGATAAATGCAGTGCAGTTTCTTTTAATTCCTGTGAGGAAAGGTACGCGTATTTGTGTGTGTGTGGGTGTGTTGAGTGACTGACCATGTGACCAGATGAATCGGACCTAGGATTGTTTTATATATAACGACAAATTTTGGATTAATTAATTCAGTGTTGTCAATTACTATACTAAATGTACGATGATCCCAACCATTTCAGAAACTTCAAGAATGTGGAAAACAGTCGGGTAATGTCACATATGAGGATTAAGAAATATCAGATATAATTGATGTCAGAACAGAAAGAAATATTACTCGGAATGTTTTCTAGAAATGTCCAGGGTAGGTAACTGAAAAAGAAAGAATTAAAAAGAAGACTACTTTTAAGACAACTTTGATTGGAAGCATGCCATCCAATGCCTGGGAGAAAAGTGATTTATTTGTAAGTGTTGAAAGAAGCAGAAGCGAAGGTGTACCTGTTTCTAAAATTAGCCTTCCTCTCTTAGTAGCTCACTTTTTATGATCCAAGTATTTACTAGCCATGTTTTAATTAAAATATTTTTTAGTGTTTCTCTATTACGGGGCTAATTTACTAAATACCCAGCTGTATTTCTAATTCAAGCACTTCTAATTGGCACAAGTATCAATATAAGTGACTAACAATCAAGGCTAGTTTCTGCAGTTACTTCCTTTCCTGCTCTTCTAAGAGGGAAAAAAAAAAAAAAAAAAAGGAGGGGGAGGAATACTTTCACTAGAAGGAAAGAGGAAAGGAAAGGAAATTTGTGGTTAATATGCGAAACACAAACGTCTATCATCTATAAACAATCACTATGGATAGATGTTAACATATCTAAAAAATGAAAAAAAAAAAAAAAAGAAAGAAAAAGTTATTTTTGCGATATGCTTAAAATTATATGAAAATCGTTACAAAAATCTCAAAATCTTTACGGATTTCAAATAACAAAGTGCTTATTGTACAATGGCAGCATTTTGTCCAAGTCTATCGCTATCTACTTATTTTAACGGCATGGGGATGATATGATGTCCTGTTGTTTTTATAAGTGTATACAAAAAATAAAGAAAGGGAAAAAAAACGAAGGCAGGGAATCGAAGCATCATCAACTATAAACATCTGCGTGCTATCCATCAACATCTCTATCGCGCTTCAGACAAACAATAACGAAAGCCTTGCGAGAGTACTGTATACACACAAATCCAATAATTTAATGAACTACCCGTAGCTGGCTATTTCAGAAACTTGATCCTCTTTTCCTGGAAAACAAGGATGTGAGATATTTCAAGTTTTGAACTCTTGATAGCTTTAAGCCTCATGAAAACAAGCATAAAAAGTAGAGAGATTGGGAAATGAAAATGCTGCGTCAATTAGTTTAAAAAATTGAATCCGTTTCCATTTATCATTACTGAATTGTAGGAATGGTCAGATATCAGATTCGCCTAAGGATGCTCGTGAAATTCTCCAACTTGAATCGGATAGTTTTGCAAAATGTGTAAGCACCGATTAGATTCATTTGTTCGTCCGTAAGTGTGTGTATGCATATAAAATCCACTCAGCATGTAAGCATTTCAATGAAATCTAATAGTTAGCAAATAGCAACATAGCATCTTTACTAAAATGCGTAAAGTGATCTCAATTTTGGTTTAAATCAGACTATTTTAGTGGCAAAAGCAAAATGGTTTGAAGTGATACACAATTATATTTTGTTATAAACAATAATAAATAAACAGACTACAGTACAGAAATAAAAAAATAATAAAAATAAATAAATCTAAATTCAACTTCCATGATAATGAGTGACTAAACGAATGCTATTACGACATACATCTTTTAATGAGTGTTTCTTTTCTTACTGTTTACATATTTATTTCTTTTTTAACTGCATTACAAACTAATAGGTTTGCAGATAATCGTATCTATCGTCACAAATAAATAAGGAAATGATCCGATATATACATATATATCAATGTGATTCAGCTTCCCATGAAACATTCTACTAATCATTCCATACAATGTAACTTCACAGTCTATATTTATAAC
This sequence comes from Typopeltis vanoorti, assembly GCF_054136105.1. NCBI lineage: Eukaryota > Metazoa > Arthropoda > Arachnida > Uropygi > Thelyphonidae > Typopeltis > Typopeltis vanoorti. The sequence continues at coordinate 34,637,227 of NC_143552.1, forward strand.
TTTTTCCTTCTAAACTTCAATTTGCTATGCCAAAAAATAAGCAATCCCAAATGCTACGCAGAAGTGTTAAAATCAGCAAGAAAAAGAAACCTTTAGGAACTGCCATCACTTTATCAGACAGTTACATCTATGTTTAGTCTCCTTGTTTTTGTTTCTTGTTTGAAATGCTTTATTACTCAACAAAACATTTCAGAGCTACGAAAGAAGATTGAGTTAGTAATGGTAAAAGAACTGTTTCTGGGTATATGTCTATGCTGAAGGAGGAAGACTTTTTATATTACAGACATAACAGAAGTCATGACCACTGGCAATACCAATAAAAAATAACAGCTAAGATGTCTGATAGTCATATTCGACAGCGCGTCAAAAGAAACAAAAATGATGGTTGACTAGTGTAGGGCAACAACCGTAGTAAACAAAGATGATTTCATAAGTTTCCCTGCGAGCGTTGCACCCAGACATCAAGTAGCCAATTAGAGAATGAGGAAAGTCTAAAAGAAAATCGATACTCCGTTCCCAAATAAGCAAAATGGTTGGACAGTGAGATATCACGGCACCACCAGTAATAATTCGAGTTGACTGTTTTTAACAAAACTCTTGCCAAGTTATCTGTCAGTTTTCTGTATGTGATAAATGACAGCGCTAAAGATTTATTTAGAAGGCACTAGAATAATAGTAAAAAATGGTTCGAATTTGATGCGCAAAATTATGGTGTACGAATTACTGACCACGAACTAAATACTGCAGTTTAAAAGACTATCTTTAAAAGATTCCAATCCTTATGTAAGTTTCGTTTAGTTTTTATACTGAAAGTGGTTATTACTGTAACTTGTACTGGCTTTTCAAGAATGAAATGAAATTTTTATTCGGGAATAAATCTCTGTATAAATTCTAACCACCCTTTCCTTCAAACATTACGGCACCATATAGGTAACCTCCTCTATGAATCACAAATTTCACAAAAAAAAAAGAAAAAAAAAAGAACTATATTTTATTTAATAATGGATTGAATTTCATGCAGGGGTTCTTATTACCATGAGACACTATAATTCTGAATTGGAATCATAATTACATTAACTAATAGCTAATATAAGCATTAGCTATCTGTTAATATAATTATGATTCATGTATAATATTCTGGCAAGATGAAAAATTTATAATTCTTTATTTTAATATCTTTAATTTATTATGCCTTATTTGTATCTATAGAACATATAGTCACTATTAGTCATGTATTCAATACATTGGAAGTAAAGTATTCGGCTGCTCATACATATTCATAGTTTAACGAAACTGCAAATTCATCACAAGGCATGGCATTCTACAACTTCATTTTCCTGATTACTCAATAACTAGTACCTTTTCTTAAATTTTGGGGTTTATTTTAGAAAATACATGTCCTTTAAGCAGTACCACTGAAGTAAAATGTAATCTACACTTCATTATATTTACTGTATTTCAAAAAGTTTAACTGCATGCATGCAAGTTAATTTCTCATTCTTGATTATCCTAAATATGTATCTTTTGTTTCATTATCGAAGTTATATTCTGCTTATTATCAGTGAACGTTTTAAAATATGAAATTGTTAATATCTAACTTTAAACTGGCAACTGGATAATTAGGCTCTGAAACCTTGGTCTTTAACGACCAAGCTTTCAGAGCCTCCTTCACGATTAAATTAAACTGCAGTCAACAAGTCGTATTAAACTAGAATCAATAAATAATAAAGTAATGGAAATAATCAATAGAATCAATAAATAATAATAAAGTAAGTAAATAAAAAATTTTTCATCTAACAATGCGCATTTTTTTTAATAAAATAATAATAATAAATAGCCTGGAGGATCCATTCGTAAATAAGCTGGTTATTATTCTCCCGTACATTTGTGTTGTTGTTGCATAACATTCTCGTATCCCTCACTCTAACGTCAAAAAGTAACAGCCCCTTTCCTTCGCGAGTGTTAGGAAATTATAAGATTTGATACAATCCCAGAGGGAGTAAAGATAAAAAGTGCGTTGAAAATGTTCTGTTCCAATTCAAAATTATAATGTGCTAACATGATGTAAGTACTTCTGCATGAAATTACATCAATTTTATAATGCTTGTAAAATCGAAATCCTGTACTATCATCATAATACAACAGGTGTTACATATATATACACGTTTTCATAAAACGTGTATATATGTAAATAAAACATACACGTTTTCTTATAGAACTTGCGTAGCTTAGTCATTTTTATATCACTACATAAAAACTTTAGTTTTTATGTAGTGATATAAGTTATATAAGATAAAAGTTATACAAAGTTTTATAGAATGATAAAAGTTATATATATATAAGCTACATAAAAGTTAGTTATATAATACTTTAATTTTTTAGATATATCATAAACTACCAATAGTTTACAATATTCACAGTTCAATACAACATTTATGCAAATCTAAAGGTTTCACGTTTTCAGTTTTGCAGAGAGAGAGAGAGAGAGAGAGAGAGAGAGAGAGAGAGAGAGAGAGAGAGAGAGAGAGAGGAGAGAAATGAAAAAAAGTGTTACAAGTAAACATTTTAACGCTTTGAAGAACATTATCTTATCCGTCAAGCATTAGTAAATATTTATACTACATCTGCACTATCACTATCTGAAAATAAACAGGGCTCGCTGGACCTGCTACTTTATCTTACTTTCATTCTGTCAACTTAAGACTGCACATAAACAACTACGAAACATGATTACAATGACCTCAAAAGCGGATTTTGATTTTTTAAAAATACACTGTAAACATTCTTTCAATCTTCAATATCGATTAAAAGTAGAAATCATGTTTTGGCATGTACCTGGATATATCCTATTTCTGATAAACTTGAAGTGCGTATCTATAATCATCTAATTTTGCAAGAGGTAATCGTCTCCCAGGTATCCCTTATTAGATTTAAATGAGATGGTGGCTGTATTAAATATAATCTAAATAATGCCACCACTTGAAGAGAGAGGGCGACTGAGAAATTGTAATACTCAATAAAAGATATGAGCAAAAGATATGTAGAAAGTTTTTTTTTTTTAACTTGGGTGTAGTATACGTTAAATATACCAAGAAATTTTATGCTTGATTTTAATCCTTTTCCCAAGTTAGCAAAGCAAAGTTTTGCGCGTGAAATATACTCACGTCTGAGCTACTTGTATATGGAGGCTGATGACTTCATATCACTTGCCTTAGTATACATGCGTATAATGCAATGTATAATGGGAAGGGCAACTACCCAGACCGGTTTCGACCTTTATTGAGATCTCTTTGGGAGCCAGACCTGGGAGAAATACCAAGGTTGAAGTAATGCAGAAGTCATATATATATATATATATATCCCATATACAAGTAGACAAAAGATGCTTGACCTTATTAGCACCTTTTATCTATATCAGCCTCTATAGAGAAGTAGCTCAGACGTGAATATATTTCACGCGCAAAGCTCTGTTTTGCTTACTTGGGAAAAAGGATTAAAACCAAGTGTAAAATTTCTTGGTATCTTTAATATATATATATATATATATATATATATTAGAGAGCACAAGACAGCATACCTTTATTTAAAAAATAATAATAATTCATTAATTTAGAAAACTACTGAATACTAAGAAAATACTGTTCTTGAAAATATGGAAAATTCTGATCTTCCGATTTCAAAATGAGTGTGAGTATCAATAATTACTGAAGTTAGAAACAAGTTTCCCCCACATTTGCCTCTCTGTAACTAATTCAAAATATGAGTGTGAGTATCAATAATTACTGAAGTTAGAAACAAGTTTCCCCCACATTTGCCTCTCTGTAACTTACTTTTTGTTCCTCATACTGAAACTGCAGCTCCAAGGAGTGATTAAATTCGCAGAGAAAACTACTTTGAAAGGAACAACGATTAGATACCAAAATCGAGACGTAAGTAGAAGACAGAATAAAACTAAATAAATACCGATACCACTTCATTAATTCATTATTTATCTTTAAGTACTTTTTTTTCCCAACCAGTTAAAGTTTTGGGTAGCGTCCCTACATGCTGTCATCAGATCTTACTTTTACTGCATTTATCGAAATTCATCTTTAATCTTGACCATAAATAAATTTTGATTTTTATATTCTCAAAAGCAAACACTCATGATAGTCGATCAGTTTCTAGAAGTTTACTGGTCGCAAACTTCTAAAAATACGACTGTAGTACTGGTTTTATTTTGTCTCAAATATCAATGGCTCTCAAAGTGAACATGAATATACATTTGGTTGGTGCTTGATTAGGTTTTATTGACGCAAGGACAGCAAAGATCATAGCAAAGACTACAGTAGTAGTACACAAGGTGATACTCTTGAAGAGTTCATATAAATGTGTTAGGAATTAACGGTAAAGTGATAAATATAATACTATACTATATTAAATGTAACGTTAGCACATACATAATCGTTCCAACTATAATAGTAAATATTCTAAATGAGCTCTTAAAAATGATGATATTCCAGCCCTTTGCATACTTTCTTGCCCATTTCTCTTATTTTCTTACTCCTTTCCGATTCAAAAGAGTTGAATTCGGAAGAAATATTTGTGATAAGTTGAAATCGAGCGTAAAACACTAGCAAGCGACCACCTATTTCATCACTGACCTCTTCCATGAAAAGATTACAGCACGTCCATGTCGTCATCAACATCATTTACTCATGTATGAATAGGCAAATATATACAGAAATATTCATGTAACAAAAACTCATTGAGAACAGTCCACTGGGTGAAAGTGAACCAAGCTGCTGTTTTATACAAAGTGATTAATGTCAAATGATTCAGGAGCATCATCAAAATTGTATTGCCAAAAAGATTTTCTTGGTCTTCCTCTTTACAAGAGCACTATATAGGTGAATGTAGGTGAAGGTGGATGTCTAAGTTGCTGCTGTCCCAACCATCTCAGCTGACTTTTTTTAAATTGTTTTTATTAGAGATCTTTGCTGACTTTCTTTAAGAATGACAGTACTGTATTAGAAATGTGATCTTGTCATGCATATCCTAGTATTGTTCGAAAGCATGTGGTCCCAAGCTATTGATGATATAACTGCTCGTTGAGGAGTGATTTTCCATGTCTGGCACCATATGTGAATATGGCTTGACTGCTGGTTTTGTATAGACAAATTTTGGTATTTTAGTGATTAGATAGGATTTCCAGATATTAGTTAGACTTTTATGGAAATGAGCTTTGTGCTTGCTTTTCACTATGTCTATTAGAGTATTGATGTAGGAACCAAGGCACTAAAAATCATTTACTTCAAGAATATAATCATTTAGCCTAATATTTCCTTCCATTCTGTTCTTTAGGACTTTGATTCTATTGCTGTTGACTGTCAATCTAATCAGTACTTCATTTTAAATAAATTATCTAAGTGGTTTTGGACATTTCGAATATTAGAGACAATGGAGAGAAGGCTTAATAATACCAATATCCAAAAAGGCAATCTAAACAACCTAGAAAATGACAGAGAATCACATTACTTCCTACCGCACTTAAAATCTATAACAAGATGATTTAAAATCGAAGTGAATCATATATAACACACACATCAACTCAGAAATCAAACTGGTTTCTTGAAAAACCGAGGCACAGTTCAACACATTTGCTGTCGCAGGTTGCTAGAAGCAAGCGATAATAACCTTCCCTTAATCTTAAACTTCACAGATTTTTCTAAAGCCTTCGCTTCAATCGCTATACAAAGGATGTTCAAAATTTTCAATTATTGCATACCCTTGAAAATAATCAAAGGAATAGCAGAATCGTACCAAAATTATCATACAAGAGTAATGGTTAATGGAAAGAAGACTGAGAGCTTTCCAATTTCCCCTGAAGTTCTTCAGGGAGACTCTCTCGCACCATATCTTTTTATTATGTATTTAGACTCATTGGCGGGTACGGAATAACTCTTGAAGATTCAGCAGGATAAACCTATAACGCAGTGTCCGTTTTACAGATGATGTTGTATTGATTAACGTCCATAATTAATGTAATAAATATAATTAATGGTATTATATATATAATGCGCACAATGTATAATCGCTCAATGAATATTTTACTCCAGAAGATATGTGTGAATAATTTTTCAGTCGGGAATTGTCAACTGTGAAACAAAAATCGCTTTGGGTAAATTAAGAACTTAACATCATGATTGGTTTCCCACTGCTCAACAACTCATTACTTCTATCTTCTAAGTTGCTATTTTTGAATACTGATCAGTTCCTAAAGGAAAACGCTGTTAAAAAAAAGTTTAAAATTGTTTAAAAGTTGAACGTGCGGTTTTAGTTCAGAGTGTTACTTGCAAGTCTTTTTCTAATATATATGTTTTACTTTTCTTCACTTTACAATTATATACAAGGTGCTCGTAAATGCATATTAGCTCATACTGTGCAAACATATTGCAACTTTGGGTTTCTCAGCTTCCAAAAAAAAAAAAAGTTCAAAACTACAATTAATGTTATAAAAACCATATCACAAACGAACAATATTTCTACAGTGCGTTTCCACGGAATTTTCCCCAAAATATCCAACTCCATCGTTATGTTAAAGGAGGGGAGGGGCGCTATTGGAGTGATCAGCGAGCCTCTCTCTCTCTCTCTCTCTCATTTTCTTTCCTACCTATTAAAGAATGTGATGTAATGTTCCTTATGTTCTTGTTACTTGGAAACCTAATAATTTATAATCTAATTATTTATTTTTGTCTTTCTTCATTAGGAGTCCGCGATCCTTGCAGGCTGTTTCAACGGTCGCTACCAAGTCGTTAGACGGCGAATGACCTCTCCAAGTATGTAAATGAAGTGTTGCGGAGCCTATTTTAAAAGGACCAAGCTTCAGTAGAATAGCAAGGCAACTGAAGACAGCAGTTTATTCCAGGTAGTACATGAGTTTGCAAAAGATCCTCTACATGCTCTGTTTCAGAAGTGAAAGCTTTTATGAAGCAATTTTTAAACTAATTAAAAAAAAAACTTCAATTCACCACTATAATTAACCGAATATAGTGGTGAATTGAAGTTTTTTATGGAAAAAAAAATGACAGATACTGAGTACTGGAACTTCCAAGAAAAATAAGTTTCAAAATTTGAAACATTTTCGTTGGAAAATATGAAGTATACTTTCGAAATATATCTATCCATCAAAAATAAGCGAATCAAATACTTAAATTGAAAACTCAGTCAATAACGTTTACTATGCAAAAGCTGAATCCTATTAAGACTTCAGGGCTCTCTGATTTAAACATATTAGATAATATCTAGCATGAGCTGTAAATGTCACATAGGAGTCAGAACTATGAGAAGTTGCATGACTACAAGAAATCCTGCAGCACATAGCTCTCTTCACCAATAAAGCTCTCCAGATCATGATAAATTCACCATTTCTATAGACAATTCCTGTTACCGTGAGCGATGACAGGTTTCCGTCCGACCAATCCCGCTGATTGTCTGCTTAAGCAGTGTTCGAAGTTTACTCAGAGTCTCGCTGAAATGAACACCGGAGTTCGCAAATGGGCAAACCTTTATGGAATTCGCCTAATTGCAGATATAATTTCCTTAAGACATGGACAGCCCTGTGCATTCATGTTAATATTACTTTTAGGGCAAAATTTTTCTTGCTATTGAAGGATTTTTTTCTGTCGATTCCAAGCTAGGAATATCTTGATATTGTGTTCGCTGACTCAAACGCTGAAGTTTGCTCCTGCCTTTAGATATACCGAAGATGTGAGGGCCCCACAGATGAGGCGTCATCTGGAAGTCACTGACTCGCCTACTCCTCCCATGCTGTTCATAGAGCAATGACGGAATGTCTCTGTGCAGGTGCTTTTATATTAAGTATTATTTGTCATGAGAATTATTCGGCTGTGGTACACCGAGCTACCGGTCTTCTCATTTCTTTCTAAATGAACTGTAAACTACGAATCTCAAACTTCTGACACACGCCCTGTAGTTTTCTGTAGGGGTAAAATTTCGGGTCGTTAAAGAATAAAAATAAATAAAATGAAAAAAAAAAATCCTCTCCTAGCAAACTAGAAGGAGAACTTCCAATGTTATTTAGTGTCTAGTATTTATTCCACAATTACGATACTGCAGTGTTCAACAAAATACTATTGATTCTGGCAGTAAAATATTTTGGTTCGAATAACATTATCATAGTCTTAAGTGAAATCATTACATCTCATTAAATTTGGTTTTAATGAAAATATTTCAGAGAAACTGCCAAATTTCACGGTATGAAATGTTAATTGTGGGTTCCAGGTATTTCTTTTGAATGTTATTTAGTCATTAAAACTATGAACAGACGAACTACAGTAAACGATATTCATCTAACAAATCTAAAGTATCATTTTTTCACGAGTACTATTTGATTAGAATAGGTAACTATTTTAATTCAACCTGACTTATATACCGTTTTAATTCAATTTCCTTTGTGTAGCATTATAACACTGTACATGAGTCTTTAAATCGAAGAACAAATAGAAAAAGAAAGTCACATGCTCTCTTGCTTTTTACCTCCCACTCTGATAAAACAGCTTGCTTAAGTGAGATGATTATTCTAGATTCAAGGCTGATTTATTTGAAAATTATTTCATACGTTATTATTATTATTATTATTTCGGGCTACTCCAGGGAGTCCTTAGACTCATCGAGGGAGGCCCTAAACATCATGTCCACACAACTATTCGACATTCTCACAGTACCTTGAACTCGCTCACTGTCATGGCACCCACAACAGACTCTGGCAGCTTATTCCACTCATTTACCACTCTAGAAGTAAAGAACCCATAATGAATGGAAATAAAGAACGTTCTTTATTTCCATTCATTTCCAAATGCTATTTAAGTAAAAGGGAAAATAATGTTAAATATTTGACATCTTACTGGATTCTAACTTTGGTATATGGATTGTTCAGAAACCCTGAAAATATCAGTAAAACATATTTTTCAGAAAAAAAAAGTTTTTCCCTCCCCTTTATAAGAAATGCACATTAAAAGTAACTGAAAAACACGCACGCATACGTTCAATATATTATATATGTAGTATGGCATTTACTTAAATAAGTGGGCGCACGCGCACACACACACGCACATACATATATATATATATATATATATATATACATATATGTGTGTGTGTGTGTGTGTAAATGCAATCTTGTAAAACCTATCGTACAATTAACATCGTCGATGTGCAATGGGCTGAATAATATGTGAATCCATACATGCTGACTTTTAGCACTTGAGGGAAAAGATTTCTCATGAAAGATCCTTTTCTTAAATGCTTACAGCGTAACGGCGCTGATAACCACCATATCTGTAGCACGAAGGTTTGGCTAATGTTTCACCCCCCCACCCCACCCACACAAACACATTCGAATGGCTTGTTTATTTTGTGAGGTATTTATCGTTTCACTATCGAAGACTTTCAGTTTCATTAGTTTCTTCGTCTCCAGTTCTTGAATACAATTTATTTAACACGGCAACAATATTGAATGGCATTTTCATTATACACAGTTCGGTATAAGATTTCATTCATTATAAATTTCATGAGATTCATCTAATATTTCATAAATAATTATGTAACGAACTTTTTATGACTAGCCACTATTGCAGTGCCATCTGCCAACACATCATGTGCTAACTAGTACCAAATACAGTACAACGCTTTTTTTTGGGGGGGAGGGGTCGATGGATTCAAGTGATAGTTTCTCATTCATGGTACTGCTAATCGTATAGTATACACAGAAATGTCATGAAGTTAACTTCAAAATGAGTCAGAATAACTGCTTAGTTCACATGCTATATGTTTAAAATACGAAAGAAGTGATAGTATCTTAATAATGGTTTGTTTTTGTGTTTTTTCCCAGCCTATAACATAACTTGCCCACTACTGGGTAAAGGCCTCTCCCATTGGCTTAGGTCTACTTCTTCCATGGTGACCCTCCTCTTGAGCGAGTGTCTATATGTATGAAGGCGAAAGACAATCACAAACATCTATGCCCGTGACGGGATTCGAACTCGCAGTCTCTTAGCTGAAGAGCGGATACGCTAACCACTCAGCTAATAACGTTTCTATGAAATCAACATGTGAAATGAGGTTTACAATAAATTATCGTCTTTATATAATGCCACAATTTCTTATTTTCTTTTGAGGCCTTTGGATCTCACCCTTTCTGCGCTCGTGTTTAACTTGAAAAATAAAATGCTCAAAATTTGTTTCCTCGCTACAAGCTTTAAGTAGATCTTTTGAGCTCCAATGGTCTACTTTTAGTTTTTATAATAACCTCTGAGCAACCACACTGCAGAGCTACAATCGTAATAGTTACGTTGTACATTGTACTATTCATAATAACTTAAAAGTAGGAATAGACAAATACCTCATAAGAAATTAACAGAAATGTTGCCCCCCCCCTTGGACACATAAAAGTGACATAGGATTGAGGCCTCTCATATCTTTGACAGTTTTATATATTCGTTTTTAGTATATTCTGGATGACAGCAACTAATTTCGAAAAATAAGATCTTAAATCTACTTTATGATTTTCGTATTTCTCCATTTCACTTTATATGTTATCTGACAATACCCAAGATATCTTAATGTATCTTGGTCACATCCACATAGACTGTTTTTTGCCACATTACTTGTACATTATGCATTTTTATGTCCACTTCCTGTCTTCGCTTATCTTGCAGACTGGTCAAAATAAATTCGACTGCGTTCACACTGATAATATAGCAACCTAGGAATGAAGGGGACGGAGTAAGTTTATCTTTTAGAGAGAAAATAAAGGAGGCTATTTTTAGAATTAGCTTAAAGATGGTTTGTATTTCACAGTTTCAAAAGTGTTTTATTCAAAAGTATTTTTATGTGGAGGTCATAGTACACAGGAGGATCGTTCAAGTTTTGGGGAAGTAACTTTTATTGGCAGAGTTGGTGGCATGCTTGTTAATTATGCCGTTGTATTTCTGGATTAGAAATCAGCTCTGAAGTTGTTGTTTTTTTAATAGTTCTTATTTTACGTCACTTAAGAGAACCATCCTACGTTTGTCGTTGAAATAGATGAGGGTAGTGCAATGCAAATTTTTATGAGGAGGTTATACAATATATTTATATATGCATGTGGGGGGAGCTCTATAGCTGGCGAAAGACAAAATATCATATTGAAATCCCGAGACCGAGATATCTAGGAACAACAAACTAGTTGCTTTTGACCAGTAGGGTAAATTTAATTCTAGGGATCTTCGCTGTTAAAGTGAGATGAAAACGTGTCCAACCCCGGATTGCCATGAAGTCGTATCATACTACGAAAAGCTTGACAACGTAATGTATCGTAAGTTGGTTTTAAATTAGAATTTATTTTAAAGTTAGGAGGCTTCCAGGAAACTTGATAAATGTTGGAAACCATCCATGTACCGTTAGAAAGTATCTCTCAATGTTTTGAATCAGCAGAAATATTCACTGCAATAAGCAGAAATCAAGACATCCAGGCCCCTAGATACCTTGGTCTCTGCGCATTTCTCAGAATGGCATAATCGTCGCTACGCTCATTAATGTATCCAAGCTAATGTTCGGGTTTCAATATTTTTTTATTATTTTTTTTTTATGCTGATTAACCAACGCTGCACTTACTTCCAAATATTTCCATATCGATTTCTGTGTACACAGAAATCGTTATGAATTCTGGATCAAACTATTGAACTATTCTTGACTAGCATACTTCAACAATGTCCATGTGATTTAGATACGAAGCTGAAGGTTTCAAAGTTAGATATAAATAAATAAATAAAACTTTCAAAAGTTCTTGGCTTTTTTCCTTTTTTTTTTTTCATATTACGGTAAATGCTGTTAAATTACTAACAAAAGCTACAGATATTTTCATGGGGAGCTGTTCAGCAGAACTTGCATCCATCATGCCCACCAATTCTTCAAAACCGACAGAAACACGAGCAACAGCTGCTCATCATAATTTTGCTGACTCACCGGACCTACTGCTCCCATCCATCTTTCATTCCATCTACTTCGGTTCTTTGGAACAGCTTTCCCCATGAAGTGTTTCCCAAGGACTACAAACTCCAGTTTTTCGAAAAGAATATCAACAAATTACTTTTCTCTTGATTCCTGTCCACACACGACACCGATTTCCTAATAGGCTTGCGGCCTGTCGTGTGTATGGCAGTGATATACACTATTAAAAGAGATGAAACGTTAAACCAAAGCTAAAAATGCTCTCCATATATTTATTATTATTATTATTATTATTATTATTAGGTGCGTTTCATAAAATCTGACTGTTCTGTCCTTCCATCCATATGCAAATTATTCGAAGACAATAGCACAAGGATTTCATGATGTCAGTGAAATTGCATTTAGAATCTTTACATAAATGTGTTACACCATATCAATTTTTGTGTCGATCAGGCTATTTTATTATTAGCATGTCTCACGAAGACTAAAGACTCATCATGGGCGTTCCCATTCATCACAGAGACTCATCACACTGATTTTCCACATGTTGGTTTAAAGTTAGCAGAATTGAAAGTTCGAAGGAATTCCATAAAGCTGGAGGAATGTTGGTAAACATATTTGCATTAGACCGCATCTTTCAGTATGATTCCTATAAATAGTAATCATTCAATGCAATGAAAACTGCATTGAATAATTTAATAATTTTCGGAATTTCAATACTAAGTCCATCTTTCAATTATTTGTTTGCAATGTGGACGGACCAATGCACTCAATTGCAAAAAAAATTTTCATAAAAGTTCATGTCCAGATATGAAGGTTTTTTTTTTTTTTTCATAATTTTTAGTAGCATTAGAAACCTACAGCATATTAATACTATACGTTGACAATAGATGAGATAATTCCAGAAATCCTGACTCTAGAGACCTGGAATATCCCTCCCCCCCACAACTATTTTAGACCTGTAATAAGCAGAGTGGTAGTTTCTCAGAAAATGGAATTTGAACCCACATCTTGTAAGGTGGAAAAAGATATTTTCCACTCAGCGAACAAGGCTGCATTTTTAAAATATAATTGCATTAAACATGGATATAAAAGAATTTGTATAAGTGAATACACATTATCTAGCAGGCATCCAAAATAATATGTATGAATAATAATTATTTTAATTCTATGAATAATACTTATTTTTATTCTCGGAGGCCCAAAAATCTATAGAAACTTAAGTATTTTGATATTTGCAAATGCTTAGTTAGGATGTTCAAACTAGAAAGATAACCTCACTGGTGCAATAATTCAAAACTATTTGGATTCTTGGCAAACTTAACATATGTCTTGTCAGGTTTAAAAGTGACTAATTTGCAACTTTTATGAACTTTGATACAAAATGCATTTCCTACTTTAGTGCTAAAGTAAAAGAAATCCTTATGGAAGATATTTAGCTCTCAAAGCGGAGAAAGTTTTATACAAAGGCGTTATTAAGCAGGGGGGGGGAAACTCTTCTTTTTATATCACCTTTTAAGCACAAAACATGAAGCAAAAGTGACACCATGCAGTGATGCAGAGAAATATGAACGTGATGCAGAGCAGAATGAAGCACATGCAGTAGGTGTGAAAGCGTACACCCCTTCCCCCCATATGCTAGTGATATTTTACGTTTGCATTCCTTAATAACTATAACAAAATGCAGAAACACTGCCTTTAAGGAAAAAGTAAGCATAAAGATGTTCTGCTTTCCATGCTGACAAATTTTACATCTCCCAGGCAATATTTACTACCATTACTAAAAATAAGAGGAAATTAGGCATCATGAAGACTGCATCTCCTAAGCAGTCAATGATACTAAATAAACATATGAGCTAGTTAATATTATTTCAATGGTTACTAATTGTGCTGGTCATATGATTTCTGAATTATAACACAAATTAAAATTTTAAAATAAATTGTTGGTGAAAAATCTGAGTAAATTATCTTAATAAAATATCGTCTTAAAAAAAATAACAATATTTGTTAATCCCACTTCCACTCACATTCCACTCAGTTTTCCTCTCGAATCTCAATCATCCCTTTCCTAAAAAAAAAGTCCTGCATCCATCCTACTTCAAAGATTGCTGAAAAAAAAAAGCCCTTAAAACTCACTGTTCCTCTTCTCATCCCAAAAACTGACTACGAAAATCTATAACCATTCCTCTGTCTTAAAAGGAACTTCAAGGGAAAAAAATATTAAAATCAATTTGGTGTTTTGTGGAAATACACTTTCACAGAACACAAGCTACCAAATTTATTTTAATCACTCATCAAGAGAACTTCCTTTATCCACTTCATTCAGGAACATTACCATTCTTCTCTTATCTGATCTGCAGTCTACCAAATCCCTTTTTAAATAAATGTTCTATCTGACCAAACTGGAAACACTGATTTCATCTGAATACATGAATATGGCATTCCATTCATATTTCAAGAATATTGGGAATTTCAGACTATAACATCTCCAGAAAGACCACCACATCAAATGGGATCAGAGGAACAAATTTGCACTGAAGCTGCTATAAACAAGAGAGAGAGATCAAAGAAACAATAAAAAACCATCTCTACATTAAACCTCAGTGACTGTCGATGTTCATATCTTGGAAATATTTGCATTTCCAGGATATGAGATGATTTCAGAACTAAAACCAAAATGTATGGTATCCTGTCATGTTATAGCCAAAACAACATGAATTGCAGCTGTATACATCCAAGTCTCTTTTCTCCTGATTTATATTTTGCTCTACTATCCTAATTATGCCAAAGAGACTTTGGAAAAACAATGGAACTTCGGTATAGAATAACTAACAAAACTCACATGCTGTTTTTATTCCCCAAAAGTTTCAGTTTCACAGAAAGAATGACTTTCTTTTCTTTTCAGTTATTTCTTTTTATCACTCCTGACTGTCAATTAATAGTTATTCATTCTTAGTTTCCTAGTACATATAAAACAGAGGCTGGCAAAGAATGCTTACAAAATACAGAAGAAATTATAGTCATAACCAGAAATGATGACCAGCAGAGATAAGAAAGTGATAATTCTTTTCTGTATAAGACATTATGGATCCCTTCCCATTAATAGATGGCTAGATTGGCTGAGTGGACAGCACTTCTACTCTCCAGCCAATAGGTCATGGCATTCAAAGCAACTGTAGACAGAGATGTTTCTAAATACTTTTAGGTTGCAAGTGAATTTTATACTCTGCATGAGATCACCACCCTTTAATTAGAGGCTAGGGGTTGCTTGAAAATGACAAACTTTCATGATTCAGATTCACATTAAAAATGACTGGTGGTTGTGCAAGTATCAACTGCAGTTTGGGAGACATACGAGTACAGAATCACAATAAATTTATTGAAACAGCAGGTTTTTTTTTTTTTTTTTTTTTAGAATGTGTGATGCATTTGTTGGAAAAATAAAATAAACTGTGAGTATGCAAACAACTATGGACACTGCAAGTAAATTAGAGAGGATCATAATTATTAAGTTGTCTTCTACAAGGGAGGGGGGGTATGAAAAGTTCTGATAAATACCTAAAACAAAAATGACATTAAAAAAACTTATATAACCACAAAAAAGAACATATCTTAAAACTTTAACACCCCCCCCCCCACATTTCATCAACAAGTAATAATTTGTTCTTTTCTTTTAGGATATATAATATAAGACGACAGAATATGTCAGAGGTTTTGAAGAAATTCAAAGACACAGAGGTGCAGGCTATCAAGTTTTTCATGCTGCAACTGAGATTCACCAAACTTTGTGTGAAACTTTAGGGGACTGTGTCCCAGCATGTCCAACAGTTACCATCTGGTAACTGTTGGACATGTTGGGCCAAGTTTAAAACTGGCATCCCGAGACAATAGATGCCCCAGGAAGACCTTCCATAGCGATCACACCTGAAAACATTGATGCAGTGCATGCCATGACAAATATACCAACCAAAAATCCTGCAAAGACTCTGGGAATATCTAGGGAATGAATTGGGATCATTATCCACCAGTATTTGGATATGCAGAAGCTCTCAGCAAAGTGGGTCCCCAAATATTTGAATGCTGACCAAAAAGCCTGTGTTGTCTTCTCAAGGGATTTTGGGTCATTTGAGAAATCAGGTGCAAATTTTTAGGCTCATATTGTGACTGTTGATGAAACTTGGTTTCATCACTATGACCCAGAGACCAAACAACAGTCAAGAGTGGAGACACAAGGGTTCTTGATGGCCAAAGAAGTTCCAAACCTAAAAGTCAGCAGGGAAGGTTCTTGCCATTGTCTTGGGATATGGATGGTGTAATCCTTAGTATCTCAAGAGAGGTGAAACTGTTTGAGCAGTGGTTTATTCAATAGCTCTGAAGGAACTGAGCAGAGGCTTGTTGCTTTTGAAGAACAATGCACCTGCTCACACTGCTCATGAAACCCAACAGACATTACACAACTTGAGCTTTCAATGTCTGCCTCACTCACCCTATCTGCCAAACATGGCCCCCACCTGACTCTTTTCTATTCCCAAATTTCAAGAAACACTTGAAAGAACAAATTTTATCACAGATGATGAAGTCATATCTGCTGCTGAGCACTGGTTTGTGCAACAAGGGAAAGACTTTTTTTTTTGTCTTTCTCAGAGGAATGCAAATGATGCAGCAGTGTTGTAACAAGTGTATAACACTTTGTAGGGAACATGTAGAATAATGTATCAGTTATATGGTTCTACATAAATTCCTTCATGGTGATTATCACAACTTTTCAACACACCCTTGTACTGTTATACTACTCTGCCTAATAAAAGAAAAAAGTTTGAATGCTTGTAAGGCAAACTGCAAAAAATCTCATGATGAGTGATGAATCTTGTGATGATTGCACAGCAATTATTTTTTGAGTAAAACATTTTTGACAATATTTATTTATAGAGTGATATTAGTTTAGATCCACATTTTTTGCTACAACTATGTATCGCCTATATAAACTGGTAACAAAGCTACACCTTAAAATATTGTACATAAAACTATAACTAGAAATTTGCAAGGAATACCAGTACAGAAGAGAAGGGAGGAGGAGTGAGCAAAAGAATAAAGTGGAGAATTGCAGGTCACTTAGTCTTATGGGAGTTATCGATAAATGAATAGAAAAATTAATCTTTAAAGGTATCTATGGCATAACTATAAACAACAAATTACACGATAACCACAGTAATTAACTTTAATGAAAGTACAGATATTTCGTACTGAAAATATCGTTAGTGTGTAGAAACAAGCAAATCAAAGAACAGGAATATAAAGTACATAAAACAATTGGTTTACAATTGAAAATGGCTGCTGCAAGTTAGAAATTAATATTAATAAATAATATTCAAACTATTTTTGATGTTTATATAAAAGGAGAATCTCCAAAACTTTTTTTTGGGGGGGGGGCAACTGTTCTGATTCAGATTAAACTGATGTAATAGGGCTTGACAACTTTCTTTGAAAAGGCATTCATGTTTAAAGTTGCTTCATCATAATGTAGACAAGCTTCATCCCACCAGATACTGTGTTTACTATCAACTATGCTGTGCCAGACCAGACTTTTGAGGCTTCATATTCAATGTAATACTGATGTTCACTAATTCATTTTTCCACAGAACAGCCTGTCTGCCCAAAGTATGTCAAATTACATTCACAAGGAATCTGGTAAACACCAGTGTAGATGGTAACAGATGAGAAATTTTCTTGATGGAAAAATATGTGGGAATAAGGCGATACTTCTTCAAAATTCTACCAAGAGGTTCAGAAACACCAGAAAAAGGGATTAGGGATTGGAACCCTGTGGTCTTTTGAATAATCCTTAGGTGTTGGAACATAGGAGTCAATTATCTACAGGATTTGATAAGGATTATAATCATGAAATTCCATTAACATTTTGATAGTGAGAAGTTCTTGTTATAAGCTTAAGGGAAAGCAGCACACATTATGTGCTCTGTTAATTAAAGACTTGATAACACCAATTTTTTTGGGAGGTGTTATCAAGTTGAAATGTTTTTCAATAAACATCGGTTGACAAAGCACTGAAGGCTGTGCAAGTAAGAAGGACATCCAAGAATGGTAAACTACCAGGATTTTCTTTTTCCATGGTGAATCTCATTTTCAGAATGAGGCCAAAGAGCAAAAAACATCAATGTAACAAAACCAAAGAGAGGGTTGAGAATGAATCAATGAGAATAAGGTATCTTCCAGATGGTTCAAAAAATAGTTTGTTAAAGGTGAAGACAGAAGGCTATCCATGGGTGCCTCCAACCTGTCTACAAATCTTGTTTTTTTCCAGGTAAAATGTCCTTATTGCATAACAACTTCAGAAATCTTCACAATATCAGGAGGGGAAATCATCATATAGTAAAAAACTAATAGTGTCAGATAATGGAATATTGGTAAATAGAGAAACAATATCAAAGATGACTAACATATCCGAGTCTTCTATTTGGAATATTCTTGATTTGTTTGAGAAAATGTGGGGAATTCTTGATAAATAATCTGGATTGTCCAATATGGGCAGTTAATAAATGTGAAAGAAATTTAGCAATTCCTTGTGGAGAATCAATACATTTCACAATGGGTCTTACTGGACAACCTTCGCTGCGAATTTTTGGGAGAGCATATAAATGAGGAGACTTTCCAAAATGGGTGCATAACTTATACAAAGTATTTATTTTATTTGCTTGTTTCTAAACACTGATAAGGTTTCTGCCTGGTGTCCAAGGAGAACCAACCAGTTCGAAACAGCTGTCAGGCCAGTGAAGCCTTATGAAAATGGACTAATAGGAAGCAAATATATAGAAGCTTGGGCAGCGTTTATGTTTTCTAAGTAGCCCGTGCTAAGGCAACTTGTGAATTCCGCCGAGTGTATTCCGGTAAGCTCTCTGGTCAACTTATTTTTACAAAACTTTCATAGTTTCTACATTTGGCTTTAAAATAATGCTGGATCTAATATCCACTTCTTTACTTATATAATTTTGCATCGCCAAACTGAAGCCTTTTGGCTCTTTATTTTTGTAATCAGTATGAAATACCCATACTTTCATTAAAGTTAATTATTAGCAATCATATTTAGCACATACTTGACAAAGATTATTCAATGAGCAGCATAGTTTTGGTCAGGGATTGGTCCATCTTGAAAAATTTGTTAACTTATTACAAAGGGACCAGGAGAAAAATAGAGTGCAGCTTACTGTGATATGATTATTTTAGATTTCTGCAAAGTTTCTGATAGTATTCCATATATAAACCTATATATTAAAATACATCCAATGGATACTGATGATTATTTAGTTTATTAAATGGATAAGTAGTTGGTTGATAGGCAGGAGAAACAGTAGTATTCAGAAGGGAGACTCAGAATCAGGTGGTGAGGAGCAGAGTTCCACAATTTAAGAATCTTTGTTATTCATTATTTATCAATGATTTAGGTTCATATATTGAACATAAAATTTCTCTCTTTCATGATGATTTCATGATTTCAGAACTCTAGAATAAAATGACCTCAAATCCCTTCAAGAATAATCAAAAGACTGGATAGCCAACAGGGAAGTAGGCTTTAAAATTTTCAATGTGAAGTAATCAATCTAATTATATTCAATTTGGTAATAAAGTAGGATTAGATGGTATGGGAAAGATTTTCAAGGAGTTACTGAATACGAGGATTTGGGTGCTGTGGCAGGATAAGAAATTTCAGTTCAGAAATATTGGTAAGGAAACTGAAGGTAAAAATGAGTGAATTGCTGGTTTAATTTTAAAGAAGATTCACTTGCAAGAAAAAGGATATTATAGTGCCATTATATAAATTAAATTTCTGACCACCAGGGACATATAAATCTCTGATCAGGCTAGTTTCTGATTATAGCTCTTAGTTATTGTTACCTTGACTTGCACTGGGAAGACAAAAAAATTGAAGATATACAGAGAAAGCTTACTAAATGTATTAAGAAATTATAAGAAGAAATTTATAAAATTCAGTTTATTAAATGAAATATAATCAAGAGGAGGAGAGAAGCATTAAAGTTTAAAAATCAGTTGATAGCATTTATGAAGTATATGCCCAGTCATCTCTATTGCGCTTGACTCAATCAAGCCCAACTAGGAGACATGAGATAATAGAGAAGAAAGAATTAACATAAAGAGCTCATTTTTATGGTTATGGAGGTTAAATTTGTGGAATAGCCTTCCTCAAAGTGTTGTGGAAGCAGACAATGTGAAAAGATTTAAGAATGAAATAGACAAATGTTATGGGTTGGAGAGTAGGTTAAAAACTAAACAAACAAACAAATAATAAAATTACATATTAGCTAATACAGAATAAGTGGCTTATTTAAATTGAATTGCAATTGAAGTGGCAGTAATCATACTGCCACTAACCAATGAGGAATATTTCAGTAAAATTGTTTCTGTGGGTTAAGAGAGAGAGAGAGAACTACGATTGATTACTGTGTCTGCATTCCAGTTAAATGATAATTAATTAATCACAAGTAGCTAGCAATGAATGTGGTATAAATAACTGGGAAATAATTGCTTTTAATAATAACATAAATATGCAGTATATACAGGCCACTTAAGGATCATGACAAATCCAGATTGGCTTTTGTGACCAGTATTTTAGGATAAGATGCCAAGAGTATTAACCTACACTCACCACTGGACACGTGCCATAGAAAGATCTTGAGAAACATATTCTGTTACGGTGGTCACTGATTAACTACTGAGCCTCTAAGCAGTAGAGAAGTTGACTGTTCATAATCTCCTCCATTATTTTGATAAGGACTGAAGTCAGTCACAGCCAGTAGTATGATGGAAGATTTTTATATCTTTTTTTTTTTTTTAAAAAAACAGGTTGGATATATGACTGCTTCCATATAATGGGAAAAATACCAGCTAAGTATAAAAATATTATAGAGATATTATAGAATGAATGGTGGTTCTGGAGCACAACTTCTAAGTATAATTGGAGAGATACTATCAAACCTAGAAGAAAAGTTTTTGGTATCTAGGTTATTTAAGATTCGTCTGGTGTCTTTTGTCAAAAATACTAGAAGGATCTTAAATGATGCAGCATTATCTTCTATCTAGGTACTGAAACAGTGATGCCATCTGGATGAGAGAGTGTGAGAGAGAAGTTATTATTATTAATATTTGACCTCCATGGTCAGAGACTCATCGTGGGAGGTACACAGTATTGCACACAATGCTCATCCAACTGTGCTTTAAACTGATTCAATGTATCTACTCCTCACCTGTTCAACCCTCCTTATACAGTTTCCAGCAATGGCTTCTTGTTCTACTCTCCTCCCATTCTATGAAAAATCTCTTTCATCTCGACCTGATAACAATCCCTGATTAGCTTATATTATTATTATTACCCCAAGACCTCATGGAGTCAAAGACTCATCTGGAAGATCCTTTTATCACACGCACATCTCATCATACCATGCTTTAAACATACTCTCACACTCTAGGGCAAGGCATTCCAATCATTCACAACTCTGCACGAAAAAAACCTGCCATTCACACCCTCTTTATACAGTTTCCAGGGATGACCTCTGGTTCTCCCCTGATCCCCCCACTATTCTCTGTAGAACTTCTCCACCATTGATCCTATAACAACCCCTTACCCCTTATGATAGGTCTCTATCATATCTCCCCTCTTCCTCCTGTCCACCAGACTCTGCAAATTAATCTTTCCTCATACTCGACATTCCAGAGGTCGGAAACTACCTTAGTCAGACGCCTTTGGACCCTTTCCAACAGCTCTTCATCCTTCTTAAAACCCGGTGACCAAATCTGGGCACAATAGTCCATGTGTGGCATAATCAAAGCCTTATACAATGGAACAAGAATCTCCCTATACTTCTACACGTCAGTGTCCTCCGCATCATTCCATTATATGTCTCAATCATATCCCCCCCCACCTCTTCCTCCTATTCACAAGACTCTGCAGCTTACATTCTCTCTATCTGTCCTCGCATATTACATTCCAAAGACCACTGACTACCTTTGTGAGTCTTCTCTGGACCCTTTCCAGTATATCCTCATCACCATGAAAACCTGGCAACCAAATCTGTGCACAATAATCCAAATGAGATCTGATCAAGGCCTTATACAATGGAATCATAGCCTCTCTATTTCTGATGTCAGGGTCCTCTGCATCATTGTCATTATCCAATATCATGTTTTCACAACTTGTGCAATGTGGCTCCTGAATTTCAGGACCTTGTCCACCAGCACTCCTAGATCTATCATCTCCTCTACTTCCATTAAAGTTTCCCAACCAAGTGAATACTTTGCAACCCATCATTGCTTACCAAATCTCAAACCTTACACTTTGCAACAATGAACTGATAGTTTCACTTACCTGCCCATTCATGCAATCTATTCAAGTCCTTTTGTAAGGCAATAACATCTGCTTGACTCTGTACTGCTCTCCCCAGTTTTGCATCATCTGCAAACAGCTGGATATTACTAGTTACACCCAACCCAATATCATTAACATACAAATTGAACAACAATGGCCCCAAAACTGATCCCTGCGGCTGTAATGACCTTTCTCTTTCGGGATACTGCACCCCCATATACAACTTTCTGATACATTTCCGGCAGCCAGTCACTGATCCAACTCAGAAGTCTGTTATCTAATCCCATCAGTTTCAATTTATTTAAGAGCTTGTTGTGTGGCAGTCTATCAAAAGCCTTTGCAAAATCTAAGTACATTACTGTATATGCATCTCCCCTGTCCAAGGTATTTGTCACCTTGTTATAGTACACAAGTAAGTTAGTGAAACATGATCGCCCCTTAACAAACACATGTTGATAACCACAGAGAATACTGCTGTTATCAACCCATTTCTGTGTCCTACTTCTCACCAATCTCTCCAGGACCTTCACCACAACTCCAAATATACAGACTGGCCTATAATTTGAAGACACAGCCTTATGCTCACCCATAAGCAGTGCTCCAAAGTATACCTTTGGAGCAAAACAATTTTACTCTTGATCCTCACATACCTTTCTTTACGTGCTGCCTGAGATAGTTATCTCTCAAGAACTTGAGAAATTCATTTTCCTTATTCCCAAATGCTATCTCTTCGTTCCAATCTAGGGATTTTGCAAGAGATCAGATTTCCAAGTCATGCGATTTGGACATGAACCCCATTTTCTGCTGCTGCTGGTATTTTCAAAGTTAGATTTGGATTTGTTCCAATGGTTGTTTTTGCATTTGTTACATACTTCAATGTACGATGAATTTAAAGCTAGGGATGAATATGACATGTGTCACAAGTCACCTTGTGTCTTAGCACACCAGTTTGTTAAGCAATGGCTTGAAAAGTGAGTAAGAGCTTTGGGTAGAAGAGTGGTGAATAAAGTTCTTCATTCCAGTGAAGAATAATTTCTATAACTCACTCAGAACAGGTGTTTGGATCAGAATTGCAGAAGCAGTAGTCTGACCATGGAAAAGAAAAGGCATAAAAGTTATTCCATTTGGTATACTTATAGTTTCAAAGGGCAGGTGGCAGATGTGATTGGGAAAATGTTCTGTCAGGAAACTTACACAAGATTATGGTACAGGTTACTGAGAGTAGAAGGCTCTATAGTATACCTAGAAGCAGAACTGGTTGAGAAAAAATCAAGAGTATTGGAAGAGTGGAAAGGATTTATCAGGTATCTGAGCTGGTAGATAAATTATTGCATAAGATCATTGCTTGCAGAAAATACTTTTGCATCTCTTCCAGCTTGGTCAGTGAAAATGGAAAAAGGGATCAGTGGAGTTGTGGAAAGTAAGGTTACTGAAGATGATGACCTAATTGTTGGGATAACTGAATTGCAGGAAGTCAAACTTCAGGGATAAGAAGTTGAAGAGATCAGAGTGGTTTCTCAGAATTTGAAGATCAGTATATACACAGAAGATGGGGCATGAAAACCTCAAGCCAAAGGAGATCAAAAGCAGTGGATTCTAAATTTAGCATTTGCTGAGAAGCACCTGACCTCACAAACAAACAAACTGTGGCTGTAATAGCTGCCATTTAGATTTTGGTCATTTACAATTTATGGCAAAGTCAATATGAAAGAGTTAGGATATTTGATTTATAATTATTATTGTAGCTTTAGGATTTTTTTTTTTATCACTGTTTGCTCGTTGTACTTTTCACAGATTTATTTGGGAAGAAATTAAAAGAGTAGGTCTTTCAATGAGGAGATTTATGGACATTTTGTCCATATAGAGAGAGATAAACCAGTCTTACTGAAATGGTTTCATTATACCACTAAATAGATCCCTCCCTCTGGGCATAGTCTAGTAGAATAAATGGTAATAGGATTATGCACTAGCAGATCAAGAAACATCCCCAACTCATTACTATCGGGTTCAGCCTGTGTAGTATATGAAGCCAGCCTGCAAAACCATTTTATTTCTGTATCCTTGAAACAGAGGAGCATTTTGGATCTCCAAGTATATGCTGAAGGGCATAACTCTCAATGCATGAAATGTGTTTGTGAAAGGAGGGGGGGCATATAAGTAGAACTTATGCTCTGGACATCAAACATGGTATTGGCCTCTAGTAAGCAGAGCTGTATGGCAGTGTTCTCCAGGCAATGAAGGTAATAAACTATTAGTAGCAACCTCATTGGCATTTCTTCCAACTAAGAAGATATTCTTTTGTGGTAGGAATGCTCAATGAAATTAACAGAGCCCCTTTTGTTCAAAGAAACCACATCATGAGAAGACAGGATTGATTTAGTGATATGACTGGGTGAGAATTAGTTAACCTGGGAACAGAGATTAAACATACTGCTTTTTAAGTGGATTTGAGTTATCCAATAAGTATCGTGATGAATTTACAGAAATCATTTATCTACCAAGTGAGAAACTTTGTTTGTGAAACTGGTTGTTTACAAATAAGAGCAGAATTCACACTGACAGCCTCTTACTTAGCTGCTGTACTATCAATTAGGCCAATCTGACAATTAAATATGAGAGCAGTATACACCTGAAATAATTAAATATACATTTATAACTATATAAAATTTTTGGTTGCAATCAATGCAGAAATACTACTGCACATGCACCAATTTACTGTTAATAACATGGTGACAAAAATAAATTTTGAAATATGCAATCAGTAGGTGACGTGGAATTTAATTCAATAGGAAAGTAGTTCACCAATATTGGGAGAGAATTTAACAAGCCCTTATTATGGCTATAAACATCTGTTGCATTAATATTGTAATTTACTTCAATTTTATCAAATAACATTTATTTCAAATATTCAATCTATATTACAACACGCATTTCAGATATTATTGAAGCAAAATAGACTAAAACAGGCAATATATTACTAAATTTTCATGCTAAATAATTATTTAGCATGTAAATACACATTTTGAATGGTAGACTTTTTTTACTAAATAATTTAAGGAAATTACAACGTCAACTAGGATATACATTAAAATAAATTTTAATATACTTCAATATTTCGGCAACGTCACGTTGACGAAATCATGAAATTGTCGAATTCACGATACCACAGCACTATTTCAGTTCACAATGAACTAAGGCTATTTTGTTTGGTAAGGAAAATTCTACAAACAAATAGAGGGGACAGCCATGGGTTCTTCACTCTCCCACACCCTTGGCCAACTTTTATATGGAGACTTTTGAAGAGAAAGCCTTAAACTCTACCCCACAAAAACCAACCATTTGGCTTCGCTATGTTGATGATGTGTTCGCTATTTGGCCATATGGCTCCGATGCACTCCTCTCCTTCCTAACACACTTAAACAACCAATACCTCAGAATCAAATTCACCCTGGAAGAAGAAAAAACAATTGCCTTCCTCCCGCCAGCCTGATGGAACCTTTGTTTTCTCAGTCTATAGAAAACCCACCCACACAGGCAGATACATTCACCAACAATCCCACCACCCCTCCTCGCAGCAATATGGAGTCATTAAGACACTACACAACAGGGCTAAACGTATCTGTTCAAATAACAATGCCCTAACCACAGAACTAAACCACATTCTCAACACTTTCTCAGCCAATGACTATCCCCCCCAAAAAATATCGAAACCAGTAAACCACAACCCCCCCCCCCTCACAACAAGGATTACTCTAAATCCATCACCATACCCTATATCCGAGGCACCTCTGAAAAAATTACAAAAATCCTAAAAAAACATGACTTAACTTCTTGTTACAGACCATATAAAAAATTGGCATCCCTTATCCGCTCTACTAAAGACCTCCCCCCCCCGCCTAGACCTCCCTGGTGTATACCAGATCCCTTGCAGCTATAAGCTGTCCTACTTTGGCCAAACAGGCAGGACAGCAAATATCAAAATTTCAGAACACAAGGACTACATCCGGTTTCACCAATACAGCCACTCTGGTCTTGCTGACCATGTGCTGGATACCTACCATAGAATATGGTGGAAGAAAGCCACGATAATACACCGTAGTAAATACAAATATGAAAAGCTTTTCATGGAATCAGCTTCAGCCCTAAGAAACAATCCAAACCTCAACAAATTTGGCTGCATGAGACTGCCTCAAATTTGGGAAACCTACATCAGAAGACCGTCAGCCCAATCGCCCAAGAATACCAACATTGCCCGCTAGGGGTCACCATTAGGGCTTTAGAAGAAATAATAGCTTCCTGCTTCTTCCTCACTTACTGTTTGTTGTGCCTACGTGCACGTGTCTGGTTCTTAAGTTTCTTGAAAATGGCAACGTGACGTTGCCAAAATACTGAAGTATATGAAAATTTATTTTAATGTATATCCTAGTTGACGTTGTAATTTCCTTAAATTATTTAGTAAAAAATGCATAACCAACGTCTAAGCCTTTCCATGAGAATTGAATGGCAGGCAATTTCAAGCAAAGAGAAGTTGAAAATTTTCAAAATCAAAAATTTGATAATGAAATATATTTGTGCCTATGATTTCAAAGAAGGTTCTACTAAGTAGAGAAGTTCTTGAATCAATTAGAGAAGACAGCTGACATAAATAAAAGCTGGATCTTGTTAGAGATCTAAACAGCAGAGTAGGATATGAATATCAGTCTACAGAAATGTTTGGGAGAACATCTGGAGAAAAGAACAAAGCCAATAATACAATGAAGGTAAAAGCAGCATTTCAGTTCAGAATTTCAACTAGTCATTATAACGCTGTTCAAAAAAAAAAAAAAAAGAACATAAATTCACATGGAGAGAATATACAAGATGTGCATAAGAAATCTGCAAGTCTCATTGACTATGTTATTCTTCATAGTGATATGTTCACATTGTTTCAAGATTCAAAGGTATACAGGAGATTTGAAATAGAAAGCAATCCATATTTAGTTTTGTTCTCAATAAATACAAATGCATGAAAGTTTTAAAAAGAAACAAAGTCAAGCAGTTTTCAGTAAACTGTAGGTTCAAATATACAAATATTACTGGATAAAAAAAAAAAATTTTAAGAAACTTGGAGATTAAGTAGCACTGAAGAAACAATTTATTCAGCCAGCTTGTATTCAGCCTTGCACACATGCGATGAAGTTGTGTGCAAGGAAAGAAAAATCTGAACTTCATGGTGGATTAAAGAAGGTAAAGCAGCTGACTTGGAAAAAGAAATCACATTGAAAGTTCCCATCAAGTAAGTCAGAAGGTCCCTGATAAAAGAAAACTAAGTTGTGGAAGACATAGGGGGAAAAATATAGAAAATAATTATAATGAAGGTGGCAAAATATTCTGGAGGAATAATATTGAAGAAATTGAGAAATAATGAAACAAGTATAAAAAAAACTGGAGATGACAAGTAGCATAAAAACATAAAGAAAATATTCTGGATGATGCCTAGAATAATTAAATTGAAAGATCGATAAATGAGAGTGATAGAAGCAGCGAAAGAATTGTGGTAAAAAATATGCAATGAGGAGAGCATATCAGTACTTGAAATAGTAAAGGACATGAGAAACCCAAGATAATGAAAAGTACTTGGTGCAGATATGTGACCAAATAAATGCTTAAATGCAGAGTACTTGCCGGCCTAGTTGGCCAAGTGATTAACATACCCGTTCTCCAGCCAACAGTCTGTGGGGTTTGAATCCTGCCACAAACATGGATGTTTGCAATGGTCTTTGCAATGGCCTGCTTATTGGTGGCCTGAAGTGACTTATAAAAGTTCCATGTTTGATCTCTAGAACATAGTTTCCAGAATGAAAAAAAAAAAAAAAAATATATATATATATATATATATATATAAAATAATGATAAAAAAAAATCCTTAGCTCATCCATACTACTAATGTATTACAGGGTGCCAACCTTCCGTGGGTGGGAGTTACATAAAAAAAAAAAAAAAATGCCACTGGCTACACTGCAAAATTCATAAGGCTTAATGAGAGGTCAAATTCCAGATGACTGAAGAAGAGCAGTTATACCATAAATTTGAACTTGAATGTGAGAAATTATAGAGAAATTTCCCTACTGAGTGTTCCAGGTAAGATGTATGCAAGCACACTTCACTTGAGACTAAAAAACTGTGAAAGAGAAACTAGGATAAGAAGAATTAAGAAACCGTTGAATTAAGCAGTTTTGTGTAGCATAATTGGTAGGATCGTGCTGCATGGAAGAGGTTTTACAACTTAGTTCTGAGAAGTCCAGTTTGATCCTCTGTGAATGCTGGAATTTAATTTTGCACCTCCATAGCATAATTGGAAGAACGACGGTACATTGTGCCTTTGATTGGAAAAAGCCTCAGTTGGATTCTTGTCATGATGAGAGGAATCTTTATATGGACTCTTTCAATTGTTAGCCGATCTTATACAAAGGGAGCAGGGTTTTTTTTTTTTTTTTTTTTTTTTTTCCCCACCTAGTTGGCTGAGTGGTTAGCGTATCCGATCTCCAGTCAAAAGGCTGTGGGTTCGAATCCTGTCATGGCATGGATGCTTGTGATTGTCTGTGAAAATACTAGTGGTGGTGGTCGGGGATAGATACCGTTGGTGTAGGTGATGAAGGTTGGTGGATTAGTGGAAATGGAGAGAAGTAGAGTAGGTGCCCTCCCTTGATGAGTCTTTGGACTCTCTAGAGGTTAAAAATTATATATTTAGTTTAATCCTTTATCCAAGTACAAACAAACAAAGTTTGCACCACTTGGATAAAGGATTAAACTAAATATATAATTTGTAGTCTAACCAAATGAAAAAATCTTTCAACTCCCTAAGGTGTTACGTAATAATAATAATAAAATCAAGATTGGCAGGATCAGATTTTTACTTCAAGATAAAAAGCTCAGAAATTATGAGAGTATAAACAGAATATACATTTCAGCTTTTGTAGATTTAGAAAATTTAGAAGTAAATGGGACAATTAGGCAAAGCACTATACAGATTTACTTCAGCTGTAAATCAGTAGATAGAATTTAAGAAGTTATGGATGATGTTTAACGATGAGTTACTCCCATGATGAGTCTTTTGACTCCATGGAGGCCTGGATAATAATAATAATAATAATAATGTAAGAGCAGGTGTAAGACAAGTGTATATATACACACACTATCACTGCTCTTATCATATATGGTCACATCATAAAGGAAAATGACATTAAACCTGATATCATACTTGGAGATATTCAGCTCAGCTGTTTACTTGATGCAGATGATACTATACTTCTAAATAAATCTAATATGATTTTCATGACTAATTAAACTCATGAAATGCAATAACAAAGTTAGTATGAAAATCAGCAATAAAAAGATAAATACTAAAAAAAAAAAGTTAGGAACATGGAAAACAACAACTGCATACATTCTGAATTGAGAACCTATAAAAACATGTAAAACATTTAGGCACAATTTTTAATTAAGATGGCAAATTGAATTTAAAAATAAAAAACACAATATGCACAGCTGGTATGGTGGATAACTGATGATAAATTTATATGAAATGAGAGAGAAATTAGCATTATACAATACAGTTTTCAAACAATTTTTAACTTAAGATCTGAAAGTTAAATTAGAAATATGAGACAGATATGAAAATTCGGAGAAAAATTAGGGGAATAAATAGTTTGCATCAGTTGCAGAATCATATTAAAAATGAAAATATTAGAAAATAAGTTGGTACTGCTAGCATTTAAGAATGTGTAAGCGGAGATAATCTGAGGTCCTGCAGGGGTCCTATTCAGTTGTCACAGATGATATAAAGCTGAGAGCGATAGTCAATAAAGATGATATAAAAATCCTGCAGGATGACTTAAAATAGACTGCCAGTATTGACAAAGATAAGCAGCTGCCAGTTTAATGTAAGATGATGCACTTTGGGAAGAAGAGATCACAAACTATTTACTACACTGATAGAAGTGACTGCAGGAATTGAGGGTTATTGTGTGAACATGGAGCTGAAGTTTAGAGGGTTGATTGCAACAGTGGTCACAAAACAGCTGCTCATCCGATTATGTGGTTGTTGAAGAACACACACTGGCAAGCAGGATTAGGGAGGTTATTGTTCTCCTTTATAAGGCTTAATTAGACTGCACACAGATCTTCTCACCTAGATTCCATGGGGATGAAGAAGCAGTGGAGGAGAACCCAGATAGATGAAAGTGACTGTGGAAGGGCAGGTCTATGGAATGCTTCCCATGGGAATAGACTAAAAGTTTGTGGACTTCAACTAGCTGATACGCTGATAAGCAAAATAGATGGGACATGATGGAAGCTTATAAGTTACTAAAAGTGTTTTATAGGATTGACACTGAAGATTTTTTTTCAATATATGGCAGGAAGGGAGAGAACAAGAGATCATCCCTTGGAGATTAATTCAGAATTTGGTTGGCAAGGATGGTTGTGAGTGCATGGTCAATACTGTCAAGGAAAGCACTTAAGAAAAGGTATAACAGGTACTGTGTGAATAATGGATCTCCTGTAAGGGGGTTTTCTGACTCTATTCAAGTAAAGAATAGACTTTACTTAAAGATCTGTCTCTGGCAACACCATTAAAAATAATAATAAATACTTATTTTCAAAAAGTGTACAATATGAAAAATAATTATTATTAAGAATGTAGGTAAAGGAAATAAGCAAAGAGGAAGAAACTTTAGTCAAATTAAACTATAATTGTATTACTATTATTACATGATGCCTCCGCAGAGTTCAGAACTCATTACAGAAGAAACACACACACAAACACACTTATTACAATAAAGTGACTGCTTCCTTGGACAGAGGAGAAGGATACACAGTAATATACTTAGATTTTGCAAAGGCTTTTGATAGAGTACCTCATGATAAGTTGACAGTCAAACTAGAGCAGATGGGGTTGGATATTAGATTAGTGCATTGGATTGGAGACTGGCTATCTGATAGGTATCAACAAGTTGTGTATGGGGGTGCAATATTCAGGAAAAGGAAAGTCACTAGTGGAGTGCCTCAGGGGGTCTGTTTTAGGGCCATTACTGTTTAACTTGTATATTAATGATATTGGTGAAGATTTGGATGGAGATATTCAGTTGTTTGCAGATGATGCAAAGTTGGGACGAACTACGAAGAGTAGTGAAGATGTTGTGGCCTTACAAGAAGACTTGAATAAATTAAGTGATTGGGCATGGAAATGGGGATGTGAGTTCAATGTTGCAAAATGTAAGGTTTTAAAATTTGGAAAACAAAGATGGGATGCAGAATTTATGCTTGGTGAGAATATACAGGGTGTTCGGGATAAATTTGACATATTTATAATTAATTATATTTTTCCGTAAGTTACATGTATTAACACACACTTCTCTTCATTTAAAAGTTTGGACCCTTCTTCATTCATATACAAGATGTCAGACAGGATGGATAGCTGGAACCCACCTGAATCATGGAAGAGAATAACTTGTATCATGATGATTCGTGCCGGCCATCAAAATAAGGATATTTCGACTGCTGCCCAATGCTCCCTGAATACAGTAAAAACAATCAGGCATGAACTAGAGACTTGCAATGGTGACTACGAGGATGTAGCAAGAAGAAAGATCCCTAGCAGACGATCTGATTGCGTTCGTACAGCAGAATTCCTCGCAAATCTGCAGGAACAGGTGTTGAAGAACCCTGGCATTGGAATTCGGGCTTTGTTCGTGGAGTTGCTAACTGTAGTCAAGCCCTGGATAACAAGGGTAGCCAATGGTAGGCCGTATGTATGGCAGCAGGATTCGGCCCCTTGCCACACCTCTGGGAAAAGTCAAAAATGGTTGTCTGAAAATTTCTACGACTTCACCAGTCCAAATGTTTGGCCTACAAACTCCCCAGACCTTAACCCCATGGATTATTTTTTATGGGGCGCAGTTGAAAAAGACACCAATCGCACTTCCAGTAATACAAAAGCCCAGTTAATGGATAAAATTAAAACAGTTTTTGCGGCCCTTCCCAGGGAGACTGTAGCATCAGCTTGTTCGAGGTTCCGAAGCAGGATTGAAGCTGTGATCGATGCTAATGGTAGTTATTTTGAGTAAATCTTGTTGATAGTATTGTAATTAACTCTGCCTGTAATGTTTTTTGTCAATTCATTAAATTTAATAGATACAAAGAAGATTTTCTTTTTCCTTACGAAACTGTCAAATTTATCCCGAACACCCTGTATTGTTGGAGGTAGAGGAAATAAGATATCTGGGGGTGATAGTGGATAAGGATCTAAAATTTAGGGGACACATCGCCAAAATTGTGAAGACAACACAAAAGCTTCTCGGAATGATGCGGAGGACACTGATGTGTAGAAGTAGGGAGATTCTTGTTCCACTGTATAAGGCTTTGATTAGGCCACACATGGACTATTGTGCCCAGATTTGGTCACCGAGTTTTCAGAAGGATGAAGAGATGCTGGAAAGGGTCCAAAGGCGACTGACTAAGGTAGTTTCTGACCTCTGGAATGTCGAGTATGAGAAAAGATTGAGAAGATGTAATTTGCAGTCTGGTGGACAGGAGGAAGAGGGGAGATATGATAGAGCCCTACAAGTTGGTAAGGGGGTTGTTATAGGATCAATGGCAGAGAAGTTCTACAGAGAACAGTGGGAGATCAGGGGAAAACCAGAGGCCATCCCTGGAAACTGCATAAAGAGGGTGTGAGTAGGGGAGTGAGAGGCAGGTTTTTTTCGTGCAGAGTTGTGAATGATTGGAATGCCTTGCCTGAGAGTGTGGTGTTTGCAAGGAGTTTGAGTGTTTAAAGCACGGTATAATGAGATGTGTGTGTGTGTGATAAATGGACCTCCTAGATGAGTCTTTGACTCCATGAGGTCTTGGGGTAATAATAATAATAATAATATATATATATAGGAGCAACGATGTAAAATTTTCAAGAAACTATGGAGGTGAGACATAACAGTAACACAAGTTACTGGGCCAGAAAACATGCAAAATAAAAACAATAACAGTTACCTATAACAGAGCTATATCAAAACAATTTAACAATTACTTTCTCAAGTATTTTCCAAGTAAACTAAGATTCTAAATCTTAGTTTACTTGGGAAAGCTATCTTATCAGTTTTTTTTTTTTGATGAAACTGATTTGCCAAATAAATTAAAGATACCAAGAAATTATATACTTGGTTACCTTTTGGCCTCGTATATGCAAAATATGAGTTTTCTGCATTACGTCAACCTTAGCATCACCTCTGGGTCTGGTTCTCATTGTTGAGACCTCAATAAAGGTTGAAACCAGTCTGGATAGTGACCCTTCCCATAATGCATAGCATTATACATGTCCACAAGGATATGTGCTTTGCATTATGGTATACTAAGGCAAGTGATGTAAAGTCATTAGCTTCTATATATGAGTTTCCCAGTCCTGAAAATACTGCAGGTGCAAACTTTGTTTGCTTGCACTTAGATAAGGGATTAAACCAAGTATAATATAATTTCTTGGTATCTTTAATTTATAGTATAACCAAGTTGAAAAACTTCCAAAAATACCCATTTACTCTTCATTATATTTTGATATAGGCCACAATATCAAAATACAAAGCATGACGACATCAGACCATGATGTCATCATGCTTTGTATTGCTAAAGAGTTCTCAATAAGTTTAAGTGTAATAAGAGATATTTTATGATGAAAGTATCTTTAATACACCAAAAAGGAAGTAGACTTTTATAGATGATTTACAAGATGGGTCTCCTTTTTAAAAGAAGATACCATAAAAAAAAGTGGACTGCACAGAACTTATGCATTTCACTGAACATGAAAATCATGCTGATAACTCTCCATATACTAAAACAACTTCAACCAGAAATGTACACTTTTCACTAAACATCAAACAGAGAAAGTGATGGATGGTGGTAAAAACTCAAAATGGTGTGCTTACATTTCACAGAGCAAATCAATCCTTCACTCATTACACAATTCCGATATTTAAAAATTTGTTCAAAAAGAAATTCATTTGTGAATAAACAAAATGTCGGCCGATTTTAGTGAACATGTTGGATCTTTTTTGAAATGTCAGAAATAAAGAGAATTAAAATATGTAAACCACATAAGAGCTATAGTAAATATACTACACTTTAAGAATTTGAAATTAATTTGTGTCATGTACATCCAAAACAAAGATATTATAGTTTCAAAACATAACATGAGAAAGAGAAACTATAAGCTAATTATAACTTGAATAGGCATTTTGCAAAAGCATCTGAAGACTTGGCAAAATCATTGCATTTTGTGGATAACTGAAATCCAACACAGTAGGTGAAGGGCATCATAATGAATAACAAATCTTCATGGAATCAGACTATCTTAGGAGGTCTCACCTAACCAGACAGGTGTCTATAATACCTAAACCCATGCACACTCCCAGCATTATCAAAACATTCCACCCACACTCATGTAAAATAACCCACTACTGACTTCTTTCTTCACGATGTGCTTATCCAACTTCAAAGAATTGTCTCAATTTGTCTTCTATACATCTCTTCTATAAAATACTCTCACTGATTTAAATTTCTCTATCACATCATCTCTTTTCTGTCCACTAAATCTGCAACCTACATCTCCTCAACAAATTCTAGAATTCTCAAAATGCCTTAGTTGCTCATGTTTAGAACCTCCCAAGAGTTTCTTCATCATTATGTGTGGTCAGAATTGTGGTCTTAGTACATTAAGCTCCTTAATGCAGCAGCAATGAAATGGGCAATCTTCACAACATTTGAAATGTGCCCCCCCCCCCCCAAAAAAAAAAAAAAAACTTCAGGCCTTTTGACTATCACCCAGTAAGATCATCTCAAATCTTGTTCAGCTCCTGGAGCAGAGTTCCACCAATACAGTATACAGTTATACACTCAGCACTCATTCTGATGTCAACTTCCTGAAGGAAGTTGACATCAGAATTCCTCTCTTTATGGCTCTTCTCAACTTTGCATCATCAGCAAATAACTGAACATTCCCTGAAAATTCACATGGAATATCATCAACAAATAATATGAACAGCAGGGATGCAAAAACAGAACCTTGCAGCACACCACAGGTTACTTTTCTTTATCAGAACAGTGAACTGCATTACAAAGCTTGCTGTATCATTTCAAGAGCCAATTTTTGCCAGCCTAGTTGACTGAGTGGTTAGCATACCAGTTCTTCAACCAACAGGCTGCACGTTCGAATCCCACCTTGGGCATGGATATTTGTGATTGTTTTTTGGTGGGAGATGAATGTCACTGCTTGGCATGAAACCACCTCCCAGAAGCCTCAAGTGGCTTGAAAAAATTCCATGTTTGGTCTCTAGAGCAGGGCTTCCCGATGATATAAAAAATTAAAAATACAAAAAACATATAAAATTGATAAAATAGGGAAAAAATATATATATAGCCTGCCCATTGTACAAAATGTACTCTAGGTTTACAAATAATCTTTTGTGGAAGAGAGCAACACAAAAAACCTCATCTGTCTGATCAATCTGTTATTACTCTCTCTCTCTCTCTCTCTCTCTCTCTCTCTCTCTCTCTCTCTCTCTCTCCTGCTTATAAGCCAATTTGTTCTTCATGAAGTCCAAAAATATTATTATATGATTCTTCCAAAGCTAGTACATTCATCATAAAATGCAAGTAGAGTTGCTAAAACAAGACCTACTTTTTTTTACAATTACAAAATCATGCTAATTGTCCATGTATTCGATTCTTAAGAAATTTGTAAAATACTTTTAACCAAATCTGCAGATATATTGATGAGTATATAACTAAAAAAATCTATCTTAGTATCACCGTTATGCAAGAGCAATATTTTACCTTCTTTCAGCTCAACACAGTCAATAGTTTCACACATATCCTAAATATACATGGTAGTATCTCATCCAGATACACAACTTAGGAACATATAACCTACTCAGCACTTCTGGTTCATTCATTTCTAGCCACTGACAAACTGCACACTAAATAATCCCACTATGTGCTCAGCATGGATCATTTTATCACCATCACTAATGACGAGTGTCATCCTTCTGATGTTATTCTTTTTCTTGACCCCAACCTTGCTTAATGGTGGCTTGAAAGTACCCTGTTTGGTACTAGAACAGAATTCCCAAATTATCTAACCCTTAGCCTATCCATAGTACTACAAAGTATAACAGATTTACAACCTTTCACAGGCAGGATTGACATAAAAAATAATTAAAATTGAGAAGGAAAAAAAAAAAAATCCCATGAATTTCCTCTGAACTGACTGGTCAATCTCTTCTCACTCTGCATCTTTCCTTTCCTTATAATGCTTATTTTTCTGGTCTACATCTTATAACACCATATATATCTGGTCATTACTTCTATCTTATCTTCTCTATGACTTTCTTTGTATGCACTGCTTGCCTAATTCCATTTTACTCCTATCTTACTCCCTTGGCATACATTGTCTGTATCAGATGTGTCCTGCCTATTCCCATACTCATATCAATTATTTCTTTTCTTTATAGCCCACAACTCATAGCATTCATTTGACTACAGAACTTACCACAATCATCAACCTTTATACAAAATCTCTTTCTTAACTGACACCTTCCCATACATTTCAAGTCATAATCATTATTTCTTGCATTAAGGGAAGGGCTTAAACCAACTTCATCACTAACTGATGAAGTTGGTTATACCTCATTTACAACAATATCCTCTGAGACTATAACTAAATCTAATACTCTTAAGCATTGTGTTTTTTCCAAATGATGCTTAAAGTAGTTATCCCTCATTAACTCTAGCAATTCACTCTCTTACTTGCTTAACTTATCTCCTATTTCCAATCAATATTCTCAAAATTAATATCCTCAGAATGACTTTAATTTGCTCAACTAATTATTATTACTATTATACAGACTCATTCAAGAAGTACAAAGACTCACTAAGACAGGAACCCTTTTAATCTCACATACCTAAATACTTATCATATCAATCTGTAGAAACATTAATTGAAGGCACACAACATTTAATGTTAGCCCATTCCACATCATGAGATGCCATTTCCTAACTAACTTAATAAGCTTCCAAGGATGACCACACCACCTATCCTCAACTTTAAAATTTCACTTGTACCTACATATTCTATTTAATGACCAGTATGTTTCTCTCCCACCTCTTTACCTCCACCTATTCTTCAAATATGCAATGTGTCCTCATATGCATAATTCTACAGTTATTCCTCATACCACCAATTCTTTATTACTTGCTAATGAATCTTTTCGACTGTCTTCCTATCCCCTCAGAACACACATCTACACACAGTATTTCCAACATGGCTTATTAAAGTTGTAAAATGAAAGAATAGCTTCCTTTTTCTTACCAGCTAGTGTTATCTTCCACAGTGCAATTAACTGATGCAATGACTTAACCACCTTAGCAATATGGTCTCTAAACTTTAACTCTGTCCATTATAACTCCCAAGTCTCTAGCTTAATTGACTTCTTGCAGCAAATTCCCATTAGAAAAAGATATCCGTATAGAAATAAAATGTGACGTGTTGGGAGCGTATTTAGTGAATACAAGACAGGAAATGTGAGGGAGTATTACTAATGAATGCAAAGAAATTAAATCCAACTAGCTGTGCTACATACTGCTATATGCATCTGGTTGGATTTAATCTCTCTGTAATATTCTCCCACACTTCATGTCGGGCCAGGCATATCTGAAAAGGACCTTGAGTAAAAGATGTAGCTGCACAGATAGCTAAATCTTATGGATATAAGAAAGACTGGATAAAGCATGCAAGATGAGGAAAAGAAAATCTACAAATTACTGAAGGATAACTACCTTAAGTATCACATAATGGAAGGGCCCCGAGTACAAGAACATTAGATCTAGTAATAGCATCTGAAAATCCACCTATAAAAGAGGAAATTGTTATGCCTCCAACTGGTGAGCATAAACATGCAATTTGCAGTTTTGACTTGGGAAGTGAAAATGCATGTTAGAGTCTCAACTAAAAAAGGGCATGTGTGGAAGTAAATGGTTGGTGATTAAATTAAACTGAAAAGGCAGCTTGAAGATACCATGCACCTTCCCATTAGAAACTGCATGGTATAAGAATCAACAGTGCTTGGGAAGTACTCAAAGGGCAACTGAAAGAAGCTATATCTGACTGAACCTAAAGTCAAGAGAATAAATTTCATAGAGTTAAATGGATGAACATATCATGACATCATGGGAATAGGCTAAAGAAATATAATAAATTTAGTTGAATCCTTTATCTAAGTGTAAGCAAACAAAGTTTGCACCTGAAGTAACTTCAGGACTGAGGCAATTTGTGGTAAAGGTGGACCAAGCTTTCGGTCACTCCTTGTCTTAGTATCTCCCTTAATGCAAAGCATATCTCCTTGCAGACATGTATAATACTATACATTAAGGGAAAGGCCACTACCCAGACTGGTTTTGACCTTTATTGAGGTCTCGTCAGTGGGAGCCAGACCCAGACATGGTGATACTAAGGCAGAAGCAATGAGAAGTCATATTTACCTATACGAGTTGCCAAAAGGTGTACCACCTTATTATTAAATTACTCTGGATTTAGAGAAAGATGTTAGAAGTTTTTTTTCACTTGGTTAGACTATAATAAATTTAATTTAATTCTTTATCCAAGTGTAATCACTTGCATCTAAAGTAACTTCAGGACTTGGTCTATCTTTACCACAAGTTGCCTCAGTCCTGAAATTACTTCAAGTGCAAACTTTGTTTGCTTACACTTTGATAAAGGATTAAACTAAATCAGCAGTTTTGACTGCTGTTTGGATTCTGGTGTGTAATGATGAATCCAAGTCTCATCCATAGTAATAAATTGACACACAAAATCAGTTTTATTCTTGTTAAAATGCTCCAAGCACTGTTCAGAGATTTTCATGCGAGTGCATTTTTGATCTGCTGTGAGCAAGCATGGCACCCATCTTGCACAAAGGTTTTTCATTTACAATTCTTCATGCAAAATATATCTTACACGTTCTTTTGAAATACCTATAGTCTCAGCAATTTCACGCACTTTGACTTGCCGGTCATCCAATACCACATCGGGCACTTGATCAATGATTTCTGGTGTTGTTACACTTTTGGACGTCCTTCGGGGGGGGGGAGATCATCTTTAAGGCTGGTACAGCCATGTTAAAACTCGGCAGCACATTTCTTAATTGTTGAAAACAAAGGAGAAGTGTCCATAAACTTTTATGAACTTTGAATGAATTTCTTTTGGCATTAAACCTTCTTTTACAAAGAATTTTATAACTCGATACTCAATTTTATCCATTTCAAGGGATACAGACAACACTTTTGCTTCAGACAACTGTATAAAACAAACTACTTGAGCGAATGACTTGTAATTTCACATGGATGCTTATGACATATGTACCAACTATGTAGAAAAAAAATTGTGCCAATAGTGTTGCCATCTATGGTTGACGCTGATAACTTTTCAGACCACCCTCATACTGAAAACTTCTTAAATCTCTTTCACCTTGTTTATAACCAACTAAGATCATTCTCAATAAGAGAATAAAAGAGAAACAGACAACATATTATCACTTGGTAACAGAATTTCAAATAAGAAAAATTAAAAATCTCATAACACCAAATGTCCAATCAGTTATTTCCAAATGAAACCATAAAGGCTATGTAAAGGTTTTTATTATTATTATTATTCAGGTCTTCCATGGAGTCACAAGACTCATCATGGGAGGCCCATTATAAACAATACAAAGTCTATTATACCACTGCTTAAACTAATTTACTGTTCATGCTCTCACCACCCTATCAATTAATGTATCCCATGACCCAACAACTCTCCATGCAAAAAAAGACATCCCTCCATCCTCCCCAATGCAAAAAAACTACTCCTCCTCCTCTTGCTCTCATGGCTTCTATTCATAACTTCCAGAGTATTCAAAGTATTTCAATGAATAGTTAAAAGCTCCTGCCATATAAAGAGGAAGTTGCTAGCAGCCTCAAACTAGTTAAGCATTTCTACTTTATTACACCATAAAATATTAACTATGCAATAACTAATTTCAAATATGTAACTATTCTAAAACATGGAGATAAAAAAAAATGAATGGTTGAGTCTGTCACTCAACCAGTGATATTGTACCATAACCTCATTTCCACTCTTCATATTCACAACTCTCTCTCTCTCTGGTATGGATTTCACTTATTCACCATGTACATTAAAATATCTCCACCTTGCTGAATATAGACTTTCCAGGATTGGCTTTTTCCTCATACTGATCTGGTGAAATTCACTTACTAAATTCAATGTATATCATATTAATTCTCTCATTTGTCTCTCCACTAAGTTTTACAATTTATATTCTCTCAATATCACCTCAAAACCAACACAACATTCAATAATCCGAATTTGGTCTTAGTTACTCATCTCTGACCTATGTCAGAATTTTGTTATTGCTGTGGAAATCGGATAGCCAAATCTGCACAATGGTCCAGAGGCACAAAAGCTGGTCTGACTGGCTGAACAGATAGCTGCTCTGCAAATAATATGTTATGAGTTCCATTCCACTGTGACATGCTTTTGTTACACAAAAGTGTAACAAAACTATCTATATGAATTTATTCTCTGATGATGATATAAATAGAATATAGCTTTGA
Source organism: Typopeltis vanoorti (assembly GCF_054136105.1). Classification (NCBI taxonomy): domain Eukaryota; kingdom Metazoa; phylum Arthropoda; class Arachnida; order Uropygi; family Thelyphonidae; genus Typopeltis; species Typopeltis vanoorti. The sequence continues at coordinate 34,678,301 of NC_143552.1, forward strand.
TGTAGTTTTTTTTCCCACTAGAGGTCAGGCCAGTAGAATAACAGTTGATCAAATAATTGTCTCTTTGGTATACTGTTTGAAATGTAATATAGCTTGTCTCAGTATACATATACTCCAGATGATGACCTTAATATGAAGGTCTAAATGTCAGAAAATTAAAGTAATTAATTCCAATACAGTTTGGTTGTAGTCTCCATAATTCATCTGAAATGAACATACATCTACAGACATAGAATACTACTGGACAAGGAAGGCAATGGAAAATTACCTTGTTCTATTATAATTCCCCAGCAAAGTAGCATTGCTACCCCACAACCACTAGGTTTGAGGGAAACATACACAGATGCTAAACTGGTTAAATAAGAACTGCAGAATATAAATTAAAGATGCCAAGAAATTATATTCTTGTTTAATCCTTTATCCAAATGTAAGCACACAAAGTTTGGCATGAAATATCTTCATGAATGAGCTATGTGTATATAGAGGCCAGCCTGGTTGGCCGAGTGGTTAGCGTATCTGCTCCCCAGCCAAAAGGCTGCGGGTTCGAATCCTGCCTTAAGCATGGATGTTTGTGATTGTCTGTGGAAATACTAGTGGTGACTGTTGGTGATAGATGGTGTTGGTGTAGTTGCGGTCAGTTGGTGGATTGTGAGTGGTGGAGACAGAGTTGTAGAGTGGATGCCCTCCCTCGATGAGTTTTTGGACTCCCTGGAGGTGACAAATAATAATATTAATTGCCTTAGTATCCAATAATATGAATCTCATTCCCTTTTAAATGTGTATAATACTAGGAATTATGGGAAGGGTCACTACCCAGACTGCGTTTCACTTTTTTATTTTATTTTATTTATTTATGTGTGTGTGTGGTTCCCACCCATGAAAGGTAGTAAACCTATAGCATATTGACAGCAAAGGTTGGTCGATTGGTAGATCCTCTACTACTAATGGCTCAGCAAAAAATTAAGCAAGTTTGAGCGTTGTTAGTTGGAAGGGGCTCAATCGTTCGATGCTGTTAGCACACTCTCCTTCGATGAGTCTTTGGACTCCCTGGAGGAGTCGCACATTAATATTAATAATAATAATAATAACATTTGTACTATGGGTGGGGGTAAGCATTTTTTTCGCATTTCTATCAATTTTATATATTTTTACACAGTTTTCAAACCCTGCTTATATAGCAGGATTTGAAAACCAAACATGGAACTTTTTCAGGCCTCCAATAAGTGGAACAGTGGTCTTGCACTGGGCAATGAAATTCATCTCCCACCTAAAGACAATCACAAACATTATTGGCGATGGCAGCATTCAAACCCACAGCCTGTTGGCCTGAAAGCAGGTATGCTAACCACTTGGCCAACCAGGCCTTTGTTTGCTTACACTTGGAGAAAGTATTAAAGAATATAATTTCTTGGCATCTTTAATTTATATTATAACCAAGTGAAAAAAAAAAGTTCAACATCAACTGTAGAAATTTTCAATCGTAAGCTGTTTTCTCCCTCTAGCCCATATTCCTATAACTGAAATCTCCCCTAGGATCATCTTCCCTTTATTATATCACACCTCCAGGGAGTCCCAGGACTCATCATAAGAGGACAGCACACTACTTCACTACACCCAACTCACCCTCTTTCCTCCTTAATCTTCAATACAACACTATTACAATCAAGACATCATCACACAACACCATCTACCAATCACCTCCACTACCAAAAATAGTATTTTTTCCTGTAAATTGCATGCCTTTTCATGGCTGATTTGAATGTATTTGGGATGAAAAACCCAGGTTTTTCATCCCACATCCCCAAAAAAACCCTGCTATCTCCATATCATACCTGCTAGCTCACCTTCCCTTGAAAAAGTCCATATAAAGATTCCTCTCATCACAATGAAAACTGAACTGAGGTCTTTTCCAATTAAAGGGCAAAATGTTCTGTTCTTCTTCCAACCATGACCAATTTGCTGCCTGGTTATCTGTTCTCAAAAGAGCAGGCTATGGGTTTGAATCCCACTTAAGCAGAGGATATGTTTGCAAATGACTTTAGGTGCTAGATGAATTTCATCACTTGGTTTCATGTTTTGCCTTAAGGCAGGGTTCCAAATTATATATAACCCTTAGCTTAGATCTCTCCAACACAGAGTTTTGTAATATAGGCTTACAACCTTTAATCGAATGAAGCAACATAAAATATATATATATATATATATATATATATATATATATATATATAATGCTGCAATTATTTCTCTACAATTGTCATTCGAATAATATTGTATTCCAAAATGTAATGTTATAAGAAACAGGGCAACCAAAATACTTATTTCTTATTATATACTAGATGCTAGTTGATAATCTAAATTAATATTAATTGGATAAAAGTTTTCTAAATATTTTTGATTAAGCATTTCATGTTCTCAAAGCAGTGAAAATTCCAAGGCTTTTTTAAAGTATGAGTGTTTTGCTGTCTCTCTCACACACACACACAATATATGGCTCTGAATAAAGATAAAATTATATGGAGATGGCTTGATAATTTCAAATAAGCCTAGAGCTTCACATTTTTTTTTTTTCAGGATAAAGAGGAAGGTGACAAGTAGCAAGTCATACTATTAAAATCAAAGCATGCAAAAAACAACTTCATATTCGGCCACTCTATTTCTGCATTTTTTTTTTTATTTATGAGATAAGCATAATAATCTATTTTTGAATATCATGACAGATGATTACTATCTTAAACAACAAAAACAAAAAAGTAATATGCACTGAATGATCAAATGCTGGTACTGCTTCCATGCATTATTAATGTTTTTGCTATTATTTCTGATAATTTTTATTTACATAATTAATTTGTGCTACATTAAAGAACGAGAATTTGAAAAGTGGGGAAATGCTGTAATTCTTTTACTTATAAAAATTACTTAAAATAGGTTCAATGATTCCTTACAACTGAAGAAATTTTTCCAAGACTTATCTACTCATTTTAAGTAATAACATTAATTAATTTAATTAGTACTGATCAGTGTACTAATTAAATTAATTTCATATTAAGATAATAATACAGTTCTTATAAGAAATTTTCTAACCTTTCTCTCCCAAACAGCTCTGTCACTCACAATATTTAAGACTCAGTCAAAAGTCATGCTATATTCATGGTAAATATAGAATCAAATGCTATACAAAATTTTAGTCTAAATTATGTTTGGTATATCCAGTTTGTGAATTTCTATCCCTCATAATCACCACTACAGTATTACAATGTGTTTACCAATCAGGATGGTAGATATAAACATGGTTAAGGGAGAAACACATGATTGCTCTTACATAATTTGCCATCTCTTCTTCATATTAAAAATTCAGAGGAAAGCTGAAGAGAGTTTGAATGTAATGGATGTGACTGTGTACATTCACTGTATGGATTCAGCAAACATGATATAGGTACTACATTATTTCTACAGAACAGATCTTGAAAAATGATCCTTCAATAGTTTCAGCACTTCTGAGATTGTTATCCTCCTATCAATCTGCATTCATTTACAATTATTCTTCTCAATAATTATTCCTTTTAGATGTCACATGGCAATGGAACTCTTCTGTCAGTTTAGCCACCTTATCCTAATGTGATTTTACTTTCTTCTAATGTGTGTGTCACTCTTCTAGATAAATCTTATCAGTGGTACACTCAGGATTTAATCTTGGAGGGGGGGGGAGTTGAGTAGACGTTTTGCGAATACACACTACACATCGCATATGACCTATAACTGAGCATCTGCAGTGATCGCTAATTCATAAGTAGCACACAACATAAATTAAAAAAAATTAATTTTAATTAGGAAAAGATTTTTGGAAATTTTTCTAGTGTTTTTTCCTTTTCTTTGGGGGTGCCCGGCCCCTTCCCCCCCATCTGGGTGTGCCACTGAATCTTATTAAGAGAAGCAGTAGCGCACTCAGGATTTAATCTTGGGGTGGGGGGGGGGTTTGAGTAGACGATTTGCAAATACACACTATGAATCGCATGCGACCTATGACTGAGCATCTGCAATGATCACTAATTCATAAGTAATATAGAAATAGATGACACTACACAACATAAATAGAAATAAATAAATTTTAATTAGGAAAAGATTTTTAGAAAATGTTCTAGCGTTTTTTTTTAATCACTTGAATTCATTCACATCCAATGGCAATCCATTCCAAATCATACACTACTCTAGGAGAGAAAAATCTAGATTTCACCCTTTTCTAGGCAGCATTCATTCTCTGCTTTCAAGGATGCCTTCTCAACCTTTCTCCACCAACCATAAAATGAAAAAAATTCCATCAATTGAAATACTGTATGACCATATCAGAAGATTGTAGGTCTCAATCATATCATCCATCTTTCTCCTGTTTGCTAGTGACAAATTCTCAATAATCAGTATTCCACAATCCTGATATCATTTTTAACATCTCCTTTGCAGTCTCTCCACTGTATCAGAATCACAACAGAAACCAGGACACCAGACCTACACACAATAGTCCAAGTGAGGTCTTATCAAGGTCTTGTAGGGAGGCAAAATGACATCCTTATTTTTACATGTCAAAGTTCATTTCAGCATTGCAATCATCTTTTGAGTTGTATTTGCAATCTTTACTACATGGCCCCTGAACTTCAACATCCTATCTACTAAAACTCCAAGATTCCTATCCTGATCAGTTTCTTCTAGCGTTGTTTCACCAATATAATATGATACTGGATATCTAATTATGCCAAAGCACATGACTTTGCATTTACTGACATCCATTTTCCAATGCCTACAATTCCAGCCTATTCAAATCATTCTGCAAGTACTGCACATCAGCTGCATTCCTGATTACCCTGCCTATCTTTGCATCATCAGCAAATAGCTGTATGTTGCCTGTCAAATCCTTCCCAATGTCAGATCAGCCCTTGGTACAACAGTGGACCAAGGGCTTATCCTTGTGGTACACTACTGGTTACCTTAAATCTTGCAGACTCTCATCTCCCATATACCACTTTTTGATATCTTCAGTCAGACATCCTCTTATCTACACTAATATTTTATAATCCACTCCCATATTCTCCAATTTATGAAACAGTCTTCCATGCTGTATTCTGCCAAAGCTTAGCAAAATCCAAAAGTATCATGTTGTATCCATTCTCCTTGTCTAGCTCAATCATAACATTATTATAGAATGCGAGCAAGTTGCTAAAACATGATCTTCCCTTAGTAAATCCATGATATTGGATTTCATGCTTTTCATGTTCTTCAATGCAAAGTAGAGATTCTCTGTCAACCCGTTTCTGAATGTGAGCCCTTTTCAAAATCTTCACTACCATTACTGAGACACTGAGCCCTCAATAGTTGGATACATTAGTTTTTGCACCACCCTTGTGTAGTGGGATTGCCATATATTCTCTCCACTGCTGCAGAATCTTCCGTGTTCTGAGACTCAAATTATATAGCCTGGTCAAAGGAATAGGTAGTTCACCTGAACACTCTTTTAGCATCAGTGCTGATATCTGATCAGTTCCTGCTGCTGAATTCTTTTTCAGTTTGTGCAACAGCTCTAATACCTCCCCTCATACACCTGAATTTCTTCATCCAGTGAAGAGACAGCAGTAAACTTAATGTTGCATATACCAGGTTTGATAGCTTTCAGCAAAATGAGCACTCATTAGTTGAACAACTTATTCTGCATCTGTCACCATCACACCATCTGCATTCAGTGGTTATTCTTTCATTTACTTGCAGCATAATGACAGAATTCTGTGGGAGTTGTCTTTAGCTTGCAGAGCCAGCTTCTTTTCATACCCAGACTTAGCTTTCCATACAACAGTTGTGACTCTTATAATTTTTACAACGCTGCTTATAATTTTTACAATGGACACCGTCCTTATTATTACGGGAAACTCCAAGGAGCCCATAGACTCATCGAGGGAAGCCCTAAACATCATGTCAAGAACTATTCAGCATTCACACAGTATCTATCATACTTTGCTTTGAACTCATTCACGGTCATGGCACCCACAACAGACTCTGGCAGCTTATTCCATTATTCCACTCATTCACCACTCTTCAAGTAAAAAACCTAGTTCTAACACCCTTGCTAACTGCACCTGCACATGGTATTCATTCCACATCATCTTTTTCTTACAAATCTCTTGATTGATAAGATTATACATTAATTGCATTCTTACCATGTTTATTTTTTGAACTCTCAGGACACATCCTGCTGTTGCATCATTTAAGTATTTTTTAAATGCTCTATAGTACACAGAGAACAATAAAGAAACATACATTTCAGAAAATGTATTTGTTTCTTTATTGTTCTCTGTGTACTATACAGAACAAAACATTTAAAAAAAAAAAGTAAAGTAAAATGTGCATTCATTCACTCGGAACAGAATAAAACTTGAACAAAAGTTATGCTCTAAAAATATTCCTATGATAAAAAGCATATATACTTTATAAATCATTATAGACACTCACTGCAGCACTTTTATTTGAAATGCAACTTCTTCATTGTTATACATAAGTGCTGTGCCAAAACAGTATTATGATATAGGTGCATGTGCATGCACTTTTCCAGGTTTGTATTATAGCTCCTTTACAGTGTCAAAAAAAAACTAACACAAATATTATATCGAAATTCTGGACAATTTTGCAACCAACCTATACTGGGCAACTTCAATGGAAACAATCTAGCTAAGTTATCAACATAGACACTGTGCCATAATGCAAGAGCTATGGTAAAGTGATTTGGTTAATTGAAAGTGTTAAGATTAAACTGGGCATCATACAATCCCCCCATTTGAGCACACATATTCTAAAGTTAGAACACTGATTCAGAGCATATCCAGCATAACCAATTTTACAGGATGCTAGAATATCTCTCTTCTGGTTTGGGAATGGAACAAAATACTCATATTCATTTATTCAGTTGAAAATCTGCATAGTAGGCAGGCATCTGTAATCACAGACAAAAACATGTCAGTCAACAGTGTATGGAGATTTCGAAAGGTTATTTTTCAGTTGGTTAGAGTATAATAAATTTAGTTTAATCCTTTATCCAAGTGTGATAAAGGATTAAACTAAATTTATTATATGTATGGAGATTTGTTAAAATGAAGAATGCAAAATACTTGGGTATGTGTGTGTACACACACACACATTAAATTGACTGCCCAAGTAAATAGCATATTTTCTTGAAAGATGGATATGAATCCCATCGTGATTTTTGAAATACCTTCCGATGGTAGATTAATTGTGTCACTGCTGTGAAACTACTTCTTCATTAACTAAATAAGGCTTGAAAAGGTTCCATGTTTGATCTCTGGAGCAGAATTTCTGGATTATCTAACTCTTAATCTACTGCATGGTGCGAATGCACTTTAGGTTTACAATTTTCCATAGATGGGATTCATATATATATATATAAAAAGAATTTCATAAATTGTGCATCATCTAAACATAATGTATTTTTTTTTATGTAAGTACTGAATGCCACATTATATATCATTTATTGAAAAATAAATCCTACAGTTATATCTGTACTATAAAAAACGTTGCTCGTAGTGGGAAACAGTGTTAGCTGGTGCAACTATATTGTTTTAAACATCATACTTGATGTTTGGGAAATTATGTTTTTATTTCCATCCAAATTTTACTATAGCACCCCACGTTCACAGTGAGTAAATCAACATGAACATCGTTAAATGCTAAACATGGAACATGCAATTGCAGGTATTTAAAATAAATTAATTCTAAATTTAAGCATGGCTAAACTGAACAATTTTAAATAAATAAAATGTTACTTTGAGATTAACGGCGATTAAATATTTAAAATGAAAATATTTTTAATTTGCGTGAACCTGTAGTTGCGAATGCAAAAGGAAGCTGAGATCGACTTTCTCCTCCCCCCGACTCTCCAAACAATAATAGCCAATTGTGTTATTCCGCTAAAAATTCACAATGTATTGGGACTCTTGTTTAAATAGTTTGTTAAATGAACAAATTCAGAGCATCGTTAAACTCGTACTATAAATCAACAAGAACGTTGGTACACACAAATAATTTGCAATACAGACTTCCGCTAAAAGCGTATTTACGTAGTTCAGTTATAATACACATTCAAATTATGAAATAAATGGTATATATTAACAAATTAACTTGTATTGATAGACTAAAATGTTACAGGGAAAAAAAGACCTAAAATATTTCTCAATCTTCCTTCCCTCACCATCCTCAGACACAACAGCAACAACAAAATAAAAAAAAATAACAAAAAATTCCGAATCTGTCCTTCAAAGAGCACAAAACTGAAAACTAACTCTTAATAAATACTTCTCCATAAGATTTTAAATTTTCTAGGGTGTTTGACCGCTTCACAATACTGTTCATTGTGGAAATCTTAGTTCATATTCATATAGGTATGACTTCAAATTTAAGGAACGGAAGCAAACATATTTTGAGGTCCTGCCCAATTTCTTCATCTCCCATTCTGAACTTGATTTCAGAGGGTATTTATGAATTCATGCGTGCTTATATTGTGTCAAATGAAATAAATGACAGCACAGCAGTTTAGAATATGGAACTATTCATTTATTCATTTCCTATTCCTAACAACTTTTTTTTTTTTTTGGTTTGTTAACCAAATTAAAAAGAGAGAGAGAGAGAGAGAGAGAGAGAGAGATAAAAGGTTTGGTCATATATTGCCACAATAATACCGATACAAAAGTACATGATGTGGAGAGACTAATGATAAACAGATCCAAAAATATACCATATTGCGAAAGCAATATGAGAAAATTTGCAACCAGTACGCTGCCTAGTTTCGTAAAATATTACTGGTTAAAAATCACACACACATAATGAATGTAAAGAGACATCTTCACTTGATTATTCAACTGAAACACTCCAAATGAACTTATTTCTGCGCAGTATAAGCTATACTACAATAAAAGAAAATATGGTTACTGTTCTGGTCAATGTAACTACACGATGAACTATGTTTAACCTTCGAGGAAACAAAACTATTTAAATGCTCGGGATAACGCTAATAAACGTGCGCATTGTTATTTTAAAATGCTTTTCATAATTAATGCGCGGATAGCAATATATAAAAAAGGGGAAACTAAAAAGAAAAATTAACCGTTTACTGAATTAGTATCTCAAAATGCTCGAGATTTTCTTTCGGTTTAATGAAACCACATTATTATTTTTTTTCTTCATTTCACAATTCGAAATACATTTGTATCTACAGTAGTAATAACTAATTTCTTGTAAAATTAACACATAACTACACGCAAGCATCTTTAACTGATTCTGTGGCTTAGAAAACCTTTCAGTGATTTTGTTTGAATCGCTATCATTCTTTAGCGTTAAGTGCTGCAACGCCCGTTCGATAGTAATTTGTTTATCGTTTTCTGATGATAAGTGATACTGTTTCACATAAGAACATTGCAGATTTTTTCCTATGTTTCGAAATTATAAAATAATTAATATGTATTATTCAGTAACCAAGGTAAACTCATTTTTCCTTAAATCAAAAAGCCACAACTAGTAATATATATATATATATATATGCAATATCTGTCAGTAGGATCGTAACATCTGAATCAACTTCATTTAAAATTTCCGCTTTTGACATAGTATCAACTTCATAGTATTGCTTTTAAATGTTATTCAATATAAACTTCATTGTAAATTCAATTTTAGTTAATCAAATGCACAACATCATTCCAAGGCAAATGAGAAACCCAAACAACATATCTGAAAAAGACTTACCCTGGACAACAACAGTAACTCCCAGCAATAGCCAGAACACGATGGTAACCATATTGACAGTAGACAGACCTGTGCTATAGGTTTCTCTGCATGGCTAAAACGCATTCGCACAAGCACACAAGCTGAATACTTCTTTTTTGCAGTAGATTTTTCTGACAACCTTAAATGCGGAGCAGTTAGTTCACTCACAAGGAACTTGCACACGTCTTCCTATAAAACTGTCTTAAACAGGGTTGCCATTTTTGCCGCGGTTTCTAACAATCCCCATCGATCCACGTTGTGCCCAGCCTTCTGCGCTCGTGAACGCCGCCAGCGTTGTACTGAAACAGGGAAAACACTGTTACTCAGGCTCAGCTGTAACCGGATCCCCAATAGGGAGCGGCTGCCATAACAACGAACCCGAAGGAAAGGTTCAGTCGCATCCAATTGGGTGGGGAGGGTATAGACTGAATCTAAATGGGAGATTTGTTACCACGATCATAGGTGACTGTGAACAGCTCGAAAGAGGACATAAAAATCTAAGATTTAGGAAAAAGAAAGTTGGATTTTTAGCAAGTTATGAAACAAGTTATCAAATTGCAAAGTAATGACTGCGATTTTAAATCAGAAATTTCTTTTTCCATGCATAAATACCAAAAACGTGTAAAGAATCGGCTGCAAATGTGCAGCATGAAAATATTATCAATATTGAGACAGTTATTCTTGTATTGATTACCATTAAGCATAACTAGCACTGGAAATATTCAAAACAGTGCAAAATGCGGCACATTGGATTACTCCACAGAAAAAAATAGCAACTTCCAGATGGATGTCACATACATAACGTACTAGAAGTTCGAAATGCAAAAAGTACAAAGTATAATAAATATATTGAATTCCAGGTTATCATTAATACAGGGAAATAAATATCGTCTAAAGCGCCTCATGGTGTGAGTTTCTGGGACTCCGCGGAGAGTTGAAAATAATAATAACAATAAATCATTTTATTTAAATGGAAACTTTCATAATATTATATTTTTATGAAATATTATATATTTCGTAAATATATGCTATAATATCTAGTACATATGTTTCTGTAAAATATCTAATGGAAAGCTTTTATATTTGAGAAGTATTCAATATAAGGAATTATAAGAAAGAAATAATATAATTTAATTTAATTTTTTATCACCTTAGCATGTATGGAGGATAAACACTGAATCAGTATGCTCATATTTGTGTGGCGTTAGAAACATAAACAGTTTTAATCATTTGGGATGAGAAGAAATACGAAACCTAAAGAAAGAAAAAATATTTATTCAGATAAGATTTATGAAAAAAAAAAAAAGTAAACATCTACTTTTGGTTTGCTTGAAGATCTTAACATATTCAGATTTGTCCATGACAGTGCGTATCAATAGTGAAAAAAAAATAGTTATTTCATTAGCATTTATTCTTTAATTAATATAGCTTCCTACAGTTTTAGTGATAGCATTTTATTTTTTTTTAAATGTATACTATATTTCAAAAACATGTACCTAGATTTTTATTATTTCGTTAAAAATGCACAATATTAAAAAAATAACATTTTTTGTTATTTTCTTCTAGCTTCTTTGAAGAAGGAAGATGATCGTCTCTTTATTTTATATTGGCCAGTTCAATGAGATTAGTCTTTTTCCACAAATGAAGGTGGCATGAGTTAGCACCGGTCTCACGGGTGCTCTTCTGATTATTGTTGTTGTTAATGATGATTATGTTTATTTTATCGTTATTGTTTTCTTTAGGAGACAGCAAGATGTGATACATGTATGCCAAGAAAAGCATAGGCCAGCATTATTCCAACAAACGAAATTTACTTTGAGGATCTTGCAATTATCAAAGTAAGAGCAATACAGTTTTCAGGTAATATATCCTCTGCTACTTGGTACCCCTATCTAGGAAGCACAAGGCGAGACGATTCTTTGGGAAAATGCATCTATTTTAATATAGAATTAAAACTGCTAGATGAAGAAAGATGTTAAAATATGAATGACTTAAAACATGAATAGAGAGATGAGACGACCACTGGCACTTATACCATACAATACAAAGAGCCAGACCTCGGAAGACTTAGTGCACGGGGCTCAACATCTGCTCTCAAGAGACTCATAGAAAGCTTGTTGTCGGCAGTTCTAAACAGCTAATAGTTATGCTACTGACAAGCTTAGTTTTCAAAGCATAGATGCGAAACAGATTCTTCCTTCCGAACTAAATGGATGATATGATTTAAAGGAATGGTAAATATTCTCGAGATCTGAATTGATGTGCTGCATGGTTTATGATATGAGAAGGAGGACATTATGTAGATACTTTGCAATCATTAATTATTAATTATATACAGAAAGAATAGAGTAGGTAAAAGAACATGGCTTTGGTATAGACTATCATTAGTGAGCTCTAAGAGGAAAATTGAACCGAATGCAAATAGTAAGAAGAATACTGAGAGTAACTCACTACAACAGCTTTAGACAACTACAACAGTGAAATGTCTTGGTATAAACCCATGTATAACTATGGGTTTCTATTAATTTATCCATTGCACATGCTTAAAAGGTAAGTGGCATAAGCATAAAGTTCCCATCTGGATGACTGTTGTAGAATTATTACTGATAAACTCTAAACATGGGAATGGCTTCCCGATAATACAGTCATGAAGTCAAGTTGACTGTTAGTGGACAGGACTTATGTGTAGGTAATGAATTGCTAATTTATTCGAATAGGTTTATCTCTTTTATTTGTTTTATTTATTTATTTATTTATTTATTTATTGAGATCACAGTCGATATTGCTAAATGGTAAATGATCATCTCTAGAAGACAGATTTTGATCACGATTAGAGAAATACTATAGTTACGAAGACTTTCGCAGCGTGTAGGTCGCTTAACGGTTTTCTTAAATCTCATTAATAAAAGGATAAGAGAATCCCTGGATGCGAAATATTTTGGTCTGGTAAGAGAAACCTATCTTTAAAAAGGAAAAAAAATGCTGCTACCATTAGTTGAAGCTAAACTTTGCCTACTGGATGTGTTGGAATAGAAGAGCATGACACAGAAATGGATAACAGTTATATTCAATGCGAGAGCAAGAGCAAGATTCAATGCGAGAACAAGGCTAATTATTTTCTTCATAGCTTCAGCATTTTCAGTATTTCGAGATGTTCACAATCTATTTGCAGCTGTTACAATGTTCAATACAAAGATAGAATCTGGGTATTTTATTTTGCTATAAGTGGATTTATACTTTTTGATGCCGTAAACATATTTTAGGAGCCATTCCTCGAAAAATAGACTCTGATGATTAACTTGTATTATAAATTTATAAATGTAACAATAAATCAATTAATACATTATTTTAAATAATCTACACATTTTTTTCGCTTAAGAAATATTATTTATAATATAATAATTACTCGAGGTTTCCACGAGTTACTGAGCGCGTCCCCATGTGGCAGATAATGGGAAATCCTGACTACCATCACTTGGATATCAGGGCAGCTATGAATATGATGAATAAAGGGTCGTTGACCAGTTGTTTTGGGGGACTGATGATCCCATGTGCACCAATCCGCAATGACCAGCATGGTGAATTATGGCCTAAACTTCCATGATGAACCAGATAGGAATAAAATGACCCTCAATCCCCGGAGGCCAGATTGTTACTACCTACGGCAGCAAGCAGTTAAACATTAAGGCGGAGGGTGCTAAGAATCTCCTGGTAACGAATCAAGCTGTCATTGGAAACCAGACCTTAGAACTTTAAACTGTAGGTCTCTGAGCAGTGATTATGGATAAATGAATTAACTGAAACGCCATAGCGAATAAAATGGGATATTTTTGGATTGTATGAAGATAATGGTGAAGGTAATGGTGAATTAAAAAATTGAGATTTATTTTACTATAGTGCAAAGAGGAGGAAAGAATCAATAGAGTTAAGTTCATGGTCAACAGAAAATTAAATAACAATATAATAGAATTGGACAATATTTCTGATCGAATAGCAAGTGTTATCCAGGTTTCAAAAAGATATACTCTCGAGGTCATCCAAATCTATGAACCAAGAGTAAATCATTCTGATAAAAAAATTGAAGACTTCTATCATGATGTGTAGCAACTTTACAACAAAGGAAAACGTTATTTCTAAATTGTCATGGGAGATTTTAATGCCACAATTGATACTCAATAATGAGATGAAGTAAGCTTAATGGGAAACTTTGAATATGGCATGGGAGATAACAGAGGAACAAGACTAATAGAAATTGCAGCATTTTTTAAAAAAAGAATTATTCTTTCAAAAAAAAAAACATCAGAAGTGAACATGGAAAAATTGATTTTATCCTCAGCGACAGGAAAAACATCTTTCAGGTGACCATCGTGTGATAATTCAAATAAATTACCAATAAGAAACAAGAAAATGTTTCGAGGACTAAACGAAAACATAGATGTACACAAACTCAACATTAGAAAAGAAACTTTCTAATTTGATTCAGTAACAGTATGTGGAAATACAGAGAGGCTTAAGACATGGTGACACGATATCTCCAAAACTATTCACACTATGTCTAGAAGAAATATTCAACCTTCTTGATTAGGAAGAAAAAAAGGCTGAAGATAAATGTAAGATAATTAAAGGATTTATGCTTAGGAAAAGGAAAACCAGGAAATCTCATAAGAGGGCCAAAAGGTCCTCTCAAGAGATTCGACGATAACTTCTACGCCCGGAACAGGTCACTCTAGGCCTAACTCCTTGATAGGCATGATGATGATGATGACTTAGTTATCTTTATCTTTTTCTTTAGTCTTCAGGAATTACAGACTCGTATCCGTGAACGTCAGATTCCTAGAAAAAACATCTGGTTTAAAGAAAAACCTAAATAATGCCCAAGTTATGTTCAATAGCTATGTGCAACCAGAAATAATAAAAATCAATTATTCAGAAATTGAACAAGTGAATCATGACACATACTTTATATAGGGAATCATTATGTATGGGAAATTACATACAATATGCAAAAGCCAATTACCACTATGCCTGAAAGGAAAGTTATTAACCAGTGCCTTCTCAATATATTGGCATATAGCTGTGAAACATAGATATTAAATGCAAAGGAAATTCAAAAACTGAGAACAACAATTTAGTATGGAAAGATGTATGCTCGTTATCACAAGACTGGATCATAGAAGGCATACTTGGATAAGAACCAAACTCACTGACATTAATAGAAAAAGTGAAATATCTGAAGTGGCAATGTCCTGGGCATATTGTCGAAGACAAGACCAATGATAGACAAAAGAAGTATTTTCACGGGAGGAAAAACGACCACAACGCCTGTCGAAATTGCGATGAATTGATGAAATCGTCAGATTTGGAGGAGTGATAGAGGGAAGGAAAACCGTTGAGAAACAAATTTGGAGTCATATTGGAAAGGTCTTCATCCAGCAGGGGATCGAAAATGGCTGCTGCTGATGATGATGATATATTTAAACGGAAAAAAGACAAGAAAAAACATTCAGTCGTTTAAATAAAAAAACATGTACGAAATACTCTACATGCTAAAATACCTATATTATAAAAATATATTGATAAATTATAAGCAAATGAAATATGCTTTTCGAATAAAATTCATCTATTATAAAGATGAATAATCTGAAATCGATCTTTGATCATACTTGTACTTGTTCGAAGATTATTCTTCGTCCTCTTCAACACACTAAATGACCATTCTCTGGTTGCGTTTGAAATTTGGTATCAAAAATATTTGTAAAATAATAACCGTTATTAGTAATTTTATCTAAATTATCCGGATCCCCTTTTCTTGTTTTTCAACTGCTGTAGTATCAGTAAAATAAAAAATAAATTAAATTAAATTAAATTAAATTAAAATTACAATAAATAAATAAATAAAAAAGCTTTATCTCTTCACACTATTAATAAATTAACTATTTTCTTAAGTCGTGTAACTCAAATAGATGAATCTGCTAACGCCTTTTAAAATCCTTTATAGAGAGTACGCGAGGTCGTTTTAGCAGTATACACTAAATAAATATAAAAGTGATTTCCAGTTATTATTATTTCACTTTTCTAGCAGTACAACGTATCAGATATTCTATAAACAGCTTCAGTTGCAATTTTTCCCGTCTTTAAACACTTTATACATGTTTCTTCATACTAATTAGCTATGCCATTCACAGTTCATGTATATGATTTTTATTTCCAGAAAAAAATTCTTTCGAGAAGTGGAATGTTTAATGGCCATCACTATTTTTATAGTAAACATTTTATGTACAAAATTTACTCTTTGTGATAAACGATACTGTAGAATTATTATTTTTTCATTTCGCTCTATGTGAGAGAGTTTTTGTCGTTCATAGTCGCAGTGCTGTGTACGTTATTTTTACTAACAATACAACCTTCTTTTAAACTAGCTATATTATTATTATTATTATTATTATTATTATTATTATTATTATTATTATTATTATTATTATTATTATTATTATTATTATTATTATTAACTTAGCATCTCCGAGGAGGCAAGACTCATCATGGCAGGCTAACTTAATCATTATTCACATAATGCCTATACATGGGTAGCCA
This sequence comes from Typopeltis vanoorti, assembly GCF_054136105.1. Taxonomy (NCBI): domain Eukaryota; kingdom Metazoa; phylum Arthropoda; class Arachnida; order Uropygi; family Thelyphonidae; genus Typopeltis; species Typopeltis vanoorti. Next base: position 34,694,699 of record NC_143552.1, read on the forward strand.
ACCTTTTACGTTTCATGCGCAATTTTTGTCACGCACGAGTTCAGATGCGTCATACAACTCTTGTACAATTTAAAACTTCCAATATAGAGATGATATATTGATTTAATGTAAAAACAAGGTTAACATTATTTACCTTAATGAGGACTTTGAGTTTGTTTTGATTTCGCCAAGCGTATAATGTTTGGAGTTAAATTAGTTACTGAGAGCAGCAGAGAATTCTTCAGATTTGAATCAGTCAATCGCCACCTTGTTTTGTTGTAATCAATTTAATCAATCATCGCCAAACTTTCATAAATTTAAACAAACATATTTCGTCTTCTTTTGATCTCTCCTCTTTTTCTTAATCACATATTTTCTCTGTAACTCAGACCCAAGCACCAGTTTCCGTTTTCCTTCTATTTCAGTCTGATGTTGTGTTTTATAGTATCTATTAAGATCATGTCTTTTATTATGTGAGAAAGTGTTTTCACAAGCAATGCACAACGGTTTTCCTGACGGATTCGCTATAAATAAGAACTCATTTTCCCACTGAATTCATAACTTAACATAAAGACAAGACTTAGTTTTCGAAAAAGTACGAAACTGCAAATGTTCACAAAGGACGAACAAAGAACAACTCCGTAGCAAACGGGTATCAATTGTAAACTGACTGACAAAAACCTGAGACGCACCGCTGTTGCTAACTTGGCGCCTCAGGATGTGCGAAAGATGTGCACAAAACAATAAAATCGCTAAAAATAATGACTAAGTTTTAGCTTTTTTTTTCTGCAAATCGGTTTTTAGTTAATACTTTTTTTGCATAAATAGGCTTACTTTTTTATTATTATCATTGAGGTTTAATGCGCCAGTTCTAATCATCCAATGAACCACTTTTGGCGCATGCGCCATAGGTTGGCCATCCCTGGTCTATCATATCGCTTTTTAAACCTGAATCTGGCAATGTACTCACAACTACCCTGCTAATCACAATTTTAAGGAACTTCGAAAGTTTTCCTAGTATTCTGTAGAACTCATTCCGAAACTTATATATCTCTATCATATAATTTTGGTTGGTTTAGATTGACATAAATTGGCTTTCGTAACTATAATGTTAAGATAAAGGGATTAATCTTATGCCTAAATATATAATCCTTGTTTAAATTGTGTGTGTGTTCAGTCTGGTTGTGGGTTGAAAATCCGAATTACCTGAAGGAGAAAACACTTTCGAAGTCTGGGTGATTCCTTGTTTGTTGCTCACTTCTGAATATCGCTCTTGAACTTCCACTTCCTGTCCAGTATAATCAATAAATTTCTGATCAATTTCTAGCAGAGTATTTCCATCAATAAAATACACAACTTGTAGTCTGCTCAGACCAAATTGCATAACTTTAATTAGACAGAACTGGCAGTCATTGTCCTTTCCCCGTAATGTTTTAGTTTATTCAAATCCTCTAGCGGGATTTCTATATCAGTTTAATTTACTATAGCCTTTCCCACATTAGCATAATGGGTGGACAATTGAGCATTACCCTTCAAATCTTTTCCAGTATCATTAATGCGTAAATTAAACAGCAATGGACGAAGAACAGAGCCTTGCAGCACATCATTGATTATCTGCCTTGCAATTGATTCTATTCTTTATACACTGATTTTGGAAGTTCAATAAGTTTAAAAAAGGACAACTTTTTTAAACTTATATATATATATATATATAAGTGTATATATAATATATATATAATATATATAATATAATATAATATAATATAATATATAATATAATATATATATATATATATATATATATATATGTTTGTGGCATTATCCTATGTTGGGCCTGCACAATTTTTTATATCTAAACTAGTGACTTCAATTTTTCAATATATATATGTGATACAAGTAAAAGTCATTTCTACTTGCACACAACGTGAATAGCATTCAGGTGACGTTTTAGGAAATCGTGAAACTCGGGTAGATAAATCTATATAAGTTTAAAAAAGTTGTCCTTGTTATAGAAGTTATGTATTCATCATGGACTCTCAAACCAAATCATAAATTAGCAAACAATCCAGTAGTTGCCGAAACCCGCTCCAATACCTCGTCAATAAGAAAATTCTTCTTCAAATCGAAATGTATATTTAGAAAAGCTTGTTCTATTAGTGTACTTTTTTTCGTTTCATATATATATATATATATATATATGAAACGAAATATATATATACGTTTCATATATATATATATATATATATATGAAACGTATATATATATTTCGTTTCATATGCAGGGTGTTCGGGATAAATTTGACATATTTATAATTAATTATATTTTTCCGTAAGTTACATGTATTAACACACACTTCTCTTCATTTAAAAGTTTGGACCCTTCTTCATTCATATACAAGATGTCAGACAGGATGGATAGCTGGAACCCACCTGAATCATGGAAGAGAATAACTTGTATCATGATGATTCGTGCCCGCCATCAAAATAAGGATATTACGACTGCTGCCCAATGCTCCCTGAATACAGTAAAAACAATCAGGCATGAACTAGAGACTTGCAATGGTGACTACGAGGATGTAGCAAGAAGAAAGATCCCTAGCAGACGATCTGATTGCGTTCGTACAGCAGAATTCCTCGCAAATCTGCAGGAACAGGTGTTGAAGAACCCTGGCATTGGAATTCGGGCTTTGTTCGTGGAGTTGCTAACTGTAGTCAAGCCCTGGATAACAAGGGTAGCCAATGGTAGGCCGTATGTATGGCAGCAGGATTCGGCCCCTTGCCACACCTCTGGGAAAAGTCAAAAATGGTTGTCTGAAAATTTCTACGACTTCACCAGTCCAAATGTTTGGCCTCCAAACTCCCCAGACCTTAACCCCATGGATTATTTTGTATGGGGCGCAGTTGAAAAAGACACCAATCGCACTTCCAGTAATACAAAAGCCCAGTTAATGGATAAAATTAAAACAGTTTTTGCGGCCCTTCCCAGGGAGACTGTAGCATCAGCTTGTTCGAGGTTCCGAAGCAGAATTGAAGCTGTGATCGATGCTAATGGTGGTTATTTTGAGTAAATCTTGTTGATAGTATTGTAATTAACTCCGCCTGTAATGTTTTTTGTCAATTCCTTACGAAACTGTCAATTTGACAGTTTCGTAAGGAAAAAGAAAATCTTCTTTGTATCTATTAAATTTAATGAATTGACAAAAAAACATTACAGGCAGAGTTAATTACAATACTATCAACAAGATTTACTCAAAATAACCACCATTAGCATCGATCACAGCTTCAATTCTGCTTCGGAACCTCGAACAAGCTGATGCTACAGTCTCCCTGGGAAGGGCCGCAAAAACTGTTTTAATTTTATCCATTAACTGGGCTTTTGTATTACTGGAAGTGCGATTGGTGTCTTTTTCAACTGCGCCCCATAAAAAATAATCCATGGGGTTAAGGTCTGGGGAGTTTGTAGGCCAAACATTTGGACTGGTGAAGTCGTAGAAATTTTCAGACAACCATTTTTGACTTTTCCCAGAGGTGTGGCAAGGGGCCGAATCCTGCTGCCATACATACGGCCTACCATTGGCTACCCTTGTTATCCAGGGCTTGACTACAGTTAGCAACTCCACGAACAAAGCCCGAATTCCAATGCCAGGGTTCTTCAACACCTGTTCCTGCAGATTTGCGAGGAATTCTGCTGTACGAACGCAATCAGATCGTCTGCTAGGGATCTTTCTTCTTGCTACATCCTCGTAGTCACCATTGCAAGTCTCTAGTTCATGCCTGATTGTTTTTACTGTATTCAGGGAGCATTGGGCAGCAGTCGTAATATCCTTATTTTGATGGCGGGCACGAATCATCATGATACAAGTTATTCTCTTCCATGATTCAGGTGGGTTCCAGCTATCCATCCTTTCTGACATCTTGTATATGAATGAAGAAGGGTCCAAACTTTTAAATGAAGAGAAGTGTGTGTTAATACATGTAACTTACGGAAAAATATAATTAATTATAAATATGTCAAATTTATCCCGAACACCCTGTATATATATATATATATATGAAACGTATATATATATATATGAAACGTATATATATATATATATATATGTATATTTAGAAAAGCTTGTTCTATTAGTGCACTTTTTTTCGTTTCATATATATATATATATATATATATATATGTATATGAAACGTATATATATATATGTATGAAACGTATATATATATATATATGTATATTTAGAAAAGCTTGTTCTATTAGTGTACTTTTTTTCGTTTCATATATATTTCGTTTCATATATATATATATATATATATATATATATATATATATATATATATATATATATATATATATATATATATATATATTAGGATAACCAAGCAATTTTATATGCTTGGTTATTTTAGCTCCTAATCCCAAGTATGCAAACAATTAAGTTTGCGCCTGAAACAAAGTTCAAGTCTAAAGATGGTACAACACCAGGGCAACTCATTGTAAAGGTGGCTAAAGCTTTGATCACTATTCTTAGTATTTTCCCATAATGTAAAGCACATCTCACTAGAAGATGTATACTGCAATGCATTGTAATACTAATAGTAATAGTAATACTATTAGTAATAGTAATACTAATAATAGTATAATACTAATACTATAATAATAATACTAATAATACTAATAATATGTAATAGTAATACTTTGTATTACTAAAACCTTGGTATTTAGGGTCTAGCTACTCACTGAGGAGACCTCAAAAAAGGTCGAAACCGGTCTGGGTAGTGACCCCACCCATAATGCATTGCAGTATACATCTTCTAGTGAGATGTGCTTTACATTATGGGAAAATACTAAGAATAGTGATCAAAGCTTTAGCCACCTTTACAATGAGTTGCCCTGGTGTTGTACCATCTTTAGACTTGAACTTTGTTTCAGGCGCAAACTTAATTGTTTGCATACTTGGGATTAGGAGCTAAAATAACCAAGCATATAAAATTGCTTGGTTATCCTAATATACAATATACCCAAGTTAAAAATTTATTCCCATATATATATATATATATATATATATATATATATATATATGAAACGTATATATATATTTCGTTTCATATATATATATATATGAAACGAAAAAAAGTACACTAATATAACAAGCTTTTCTAAATATACATTTCGATTTGAAGAAGAATTTTCTTATTGACGAGGTATTGGAGCGAGTTTCGGCAACTACTGGATTGTTTGCTAATTTATGATTTGGTTTGAGAGTCCATGATGAATACATAAATTCTATAACAAGGACAACTTTTTTATATATAATAACAAGTTATTATATATATATATATATAATAACTTTATTTCCTATATTTCCTACTTCAAATAGGATTTTTTTTTTTTAAATCTGTTTACGAAACAAGTCCAACAAAATATTCCAAATAAAATCAAATACGACTATAAAGCAATACCATTAACTTAAAGAGCAGGACATCTGTAATCTATCCGGGACTCTGTGCCTTTTCAGAAACAATATTTCGACAAATTTTCTTCATTACCTGCATGCAGTTTTACAGATTTTTCCCCCCAGCTATACTGTCTTGTTTCTTTTCATCTTGGTGCACATATCATGTCTCCTGAACTAAAGAAGCAAACGTCATAAAAGAACAGTAAATAAACCCTCAGTACAAGTTTCTTCTCTCTCTCTCTCTCTCTCTCTCTCTCTCTCTCTCTCTCTCTCTCTCTCTCTTTAAGCTTTCTGTTAGTTAAGTCTTCCATATTCTACTTTATATTAGCACTCAGCAGTAAACTGCGAATTAAAACCATAAGTAAACATAAAATGCGAATTACTTAATTTATATTAGAGTACTAATTCGCCAAAAATTGGAGGATTTAGTAAGGTTGTGGAGTAGTGTGCCCTCCTACGATGAGTCCTTGGACTCCTTGGAGGTGTCACGTAATAATAATAATAATAATAATAATAATAATAAATATTTATTTTTGTAATATAGTAAATAAAATTTATCCAAAAGCAACATAACACAAATACATTATAACGAGAAGATATGGTTGTTTACGTTATATATATACATATGCGTGTGAAAAACACGCCTGTGTATATATACCTACAGAGTATCTGATCCAAAGTATTGCACGTTATGTTAAGTTTCTTGATATCAATCCATTAGGGTTATCTCGGAAATAGATTGAATATAGTTATCCATCACAATAAAAGAGGGAGGAGTAAGCTCTCTCCGAAGAGTATGTTTGTGTTCAATCATTATGATGGCATGCAGAGTCCTTTAGTGTGCCTTTCAGAAGACTTGGGTGGAGGGTGAAATAAATTACATTATGTTTTTCACACTTTTATCGACATTCAAAAGACTTTAATTGGTTTAGTATGCATATACACCATCTCTATGATTAAAGAAGAATTTTTGTTTCTTGTCGAGTAAAATAAGTGAGGGTTGGATAAAGTATCAGCATTTTCCTTATTCACCGATTTTAGTGTGTTAAACAAACAATCTCTCCCATATTCTTCATAATTAAGAGGTAAGTTTTATTACTTACTTTCTATGTCGTTTCACATACCAAAATTATATTTTATCTACATGCAAACTAGCTAAAACTAAAGACTGTTAGCAGAATCTTTAAAACAACTGTGAAGAAGAGGAATTCATGAGAAGATTCGATACTAACGGAAATCTTGAAGTTACTATTTAAGATCTTGTTAGAAAGAAGTGAGAATCTTAAACTAAGATTAGGTGATGTCCTTTTTCTCTTTGTTCATTTTAAAAATTCGTTAATATAAAGCAGAAAGTGCATGAAACCTAATCATCAAAGCAACTTACTGAAGTTAGATTTACTTATAGACTATTTTCTTGAGTTAGTGAAGCTGCTATGCTTTACAAAATATGTATTAATTTTTTAAAAGCATCGTCCGCGTTACGAAAAAGGTATCGTTTATAAATAATTTTTAAGAAAAATTGTTCTGATAATTGCATAAGATGATGTACTGATACGTGTTTAATATAAAGCCAGTTAATAAGGATTAGATGCCATTAGAACCTAGTATAAAATAATTTATCAAGAGAACGATTGTGTTTCTCTCAAAGCTTTGGATATGCTGCAAAATTTATGGCAGATTTCATCGCTCAAAAATGCTACCCAAAAGTTTCTGGACAAACTGCAAGGATTATATGCTGCCGTACAACTTGACATTTCTAAGTATTTTATTTCTTCGGTAAGAGTCACCTATTATACCTTACTGTATTTTTTTATTATTATTATTTTTTTATTTTTATGTAAACCGAGTCTTTATTTGGTTGGTTGCTTAGAGGTTTTCGAAGCAAGTGATGGGAAAATGCAAAGCATTTTGCATTAGTTTGGTTTTAAATTTCACAAAACTGCTTAAAAGATACTTGAAATATTATTTGTTCCTGGTGCTCAAAGATTGCCAATAGTGTCCTCTGCAAGAGACAAAAGACAGGAAAATACTACAGGTGGTTCTCGACAAGACACAATTTACCAAACATGTCTTTGGTGCTAAGTGATAGAGTACCTATAAACAAATTCATACCAAAAAAAAAATGAAAATGAAAATGGAAATGAAAATAAGCAAATCAACTCAATGCTGAAATGATTAGTTAGATGCTAGATGAATAAACAACTGAAGTCTAAGCACACAATCATCCCAAGAAATAAACTGGAAGCGAATAGTATATTAGCCAATGCTGTTTCGTCACCCGATGTTAGATGGATATAACGGGCCAACACACAGACACACACAAATTCGAGAGCAAACAGCAATACTACATAATCACTAATAATACCCGTTTTATTAGTGTAAATTTGATTTCTTGTTTACCAAATATTCGTAAATCTGTTTTCACTTGTTCAGGTTCATGCATTCAGTGCTCCGAATTCAGTGTATTCGAAGAAAAAAAAATACATCTTCAATTCAGAAATGGAATCCCCTGTTTACCTTCTCCTCGTTATAGCAATTTCTTTATAGATAAATTTGAAGCAAATAGCCTTTTATGGATTTTGCTTAGTATTTACCAATGATAAATAAACAAGACAAACCCTCCATCCAGTTATTAAGAAACGAAGGTTAAACTGTTCCTTTCCTCTGGCAGGCTCTTTCTGCATTGCATGCAAATGAGTTCCGAAACAATGAAATAAAACTCCTAAGAGGATAGATTTGCTATTTGCTTTCTATCACGAAAGATAAGTTTCAAGTGTCATATACATACAAAATCTTTGCTAATATTTAAAAATCGTAAATTATATCCGCCAATAATAATAATTGCAATTGCATAATTTATACTGTTCAATTGACAATGAATTTTATTACCTGCAAATGTAAACAGTGAGAGCTGATTTGCAAGAACAGTTGAAAGTATCTCATACTGCACAGTTATCACTAAAAGTAGACAAACAGACAGATAATAATGCACATAATATGGAACATAATGGACATAATAATAATAATGGATAGACAAATGATAATTCCACTGTGAATAGGTTCATCCGAGTTTATGATCCTAGTTCTAGTACTCATTTGAAAAGTTGTAAACACTGTTTTTCAATGACTAGTTATCACTCATTTTAAAGTACAGCTTTGAACTCGCGGCACTAAAACTATTCATTCTTTTCATTCGTTCTGCCTCCGTCTTGTAGAACGGACATACAAGTTGATAGAAAGCATGGTTTCATTCAAATCATTCAAGAATAACATAAATACTTTTTTTTTTCTTTTCTCCTGTCACTTGGTGTCATATTTAAAAATAACGGAGGTCCTATGTTGCAAATATCTGTTTGGAATTTATTCAGTCTCAAAGATGATAATGGGGGGGGGGGGGGATCTTCAGCATTACGAGTACTTAATTGTGTGTACCATAGAGAGCCGTGCTTTCATTTACTCTCTCTCTCTCTCTCTCTCTCTCTCCATCCCCTTTTCCCTCTCGTTGTATATAGCAGTGATGTTGTTCGCCAAATCAACAGCAAATCTAATCCTCAATTTTTCTGACGGTAATGAACAAACTCTAGAATACGTATTTCTATAATCTTAAATACTAATCTCCTAACCCTATTTCAGTTGGGATTAAATAAGCTTATAAATCCCAAGTACATGTCATAACATCTTAGTCTATACACATGAAGAGATTTTTTTTTTGAAATAATTATGTCCATAGATGTTTCTCGACATAAATACATCCAAGCTACCTCTTCTCTTTCTTTCAAGGCACATTTTACAAGGAAACAACTATTAGCCATTTGAATGCTTTCTATCTTCTTTCATCCTAATTTCTATCCAACCACCATACACTAATGCACTATAGGTTGATCAATCTCACTGACTCTCGGAATACTGACACTGTTATTTTGTTCTTTACTACAAAAAGAAAGTCCACATTTGGAAATATAGACGCATATAGAATAATCTGTTGATATAGAAGAATAATCTGTTGATTTCAATGGAATCAATTGCGATGATAAACAGGAACAAAATATATCGAACAAAAGTGTATGCGCACATGTACACATAGATAAAAATGGGGAGGAGAGGACAGATTTCAAGAGAATACAAATTGCAGTACAATGGTTAAGCATTTCTTACCAAGGCGATGGTTCTATTTACACAGTCAAGGTTAAGGGTGTCTTGCAAAACAAAACACAACAAAGAAGTAAAAACAAAATAAACCTTGTGTGAGACCAGATTTGTAAACTGGGTCACGGTGACTGTGTACCATTCCTAGGTGTAAGCTTTTGTATTAAGGCGCATGCCTGAGCGTTTCTAAAATATGTGACGGGTATTGAATTAAAAATGATGTAATCCTTTACTAACTTAAAATGATCTTAGCAGTTTGTTTTTGCTGTCTGTCAAGAAACATAAATAAAATAATAATAATACGGAATAATGTGAAAAGGATTGTATCAAGAAACATCCTACATTAGGAAAAAATGCAAGATATTCATAGCAGATTACTTTTCCTTCTTACAACTTTGAATAACTTTCATCGAAAGTTTTTCCGGTGGTTAGGTTATTGTTTAGAATATTTGCTAGGTTAAATTCATAATACGCTTTGTTATACGAGTGCTCAAAATGTATCTTTCTGTTTTTAGAGAGGTGTAAACAAATATAAGTACATAAACATTGTATTTAATAGAAGAAACTTAGATGACTAAAATCGAATCGATAGAAAGTGTCCCCGATTCGGTTCACCTTAATGCTAACCTAAACTATAATTCTGTAATTATTACTCCTCGGCTATCCAACTTTGGTGTACGTGAGATCATACCTACGTGAACATGCTCAATATGACCTTGGGATCCAGAAAGTCTTCAAATGTCAGCAGTCTGTTTGTAACTTAATTTATAGCTGTTGTTTTCTGGTAATGTATATTTTGTATTTCTCTTTTCATGTTATGCACCCGATGAAGTCTTCTAGGAAGACGAAATTAGCCCTTCCTTCAAGATAATAAATGGATTTTTTTCCTATAAATATATACAGACTGCTGTACTGTAAATATAAATAATTTAACATAAATAAATGAATATGAGATTTGTCACTAAGCCCATCGCACACTACATATGCTATACTATTTAAGAAAGAGTTCACAAATATCATCAGAAAAAAAAAAAAAAAAAAATTCATAAATTTTTTTGTAGAATTTAGGTTTAGTATATCACTTACTTTAAGATCGTATGTCACTCTAATGTATAAATAAGGAAGACAATATTTATACTAGGATGTTGAAATTGTGCTGAACTTAGGTCACCTTTCACACAAATCATCATTTTATGTATTTAACTACTTCAGAATGATTTACTGCGAGGTAACTCTACTAACAGTGGTTCAAACAACTATTCAAACTATTCGTTTTCCTTTCCTTCTGGTTTTTTTTTTTTTTTTTTTTGTTGTTGTTGTTTTGTTTTGTTTTGTTTTGTTTAATACAAGGTTACCAGGTTTTATTATTATAAATAGAATATTTATATATATACAAGCAAAACGTCATTATTACATTTATTGTTCAGGACAAAGTGCTAAATACATTCATTTTGATAAGTATCCACAATAGTAGCAATTTTTGTCACTACCCTGCCTCATTACACTCGGTATACTACCTTTCTCATTATCCTGCAGGTTTTATTTTTATTTAATTTAATTGATATTTGATGTGCTGTTCCAGTTATTCTGTAGTAGGATTCAAGCAGCGTTTCTAGCATGGCTGTATAATGGCATAAATATTTTGCTTTGAATATTTTACGTTTGAGTATGAGTGCGTCATCTTAGCTTTGTTTCCAGAAAATCAGTTTATTATTATTATTATTATTATATTATATTCTAACGATTGTAATCTGTTTAGTATGTAGTCCGCACAGAATGCGTATGTTCAAATGCTTTTGCATAATGTCTTATAGATTAGTGTTTTATGTATGTGAGTGACATTATCTAGAATTTGTTAGTAGATAGTTTATATGGCTATTCCAATTTAGCTCTTCATCGAAGTAAAGTTTGAGTTATCGTGTTGTATTGAGCTGCGTGATAGTTGTGATTTTAATAGAGCCAGTGCATAGGAGAATGGATGTCAGATAGTGAGATACTTTGTTTCTATGGTTTGGGTCTGTGGGTTTTTGAATATCATTATTATTTTTTTATTCTTCGGAGTTTATGCGTTTGAGATTTTCGGTTAGCGAGATGGTGACCAGATTAATGATGTGTTGCATGTTTGTGTACGTTGTTTTTGCATCATTATGGATAGACATTATGGCCGTGTCTGCATATCGAAAGCTATTATTTTCAAGAAGAGTTGGTTAATGTCGTGCGTGTATATGTTAAAAACAGAACTGGAGAGAAAACAGTGCCTTTTAGATCTCTACAGGTTACAGATAACTCTCTGCTGTAAGTTGATCCTATATGCGCGATGCGCTTTCAATTTTTTATGTACATTTTGAGCCACAGGAGTAGATGTCCTCCAATTCCGATCCAATCTCCAATGTCCAACAAGTTTTTGTACGTTAGTGCATCGAATACTTTGGATAGGTGTCGATGATGATGATATTAATAATAAAAAAGCATCTTTATTGTAAAAATAACCTCCAGTTGCATATAAGAAACTAACAGAAAATAGAAAACATTAATGTTAACAAAAATTAAGATTTATTTAGTTTAAAAAGAAGTTAATTTATTTTCTATAAATCATTCGTTTGACTAGAAATGGTAGAAACTTTCACTAACCGGTAGGTGACCAGCATAGAGGAGGATAAGGTAATTAGAAAAAGTTCCATGCACGGTCTCAAGAATAGGCTTCCCAGATTATTTGCAGGGGGGAAGATAAACCGGGGGGGAAGGACTGACACACCCCTATGAGTCTAGTTACCTCATCTTCAGTTATAAAGTTGTTCTTCTCATTCTAACTTAAATGATTTTTGACTGCACTGTGGAGGCGTATAATCAGTGATTTCTTGAATTGCTTATAATCTCTTCATACTAATCCTGAACATGCTGAAGAAACCGTGATGTATATTTTATTTAACATATTAATGTGAAGTTATTTTAATAACTACTAAGAAGACCACAAACACAGGATTAATTGTTCGTAAAAAAATCATCATTCAATGTTAAATATTAACTCTAGGGTTATAAAGGAACTTACGGTTTTCTCATTTATATATTCACACTGATCCAATATAATCGTAAATTCCTTTTACAAAGTCGCAAATTTACAGCCTTTTAGTTTTTCAGTTTGCAACTAATGAGAGGATTTATTCGATGTCATTTTTTTGTTGCTAAGTTCACATTCCATTTAATAATGATATTATGTCCTAAAAAAAAAAAAACAGGTTACGAACTTGATTGATCTTAACTCGAAGTAGTGATTTCTATTAATGCTAAAGGATTTATCAAATTAAACCCACTCCGAGTGGTTTTTTTTTTTTTTTTCTTTTGCTGTCTGCAAAAGAAAATAAATTGTTCCCATGTATCATTGCAAACCGCCAGTCACGGCTAGACTTCAGTCTGGAAAAGAACAAAGCGTCCGTTTAGCTTGACGTTTTAAGAATCTGGCATTGAAAAACGGTGCTAATTTATTTGCGTCTGTAGAAGAAGAAGATACTGCTTTATCTTCCGTTGTGCTTATTAAATCATGTTTTAACGAAAACTGGGTTTTTAGAAGCGTTTGTTGTCATTGCTGTATTTTTATTCTTCTCATTTTATTTTGGGTTTTCCAATCCTGAATGGCTGTCTGGCGTATGAAATTTGTCACTGGGAAATGGCAGTATAATTAATTTTGAAATGAACACACACACACACACACACACACACACACACACACACACACACACACACACACACACACACACACACACACACACACACACACACACACACACACACACACACACACACACACACACACACACAGATTTAATTCATTCCCAAAATTCGCTCTTGACGGAATTTATTATTTTTTTGGATTAGATATTAATGAGTCGAACATTGTCATCTTTTAAGACAACAAAGTCTTTCATTAATATGCCGTTTGGGTATACACTAAAATTTTTAGTGTGAGAGAAGAACATGTCGAAATCCCCTTCCTTTTTTTTTTTTTTTACTCAAATTTTTGTTTTCGCTGAAATGGAAAATAATAATAAAAAAAATCTTCTGCATTCATGGTAGACTTCTTACAACCCCATTCTGATGATGAAAACATCATCAGAATGGGGTTGGGCACCGACAGTCCAATATATACTAAGTTCTTAAGAAAATTTTCTGAATATAATTGTCTGAAAATATTTGTAAAGGGTTACGTAGAGATTATACATCCGATTGCATTCGTTTCAAACATCTTATCTCACTATAATTAATCTTATTCCCGACGTTTTTGTTTTCGCCTTTCACCACAAGAAAATTAAAGAAACTAACTCTCTCTCTCTCTCTCTCTCTCTCTCTCTCTCTCTCTCTCTCTCTCTCTCTCTCTCTCTCTCTCTCTCTCCCTCTCTCTCTCTCTCTATTTAACCATTGCAACTGTTCTAAGTAAAGAATGAACAATAATGTTATTCTTTCTTGTTATTCTTTCATTTCATTCCAAAGATACGAACGAAACTTTTCTAGTTTAAAAGCTGCTGTTTTATTCTTTCATTTGGTGATAGACTTGAGTTTTCTACACTTCAACGTATTCCCTAGAGGAACGGCTTAAACGCTCTTTTTATCTGACAGAACAGCAAGATAATTGGATTCGGTGATGTAATGAAAACGAAATGGAAATAATCTTACATCGGTTGCATGTTTCCTTTCAAATAAAGACGAGAAATGTATTCATTGTTATTTATACATACACTATGCATACGTATTGTATGAACACACACATTGAAAAGTGTTCGATGTCTTTTTTTCCTTTCAATCGCACTCATTCGCCGAAATATATAATGATCATCATTGATTTGTTTTTTCATTAATGAAAGAGAGAGAGAGAAAGAAATTCTTAACGCATACTATAACGATTTTTAATTTTTATATTTTTCTTTGTGATAAATTCTCGACCAGTATAATACACATTGAGGCATTGAGAATAAAATACGGTTGTAGAAATTTGTAGTGACATCAAAAATGTGCCTCATTTACAAAGAATGGACATTCTGGATGTCTTGTATTTCCATATTCATAAACTGCCGCAGAACTGGTACGATTTCTGCCGATGTCGATGTGATACGTTAAAAAGGTACCGATATCTTTGCATGATTTAATAGTTTCTCATAGGCGACTCAGAGAAGTTACTAAATAAAATAAAGAAAGTGGCAAAAAAAAAAAAAAAAGAATAAGATGATGTTATCGAAATAGGATATAAATCGGCCGCTCAATTTTGTAATCTTGTAGATGCTACAGTTACTGATGAACAATGATGGTATTCCTAAGAAGACTGTAAACAGAAAAAAAAACAACAACAACAACTTGTCAAACGAAAGAGGAAAAGGAAAATCAAAACTGACAGATACTATTAGTCAAAATAGCAACATCATATTGCAAATCCAAACTGGAGAAGCAAGGTACTCGACAGACAGGATTGAAGGCAACAAATACAGGAGGTCAAGGTTCGATTTGGGCTGTAGCGCCATAGGAAAGAAGAATATGTCACATCGTTTGAACCAATTCCTTCTTTGCAAGAAAGAATTCCATAAAAAGTTGTTCACATATTTAGCAGCTGTATAAAGACCTGTTTGCTGCATTTATGACAACGCTCTTCAACTTATCGCCATATAAACTATCAAATCATTTTATTTTAAATCTAAAGGGAGTATTATTGATCAGAAAGCTGAGCAGCATACATTTAAGGACGGGACATCGCCGTTCTGAGAGGGACATGTGTCACCGCAATACTCTTGCTTATATATTAGACTCTACAGTGTATCTGTAACGAGATGAATGGTATTTCTCAAACGCCAAAGCCTTTCCGAGGTAAAGCTTATACAAATTCATTAAACTTCCATAAATATGATGTACACTTACCTTATACTTCTGTATCTTATAACGTTGTATTCTTGAACGAGCGGAGAGTGATTTTTGTAATAGGATGTTGCTACTTGTTGGCTTTATAATTTTTGGAGAAAAAAGTCCCTTAAAGACACGAAGGGAAATGAAAGAGTAAAAATAAAAACATCAGCTCTTAGCAGAGACTCATCCTGAATAGTGGGCACTTTTGTTTCAATCTTTTTTTAACATGCCAGTTTTGAATTCCAAGGATGGTTTTATTTGGTATACAGATGACAGAATACATTAAAACCGAGCTTGCCATTTGATTTTGTTGTGGGTGCATCTAGAAAGGATGATTCTCCGTTCTTTTTATAACTCAACAATAAATTTGATCGAAGCACGACAATTACGGAGCTAGGTTAAATATATACGAAAATTCTCTACGGAATGTTTCCAAACGATGAAAATATTGTCTTTATATCTATCAAGCGTGCAGACTTCAAGTGCTGACTGAATAATATATTCAAACGGCTCTATGAACAGGTTAGAAAGAGGAATGGGCAAAACAGGGAGTTTTTGTTGCGAAATTAAAGACATACATAAACCATCAGGGTCATCTTATTTTAAATCTAAATGGAGTGCTTTTCATCCAAAGGTTAACTCATCAGAGCTAAGGCGGAGAGGCGAATACAAATATTGTGAACTGAAAAGACATGCAGATATGGAAATAAAATAGGACCCAATAAAGCAAACTCAAAATTATATAGCTACAGTAATATATCAAGACGCTAACTGTAGACAAATAATCAACCAGTGACTTGTGATATCATTGTTTGATCCATAATTCCTTTGTTTATGACAAGGCAAACTGAACCCCCACCACCAAAAAAAAAAAAAAAAAAGAGAGAAAAAAATCTTTCAGGACAGCAGGAAACAATACTCACAGAAATTAAATCACTGATATTATAGTTCAACCGGACTAAAAGAACGCTTCAAAATATATTCAGATGATAATGCATTATAGATGAGGCAAAGAGAATTTCAGACTCAACGAATGGAAGTAAATAAGTAATCATGTACATTCTGTATGAAGTCACTGTAGCTTATTGCGAGGTAAACTTGGAAAAAAAACAAGAAAAAAAAGTGTTTTTTCTTCTTGTAGATACGTAGTAATTACAAGATAAAAAGGCACCTCATTACAAGCAATGTAAGATGATAGAACACAATTTTTTTAACGATGTCATTTAAGATAAACGATAGCGATCTGTGGTGACACCACGCCAGGAAAGTTAACTCAAAAAAAAAAAACAACAAAAAAAAAACCACCTCTTCTCTTGTGCATCACTAAACATTTCCAGTCAAGTAAGCCTACATCATATGTAAATCGAATAAATCACTTGGTCATAATTCTCCTTATTGTTTAAGAGTATTCTGATCGTAGCCTAAAGCTATTCACCATATAATTCTTAAAATATTTAGGCATTTCACTTTCTCTTTCACCAATCCATCCTGTACAGAAGTGGCATGCGCTTTATTGATTAGTAGCAGAAGAAGAGCATGTCACTATTTTGTCATTCTCTTTCATTTAATGCTTGCCGTTCGATTATCAATCAAGCAGCACCCGATATGTTTTTCGGAAGAGGATAATGGACCCCCTTTCTGTTCGCGAATTTATTTTTTATGTATTTTTTCTTTAGCCACCGAATCTCGATTACCAAACATGTTCTCAGAATGTGTATATATAAAAAAGAGAACTTTTTGCTTACTAAAGCTAATATTAATTTTTTTTCTTATCCGGTAGTTTTCAGCTAGGAATATTGTTCGTGGAAGTTTTTACGTCATTTTTGATGCACTGACGTGCAGTATTGTTCATAGACTTTTTTATGTACTGTTCTTTTTCGGTGCTAACGGCAGCATTGTTCACAAGCTGTTGTCCTACGTCACGGACTGATCTCAAATCAAGCTTCTCTCTCTTTGCCCGTTAACCCCCTCTTCCCTCCCCCTTTTCCAAAAATTGATATTCGAGCCTTTGCTAGGTGACAGGTTGATTAATGAGTATCACTTCTGACAAGAAGAGTAAGTAATGGGGAGGATGCAGAATTATTACGTTCTTTCTTTCTCTCTTTCTTCCCTCTGGTATCATGGTTGCAGGAGACAACACGATGGGAACTGAATGGGGGAAAGGAAACACAAAAATGAAATGAAATAGCAACAGCAATGCATATAAAAGATGAAGTAGCCATTTACTGTTTTATTATCACCGACAGGACTTTGGGAGAGAATATAGTTTTGTCACACAGTCATATTTTAACGAGCACATATTATTAGGTGCCACTGCTAACGTTTGGGATATAAATATTGATTATAATACGAAACTTTGCCATTCAACTTGTGCACTAGAGTACCGTTGTATTCCTTTGCTAATTACTTGAAAGATTTAAAACTAAATGTTTGCCAAGAATTTAGTCAAACGGCCGTTTTACGAAATCTTAATGTCATTTGTTATTATGGATATGTCAGAGATTTTTACTTCTCCGAAATCTGAGCCTTCTGTTTCCTACTGTTAATATTATATACATTTTATATCTATATATTATATATATAAAATACTGTAGATACCTTGAAAAAGAATATACGCATTTATCAGACAGGATATGTTTATCTTCCTTCGCCGTGATCTTATAGAAAGAAAACATCTTGTTTATTTTCTAGATATGATGAGGTCACTCGAGTTGCTGAGAAAATTGCAGGGAATATATGAACCATTTGTATTGTTTCTAAATAATCAAAAACCTATGATTATGATCGTGATTCCCAACATGAATCTATACGAAACTAGAATACAGAATCGGTGCCTGAACATGGCTTCTGCCTCCACCAATCCTTTGCTCTATACAAAGAGTAGAGCTATAGCGGTGACGATATCGAATTGAGAAAACTACATACGTTATAGAATAAGCCACTGGTTAATGATTATAACCTGCGAGAGGTGTGTTCTTCTGAATGTTTTGACTACTTACCGTGATTTGAACAATAATTCTAATAAAGGTTCTTCCTGTTGTAAACAGGATTTAAACTTACAGTATGTCTATCCTAACCAGAACATCATCGTTACTGAATGAGCTATGGAGGATCTCGAAGAGAAGAATAATTTAAACATATCGTAGGAACATTTAAACGTATCGTAGGAACGAGCATAAAAAATGATATTTTTGCAGCTACTTACATTGGCTACATAGGACAGTCTTTGTAAATCAAATGAATAGAAGACCTGGTGATATGTAATATGAAAAACATCAAAGTCACAGTAGACGAATTTTACTGCAAGGAACTCCGCATAGTAAACAGGGATATCTCTGCTTTTCTTTCCATTTCATATGAGGTAACTGAAGCAAACAACTTCACATTAGTTAAGCAACGATTTTCCAGTTTCTTGGTTAATAAAAATGGTAAAAATAACTGAACAGCAAATTCATTTTCGAAAAGAAAGTATGACAGTAAAATTCTGCTTAACTTAGTCTGCTTAACTCCTGCTCATGGTACATCTTTACACACACAATCTCTGTTGTTCCGCAACTTCACTTGAGTCAGTATTAACTGTTAACCAGTGCGAGAGAATCTGCTTCCTGTGGTCCTTTACAGTTTCAATGCATAACAAGCCCCAATGGAGAATTGTATATCGGGTATGTTTTTCTATGAATAAGTGGGATCATAATTCAATGTTATGTCAATATAATTCATCCTCTCAGATTCACCTAGTTGGGAGACCTCTGTTGTAGTATGATGTTCTGCACACAGTTAACTCAGGTATTGATATTTTTCAATTATTGAAAAGTACCAACCAGCGAACAAATAAACAAACAAGTCATAAAAGTATATCTAAATGATATTATTATTATTACTGAGTTTGATCACTCGTTTTGATACCACAGATATTCTTCAAAGAAGCTATTTTCAGTTTATGTTAGTATTTGTTCTAGTGAAAGTAACATCTAGTTCCAGATAGGAATTCTATATATATATTTTGAAATACCGTTAATTTCTTTTATTCATCGACATGAACTTTCACATCTATTACTTCTTCATATAATAAGTCCACTTCTTTCTGACTTTTGTTTTCCGTCTAAGCAACAATTCGTCCTGAACCAAATGTGAAATCGTTTATGCTGAGTAGACATTACAAACTGGTTATTGTAATGTCTACTCAGCATAAACGATTAGCTTGCATTTTAAATTCATAGGTGTAATATTTGCACAACCTACAGCCAAAATAGTCAATCTGCTTGCATAAAGAAATACATGGTATAAATAAATCGCCACAATTATTTATATTATTCTGTAGGGTATTTTAACTGATAGAATAATGATATTACATCGAAGTCGAACTAACAACAAAAAAAAGTGAATGCGAAAATACGAAAAGTCCAAAACTTGTCTCATATCCAAATGACAATTTTTCTGTCGCTATTTTTCGCCAGAATTGCCTTCAATAATTCTCTTTCTCGTTCTTCTAACCTTGTTAAAACACATTTGGCAATCAGCCATCCACCATCCATTCAAATCCAAGCTCAAGGCACCAAACTGTCTTTCACTTATTTCATTTCTTTATTGTCATTTTTTGAAAGTCTTATATCTTAAGCATTTATTTAAAAGTTTGAGATTTAAACAAGTAATTAAATTGGTGACTAATAAGGGTTTCTTCTTTCTCAAATAAATTTCAAATAAATCTTTCTGAATGGAATAAAGATTCAAGATTGATGATTCAAGTTATGGTGAATCAATAATTTTCCTCTCAGAAAGATTGGGAAAGAATTGTCATTTTAGACAGATAAATATTAGTGCAATATTAAATATTAGTTGCATATTAATTTTATTGAAAAATGTCTAATTATTTTAAGAGAAAGTTTTCAGAATTATAAAGAACATACATTTTTCTCTTTTGCTTGTTTTATATAAGTATCAGAAGAATCCATAAAACTTAGGCTGTTCTCGAATTCTTTGAGGAAATCAGTGACAGCGAAGAACTTTTCACATTTCGCCTAGAAGTGTGGAAATGTTTCCTAGTGTAACTGATGCCAGAAATTGGAACGCTTTGGAATACAAATACATAGCTATTTTCAGTTTATGTTAGTATTTGTTCTAGTGAAAGTAACATCTAGTTCCAGATAGGAATTCTACATATATATTTTGAAATACCGTTAAATATATTTTTTGAAATACCTCTTTGGAAGACCATTCCCTAGTCTTCCAAAGAGGTTTTCCATATAATATATGGCGGAAATTTTACTCAACATAAAAATAAAAGAAGTAGGCTTGAGTTTGGCCTATACCAAAGCATTTAGTCTAAGTGGTAAAGTTTTTCTAGCCATTTCTGACAGCTTTCAATCAGAAATTCAGTCCTACACAAAGGACTGTTCTTGAATTCTGTGAGCGATGTTGGTTTCTAAGGACGATTCCTTGACTTCGTCTACATCCCGCAAGTGTTTAGTCCCGTTTAGATCAAGCCTTTGGACTTGCTAGTTTATTAGAGGCACGTTATTATCCTCAAAATAAGTCACAGTAAACTTTGATGCGTGGCATTGTCTTGTTACACATCAAACTTTACTATTGATGAGGGGGGGAAACTGTCTTGTCTTGCTGAACCGTATATGGTTCTTAGCATTCCATGAGTTTAGGAAGAGTATTTTTATTTAAAACGTCGAAATACACTTCTGCATTAATGATAACGTCAATAAAAACAAGTGCAATGCCATACCACGAAAAACACGCCAACGCTTCTACTAATATGAGTTGCATTTCAGACTACGCAGTACTGCTCAAGAGTTAGCTGGTCTGCTACTACATCTAGATTCCTCTACCTAATGAAAACACTTTAGCGAAGTTTATCATTGCAAAGTACTCCTTTCCAGTCGCTCAGAGCATAGTTGTTACTGTTTACAGTGCCACTGTGTTTATCGCTAAACATGAATTCTCGTTATCATATTCGAAGTGATCATGCTCTTCATTCAACCTGTGTATGATATATATTGATGTCTCTAGAGTCTAGAAGGTTATCTGCATTCATTTATATAGTCTCTATTTGCGTGTTGCGCATGTTTGCTAGAATGTTCAAATACTTTTGAAAAATAGCGTAGTTTCACTCGAAGAACCTCTCGAGTAGATCTATGATATCTGTAACGTGTAATGAGAAAACACAGTGTCAAAAACCTGTGATGAGGGAAGAGAGTATTGCTAGGCATTTTTCTCAAGTAATAAATCAGTATCTTGCAATTATTCTTTTGACTAGGTGTTCTCATTGATCATGCAGCTTGTGTTTGAAATAGGATAGAGCCTGTTTTCGATAGGGGTAGGAGTATAAGGAAATGAAGGAAATTTAAACACTGGCCTGACTACATTATATATGACAAGGAAAGACCACATGGCACTCCTGTATTGTGAAGCATGCAATAAGGGTCAGTCAGTAAACTAAGACCGGAAGGGGAAGTTAATGAAACTAGGACAGTACTGAATTAAAAGAGGCTACCTTAGTATGGACAGTTAAATTTAAGTAAACTAGAGGGACATGGATAAAAACGGTGTGGGTTCTCAACCATTTAGTTTTATATTATGTTGATAATGAGATCGAACCACAGTTGTTTTGTGACAAGAATCACAAAAATGTGTTTCAGAAATACCTTAATCTCCGACTTGTACTTTTGTAAATATTCCCATCAAATGCTGCTCCAAAACAAGACTTAGCGCTAATATTAGATGTGAATTTAAGAGCAATTTACATCCCATTGCCTCCACAAAGAAGTAAGTCTTCTAACAGGATAGGAAAGGGGAAAAAAAGAAAAAGAAAAATGGAACTGAGAATTTCTCTAATATGCATATTTTTGGTATTCAAACGCATATACCGTTTAGGAAAATATTAGCTTCTTGAGAATGCTGGAAGATATGCCCTCCTGTTATTATTCTTTTTTTAATATAATCACTGTTGTATATTCAGTTACAGTTAGTGCAATCAGTCGATGTCAGTTTTGATATTTTTAAAGAGCAAAATAATAGCTAGCACATGGTACACAGTCTCTGATCACCAGATGGAGACACGGGTAACATGAGACGCTCTGTCTTTGCATGATGATTCATGTAATGGTATAGCTATCGAAAACCTATTGTGAAGCTTAATTTTCTGTCATCACCCGGTTTTTATTACTTTATGCAAGTTTATGGGCAATTATCAGAAGTGCATTATCCCAATAGTGCAGTTAACAGCTTTTTTTTTTAAAAAAAAAAAAGTTTAGGAGAAGCAGTGTAACGCTAAATGCACGCAATCTGGTCACAAAATTTAACTAAACATGGTTATATCGCAATGATAGTAGAATACTGAAAGACTGTTTAACTAGAATGGTCCTGCACGCTATTTAGGAAATTATTCCATATTTGTTTGATACATGCGATGCACGTAAAGTGAAACTTCTCTGAAAAGGAATTTGTTTATTTAGCTAACATTAAGTTGTCCATAATTATTAGAGTTGACGACCACGAAATTAACTTTGTTGGGGGGGGGGGGTCTGTCATTGGCTACGTCTTATTTCTTACTTCAATAGGAAGAACAACGAGCATACAATATTTAGTTTGAATATAATATAAGCCATTATTTAATTGTTGGCGATGCAAGAAAAATTTATGAGAAACATGAGGTGTTTTTTATTTATTTATTTTTTTTTTTTAAGGAAGTTGAGCTCATTTCAAGGTGGGTGGTTAGGGAACATAAACAAATTCTATTTATTTATTTTTAATTTTTAAAAGAATTTTAGTAAACTGTTGGCGATTATCGAAATACTTAATTTTATTCTGCATTGCACACCTGTCATCAAATACATACACCTAAATATTAATCCTTATGGCACTAATTCTGTACTCAGCGTTTTTTTTTTTTAGAAATTTCCTTAAGTTAGTGACGTTCTTGATCACTGATTTTGAACAATTTTGACAGGACAAAGTGAAGAATAATTTATATAATATATATATATACCATAATCGAGTAAAATGAAAAAAGGTGGCAACTCTGATGACGAATCAGGGCCCTGCTCTATGAGGAATTTATGTGACAGTTGTTTCAGCTACTAAAATTGAGCATATTTCGTCATATTTTAATTGCAAACAATGCCTCCCCCACTCAGCCATAATTGTCATCGGAATTGGCTTCTTTAAAATATTTCAATTTGAGTAATAAACAGTAATATGTACAAAAATCCACAGCGGTTTATTCCAGAGCAATTGTGTTTATCATAAATTAAAGGGATAAAAATCCCTTATTATTTTACAGCCAGCATGCGCAACTAGTTTCGCATACTGGCTGTAAAATAATAAGGGATTTTTATCCCCTTAATTTAATTAACTTCGCCAGAAAAAATAGCCGTTTGGCTTTTCATCTATGTTTATCATAGTCAATTGCTAAAAATTGGTAAAATTTTATTCCATTTAGTATTTTAGTGTTATCAGTAAGAATGAGATTAAAATCATAAACAAAATCTTTAATTTGATAAAATTGAATATTTGACAAAATTAAAGTGAACGGCAATAACTTATATGGTGAGATCCAACTGCTGTTCAAAACTGTTCGAAAAATTAAAAGCAGTCGATAGGATTTAGTGTTCAAAATATTCGCAAGTTGCTTTGAAGTTTAATAGCAGACAAAACACTCCTCACTGCAATGCATATGTGAGAGTTTTTTTTTTTTTTTTTTTTTTAATTCTTGTCAGTAACTGAGCCGACAAGAGAAATCGCATGAGTGTGGACATTATATAACTGAAATGTGCACAAAGTTAAATTTTGACAGGACAAAGTAAGGACAATATATATATATATATATATATATATATATATATATATATATATATATATATATATATATATATATATATATATATATATATATATATATATATATATACTGTATATACACACACACACCATAGTCGAGTAAAATGAAAAAGGTAGCAACTCTGATGATGAATCAGGGCCCTGCTCTATGAGGCATTTATGTGACAGCTGTTTATGGTGCTAACATTAAAGCATACTCATTCGTCATATTTTAATTGCAAACAATGCCCCCCCCTTTTTTTTTCATTTTCTACTTGGCACTCGTTTTGATAGCGAACTTACGAGAATCTAATTTTTTAAAAATATTTTCCCATAAAAATCTTAATTGAGAAGTTGAAATATTAGCCACACATGTTGGGGATATATCGGGGGAGGATAATATTTCTCTAGCTTATCATTTTATGTTTGCTCTTCTTGAAAAATAACAGATTAAAAAAATTTTTTTTTAAAACCTGCATCCCTATAGATGCAGCGTTCTTAATTAAAACCACACAATATGTGTGTGTGTGTGTGTGTGTGTGTGTGTTAAACCCACCTGTCACTCCTTGCAATATTAAGTATTTAACTTGCTCTAAAGAAAGAAAATGTGTACCCAAGTACTTTACTCAAGAGATCTCAGTTTGCTTAAGCTCATAGATTATCAGTTTTCTTACACGCTTAGCAAAATGTGGTTCTGTGTGTGTGTGTGTGTGTGTGTGTGTATTACTTGATTTGTCAAGAGATTTGAAAAACGTCCACAGCGAAGACTGGCTTCTTCTTTCACCCCCCCCCCCCTCTAAAGTTTTTAAGAGTGAGTGACCGCAAAATTAGCATGCACGAGTAAACTAGAGGCTATCCCAGCCTACTTCTCAATGATTAGAATTTATTATTAAAGATACCATTTTTTTCCGGTTTTTTTTTTCATGCAGTGACTACTTGTTTGGCTCTAAAATAAGAACGATGCACTCAAGAAGTACAATAGCCTGCATTAGTTAGAGCTTACAATTGATAGCCAGAGAGGAATTTGCCATTCATGCTGTTATGAACGCGGTTTAATTGTTTTAATTGGCGATCGTTGCCTACATATCGCCGCATTATTATGAGACTCAGAAATTCTTTCGATGGTGTCTTTCAAATTCATATTGTTATTCATTAGAATTCTCAGATTCATTTGCGATATGTAGTCTGGAAAAAAATAATTCTACGCTTAGCGAGTTTTGATTTCTTTGGGAATCAACTATTTTACTGGGTTTGTGATCGTAATCTTCAAAAGGTATCGTATGTTAATAAATAAATGATAAATAATTAATTTGCAAGAACAGAAATATTTATTTGCGCTCTCTTACAAAATGCTTTTGTTAATCGTTCTTTTATTTAAAAATCGTTACAAACACTCACTGTTTTGTAAGTTATCATGTTGTTTGTAAATCTATGCAAGCGAATTCTCTCTACATCATTAAAAATATTATCATGTAATAAAAGCATAAAGAGCACAAAGGATGATAGACTCATGGTTCCACGAACCCGAACGGGGAATCAGAGAAGTGCAGAAGAAGGTCGACAAGAGATGCCAGCCAGGGGTCTACCTTCCTCTAGTATGAACAGCAGAAAGCACATTTTTGCTTTAGCCTTTATACAATTTTTTTAATTTATAAAAACATGATAAAATTATTTAAAATAAAAAATTAAATATTTAAAAAAATTTAAACATAAAAATTACCAATTTTAAAAATTTTAAAAAACGCTATGGTTTTGCAAACCTGGGGTTTCACAAACTCTTATTCTCTCTCTCTCTCTCTCTCTCTCTCTCTCTCTCCCTGTCTGTCTATCCGTCTCTTCATCTGTTCTATTCAAGGATAGATTGAGTCTCAGTTAGGAGTTCTTTGACATTTTTAATGCATCCAGCTTGCTATTCCTCTGCGGCATTAGCTAAGGGCGAGTCTGATGTCTAATGTCTGCTCAGAGGGCTGGTTTGTCTGTCTTAATTAAAAAAAAAAAAACCTCGAGTTACCAGGGGCGAAAAAAGTTCATCCACTTTCGTATGAGATTCTCTAACTCACCTTCAGGTGAAAAGTTCTTATGAAGGTCTTCGAATCTAGTTCTATGTGCATCGTTATTACAGACGGAACAACGGACACACCCATTATTTTCACCACCTCATCACACCTTTACCCCGCCTACAGCAGTGATTACAGATGCCTTGGGGTTAAAACTACTTTAAAAAATAATATTATACTATTATATATCAATATACTATTAAAATTCTTGACATTTTGTCAGAATCATGAAATGCAATTTTTCCCATTCATAGATTATTTCCTTACTTGTTCCCCCCCCCCCCTCTCTCTGTAATTTGTATTTTCTACATACTCCTTTTTTTTTTTTTTTTTGAAGCAACCATCTCTCCCTTTTTTTTTAAATCCTTGCTGTCTCTATGACGTCATTGTTACATATTTACTGTCTTCAAGGGCTTCAAAAGATATTTCGGTAACAGCATGGTGCAAGCTTCTCTATCACTGCCTTGTCAACACACTAATTTCAGACAAGGGAGGGGTTACCGGGATTCATTCGACTAATCCATCAAGTTACTTAATATCTCGACCCGTTGCGTCACTTCTTTTGCTCTTAGAGTAAACTTAAAATGCAGAATTCTTTCGTTTACAGTCGCAAGAATGAATCGATGCTAAAGATAACAGTTGTGGAATCTAAATGAATGTTTTAGAAATAATATCCTCATTAGTAGTTGGAGAGGAATGTCACAGGAGATATATAATGTACTCAGGATCGACTTGGAAAACAAAAAAAAAGTCCGCACTAATTCGTAGCTTCTCTGTTGTACTTTAAAACAAAGTACAAAACATGTATTAAGAAAGTATCAAAATTGATAAATTTTTTAGATTCTCTCATTCTGGAGTCATATAATTATAATTAAAACAAAAGCAAATGTAAACCCACAAAATTTCGTCTCCGAAAGTTTAAAATAGATTGTTTTCTAATTTTGTAATGAACTTGGAGTAATCTGTGTCGTTATTGATGCATCGCTTCAGCTGTCCTTTGTTATATTAATGTAAAATTATGATACCGTAGAACATGTCTACGAAGGTTTATGCAAGTTAAACCATAGACCTGTGGTTGATGTGTTGCGTCAGGATGTGGTGAGCCGATCAAGATAAATCTCTTTTTGTTTCGTGAGGACGTTCGATAGCGCAAGCAACGTGTTGGTATTAAATTTTGATTTTAAATATGAAACATATAATTTATTCAAAACAGCATATGGAAATGCTGCTATGAGACATGCGCAAGTGTTGCGGTTCTGTCCATTCAAAGAGAACTTCGACTGCAAGTGATCCATACTCTGGATCAACAAGAAATGAGTGAATAGTGGATAGCATACACGCTCTCTGATTAACAGGCTTTGGATTATCATCCCATCTTGGGCATGGATGTTTGTAAACGCATGTTCTAGACCAGTGCTTCACAACTTCTGGATGTCAGGGTTCCCTTTGCAAAAATTAAAATATTTCATGCCCCCCCCTCGAAAAAAATCGTAATAAAAAGATATATTATTATAATATTTATTGTATTTATATTCAATACAAAATATACACAGCGAATGTTGCAAAAATCAAATGCATATATTACATTTTTTGCCTCTTACCGTTTGGTTCTGAAGACGATGCGGGCTGTTCTGGTAAAATATGAAATACTGTCCTTTTTTTTAAGTCTGTTTCTGCTTCTTCTGATTGTTTGCGGAATTTTTTTTAATTTTTTATCAGCCACTTATCCATCTCAGGGTTAAATTTTTTAACGTAGAATAGATCAAATAATATCACCACTTACCGATACTGGCACACCACAGACTGATAACATGAAATTAGTGAATATTACCTGAATAAGGGAATCCCCGGATCAGGAACATTTTTCTCTTTTGTGACTTTTCTCCTTTTACGGTAATTAAGCCTAACGCTAAACAGACAGCAAAGGCAGGTTATTAAAAGGTGCATATGATTGGTGTGGTATTAACAAAAGATCGCGCAACCCAAAGATAAAGGCATAGCTGACAATTGAGTTGAAATGCTAACTCTCTTCAACCGAATTCCATATGGGAAACTGCTATAACATTCATTATATATATATATTACTTACTTTTAACACTTTTACGAATTTTAACACGTTCGGTTGAATTTTATTGCTGCCTTGGGAAATCGAACTCGCACACATCTAATTAATAACAATAGTTTTTAGTTAGATACTGTGTTTGCACATGCAACATATGGTTTTGTTTCAGTCTATACAGCATAGTTTCTGTATGAGGGGACATGTGATTCATTAATTAGTGTGTTTTTATCCCAGTTGTCTCTAATTGCACTATTTGTTGAGAAATATATTACACAGACTCCTGATACCTTATTCACTGGCATAATAAAAGTACTTGTTTTTATTGCCTCTGCAGTATAGTGGCTGTTAGGGAGGGCGTGTTGTTTACCACTGCAAGCGAGTTACTATCTCCCCACATGAACTTGTTTAAGCTTTTTTTCATGTGTGAAGTATATGCGAAACTTTTATTGGTAACAGAAAACTAGCTCGGATGACAGTGATAATATAAAACGAGTTTTGATATGTATATAAAGTCAATATCAACAGTCCCCGATTACGAACGCGTGATGGAAGGGACAGGAAGATTTGGAGCTTCCCTGGAGAGCATTCGAAGTAAATACAATTAACCACTGCTTTGAAATGAAACATATGAATAAGCAATATTTACTAATATTCATTAAGCGCCGAAATACGCAGGAAGCAAAGTTTGTAAACCAACACCAATGTGTGAATTTTTCCATTAAAATATAAAAAATAACAAAAAAGAAATAATAAAAGTTAAATACGTTTCTTTTAAAATAAAAAATCTAATTAGTCTTAGAACATTTTAAATTTGTTTTCATTATTTCACGGCCCTCCCTCAACAAAACTTACGGCCCCCAACGGGGCCGCGGCCCACAGTTTGGGAAGCGCTGCTCTAGAGAGCGTGATAGCTCTTTGAGACTTATAAGGCTTGTTTTGATCGTAAAAAGAAAAATTCAATGTTTCTAGTGGAAGAAACGATGTGTGGAATGCATCACTGCAGAAGGGACTTAGGAAGAGGCATTTTATGAAACTAATTTGAAAAATCTAACTTTTTACCCCCTAAATTCCAATACACTGAATTTGTATGCCCCAAATACCCATTATTTTAAAATATGTTGTTAAAAACGTAGAACAATAGATTTTACAGAAATGTTGGTAATTGAAAAAACCCTCACATAAAACCAGGCTTGGGACGAATAAAAGGAACAATATGAACGAAGATGCACACATTTACAACTTCTGGGGCGTCTTAAAGAAGATAAATCGCTTTACCCAGTGATTTAACACTCGGAGTTCCAAATTTCGTTCTGTCACTTTAGCTAAACATGTTTTGTTCGGTTAGCAGTTGGTTCTGCGTGACTAGACAGATAACGTCTTTATTTCTTTCCTCGACGTAATTGTAGTCTTGAAGGACCCTTCCTATAGCCAAACAAATTGCCTGAGTACTTAGTTTGGACAGCGAACTCGCATTGTGGTTATTAGAGGTTAAAGGCCAAATCGCATGTCGGCAATTTATTAATGATTTGTTAAGACTATAGAATTAAATCGTTTTTGTAAGTGCATCGAAGTATGAAAGAAAAAAATAAGAATAAAACTTCTTAAAGAAAAAGAACTCACTTTAGCAAAGAATGGTTTGAATAACAATAAAACGATCAGCATTTTTGCGCGTCGAGATCAAACTTAAGAAAACAAGCAAGAAAATCACGGAAACCATCATAAAAGAATAAAGATGAATTTCGCAATAGCATTTTAGAGTGACGCCATTCCTTTCATAGCTATTGAATCTACAGATGTTTTAATGTAATTTAGCTTTTGTATAATTTGATTCGGTCTAATTTAGCCATTTAAACAAACACGATTACGCAAAAGAACAGCAAAATAACCAATATGTGCGCTGGAAAAATAAACCCTTGCATGGCTAATTTCTTCGAGATACTGAGGAAAAAAATTAACGTGAACAAGGCGTCGCAATGGCTACAATATGGATATATTAAAAAAGAAACAGAAGATTTATTCTAGCCCGCTCAGGAACAGGTGTTACAAACTAATGCAACCAAAGCAAATATTTTGAACATCAGTAATAATAGCAAATAGAGATTATGCGATCAAAAATATGAGACTGTAGAACATCTAATCAGTGCCTGCAGCAAGATAGCTCAAACTGATTATAAATACCGCCATGATCAAGTGGCCAAAATAATTCATTAGCAGTTATCTACTTTGATAACTGGTAGCAGCATAAAATAGAGACTGCATTGGAAAACGAAGCAGAAAAAATTCTCTGGGACTTGAGAATACAAACCAATCGGCATTTAGAACACAATAAATCTTACATCACAATTATTGAACATCGACAAATTTGGATTATTTGCATCATAGTACTCACCGATAACAACATCGACAACAAAGAATTGGAAAAAAAATTACTAAATATCGAGATCTGGGAATCGAATTTGGCAGGCTGTGGCTTAAACACATCAAAATCATCCCAATAATTATCGGTGCAACTTCAAAGAAGCTATCCAACTATTACAAGAATTAATAATCTACAAAAAACAGCACTACTTGGAACAGTCCGTATTTTACGACCTGACAGATTATTCTTAGATTCTTGGATAGAATCTGAATTGCTCTATATTACTAGTCAAACTTTTGTTTGAATGATGTCTTGTTTTGAGTATGTTTCCCTTGTGGGAATAATAATAATAATAAATCGGATTTTCAATTCCTTTACATATTGCATAGCATGCAACAGTCCCTCGTGAGGGACTGTTGCATGCTATGCAATATTCCTGTGTTCTTGTTTCGCAACAGGATTGGTCGTTTGGTCGTTCATATAACGATATGTGAATTAATTTTTCGACGTTTCATGTTCTGTTTGTGCTCATCAGATCTCTCTCTCTCTCTCTCTCTCTCTCTCGTTTAGCTTCACGGTGTTTATTTATTTCTGCAACAACTTCTCTCTATTATCTTTCCAAGTGGCATTAAAAGTCATGTTGATATTATTTACTCTAGTAATAATGCTTTAAGAAAGTCAATATACAAACCCAACAAAGTCATATAACTTCAGTCCATGTAAAAGGACAGTCAGATGTATAATCCGGATCAAAACCGAATCTTAGGTTGACATTTTACAGCAGATGCTTTACTTAAAAATTACCGAAACGCCATAAAGCTGCATTCGGAATGGAGAAGATGGGGAGAAAAAAAAAAAAGTCATAACAATCGGTCTTGAACTCGATCACAGAGGTCATAGATATGAAATAAAGCAACCAGTCATTTAAAGTTTTACTGTCTTGAAGTTGAAGAGCCTTCCGTCATGTTAATGTAGTAAATATGGTTATTACTGTGCACGTAGTTAATTAAGCCTAATCTGCTCTTATCCCAGATAGGTGAGATTTAGGAATTCTCTTGGGCACGAGTCGGATTGTCCGCGTTTTATTACGTTGAGTATTACGTTGTATTAAGTGGTATTTTGGTGTCGAGGAGGCTTATAGAATAATATGATGATCTCGATCTAGGAAAGCCGAAATCTTTTAGGGTGTTTTTAAAGTACCAGTTACATGTTGCCATAATAAAGGGGATTAAGATTTAAAATGTTAGTGTTTAGCCAGGAGGGAAACATTCCGACAGTAATTGTACAGTGTGAAGTGGAAGAACATCGGTCGCGCTTTGTAACTTTCCCTGCCTTCACAATAAAGGTGTGTTTTATTCTCATACTCTGAACCCATAAAGATACATAGGTTCAAAGGTTATAAAGTCAGCAGTATGCATTCCTGGCAGTAAAGGCCACCCTCCTAAACCTGATGTGGAAGAGACTTAGAAAGAAAGAAAGAGAGAGAGAGAGAGAGAGAGAGAGATGTGCTCTCGCCCAGACCACCCAAAGTTACTGAGTTTAAAGATCACGACGCCCACTTAATTTGTGCAGAAAAGTAAAAGAAAAAAATATACCAGAGAGAGACAGAAGAGGCCTACCAGTGGGAGGGGAGGAAATGTTGGTCTGTTCATCTTCCGAGAATGAAGAAGCATCTTCAGTAGCCAGACTGCTTCTAAATGAAGAAAAGAAAAAAAAAAGTTATATAACTTCTGCAATACGTCTAAAGATAATTAGAACTAGAAATAGAAATTTTCTTTTCTATAAGAATCAAACACGTTGGCAAACAATTCGATAACAACATATAATATTCGTGACTTTTTTTTTTTTAATCAGCAATTTGTTATATGAATTTTTAGAAGAAAGAATTTTGCTAGTAAATGGAAAAAATAAGCGAGTGAGTACACATCATTCAACCATGATATTTTGTGAACATGCTATTTTGTTTTTTTTTCGTAATTTATTCAAATTTTACGCAGGTACAAAAGCTGGATAATCATTTAAAATTAAATATTGATTCATTATATAGTTAAAAAGATAACTTCCACCAAACGGGTAAGTTTTTTTTTAAATATTTTACACATATATATTTAGAAGTGCGTTGCGCCACATGCATTAACACGTATTGAATTTGTTTTTTTATACCTCCATATGCCAGTAATTCCTGCATTCTGGCTAGATGGATTTTACTGATATGAGATATATTTGAGTCCTTGCAAGAATTTATAGCTCCCTATGAATTTTTGTTTCAAACGGGCTATTTGCAGAGACAAAAAAAAAAAAAAAAAAAAAAAAACCCTTCTCTTTCACTATTGGATGGATACTCAAAATAACGCACCCAACAGAGAAACAAATCGAGACTGATTGTTCCCCACAACACAGGGGGACGTAAGGATAAAACTTAGAATAGGTACATTGACCGTGCAATTTTGAAAGCTGGTCTGCCGATTAGTTACTTTTTTGTATGGGGGGGGGTGAGAGGTGTGTAAATATCTTAGATTTTCTATTAAATGCAAATATAACGGAAATTATCATAAATTTTCATTCTTTTTTGGTGTATAGTCTTATAGAGTGGTTCCTGATAGCAATTTAACACAATTATGATTCCTTGGCTAGGTTCTAACCTGTGGTGATATAGTGGTTATGAAAAGCAAGGAAAAAAACACGTTCGCTGGAATGCAGTCCAACACGATTTGTTGCATGCTCGGTGTGTTTACTTAGAGACTGCTTTTTTTTTTTTCCTCTAGGCCATTATTCGAGCAAAGACAACAGCTTGTCGAATTTTTCGCTAATTACCGTTTGTTTATATAACCACGAAAAAAAAAAAACGATATGTGAATTTCAGTTAATATTCAGAATTCACTTTTTTTTCCATGAAAAGCCTTTACTGATTGTGTAAACTATTTTCTAATGGGAGATGTTAGCTTTCTTTCTTTCTCCTTCCCCCATCCGTTTGTTAATATGCTATTTATGCTATACTAATATATATATATATATATATATATATATATATATATATATATATATATATATATATATATATATATATATATATATATATAGTTTCTGACTTTAGTCTAATCAGAATTTAAGCAGACATAAGTATTTCTTCCAGCACTTTCACATTTATTCTGTTGTATTTGTACTGAATCTGATCAGCTCAATGTACTGATTGAAGAATGAAGGTAGAGGGGAAAAAAGTTTTATTCTTGATCGAAAATTGAACACAGTCATTTCACATTGAAGTGCATTTCTCATTCAATGAGCACTGGATTACCTGATATAACAGGACATTTTGAGAGAGAGAGAGAGAGAGGAATTTTCTTTCCAAAATAATTCCACCTGGAAAATTGTTTTGCTCCTTGTTTTCAAGTACATATAATGCCAGTTTTATATTTGCTTCGTTTAGCAGTAGGAACTTCAAATTACTATGTGATCTTGAATAGGAAATTTTCGAACACACACACAACGAAGTACTGAAATCTACTCTGTTTACTTTAAGAATATTGGAGGGGGGGAGGGGGAGCATTTCTTTAGAAAGCCAGAAACATAGCCTTGCCGATTTATAAATAACAAAGGCGCCACTATTTTTTTTTTTTGTGTTCTTTTATTATTATTTAGAGATACTATTAATAATTATACATTATATCTTTATGTAAGAAAGCAGTTTTATTTGCTTGTTTACCAGAGATGTGATGTTATTCTTTCAATATTTCCGTGGTAACAGGTTTTCCTGCGTATGCAATACCGACCAGACGGATGGGTGCTCAGTGTCTGTTTAAGCTGTCATCATCAATAGATGATATTATTTGATAAAGCGCATCTTATAATTTAAAATTACAATTAGAATAGTTAAAATATAGTTAAATATAATTTAATATTCTTGACGGCATAACGTTTACTGATGATCTTATGCTGTTGACAAGAAACATATACCGACTACTGAGACACCTGGTGTACGCAATCAGAACTTATTGTTGCAATGGAAGCAACGTCCATTTATATATATCAAAAACAGGGTTATTGCACAAAGATTTGGAGGGATCTTGTATGGTATGTTTACCAACAATCTGAATATCAGTTTTTGAATTCATGTAATGTTTTCAGTTAGACAACTGAATGAATTCAGATACATTGAATGTTAAAAAATATATTTTTTTTTTTTATAAATTTAAAATGTAACTTTCAAACTCCGTTTTTCACTTTTTGATTCCTTTGATGAAATCATTACGGAATCAAATAAATCAAATAAACAGGAAAGAGTATTTTTATTTCATGTTTTTTTTTTTTTTTCGAACTGACATCATATATAAATAGTGCATTGGCTGGCCTACAGCAACTATTTCCCTTTAACAGTTTTAGCGTTTGCCCTCTTGGTGCACTACGCATCTGCTTTAAAAAGAGAGTCAAAAGAACATCCCTGTGTCTGGAAATACTGAAAGACTATTTACAAGCATTCATTTTTACAGGAAGCCATAAATATAACAGAGGTAACCCTTAGTATTGTGTAGTGCTGAAATGTTAAAAAACTCCGAGGTTAAGTTTTTGGATCATAGTTTCTTCCCGGCAGTTCATAGTTCCGCTGCGATCAGCACTGTCGGATTTGTTTACCTGACCCATGTTTCGAAAGAGCGTTGGACCATCGACCGCATGGCGCCAACACCGAGTCTCTTATCTGGTTCTAAGTAGCCGCTGGAGTTGCTCGGACTAGCCCATTCACAGCTCGCGTTTCTTCAACGACCCGTCACAACACAGGACGTCTGGGTGAAGGATAGGCCAATAAATGTTATTCGCTCTCCTTACACAGTTTTAATGCTTTGTCGTAAATCATGAAAACAAATGTTGGCCTTGTGAATGTGCTGCCATCTAACGCCTGAATTTACAATACGCGTTGCTTTTGTCTCTAACTTTATGCTGTCTTAAATCGTGAAGGGAAAAGAAGTTATCAGTGTGATATTATACGCTGTGTCTAAACAAATCTGCAAATTACGTGGTTAGTTACAGCTACACATTACTAATACACGGAACTTTGGTTGGGGTAAGCGGACAATCACCTCAGGGACAGAAAGTTGGGGGGGGGAATAATGTATACAAAATTCCAATAAAAAAAAAAGAACTCTTACCCTTGTTGTTTATCTAGTAATGCTTTTAACGTAGTTTTTGAAGAACGAATTTTCACATATAAATGAAAAACTTAATTGATGCAATTAGCTTAATTCTCCTGATGTGCAAATACTAGTAGAGGACACATAATTAACACAATAAAAATACGAAATAAGAATATTTTAAGTGATTGTTTAGATCATTATAAGTGATCATTTTAAATGATTATTACAGATGATTTTTAATATATTTAATGCTTTTTCTAGCTCCTTATTTTTTTCTGATTCGGTACGTTTTTAATTTGGTGCCTGTGGCAAATATCTCACATGCATACCCGTTTAAATTCCCCCCTCACGTGCATACCCATTTAAATAGCTGCCCCATTTTCTGCCCAGTGGATTATGAGGTTTCGCCGTATGGCAGTTCCACTTTTGTTCCGGATACACCCCGCGAATTCAATACTGAATGAATACGACCTCTACAAAGGACACATTCTATACTGCTGCGTGGATTGATGCATCGGCAAAACGGAAGTTCCCTTTTAACCAGCCAGAAAATCTTAACACAGAGATTCAGATTTTCTTTAGATGAAATAGAAAAATTTTGAAAAAAAAAAAAAAAAGCTGAAATATGTTTTCTTGCAGTATAAAGCGAATGAGAAAGATTAGCTTGTAATTTTAATTGGATTGATCAATCGATTGGCTATATTACAATAGGAAAAATATTCAATTCAAAAAGGAATGAAATGTTTTATACGGAATTAAAATAAAAATTATATAGTAAATGAAACTATTCAAAATCATTTATTACTTAAAAGTTTCTACAAATATAATAAATTACAATAATACATTTCTTAACTTTTTTAATATGAGATATATTAGATTTCATAGGCTTTATTTGCATTTGTTGTATTAGTTAGTAATGACATTTGTAAGTAATTCTTACGATGATTTCAATAATGAGAATTACAGTATGTTGCATTATGTTGTTTGTATACTGTACATAGTATTATCGTCCGTGCGGTTAGCCTAGTGGTTATGCGCTTCGCAACCATTTTTCATTTCGAGTGAAATGGTCACCTCCCCTGATTTCCACTCTGGGACGTCCACGTCTTGGCCGATCACCTTCCGAACTATTCCCCACTTTGAGAAGATATTTTTGATTACGTCTTCTCCTTTATCAAGATATTCCAGCGGGAATCCCCCCCAACTTACTCCCCTTAGGGGTAAGTCCATATACGTTTTCTGCTTTACAGACGCTGAGTATAGCTCTCACAAGCGTCGTCTTCGAGATGTTTGGATCAATTTCAATCCCGAGCGTGCGGACTCTGGATGTCCTAGGTTCGATTCCCGTCGACGACTTGAGGAGTTTAAGCATCTGCCGTAGCCAACTTAGCCGGTCAGCAGGGTGTTAGTGTGAACAGCAGGGTTTTTTTCCCCCACTCGTTTATCTGGGGTTTTCCATCCAGCAAACCGGCCACGTGAACACGCAGGATAGGCATAGGATGTAGTAAGGCAAGGAAGGCAACGTCATTTCTCTAGATGGCGGCTATAAATAGCTGCCCCTCAAACAGCCGAAGACTATAACCACAACAATTACACTATATTATTGTAACATTCTTATTTATATGGGTAAACTTACGTCCGAATGATTTTTTTTAATTCACAAGGTTTCATATACCATGGAAAGAATAAATAAATATATTTGATTTTTATTTGAATGAAAAATAAACTTACAACGCTGTTGTTTTCTAGTTATCTCATTCGTTTTATGAGGAATTTGATCCTAGCTCTAGTAGCGGAAGCCACCAATACCGGGGAGGAAAAAAAATGCACTCCAAGTCTCATGCGGAGGTGAGAAGGTTTTAATTCCCGGAAAATTGGTTTCTTCATCTCTCAAACCATGTAAACTGACCAGAAGAATATATGCAACACCTCAACTAATCCAACATAGCAATTTGTCTAGTAGCTTGTTGATCAGTCGTCAACTTCTGTAATATCTTAAAGAAATTAAGACAGTTAACAACATGTATTATGTACAGGCACGTAATTTCGCATTTTTAACCTATTCTGTTGCTCGGACAACACGCCATTCGGCTCAGTGGCGGAATTATGGTCCCATTTCATCTTAATTCTGTAATGTGGTAGCAGATTTCTTCATTCCAGAACGTAAAAACAAACAAACAAACCAGCATTGCAGGCATATAGTAGACATACACGAAAACTTATACCATTCTTAGCTGCCTTGGTATTTCTAGGCGTAATTAGTAACTCAAAACCTATTCTGTAAGAAGCTTTTGTTGGGCCAATGAAGGTCTTGGATCCTGCACTGCGGTATGATAGATGGATATACGTCAGAGATTCGGTTAATGCTCGATCCGTGTTTTTGAGACATTTACTTTCTTTGTAAAAGTTAGTCGATAGTGCCTCTCTGGAAAGAAGCCAGTTTATTTATTTATTTTTTCAAGTAGTATCCTAAAATATATTTTAAAAAAAAATAAAGAAAAAATAAGTTTCTACAGTAAAAAAGGAACAAAGCAAATAGGGATGAGTGCAATTATTTAAAAGTGATACGACAATTGAAGTAATGTCGCAATTGGTTCAATTTTCGTGAAGGCGAAGCGTTTGGACGCATTTCACACAAAGAAGATATAAATCACCAAATGGTTAAAAAATGTTTAACAATTTAAGCCCCGACACATGACTGCAAAATACATAAGATTTTCTATTGGCTCCTAAATCAACACCGTTATTATTATTTTTTGTTTTTTGCAAGAAATATATATATAAGGAATATAATAAAATAATAACGGCGTTGCATTAAGTGAAATACAGTTGTAAGGAATAAAAACTCACGTTTTCATTTAAGGGAATTGAACATTTCTAAATTATAAGTAAGTGCTTAGACTACTTATTTATTTATCCTACCAATATAAATTGATAATAATTCAAATTTCTAACAATAGATGAACAAAATTGTTTGAATCAAAAGTTTCGGGTTTCTGTATTATTTTAGTTTGTAGGCGTTTCATTAACAACTGATAGTTTTATGGAGTATTTATTATATCAATAAAAGTAGAAATAATTTAATAAGTAAATTGATTATTATATGACATCTCCAAGGACTCATTGTAGGAAGGCATCTACACATATCCTCCACACTCACTAATCTACACGATACGCCATCTAGCGCCCACTAATGGTAATTTCAAAGACTGTTGACACTCGTGAATTGCTTTAATGTTCATCATTTTCTGATAAACAAAGGTTGAAATCAAACGCCACTTTTAGCGCTTTAAAATTGATAATTGACATTTATGACTTAAGGGGTGAAGCGAAAAGCTTTTCATATTCCCCGTTGTCTGTTACGGTCACAGTGAGGGAAAATATTATGAGCAGTTTGCTCGCCCAGAATGGGCATGGAGATTATACATCACTGAAGGAAG
The DNA here is from genome assembly GCF_054136105.1 of Typopeltis vanoorti. Taxonomy (NCBI): domain Eukaryota; kingdom Metazoa; phylum Arthropoda; class Arachnida; order Uropygi; family Thelyphonidae; genus Typopeltis; species Typopeltis vanoorti. The sequence goes on from NC_143552.1 coordinate 34,734,029, forward strand.
TTAAAATGGCTTTTGGGTTTGAATGTATCCGCAGGCTCATAGGCTACAGTTTGCTGAACTAGATCATTGGGATGAGTGGACGTCTTTAGGAAGATCTTTGCAGCTAAAGTTTGTAGGAAAGAGAAGATATAAGGAATATCTCGGTGAAGTTGATGATTTCTGACGAACCATGGGGCGTTTAGAATCATTCTCAAGCATTTATTCTGAACTCGTTGCAATTTGATAATATTGGTAGTGGAGGTGTGGCTCCAGACTGGAGAAGCATAAGTAACTATAGGACGAATCGTCAGCTGCTATAAAAGCAGTTTGATTCTGATGTTTAGCTTGCTGCTTCTGTTTATTAGGGGGTAGATCTGAGCGATGGCTTTAGATGCCTTTGTACATGTAGCCGTGATGTGTTGGTTAAAAGTTAATTTTCTGTCCAGGACGACACCTAAGTATTTTGTTTCCGTCTGCCAGGGAATTTTGGTGTTGAACAATAAGATGTCTCCTACGGGAGATATCGACCTTTTTGTGAAGAGAATAGCTGAACTTTTCAGGAGATTTACTTGCAGTCTTTATTTGGAGAACCATCTTGCTAATTTTAGAAGGTTTTCTTGAAGTTTTCTAGTAACGAAATGTGGTCGGAGAGATCTGACTAATAATGCTGTGTCATCTACATACAGAGCCATGGATCCCGCACAACCCAATGTCATCCATTGGGTTGTGCGGGATATCAGACATGTATACAGAGAACAGCAATGGAGCCAGTAGTGATCCCTGTGGCACTCCGGCCAAGATGGGTCACTGAGATGCGGCAGTGCCGTTAATCTTGACTTGCATGGTCCTGTTTTGCAGATATGAACTAACTAAATGTGTCAATTTCATTGAGATACCAGCTGAGATAAATTTATGTAGTAATCCAAAATGCCATATTTTGTCAGATGCTTTGGATAGGTCAAGGAAAACAGTTCCCGTGTATTGACGCCAGTTGTAGCTGGTAGCAATGTATTCCACTATTCTGTAGATTTGGTGAGTAGTACTGTGGTATTGCCGAAAACCGAATTGCTCTTTAGGAAGGATGTCTAGTTCATTTATTGAGGCTTGAAGATGTGCGAGGATGACCTTTTCCGCAATCTTGCGTAGGTTGGAGATGAGACTGATTAGACGATAATTTTGAGACAGGTGAGGATCCTTGCCTGACTTATGTATAGGAATTACATCGGCCAGTTTCCAGGTGGAAGGAAAATAGTGAAGACTTAAGATTGCATGTATTATTATGGTCAGGTGCACTACTGCTTTTCGGGGCGGAAGTTTGATCACCCGATTAGTAATGCCGTCTGGCCCAGGAGCTCTTTTGTTCTTTAATTTTTAATAATGTCATATATCTCAGCAGGTGATGTTGGCGCAATGTGGTCAGTGCTGGTGTCAGAAAGTTTGAGTGAGTCTGACCTTGCTGTGAATCTTATATATGTGATCAAAGTCAAGGTTTTCATACGAAGGCCTGCATTGCTCCTCCAAATTCTTTGCTATAACATCTGCTTTGTCTACATCTGTGTAAGCAAGGCCCTGGTCAGAGAATATTTGGGAAGGGATCTGTCTTTGTTTCTGATATTTTTCAGTAGTCCCCAGATGGAGTGATCAGTAGGTGAAATAGAGGCTAACTTTTCTTCCCATACTTGGTCTCTATGAGCTTTGAGTGCATCTCTTACTTCCCCATTTCGTCTGTTTAGAGCTGTTTTATCTTGTGGTGCACACGTATTACGGAATCTTTTCCTAGCTCTGTTTTTGTCTCTGATCAAGTTCATGATGTCTTCAGGTAAACGATCTGGCTTGCGGGCAGATTTGTAGGAGGTAGCTACCGTTATGGCAGAATTAATTTGTTGTGTGAGATTTTTAACTGCAGTTTCTACTTCTTTTGTGCGTATGTGAGGAACAGGTCCAACATAATCCTTCAGCGCTGTTGACAGTCTTTCCCATGCTATGTAGGAGTGAGAAGGAGGAGACAGGTATTCTTGTTTTCCCAGCTGTAGTAGAATTGGGTTGTGATCGGATGATAGTTTATCCATGGATATAATGCTGTATTGAAGTTTGATATCCTGTAGGATAGCTATATCCAGGATGTCAGCAGTGCCAAACGTACTGAGATGAGTTGGTTCGGTGGGGCCTGCCACAACAGCGTTGCGTAATTGGAAAGGATGCAACCATTCTTGTTGGTGGTTGTGCAATTCCACGCAGGGTGCTTGGAGTTCAGATCCCCGGCTATAATGGTGGGCTCTCTGACTCATAAGATGGCATTTAGGTCAGAGTGTAGTAGAGATTTGGAGGGTTGTAAGCTGAGTAGATTTTTCAGTCGGCCAGCGGAGCTGATGACTACTTCCACGCCTGCGATCTCAAGGTCAGTGGTTGAAGGGTTGCTCACAGAGTGTTGCTTAATGTAATTTTTAATGAAGATGGCAGTGCTGCCACCTCTGTAGAGTAATGCACCATTTCTGTTTAGGCGATAATCCCTTATTTTAGGATTGCTGAAGGTCTTAAATGAGTTTCACCGATTAATATAACATCTGGTTGATACCTATATGTGAAATCTCGGAGTTCCAGAATTTTGTTTTTGAGGCCATTTGCATTCCATGCAACGATTTGAAGAGATGCTGGAATTAGTTTGTTACTATTCATTTATGAGAGCTGTGAGGATGACCTGTGTTTCACGAAGAAATCTTTTAGTGGAGGTTGTAATAGGGTTTGACACACTGAAATCTAGTAGCATGTTTGCTAGTGAGGCCGTAATAACAGCTGTTAGATTTTTAGGGGCTATTGGTTGATTTTGTTCTGGTATTGGTCTATTTGTACGGGTCACATCGGCATAACTTCTTGTTTGCTTTTGGGTGTCTCTATTTTTGGCGGTCTCCGACTGTGGCTGCTGAGTCTCAGGTTTTGATGCCTGGGCCTCTGGTGTTCTTATACTGTAGGAGGAGGGCTGATTGACTGCCTCCATCCGTCTGTTCTTTGGATGCTGAGTACATCCTTTGTAGTTCACAGGATGAGGGCTACCGCGCTTTAAGATTAACGTAAACATAACATCATTGGCCAGAAGGGTGAAGCAAGGTGCTTTTATTCCCCGTTGTCTGATAGGGAGAACGAATTGAAGGAAAGATTTATGAGCTGTGAGCTCGCCCGGGGGGGGGGAAGGAGATTATTCATTGTTGCTTGTATTTAGGATGGCTTTTGGCGTCTTGTATTTGAAGAGGTCAGTTTCGTCATAGTTTGCTGCCTGTTTAACTAGATCGTTGGGATGTGTAGAGATCTTTGAGAAGAATTTTTCCGCTGTAGTTAGTAGGAAGGAGTAGATGTAAGGGATGTTTTTATCTCTATGCATTTGGACGTTCTTTACAAACCACAATGCATCCAAGATCATGCGCAAACACTTATTTTGCACTCTCTGTAGCCTGAGGATGTTGATATTGGATGTGTGGCTCCAGGCTGGAGACTTGTAATCTCCACTTGTAATCTTCACTTGTAATCTCCATTTGGAGAACCATTGTTCTAGTTGTAGCAGGTTTTCTTGCAGTTTTTTAGTGACGAGATGTGGTTGAAGAGATCTGGCAAGTACTGCTCTGTCATCCGCATAGAGTGCTAAGATGGCTGACATTGGGTTGTGTGGGATGTCTGCCATATATATCAAGCATAAGATCGGTGCCAGTAGGGAACCTTGGGGAACTTCCGCAGAAATCCGTCGCTGACTGGAAACTGTACTGTCCTGGAGGTAAGATTTAATTAGGTGGACGATTCTTGATGGTATGCCGTATGCCTGCTGAGATGAGTTTGTGTAGTAATCCGAAGTGCCATATCTTATCAAAAGCTTTCGCTATGTCGAGGAAAACTGCTCCAGTGTGCTGGTGCCAATTGTAGCCGGTGGTGATGTACTCAATTATCCTATGAATTTGTTGAGTAGTACTGTGATGTTGTCTAAAGCCAAATTGTTCCTTAGGAAGGATATTTAACTCGTTTACTGAGGCTTGGAGAGGATGATTTTTTCGGCAATTTTGCCTAAGTTTGAGATTACATTGATGGGTCGATAGCTTTCAGGTGGATCTTTACCTGGTTTATGCACTGGGACCACATCTGCGACTTTCCAATAGCTGGGGAAATAGTTAAATCGGAACATGGCGTTGATTATGGTGGTGAGATGTATGACAGCTCTTCGGGGCAGTAGTTTAATTATTCTATTTGTTATGCCATCTGGGCCAGGGGCTTTTTTATTCTTTAGCTTCTTTAGAATTTCATAGATTTCCGCTGGTGAGGTGTTTGCAGGTTTGTTGTTGCAGGTGTCGGTGAGTTTTAGTGCATGTATGACATGGAGGTGGATTTTATAGACATGCTTGATGTCCAAGTTGTCGTATATAGGGCTACACTGTTTTTCTAGGTTATTTGCTATCTCTTCAGCTTTTTCTGCGTCCGTGTGTACTAGACCCCTGTCTGACTTGAGTGGGGGAAGAGATTTGTTTTTGTTTCTGAGGCTTCTTAATATGTTCCAGATGGAGTGTTCGCCGGTTGATATAGAGGCTAGTTTGGCTTCCCATGTTTCGTTCCTGTGAGCTTTAAGTGCTTTTCTAACTTCATTGTTCAGTTTGTTGAGGATCTTTTTGTCCTGAGGTGCACAGGTGTTGTGGTAACTTTTTCTTGCTTTGTTTTTGTCCCTAATTAAATCCATGATGTCTTCGGGTAGTCGGTTTGGCTTAAGAGTGGTTTTGGTAGAGGTGACAACATTTATGACTGTGATGATTTCCTGAGTCAGGCTTTTGACAGCATTTTCAATTTCTTTTATGGATCTGATATGAGAGACAGGTCCAATGTGTTCAGATAGTACATCTGGTATTTTTTTCCATGAGATGGAGTGAGGGGGGGAGGAGGCAGTAATTGTTCTTGCTTTCCCAGCTGGAGCAGGATTGGATTGTGATCGGATGTCAGCTCGTTTGAAGAGTCTAGGTTATACTGTAGCTTAATATTTTGTAGCATAGCAATGTCAAGTATGTCGGCTGTGCCATACGTACTATGATGGGTTGGTTCCACGGGGCCTGCCACCACTGCATAATTTGAAACACCCTAAGATTACGATTTTATTTAAATATTTAGTATTTCAGATCGATACTAAAATATGCTGTAGCAACTTATTATTAGTTTAAGTCGTATTATTTTCATACACGAAAATTATTAGAATTCTACCAAATTATATATTACACATGCAATAAATTTTTATAGAAATAAGCTAAAATAAATAATTTTTATGGGTTTAGTTGTTATGATAAATGACGTCACTATACAAGAATGCTATTGATGCTCCTGTTTGATTGGCTGTAATCAATTCTCACTTGCTCATGTGTTATTGTAGGCCTATACGAATACAAATATGTGTATTTTTTTATGCTGTGTAATTGTGCAGACTATTTAAGCACTACAAAGATCGTGAATAATTACTGATAAAAGCAAATGAAATAGAGACAGAGAGAGAGAGAGAGAGAGAGAGATCGAAATAATAAACCAGTTCTTTGGAATACTTAAACCGACTGCATAATTCCACATCACATACTGTATTAACATAAACAACTTTTACATCAGATAACCGTGCTTTTTATTTATTTTATTTATTTTTTAAAACTAGCTGTATTAATTGTTCCTGCTTGCATTGCTTGCTAGCTGAAAAGCACCGGAGGAAGAGAAGAGATAATGCCCTTTACAGAAGCACAGACTGGTCTGGGACGTAACCGCCTAAAGCATAAAAGCGAGCTTTAATGATTAACATGTAATTAGAGTTAAAATAATGTTATGCAAGTGTCGTTAAATACGCCGATGCAAAGAGTTTGTTAATGGCTCTTATGTTTGCACAAATTAAATGACAATCTTGTTAAATTAGAAATCCTTTAGAATGTTTCTCTCGGAGATCACATTTAGCAGCAATATTTCATATTCACAGTTGAACACAATTAAATCTGAATACCATAAATAGTTTATTTTATTGTCAGTTTATTAATGTATTCTCCGAAGTTATATTATTCATCTAATCAACACCAGTTTAAAACTATATGTCTACTGTAAACGAAATACATATTTTATTCTGTAGAAGAAATATAAATATTTCAACCTTATTGTCGTTGGGGATACTTTTGTGATTTTTTTCCCCCATGTATACCGGCAAACTGATCCTCTTCTAATACATGATTCTCTCCCTGTTTTTTGTTCATTGCCTTCTGATTCATAACGCAAAATTGCGCTAAAGTAAGATAACCCAATACATATCCCTTTATCTGTTTCCAGTTACACGTTCAGCAGTCGAACTAGTACAGACCGGCTCCTGCATATCTCCTGGGCAAGGAGGGATCTGTCGGGGCTAATCTATTGAAGGAGGGGTTCGAAATTATCTCTATTACAAAAATCAAGGGTACAAAAATAGTGTTTTAAATGTTTTTTTTTTTTAAATTAAATAATAAAAACTGTCTATACAAAACATACATTTAGTCGTATTAGCGAAAGTGGAAGTCAGGAGATGGGCACCAAAATTAAGAGAGCATTTGATAAAAAAAAATTATCAATTATTAAAAAGAGTAACTTCACTTCTGGTGTGTCTAGGAAAACAGATGATCTATTTAAAAAAAAAAAAAAAAAAAAACTTTTTCGATTCTGTTTCACTGACTTCCAGTATTCTGTTTACTAAATTGGCTTTTTAAGTTCTATTCTAACCAGTCTGGAACTCAATAAAATATAACTTTACTGAAACATATTAATTCTAAATGCATGAAAAAGAGCATCATTTTGAGACTTATTTCCAATTGAAAATGCAGTAGGAATCCTGCAGTCTCTTTCTTCTTTATGCTTGCCTAAGCACGAAGCGAATTTGTGCAAGTGTGGTTGCATTTTGCCCATTATTGAATCCCAGTTTTGCTCATTCTAGCGACTGCTAGCAAAAGTCGTTATGCGGTCCTTAACCCCACGGTTACCGACTAAAACCAATCTTCTGAAGAACCGTTTAATTCGATGCTTGACCCGCATTCGGGTATGGCGAGATCAATCACGGGCCCATCATTACAAAACCATTACGACCCCACCTGCTTTGCAAGAAAGTTATTTCGACGGATTAACTAATAGCAAGCTCAATGATTATACCAACGGAAAAACGTAATTCACCGTTATTAGTTTAGAAAAAGTGATGGTTTTTCCCCTTGTTCTTTCCATTACTTTAACAATTCTGAGGCAAAACTATCATTAGTGACCACTAGCTGGCGCCACCCAACAATAATACAATTGTGTTAATGTTGGCAGTCGGAAAAATTCAATTTTCGTGATTCTGTACTGTATGCATTAATTTATTGTCTTTTTCATCACTGATGTCGCCACTAGAAACATGTTGATTTGAGCAAATATATTAAATTATAATAATTGAATAAAAGTTAGAAATATTAAATTACAATAACCGAATAAAATTTATAATATTAAATTATAATTATTATAATTATTATTTACGCAGTAATGAATATTCCCTCAAATATTTAGTGTTTGTGTTGATTTTAATTCTGTTTGTTTCATGGACAGGATTCTAAGATATTGCACGAAAACTCTGATTTTTCTTTTTCACTTATGGTGGTCAATATGATACCTACGTATTCTCCAGACTGGAAATTTCTAGGAAATAACTAGAAATTAAATAAATGTCGCACATATGAATTTGTATACATCTGAAGGTTCCGGTTTTCGAATAATAATCTTTAATAATAGAGCAACTGACAGATTTGATTATGGAGGAGTGGTAGGGGCCTTGTTACGGTTTGAATTGACCACAGGAAGGAGGGAGTGGTCAGAAGAACATTCTAATATGAGTGAAGAGGGAGTGGCTAGTCATTCTTATAATGTCTTCCACTGGCTGAAAGATGGGACATTTTATATTTTTCAGATGCTATCCTGGCTCATACTTACATGAAGAACGTGGTATCCAGAACTACTAACCATTTGGCATCCTGGGTTCAAAACATTTTACGATGCATTTTTTGATTATTTTTATTTCCTTATTGTATTTTATTTTGGAATGAGGTTTTACCCTCAATTTTTGGACACTCAGTAACATGTGTTCATAACTGCTTTTAATGAAGAAATATCTCTGTTATAATAGCTCACGGCTACCAATTAGGAAAGTGAATATAATTATGCAGTACGGATATTTTTATAGATATTCTGTATTCGGAGACAGCCACACGGATGATAGTATTCAATAAAGAACAACAAAACACTCAGAATAAAGTTGAAATAAATTTTGCTGAAACACTTTGATTTAATTAATTAATTATTATTTTTTTTATTTTTTACGAAAAGACTTAAGAAGTTGAAGTCTCGGTTTCAGAAAATAGCATTAAAAAAAAAAAAAATTAAAAGTCCATTTCAATGTTCTATTACGAATAAATTTCTGACGAATACAAGAACAGCAATACAAACTGCAATTTACTTTACAGATTAAATGCACATATATATATATATATATATATATATATATATATATATATATATTGATATTTTAATATATAATAATTAATCAATCCTATCGTTGATTAGTTGTACAAATTAAATTTGTACATAAATTGAAAATTTGGTTTTATCATTACGCTTTTGAGATGTCTTTTATTTGGTGTTTGACAATATGAATTGGGGGGGATCTGACTAATGCTAAAAAGTCGATCGGAGGGAGGAGAGAGGGCGAAAAAACTTTGGCGAAACCCTCCGATTGTACTCTGAAACATCACTTCCCTAACAAGTGTGGTCCAGATCCCCGTCGGGCCCTGTAATAGGGCGCAAACGGGATGATTTATCTTGTAATGGGAATGCTGTGAAGTAGCAGATTATAAAAGAGACCTGGTCGTGGTGGGGAAGTCACTGCAACTTTCAGGAAGTAAGAGTACATCGTTCTCTCTCTCTCTCTCTCTCTCTCTCTCTCTCTCTGTATGTGTGTGTGTGTACGTGTCCGATGAGTAACACCCTTCTAATTGTGTTTTCCCCCTTTCTCCTCTCTGATTTTTGTTAATGGACTAGTCGTTAGCTCCAACGACTGTCCCATTGGCAAAGCTAGTTGTCCGACTTTCATGCTGGACACTGTGTATGCCTCGCGTGGCTTGTCAGTGGGGAAAGAAAAAAAAAAAAAAAAAAAACTTTTTTTTTTTCTTTTGAGATTTTTATCCTGCAAACGAATTAGGAAAGCACACGCGCAATTTACACAGACATAAATATTTAGGAATAAGACTAATCTCTACTAACCAGTTCTTGATGGCAAATTTAACGGTAATCCATCGATGTCTAATTTTATTACCAGGAATGAAATTATTTTTTGTTTTCAATATTTGGAAAATCGTGAAGAATTCGTTACTTATATAAATTGCCTGTTGTGAATTTCGGATTTGTACCCACGGGTATTTATCGCTTAAAATAAAGGATTACTTTTCGGTCTAACATTTTGAAGCATTTAAAACATAATATTTTAAAATTATACTTTTAAAAATGGAATTAATCCGTCTTTGTCGATGGTATCTCTTGAGTAAAGTTAGTTTAATCATTAATTTTAGCAAATCAAACTGCGTGTGATATTAAGTTTCCAAGGCACCTTTCATAAACTTCCTTCCCAATTTTTGCTTTTTCAAAATCACTATAAAAAGAGGCAAAGCATTTCAAATCCGAAATGTTTTGCCTCAGTGCTTTACCATAAGCAAAAACGAAACAAAAATGATGTAATGGAGCTGTTCGATGCTTTTTTTTTTTTTTTTTTTAAATTCAGCTGACAAAAAAAGCAATTATTTCGAAGAATAGAATATCACAATTTACTACAGGGATGCGATACTTGGCCAGAAATGATATTCTTATTTGCATCCATTATCCAAATATAAACGAAGAATAAAAGTTTGTGCATAAATAGATTCACGACTTGCTATTTGTATACTATGAGCAGTCAATTTCAGTACAGTTTTCCATTCGTATCCCATAATGCAAAGAAAACATTTGTAAGACCTACGCACTACCTTAGTTTATGGTTGTAGTCATTTCCCTAAACTGGTTTCGATTTTTATTGAAGTCATTTTCACCTGAGGAAATACTAGAACTAATCCGACAGCGGCAGCACGTGTGAGATTTTTATGAATGATCAGCAAAGAAAGGCAATTAAAAAACATACTCTCCAAAGTATTGTTTTGTGTCGAATCGCTTTAAGCAACTTAGCATCAAAAAGCTGAGTTAAACATTTTAATGGAAAGCATCTTTTATTACTATCGTGAATGACAGAACATTCTATTGGAAAATGATATAATAAGCAGATATGAAATGGAACGAAGAATTTATTTATTTATTTTTATTGTGATGGGAGTGGATATCTGGAGAAGCGGTGATGTCTGTTGTACACTGCTTGAAAGGGCATAAAAGGAACATTTATTTGCAGTCAGTCAAAGAATGCATTATGGGGAATGCACAATAAAAGGTCATATCTTATGCCCCGTTTGGATATATAGTGTATACCAACCCCCTTGTATCAAGATAATGGAGTATATTTTTAAACAGAAGCGTTCATTTGTAATATTAGTGATCAAGCAGACTTTATTCAATCTTTTATATAATAAAAACAATTCTGCTACATTACGGAAAAAAAAGTATGAAATATCTTGATACCAGATGGCAGCACCAGTTTGTATAAACTGTTTCATATTTAGTTGGAACAAAGAACAAAATACCGTCCTAAATTTATAGATATAAGCCATGTATGTATCTAAATATTATTAACAAACATATATATATATATGTGTGTGTGTGTGTGTGTGTGTGTTGCGCAAAATAGGAGTATAATTTTACACATATACGTATTTTTAAATTCCGATTTTCTGTTATGACCAGGTCACTCACAACATATTGTAACAATACTATATTACGTGATAATAAAATATTGAAAAATCCTGATAGTTGACTGTTCTTACTTCATTGGCAATGGCCTACGAGAAACTTCGTTTTATTTTTTATAATAGTTAGAGGATACAGGGTGTTGGTCCTTCACTAGCACTGTCAAATAAATAAATTCAAATAAAGTCGTATCGTGTCGTTAGTAATCTCTCCATAAATGCTAATCAACAATAAACAGTGTATTATGGTGTAAATTGCGTATGTTCTTTTGGCTGGTTTGTCTGTTTGTGGGATGAAAACTCCGACTTTCTGGGAAGAAAAAATCCCCCACCTCCGTACGAGACCGGATTAATTCACCTTCACTTGAAAAGTTAGGATAAAGATTTTTCGAAAAGAACGGTTGTGTTCTTTTCTTTTATTTCTTCTCTCTTTCTTTATGTTATCGTTATTATCAATGTGCGCGTGGTGTCAACAGGCGGTTAATTCTCAAGAGATGTTCAGACTGGGTGGGAAAATTGCACGTAAATAGGTGCGTATTATTATGGGTAGTGCGTTTAAAATCTATCACTGCATTTGACAACCCCTTTTTCCTTTTGTGTGTCTGCTTGCTGTTTTCTATTTAAGACGCAGCGAAGCAATACTATCACCATGGTAACTTGATTAGCATAAGAAAGAGAGTGTAAGCTTGTCTTCTATCCCGGATGAAGAGGAAACAACGGCATATCCCGAGGGTATGGGCCATTCTAGAACATCTGGCTTTTCCCTAACAAAGCTATCAGTCAATGCTAAGAGTCACTCAGGGGAGATTTTTTTTTTTTTTTTTTGTGGGGAGGAAAGGGGGATGGACCAAGTTAACAGAAGTGATAGGAGTGCTGTCATTATGCAAATAACATCTTCCTAAGTCAACGAGCCCGCAGAGATTACTGTGATCATTACGGATAAGCATTTGGGGCGATGAAAGGCAAAGGTAGCCGGAGAGGGTGGGTTTTGCCGAAGGGATAACTCACAAAAGAGCTGTTTATGGAAGGAGTGAATTGTAGTATCGCTTCTCTGAATGGGGGGTCTTTGTGCACCCTTGTGCTTACTGGTGAGTAATCTGGCAACCAAGAATAAAGGCTTTTTTTTTTCTTTTTTAAGTTGTCACTAATTTTTTTATTCAGCGGTGATGCTACATTGTAAAATTCTCATCCTTTGCGTTTTTATTTTCTTTCCTGCTTTCTATATCTTTAGATTTTTATCTTGATCCTTAACTCTTTTGTGTGTGTGTGTGTGTGTGCGCGCGCGCGTGTAAACATGCATTTTGATGTCCATTAGCGGCTTTTAAAGAAAGGTCGTTACACCAATAAAAGAAAGAAGGCTATTCTACGTTGAATGCTTGTCTAGATTATTGTTGATCGCTTGTTTCCGAAAATAGCCATAAAACATATGATGGATAATGTAAAGGGGGATTTGGAACCAGTGGAAAAAGAAATACGTTGTTTTATGTTAGATGGTGAAACTATCAGTAAAGGTATTAGGTGGAATGTCTATAGTATTTGATGGCTTGCAATATGCAGGTGGATTGCAGGGATGATTTCAACAATTTTTTCCCTTTTTAGGAGTGTGAAATCGTTGTTTTTATTATCACCTAAATATTCAAATCTGGTTATTTTAAACGCAATGAAAAAAGAAAGAAAGTTGCAAGAATTCGAACAGCAAACAGTTTTAGTTTCTAATTTCAATGCAGTTTTCAACCAAAAAATAAAAATGGAATTCCACTTATAACGCTAAATATTCCATTTATTTGCGATATTAATGTTGTGCCCTCATTTACTGTTTATTGCCTCACTTTATACTCACGACGTCATCAATTTCTGAAACTTTTGTACTGGAACTTGAAGAATCGATGACCTGAGTCTCCTTAAACCTCGTGTCCAGCGTGCCATATAATAAAAATATAGTGTGCAGAGAGTATTATTAACATTGGATCATTATAATATAGTAGAATTTGCTACCACGGACAGAATGAGATTGCATTATTAGATGACTAGCAAGTCTAATTGTGACGTCATGTGCTATAACCACATACATTTAATGATTCAACAGACACCTTTCTTTGTCCTAGCCTAGTTAGCAGTGATAATGCTATTCTATTCTGCTTAAATTCATGATATTGAGAGGAAGGGAATTCCACACGTCATTAATCAAACATTTATGTACAAAATATGAACCTGATAGGCATTATTTAGTTTTCGCCTTTAAACTATTGCGACATACATTTTCACTTCTCCTATCAGTTAATTCTTGGATATTATTTACTTTTTTTGGAGGGGGGGGGGATTGACTCAAATGAAATCAAGAAAAATAAACGACTGCATTAGAGAAAGTTACTGGAGTTTGCTAATTTCTCACAAATTAAGATAAATCTTTAACATCTATTCTAAGACATTCCCATCTTCTTCTTCTTCTTGGTAATCTTAGTTTCGATCTTACAGCAATGCAGAAGTTAAATTCTGGAACGATGCCAATAAGCATAAAGAAAGTTTCGGGGGGAAATGCTGGAAGCCCATTTACACGTATCAAACCATCTCGTTTTAACAAATACTCATGTTATTTAGATTTTCAGAAATTATCCTTGAATGTATAATTGCTGAAAATCTAAATACCGTTGACCCCTGAGCTGCGAGGGTCCACTTATATGGTGATTTTTTATTATTTTTTTTCAATAAATATACTGAAAAATTTTTGAAGATTTGCGACAATTTGAAAAACTAGTAGACGAACCTCGTAGTGTAGAAATATCGAAAAAATTAAGAAAGAGTTAAGTATGTCATGAATTCATAAAATATATGTAGATCTTAGTCTATGATTTACTCTCATAAAATATCCACAAATCTATTTTAAATAAAAAGTTAAAATTTATCAAAATTTACGCACCCAAACATTTACAGAGGCCGTAAATGACCATTTGCAGTCGAGAGCAAATGTAAATGTGCAGTATTAAATCATAACTGAATAAAAAGTAACTGTTATTAATTAATTAGTTAAATTTATTTAATTAATTAGAATGAAATAAATATTTTATAACGATTCATTCATTAGGCTAGGCTATCGCGAAACAATCATTTCTGCTTCTTCGTTATACCTGTAAATGAATATGAATTTCTATTTTACGTTATCTTTTCATTCTTGATGTCTAATGTTAATAATATGTATAACATCGACAGCGTTTGTATCATATAAGATAATATTGATGTAGGTACGGATAGACATACGATTCATCTTGTAACCAGCCGACGTAAACTTACGGTACCGATAAATACAGTACAGTACTGTAAATGTATTTTCACTTCCTTATGATATTTTTTAATAACATTTTCTTTTCTCTGGCTTACTTTATTGTAAGAATATAGTATACTAGGGGGGGGGGCTCTCCCCCTGACGCCTATATATACCATACAAAATATGTGTTAATCGACTTTAGGTAAGGCTTCCTATCAACAGTAGGCTATTAGTAAAAATTTTAGGGAGTCAAAAGTTATACGCGGAATTTCGAACAACGCGAGGGGTCGGGGCTTCTAATCCCCGCATTGTTCAAGGGTCAGCTGTATAATTTCAGGAACTCCAAATATACCACTCTAAAAAAAAAAATCAGGCGTTTATTCAGAATAGCATTATTTAATAAACATTTCACATAAGAATACAAACTGTGGCATGTAATAATAAATTTCTAGCACCATCTCGTGGTTTATACAGAAAACAGAGTCAACCACTATTGTCTTTTACCCAATTCCTCAAGTTCAATTATAAACATATAAGTACGAATAATATAAATATCAAGTATAAATCATTGCAAAAATAATAGGAAAAAATAAATAAAACATTGATAATAATTAAACCCTTCAAGAAGCCTCCGTAGCTCAGTCGGAAAGATCCGTGTTCGATTCCCAGCTGTGACGAGAGTAGTCTTTATCAAGTCTTTTCGACCAAAGGTGAATTAGCCGATCTCATATGGTATGAGGGGGGGGGGGGTCCCCATGGAAACTTGGGTTTTTCATCCCTTAAAAACAGGCAAAGCGGCCGTGACACCTCGTGTTAACAGATATAGAACATTTCGAGAATGACGATAGCCCGCAATCCCCCCCCCCTCCCCCAGCCAGGAAGTAGTAAATTCTGACCAATACCTTATCTCTCGGGTCCAAATGCCAATACTGGATCTTGAATAATTACCTAAGCTAACAAGCAACCCTTCAACACGAACATTTGCAGTTACATTGTTAACAACTAGCTTCCTGTTGTTAAAATGTGATCTTAATTTACTGAATACTTTTTTTTCTTATTTATTTATTTATTTATTTTTGCTCGTTCCGACATATCAGTGACGCATTTGACAGGTTTATTTACTTCGTATGACTTCTCAAAATAAACCACGTGCACAGTGGAATATGACAGAAATAATTTTATAAATTAACAAGCTACATTAGACACTTTTATCAAAGACTTAAGTTGACATTTTCAAGGCATCAAAAATGCACTCATAACCAAGACAATACTTCAGTTGAGATGATTTGTTCAACTGCATTTGCTGAATTTGGAACAAAATAAAACAACTTGATTAATTGTTTTAACTCGCGCTCGCTGATTGTCGTATTCCAATTGTTGAAGCAATAGTTTATCATCGCTAAATCTGATGTGATGTTCTTGATAAAGTTGGAAATTCTGCTCTTCAGATTCCACCTTAACAATGTTAAGGTAGAATCTGCTCCTCAGATTCTAGATTTTACATGACCTTCGAACCAACGGAGGTCACGTAACGATAACTTATCAGTACGCCTTTTACCCATTAATTATATCCCTCCCATGTCTCTAAAATACCATGAACAACAAGAAATTTAATATCAAATGTAAATTAATTGTGAATTAAGCGATAAAATGAAACAGATTAGTATAAATGATGCAGTGCAAATGGATATGGACTTATGGTTAACACTACCACTACTGTGAACTGGCCCATCGCACATACACTGCCATCTATGAGCGGCCTAGTTAACTAGTCGGGCGGTTGCTGGAATTTTTGTAAGTGCACTCTCTTAATTTGTTCGGCAATATGAGGTGCAAAACCATGCGTTGCCAGAAAAATCATTGTTGTACATGTAACGGTTTTTTTTAAAAGTATAATCAATAAATGTATGATTCAATTTTTAATGTTGTTTAATAACATTACCGATTTATTGTGTTTTAAATTAGTATCAGGAAAATTTTTTTTTCTCTATTTTTGTTGAAAAATTATATGAAATAACTTATGTGGTCATGTTCAACCAACTTAATCAATCCATGTAAATTAGCATTAATCTGGCTCATCTGACACACACACACACACACACACACACACACGTACATAAATAGATCACTATATGTTGCTCTCACACTTTCATATCTTTTCTTCTATCCATAAGAGATGGCGCCACTATAGATAAAAATTACTTTCATTTTACATACTCTTCGAAAGTTTACTTCATTTTGATTATCCGGATTTCTTATAAACGTTGAATTTGCTTCATCTTATTATTTCTTTCTTTATTTAAAAATGTAATATATTTATGAATATCATTATTTAATACATACATCTTCAAAGCCCACCGTTCCAAATTGAGTTGTGGGGGCAACAGCTGCAAGAACTGCCAATGGTCACGATCCTCTGCCACCAAGATCAGGTGTTCTGTTGGGATTCCCAAACGTGTCCACTAAAGGTTTTGGATATAATCTATCCAGCGAGTCCTTGGCCTTCCACGTGGCCTCCGACCCTCTGGCTTGGCAAAGAGGGCCTGCTGAGGGAGCCTCTCTTGTGGCATTCCTACCAAGTGCATGTACCAACGTAAATGTGATCTCTCAACACGGAGAAGCAGCGGTTGAGTATTGTGGGTTCCCGAATTGCAGAGCTTCTGACTCTATCGAGTCTTATCATCTCCGCAACGCCTCGAAGAAACATTTCAGACGCCTGGATTCGTGTCCACATTCTTTCGGTCATTACCCAACTCTCATGACCATAGGTGAGGATGGGGACATAGACTGCATTGAAGACAGCCAGCTTTGCCTTCTGGCTTAACTCCCGCTTCAATACTACCAAAGGGCTAAGCTCTCCCACAATATTGAGCTTGCTAAGCCAATTCGAGTATCTAGCTCTACGTCCCATTTTCCATCATTCGTGAATATGAACCCGAGGTATTTAAACTTCTCCATCTGCCTCATTGGGACTCCACTTACATGTAGAGTGCACTGGGATGGTTGTCTTGAGACCACAAATGTTTCTGTTTTGGCCACACTGATCTTTATTCCGGGGTCTGCACAAACAGCTACAAACCTATCCAGGGTCCGCTGGAGGTCATCTGTAGAAGAGCTAAGCAGAACTAGGTCATCTGCAAAAAGCAGACGCCCAATGCTACATTTTCCAATTCTGACACACTCACTGCCTCGGCTGTGCCTATCAATCCACTCCATAAATATTATGACAAGGAGGGGTGACAGAACACACCCTTGGCGGAGGCCAACGGAGACTGTGAAAGGTTCAGACTTTGTGCTGTTTACCCTGACAAAACTCTGGGCATTCATACAGGGACTTGATGGCAGCTAATAGTTGGCCATCCACTCCATACTCCTTTACTACTTGCCAAAGCTTGTCCCGCGGAACCCGGTCATATGCCTTCTCCAAGTCCACAAAACATGTATAGACATTTTTGGCATATTCCCAGGATTTCTCAAAGACTTGCCTTAAAGTGAAGATTTGGTCAGTTGTGCTTCTACCAGGACGAAAGCCACATTGTTCTTCCTGGAATTTTAACTCAACTATGCTCCTGCACTGTCTTGCCAAGCACTTAGCATACACTTTCCCAGGCAGGCTGAGCAGAGAGATGCCACGATAGTTATTGCAATCCTTCTGGTCTCCCTTCTTGAAGACTGGTATTGTTATGCCTGTCTGCCATTGCTTTGGTGTTCGCCCAGATATCGAAGCAGCCTGACACACTCGAGTCAGCCAGAGAATACCGTCTCGATTTAAGACTTTTACCATTTCGAGCCGAATTTCATCATCGCCAGCAGCCTTGTCCGATTTTTGCGATTTTTTTGCTAAATGGACCTCTTCTGCTGTGAGACTAGTCATTGCCTCGATCTGCACCTCTTGGAAGTCCACAGCTGCTGGGCCACCCGAGTTAAGAAGGCTCTCAAAGTATTCCCTCCATCTGTGGAGGATATCCTTCTCGGTTGTTAAAAGTGCACCATCAGAGGCCTTAATTGTCTTTGCTGTGCACGATTTCCTCCCTCGAAGGCGGCGGATGGTCTGCCCGAATACTTTGTTTGCATTTGCATAGGATGAGTCTAATCTTTCTCCAAAGAATTCCCAAGCCTTTTGCTTTGCTGTCTTTACTGCCTCAGCATCAGCTTTTCGCGCCTCAGCATACCGCAAACGTAACTCAGGTGACCTGCCCCTAAGCCATGTTAGGTAGGACTCCATTTTTCCAGCATGAGAGTGCAGAGGCAGTGACAGCTGTTCTGAACAGCTTCCACATCTCCTCAACATCTGCGGTATGCTTAGGAATCTCTTTGAACGAGAAAATGTCATCTGCAAAATTCTTCCTCACAGCTTTATTTTCCAGTGGCTCCCATTTCACGCGTATAGCTGCTTAGGCCCCAACATTGATGGTAGCATCTGGTTTCTGAAGCTGTAGAGTGCACAACAGAGTGATGGTCAGTTGACAGTTCTGCCCCCTCTTCTCACACGAACGTCCAACACTGAGGAAAATAGGTCTGCTAAGACTATAAAGTCAGTCAGAGACCTTTGTTGTAGTGTATCCCTGTACCAGGTATACTTATGGACTTCTCGGTGCTGGAAGAAGGTATTCATTATGGACAAGCTGTTAGTACAGCAGAAGTCCAATAATTTCAATCTATTCGCGTTAAGGTCAGGGGCACCGTTCCTCCCAACCACATCCCTCCATGTCTGGTCATCTGTTCCAACATGTGCATTGAAGTCACTCATTAGCAGGGCTGATTCCATGTCTGCCATCCTGTCAAGAGCAGCATCCACTTCCTCTAGGAAGGCAGAGTATTCTGACTCCAGATTAGATGCATAGGCTTGCACCACAGCCAAATCATGGTTTTTCATCTGAAGCCTTAACACACATACCCGTCCCCCTAATGGGATCCACTCAGCAACACAGTCTGACAGCTGGGGGCTTGTGAGTATCCCCACACCCGCCTGAACAGACATTGTCGGGCTCACACCAGAGTAGAAGAGCTTCCATCCCTTATCCAGGTCGACAGTTCCAGAGCCTCTCCTCATTATTTAATAAGAAGATAAATATTTAACGTAAGAAAAAAAATATACTTACTTTAGAGAATTATATTTTTTCCCGAAAAATATTAAGAAATAATGAAAAACAAACGATTTTTCATTAATTACTAATATTCAAGTACATACAATACATTTCAAGAGTAAATTATTTAGTGTATTTAACTGTACGACTGCAATGAATATCATTTACAAATAATATGGAATGAGTTTAAGTGTAAGGCGTACTGATATTTCAGAAATATAAATAGAACGTTTTCTATTCAAATAATTAATAAGATTAATTAGGAGGAGTCTTTTATTCAGAACTCCAAGAATCCTTTTAGTATGGAAAAAGTGATCAATTACTCCTCGGCTATCACCGTCTTTTCCAGACGATGTGTGATTAGGAATCTCTGCAGAAGTTTTACCTTTGAGTTTTTCGAAACAAATTTAAAGAAAGTCTTCCCAGCAGAAGATAAGTTTCGATGTACAGATCGCTTAAAACGAACTGTACATCGTTTTAAGCGATCTGTACAAAATCGTTTACGTACAGAATATACAATTATTTAATTCACTTATAAAATTATACAATTATAAAATTCACTTGCTTTTCATCCAGACTGGATGAAAAGCAAGTGAATTTTACAATTTGTGGAGGTGTCTGTGGAGTAATAGGAGGTAGAGAATGAGACAAACGAATATAACACAAGCACCAATAAATGAGAATGTCTTGAGAAGCATTCATCTAGCTAACGGTCTCCAAGTATGATAAATATATTTTTAAATCTTACAATTTTTTTGGCAAAAATATTCTCATAAAATCCGTAACCTGATGAAACATAAAAAGAGGGAAAGAAGAAAAGAGGGGGGGGGGGTTCGCTGTGGCTATCAAAGCCAAGCAATAAATCAAAGTTCCGATTGCAAGAAGTATGTGAAGACATTGGCTGGACAGAAAACGAGCTCATATGAATCATGCATATATGTAGTGATTACTATGATTTATTAATGTATTCAGAAGCACGCTGGATGACACATGGACACGTGATCATATTTAGTAATGCTCTGGTAGAATTGTCGAAATCTGTCCTTGGCTTCTTCCCAAGGGTATCGCAAGACTCCAATACAGAGAATTGTTTGTTGTTTTGCTTTTAAGTTGCATTGCGCTTCTGCTACAAATGCCCCGCTTGATTTATGATTACAGCTTACAGTCTTTAAACCTGTCGAGAAGGTTTTTATTTCATCTTCTCAATAAGTTTCGAGTGCGATTGTTAAAATGGCTGAATTCTTCTATTCTATCGTTTCATTTTCGCTGGTGATCTGTAAAAAAAAACAATTGATTGACGCTTTATTGAAAAGATACAATAAGGAATGAGAAAAGAGAAATAATATTATCTTTTAACATCGCATGAAAACAAAACAAGTTGCTTCAAAGAATATTAAAATAAGTTCGAAGAGTTTTAACAAGCGCATCTCATCTTTACTACCTGCTTAATTTTAATTGGAAAAATTAAGCAATCAACTACTCCTGTTACGTGATAAAATCTAAATGTATTCAATGCCTTTTTAATGCTACACACATTCTCATGAAGACGTAATTGATGAAAATATTTACCCACCTGTTTCAGCCATTGTTACGTCATGTACCAATCACAAAAACAGCGCAGAAAGGTATGTTGAATTAGTGCAATAAAAGCAGGTTATCTATCAAAGGAAAGCTACTTGCATTATTTGAATTAATGGTCGAAATTATTAAGGTGATATTATTTTGCTTGGTCGTTTGGTATATTCATTGGTCAATGGTTTCCAGATTTAGGATGAAAACCCTAATTTCTAGAAAAGCAACCTTATCTACCTCTTTAGGATTAAAATGTAAGGAACGGGTGGAAATTAAGGACAACTTTTCAGAGGATTACTAGTTGAAAAAGTTTCAAAAACTATTCTCTCAACTAATAGCTCTGATAACATGAATATCCTAAGGTCTGAAACGTGCTTACCCCGTTGGTGTTGCCACAAATTCCAACGTTAATTTAAAGAAAGTGCCGACCCCTTAATCCATCGCCTGAACTTGAATCGGAATGACTGTCTTCACTCTTACAAAACTATGACAAAATCTTATTGTAATCATACATCATTACGTTTTTAAAAGTAATTAATAATACAATTAATTAATAATTAATTATATTATTAATACAATACAATGTTTTCTCATTTATTGCTTTGTGATGTTGTTTGTATAACATCACGCCATTGTATAACATTTTCAGGTCGAAATATATTGGCTTTTGATAAATATTATTCACTACTTTCTTTGTATTATCAAATGAATTTTTAAGAATATTTCATGTTAATAAAACTATTATTTTGGGGAAATAACTTCTAAAGCTTTTGAAGAGTGCAATTTATTTATTCAAAGTCAGGGAAGCGACACTTAAGTAGTGCTGCAGACTTAATGGTCAACATTAATAAAATAATCATTAGGGCTAAAATTTCGATATTACTCCGGTTCCAGGTTGAATATGATTTAAATATTGTTATTAGGAATGGCTAAAGCAACAGTTAGAGACTTGTTTAATATCTGAAAGGATGGATTTAAGGTTGAGGACTTTGGATGCAGCTGTTTTTTCAACAGCGACTTATGGATGTGAGGCTTGAAACCTAAAGAAGTGTGATAGGAAAAGAATAGCCACTTTTTGAGAGATGTGGCGTTGCAGAAGGCTGTTTGAGGATATCATATACTGAAAAATGATCAAATGAAAGGGCGCTAGAAAAGATCGGTAGAACTTTAAGGCTCCTTAAAG
The DNA here is from genome assembly GCF_054136105.1 of Typopeltis vanoorti. Classification (NCBI taxonomy): domain Eukaryota; kingdom Metazoa; phylum Arthropoda; class Arachnida; order Uropygi; family Thelyphonidae; genus Typopeltis; species Typopeltis vanoorti. The sequence continues at coordinate 34,756,022 of NC_143552.1, forward strand.
ATATTGGCAGAAGAAAGCTGAAATACTTTCGGGGCACATTGAAAGGATGGAAGGAGACTTCTCAAAACAGTAACAGAAAAATAAAGTTCCTGGAAAAAGAGGAAGGGTAGACCCTCTCTGAGATAGATGGGCGGTGTGTTTGGAAAAACATACAACAGGTCCACCTGGCGAGGCCTGTTGTGGTACATCACCGAGCATCTGAGCGACCATACGGCTTATGATGATGTCCAATCAATAGATGGATAGAGAAATGTTCAGAAAGATCAGATGCCTGCCATATTTGAAGCATTACATTCAATTAATGAAAGAACTGGATTACACTGAAAATAGCAAAGAAAACGGTTAATTAGCATTTTCTTCTTCTTCTTCTCCTACGCGGACACTTTTATGGCATCGTGATTGCAAAGTAAGAACAACTAAAGCAACTGAAGCAAAAGAAGAGACAAACCAAGTAGTAAAAAAGAAATCTCTTACTCAATACTTGGCTTACTTTATTTTTTTTTACATGAGATATGTTTTAATTTTTGATCTAATTATCGTTACTTATAAGAGAACCAATTTCGACGAAATCTGATTGCATAAATGTCAAGGACAACTGCTCACTCATTTGCTGCACCTGTTGGGAATCTTCAATCAATTCTCAGGGCGAATGTTTCGAGGAAATATTATAATATTGACCTTTAATAAATCTTCTCATTGCATTTAGAAAAACTGGAATATGAATGAGGGAAATAATGCAAGGATAAAGTAATCCTTCTTTTTTTTTTTTTTTTAAAAAAAAAAACATGTTGGCTAAATTTCAAATTTAGAAAATTAAAATTCAAAGCCATTAAACCAGAAAAGAAAAAAAAAATGGTGGATCAAAATGAAAATAAAGTGGATTAAAAAAATTGCGACATACATTGAGAGCTAGGAAACTTTTTGGGATTATGATGGGTCGAGATCCTTCCAATTTTTTTTTTTTCAATAAAATCAAAGAATGCTTTGAATAGGATACGCGTATTATTGGAAGGTATCTGCTATGATCAGTAATTCAGGCATTATTGATGCCGATAGGTCAGTGTTATCTTTAGGCAAGGTTGCATTGGAAGTGAGGGCAGAGAGATAAGAACGAAAGAGGTCGCAACCAGTTATATAATCACTCGGTTACAAAGGACAAGAAAATGGAACTGCATCTTGAGCAATACAGTTCTTTTTTTACTATTTTATTTATTTATAAGGAACTACATTCTTACTAGACTCTCCACTCGCCAATAATACCATATACACTTTTGTCGTTTAGTTGGGTCTTCATTTTTTTTACCGGTTCCTGGGAGAGGATATCTCCAATCACAGTATTCAGTTGTGGACTACACTAGTTTATACTAACAATTTACTATCACTTCATTATTCAACAACAGCATTGTTAAACTAGTAATGGTAACCGTACACGCTATGGTTTATGCCAGTGTTTCTCAACGTGGGGGAAATTTGAATATTTTGGGTGGAAATTAGAAAATGTACATGTACATATTTATACGTATTTATATTATACTTTTTCAGAACTTGGCTGACTATTATGCTAGGGGGGGGGCATCAAAATCTTTGAGACGTTGAGGTGGGGCATGATCCAAAAATCATTGAGAAACACTTAAGCGTAAGTTATCTAGAGGAGGTAAACTGTACTGTTGACGGTGTAGATGACATATAACATTGCATTTCTTAGAGATATGAAAAACTGTTGACAGTGACACGCCGAGCGTGTCACTGTCAACGATTGATTAGAAATTTTGATCGATTGATCGATTTTCAACTTCGATCGATTGATTAGAAATTAACCAGTAATTGACGCCTTGTGTATATTGTTATTAACTTATTATTGCTGATAATTTGGGATGACCGTTTTTTTTTTGTGTTGCGTATAGTTTATATGGACATTCAAAGAATTTAGCGATTTGATAAGCAGTTTGATAACATGTAATTGGTTGTATTGAGCATATTAATATTGTTTTCGCTGTTCATCTGGCTGAGTTTTCTATTGCTAAATCATATTGAAATTTGATGGCGTGTTAGTCGCATGGATAGAAGTAGGTTGTAGAAATCAGTTATGCAACGAACACCTGTCCGCCCTCTTTTCGACGTCATTCTCCTTATCTAGCAAAGGCTCCGCTTAAGTAGTTTGCCAAGAAAGACGAAAAAGAAAAAAAAAATTGAGGAAAAAGAATGTCGAGGATATGTCAGGGAAGTAAGAAAAATGTCAATAATCGGTGCCAAGGCTCGCCCCGACAATGCACGCAAGTACCCGTCGATTGAACAACGAAGGAGATACGACGAGTTTACGACTACTTTATCTCCGTGCCATTTTCCAAGATAACGATAGTTTGTTGTTAGTATTGGAAAAAGAGAAATTGTTGGAAACATTTTGTTTACCTGTTTGTTTTGCTGCCTGTCCGAGCGCCTTGACCCGGTTTGTTCTGATTATTTTTCTTCGATGTTCTCTCACTTGAATTTCAGAAAATACTTCGATGTTGAACGTTTCTGGAAGATAAGATATTTACAAAGCTGTGTAGGTAGCGAACTTGCACAGGTTCGCAACTTCCTGTGTTCGCAGGTTCGCTGTTTCCTGCGTTAAATGCCTTCATCTCAAAGTACTGAGTACGTCATTCAAATTCAAAGTACGTCATTCAAATTACGAAATTGTCTACGCTGTTGACCTATTAGTACAAAGCCGTTTGGATAACTCCGTATTTGTATATATTATATTTTTCGTTGAACAAGCACTTAATCTTGCGTTTGTTTTGTTTGGAGAAAGTGTCAGAAACTAATTCTAGTTCTGTTCTTACTGAGAAATACCAAACAAGATGAAAAAATTGAGTTTAGCTAAACGCAGTATATTTCTTTTGTTTTTCTGGGTGTTCTCTTCATCTTCCTCTGAACGTGTTAACCAAAATGCCCTACCACACCCATGCAACTTTGCTTCAACTGAACTTAATTAATAATATGGCAAAGTTTCATTCTATCTGCTATATTTTCTCACATTCTTTTCTCTATTTTGGAAGAGAAAAAGCTCAGTTTCTCCTGGAAAAAAACTATTTCTACCTTTGTACGAGATCGATTAGTTATGATCTCGTTGATATGTGCTGATCAAGATTACACGTATACGCCAAAGAAAATTCAATTCCACGTTTTCCATTCAAAGGATTCACTAATGGCAATTTATGTTACGACAATTGTTTAATTCAAAGAATATTCTTTCGAAATATTTCAAAAATTTACAATCCTATGTCAAATAATATGACTTTGCGGCACTACAATACTTTACAAGCACGCTTCAGTATAATGAAGTAAATGACAAAATTCAACGTATTTTTTACCCTTTTCGGCTCGAAACATTATAACATTATATTCCCCTGCAGTCTTTTATACCATTTTATCACTTGTTTTAGTTTCAGCTTCCTTTTTTTTTTAAATCTAAATTTATTATTCAAAGTGTTCTAGTTGTACGGAGAATTTAGATTAACTGAAGAGGATATCGTGTTTTTTTTTTTTTTTTTCTTAATGATTATTTGCAAACGGCAAATAATCATCTCCCAAAAGGAATTTTGATGTCAGTTTATCGATATACTAGGTTAAAATCATTTTAAAGAATCCAAAAAATTTAAATAACTTCGATATTTTAACTTTAAAAGAACGCCTGTACCAATCTCAACCTTGGCGGTTGATCATCGAATTATTTTAATGCGGACGATAAAAAAAAAAAAAAACATCTCATGCAGTATTTTTTTATCATTAAAGGATCAACAATATTTTCAATCATGTTTTCATTCTAATACTCAATATGAAAGATCTAATTCATTTTAAGCTCACTTACTTGGTCTTCTTTTGGATGCAGACGTGAGCAAACCGAAGATGAGCTAGCCAGTCTTATAAAGATATGCCAGGATTTTAAACTTGGGTTTTAATCTTCCCAAGAATACTGACAAACTAGCCATAAAAATACACATAATTAATAGATATAAAAGAGCGGATTCATAGCATTAGTTGCTTCATCCCTAGTTCCAAACAACTTCTCCTAACCCAAATTGACAAAAGGTTTCTCTCGGTTTCCTACTTGCCAACAATAACGATTAAATGAAATACAATAAATCATCGAACTTCTTTTCATTTCTCAGACGGAGTAGGCGGTACAGTTTTAGTCCTAACTTTTTTTTTTTTTTTTTTTGAACTCGCTAGGCAGTCAGATTCGACCTTTCACCATGACCGCAGTTGAGTTATTTGTATGTAATCGAGTGCCTTGTACAGTCTCTTCACTGAATGGCGAGGCTCCAACTCTGGATTCTTTCTGGAATCAAAAAATCCCATCTCTTTGCACCAAAGGGTCGATTAAAAACAAAACCTCTTAAAAAAAAAAAGTTTAGTCGATGACTAGAACGAATCCGTAATTTTTATTTCTGCAGTTCCAGACCTATCGCGATGGAAGTAACTACGATGGTATGCACGCACCGAAGTATTGAAATTTTGCCTAAATTAACATTTAGGTTAGGATTAGATTTCTTTTTGCTACGCTTAGTTTCAGAGGCTATCTCTTGATTAGTACTGGAGATAAGGACTTAGTTATTCTTCGGTTGGGCAAGTATTGCTGCCATTATTGTCAATTCTTATTTAAGGAAAAGAAAACACGCATGATGCAAATATTATCATTACTAATGGCGATGCCGAGAGTTTAAATCGAAAGTTTTTAAATCGTTAAAAAAATTATTATTATTATTTTTTCGTTTTGAAGTTTACAAGTAAAATTTTCACAATGTAAACGAAATTTTGACGCTGATTCAGGCCGGTTACTTTCACCAATTTAAATGATAGTACTAACCTTAAGGAGTATCATAAACACACTTTACTTTCATTATAAAATAACTGTTTCTCAAGATAATTTCTTGCACAGACACCCTAACCGACTTTTCGGTCTTTGACACAAATGGATTGCTAAACCTAACAGACATTCGCTTGTGTTAATATGTAACTTGCCTTGCATGTGATCACAATGATACTTAAAGAAATATACTGTTGTTCCACTGCTCTTTAGTTGCTTGCCCTATGATGACCAGTTCAGTTTGCGATGGAAATCTGTTGCGCAAAAATAAATAGTTGTTGATGCACTTAAAAGTCTTTTGCATGATTTTTTAATTCAATTCCGACCGTTACTATGGAAGTTTCATCTTAGAACATAATTCTTGAACTACGCAACAACTTAAATACATGTAACTCGTAAAACAAGTAAAAATAGTTGCTTTTGCATGCTACGAGAGAAAAGTTATTGTGTAAAATATATCAAAAATGTGCTGACTTTTGTTACTTCAGCTCTTTCTCATCACTTAACGATGTCATTCAGACGCCCCCGCCCCCCATCTAGAATCTGTTGAACCGGTTTCACCTAAACGCCTTTCCTTCAGGCTGCAGAACACGCTTCTCTATGAAGAGTTGAATGCAATAGAGATGCTAGACACGGTTCTCTAACCTTTCCCCCCTTTTCTCATCCCCTACTGCCCTACTGACGTACTTGAAAGCTGAAAATGGATGCGTGGCATGCAAAGAATTTTAAAGACTGTAACTGTCCCAACGGTAACCGTCTCGTACATGTGCATTATACAACACTATAATAGGAGTTCCTTGAGAAATATCACACAATGGCCATAACATCAGTGACAACCATTAAAGGTTACCAGATGTGAAAACTTACTACAAAAGATACTACAACCTCATCTACATAATATTCCAGCAGTTATCACCGTCTGGAAGTGAGAAATTATGGCAGCATTTACTTTGTAAAGGATATCTCAAGTGCGGATATAAAAAAAATACATTATTTGTATAGGCAAACTAGCCAGAGAACACATGTCATCAATAGACATAATATATTGACCTAAAATCCTAAGTCGCTAATCCTACATCAAACAATTCAACCCCGAAATTTTGAACATTTCTGTAGTTTTAACATGAAAGATGATTATTAGTTTTCTTTTGGCAAAATAAAAGCATTTTTTTTAATAAAAAATAATCTGGAAGTTTAACAGCCATTTTCCACCTTCATTATCTGCAGAAGTTTAATGCGATCCGTAGCCGGTGGGTGTGTACACGAGTTGGCGTCATGTGATTGCAGCCATGACTTAAGCCTAATTCTTATTGCTAACTGGTATTATTGTCAGTAATAATAAGAATTCGACGATTATTTTTTTGCTGATTGAGGGTTTAAAACCTCTTCTTTCTTAGAGAAGAATATCCTACTTATGTCAAGAATGAACTATCTCTGGAACTGGCCAAACAAAAATGCAGTCCTTAACAAGAATCCTGATTTCACGAATCAGATTTTTTGGATCCCTGTGGATGAATTTCATTTTCGCTTAAGATATTTTCGATTAATATGAAACAAACGCAAACAAATCTATTGTAAATTCTGTAGAATAATTTTTTCCATTTATTATTTTATTATTTTATTATAGGTTTCAAAGAGAATCGTTTTTCATTTATAATTACGAGTATGCTTTATTGTGTACAATAAGCTACAAATAAACAAAAATATTACGTGATTAATATCTTATTGCATTGATCTTTGACAACACGGATTGTATTATTAAAACATGCTATTAGGATAACCTCCTCCCTCCCTCATCTCCCCCGATATACGTACGCTGATTCAATTCCATTGCTTTTCGTCTCGTAAAGCTTCGTACGTAGTTCTCAGCTCAGCCACTTCATGCTTCATGGCGCTACTTGCGCGCGTGTTTTTAATCATCTACATTTTTATGAAACGTATACTGTATAGAGATGTTACGCAAGTTAACATGAAGTCTTTAATTGACATTGATGCCTCTGTTGATTCATTGTCTTCAATAATTGGTTCCTTCACTCTCTCCTTTATTTCTGTCTTCACTTTCCTTAGTGAATTTTTTTTTCACATTTCGCGTTTTGCAAAAATAACACACACACACACAAAATTCTTCATATTAGCTAAACTTTCATAAAAATCCATATTCACAGCGGGATTCTAACATGCAACGTTCTCGTTATCAATATCTCTGCTAATAATCCCCGCCCCCCCTCCCATTTCTTTATCTCTATATATCAGCAGAAATGTAACTTCATCAGCAACGAATCAGATTTTTTCCCCTTTCTTTTCGATGAAAGTCCAGTTTCCAGTTTCGACTTTCCCACATACTCTGAGAAGAAACGAAAATTCATTGGATTGAAATGAAGTAGTTCTGTGTTATTTCTAATACCATTCAGTAAATTTGTCAGCTTAAGAAGGCAAAGCATTTTTATTAATTTTTTTTTCACTCTCGAGTTAAGTATCATGATCATAAATGCTCATCGAAACAAGAAATTTACTGACAAGATGCATACAAGCATTGTGTTCACTAGAGCTGATCGTGTCGGTACATAATTCAAGGTAAGAAGAGGAACAAAAGCTGCTGGTTCGATGGAGCAGCGTCCATGGAAATACTTGCAGATAGGCATAATGCAGATGAAGAAAGATTTTTATAAACTCACAGTCTACTTTAGATTTGCTGATTTTTTAAAAACATTTTTTTAAAAGTTATTACGGGCTGTAGTGTAAATTGAGTGAGAGGCTTGAATCTTACGTAAACTTGGGCCATTGAGTATATATTGAATTTTTACCTTGGACTGCTTTGGAACATGTGGTCGAAAACAAAGGCCTGGATAATGGTAATGGTCAGAGTTAAGAGGATAGCTAATATCAGAGACTTACTTCGAGGGAGAACTTGTTACGAAACAGTGATTATCTGGAGTTCTATATCTGTGACGTTAGAGAAGGAGAACCACTCTGAACTCTAGACACATTGACTTCTCCAAGTGAGATTTTTCACTATTTGAGGAATTGCATGCGATCAACTTTCAGAGCATGATGAAGAACACGGAAAAGGCAGCAAATGAAAGCAACAAACTGATGCAAGGAATTCTTGAGTCAAAGTAGATCACCCAAGGGAGATCCCAGATCTGATGACCTTTGGCATGGGACAGCCTGACAAAAGCGCAGTCTACACCATTCTTACGAAGGTATAGATGAGCTGTAGTCATAGAGGATGTTGGTTTAGGTTCAGTGATGAATAACAAATCGGGTTGATGTCTCGAGGTGGCGATGTCATCGTTCATGTCGGTATTAAACCCCCGCTTTATTGTAACAGAATTTTCTTATAGTACTCGTTTCTAGTTTTTTTATGCAATTTTTGCTGTATTTTTGATACTCGTTTGTTGTTTTTAAGTTGTCTTCAAGTTAGAATGTTCGGAAATTTTAGTAGGAGCAAACGGTGTTGGGCGAAGGACCGTCACGCCTAATTGAAACGTGGCTTCGACAGTTACTTCTGCAAGCTGATATACCCAGACTCTGTATAAGCACAACCTGTCAGAAAGAATTATAGTAGCGTAATTATTCGCCATCTGAGTGGGAAGCCTCCCAAAGTGTTATCAACAGGTTTAGTCCCGTGTACTATCTATCAGCCGACCAGTGGCGACAGCGTTTCTACTGTACCCCCAAATGGAGGTGACTCTAGGTCTTTAGTTGAAAAATTACAGTGTGAAAAGCATGCTCAGCAAGGCCATCATCGGCACTGCGCATAAGAAGCTAGGGAGGCGATAGAAATCAGAGGACCTACTCCCTAGAAGAAACAATACAATAGCTACGTCGGCTTAGTTTAGATCATAAAAATGAAATAGTGCTGGTTAAGACATAACAAAATCTTTAACATAATTTATCGAAATGAAATGTAATTATAAGGTTTGGAGAATGTGTTTAGAAACGGCATAAATTTGTCATAATTGATCTACCCATCAGATAGCTTGTCATTATTATTTAATTATGCATTCAATTCGTCATAAATGTTCCAAGCAGCAAAGGTAATTGTAATAACCTTCTGTCTTTATATTATATCAGATAACTGACTCTAAAGGTGTGTTTGTGTCATGAAATTGATGTTTACTTCACTGACGTCAACGAACGCTGTCTGATTCCTTCACCACTTCTTGTTGCTTAAAACATTTGTAATAGAACATATAATCTAAAAATGGGAAATTCTCAAGGGCTTGCCAGATGTAAGACCGTAACTACCCCTTGTCCCTCCTCAGGCGTTTTTACTGTTTATTTCGACGGTTCCTTCTGTGGCATTGCAAACGTTGATCCGTCAGCCTCTTCGATGTTGGAAAAAACATATAACGTCACATACATGCGTCACTTAACGTCATTTAAAGCATTGAAAATTCGTAATGCGTACCGCTGGTTGTTTGAGGTGGGTAATTATATCGTCCATAAATAAAGACTCCCTTTTTGGACAAATGCAGATCATTATTTCCGTTGAAAAATAATCAATAAGGAGTAATTACAACTTAGTAGTATGACGTACTTTCTGACGTACATTAGCTGTTCTATCCTGTTATACAAATAACCTCTTGACCTGGTTGTGTTTGAAGCATAATGCATTGCACACCATTTTTAGTATTTGTTAAGTTTATTTGAAAAGCATTATGATAACATTTTCTACTACACGTGAAATTATAACATTAAAGGAAAGACATTAATGTTTTTTTTTTTTTTTTAATCCCGAGGCTTTCCAAGTTACTATCGCTTTCTACAATGTTTGGGGCGGTTTATTTGAAGTGTGTCAAGGCCGATAAATGATGCATCTATTTTTAGAATAATTCTGAAGGCTGAAATAATAATCGAGAGCTCCTATTAGGGCAAGTAGTTTCAATATAATGACATCAATTCGGAGTTAATTGTAACTGACATTGCATTTTTTTATTACATACTTTCCGCTTATTATTATAGGACCTAAAGTAACTAATGACTAACGTCTACCAAAAATTAGTTATAATAAACAATAATGAAACACATATGCTAATAAAGATCCTAATATTCATACCATTTCACCACGAGAGCTACGCAGTCACACAGACTTTGCAACATTTGTCAATGTTTCGAAACTACTTGTAATACTCGACAAATACCTTGGTCTTTCATACATTAATAATATTTATTTCAAAATTTTAATTGGCATTGTAATTCAAAAATATATTTAGTTATGAATAATTCATTAAAATGCTTTATTATTATTATTCTATTTGTTTTCGTTTTTCTGAGTTCTTAGCAGTGACAGTCGGTTTTGTTTTTAGGATCTACCACTTTCGTGACATGGTACTCTTGAAGAACTAAATGAATAAAAAAAGATGATCATTTCAAACACCAAGCTCTATGGCATAAAAATTATTACTGACAGTGTAATATTTCCACACAGAGTTTTCTACTGTCAAAAATAACAAAATAATTCTGTGATATATTTAAACCTAACAGATTTGCCTACGGAAATACTAATGTTGATTCCATCCCTGCGCAGTACAAGCAAAATATATCTTTCACCTTCCCAGTGTGGATAATGCTGAAGGCTACCTTTACATTGTGACGAAATACCACTTGACAGCACCTCAAGAGTAGCCAGAACACGAACGGGTTTTAGAAGTTAGGTTGAAATCCTCTTCAGTTAACAGGCTGTAAATTTATCATATTCTTACAGAAGGACTTCCTGATTTTAGCTTAAACACTTCACGTGAACAATATAAGCAGTCATTACAGTCGTTAAAGGATAAAATGCAGATTCTAGGAGTTGAGCAGGAACATCGGCTTATCAATATATTATTACTAATATTTTTTTGGCTTTTAATATCAAACTGTTTACACGAAAAGTAAATCATGCATTATCATGATTACGATATTAATAATCCTTAAAAGGTCATTCATGCTATATAAATATAATTTTATTTTCGAATTTGAAAGTGAAACACAAGAAATAAAATTTGCCACAAGATACTGATTATTATATTACTATTTTAATAAAAATATATGACAATCATAATTATTAGGTAGTAATAATCATATATCCAAATAATATTCTCGTATTATTAATTCAGAACTCTTCGATATTAGATCTGGAGTAACATTTGTCTGAGACGGCGTGGTTGGCGGAGTAGTTAGCGTTGTTTGGTCTCCTGAAAAAGGTTTTTGGACTATGTAAAAATACAAAAAAATATAAAAAAATGATAGCCTACTCACGGTACCAATGTACTGTAGGCTTATAACCTTTTATGGGTGGGAATTACACAAAAAATATATATAAAGCTTTTATTTGATAGTTTGAGGCGTGAGTGACATCATTCATGTTATGTTTATATGGATTATAATCTTTTATCAAAATAATTTTCATTTCTATTAAAAAAAATAACCATAATTTGGCTTTTATTTTATATTTAAACTAAATTAAGTAATATAAATAATTTTTTATAAATTTAAATTTCTAATAATATACCACGCGCCTATTTTAATATATCATACTTCTATTAAATAATATGAGATGGAAGTTATATATTCCATTTAGGTAATAATATGTAATGCTTCAATTATTAAAATTGTGTTAAAATGATCGATGTCTTAAAGTAGGCTGTCAAACTTGTTTACCTCCAATGGCCAAATTAAGAATTATACATCAAGCCGCGGGCCGCAATAGAAAAAAAATCTCGAAATAAAGAGGAAACCGATTTTTTAATATTAACATTAGATATTAACATAACATAACCATATTTTTATTTAAATATGTAAAGTTTACATATTTAAATAAAATTATATTTTTTTGAAGAAACTTGACAACGTTTTTCATTAACGAAGTCTTCAAAATTTGGTTGAATTTGTTGAGCTGTAGTTATTTTCAATATTGCTTGCACATGCTGGTCTGTTAATCTTGATCTTTCCGCAGTTTTATTATTCTTTGAAGTTGAAAATAGTTGTTCGCATAAATATGTGCTACCCAACATAGATAAAATACGCCTAACTGCACATAACACATTGGGGTATCGATCGACTGATAAATAATTAGAGAATTTTGGAATTCCAATATCCATATATTTTTGTTTCAATAAGGAATCACACTGAATTTCGATTAATTCCAATTAAATTGTCATTAACCCTTTTCAACATCAATCGATAGAGGAGAAGTAAATAGGTGAAATTGATTTTCATATTTCTTAAAATCTAACAATCTTCTTTCAAATTAATTTCCTAATAACTTAATTTGATTGGCATATTCTGAAATTTTCAATTTCTTTGATTTTTGTAATAATCATTAACAATATTCAAAATGGAATAAAAATTTTTGAATTTGTTTTTTTTTTCCAAAGTAATAATTTCTGTTTGAAAATGTTAATATTGTCAAATAATATGGTAACTACTTGATGTTTGCCTTGTAGCTTAAGATTAAGTTGACTGAGTGACTTGTAATGTCATCTGAAAAAGCCAGGTCCTTTATCCATTGATCATTTTTTAATATTTCGCATTCATAATTTTTCGATTCTAAAAAAAATGGTAATTTCGTTCAGCAATTCGAAGAATCGCTTTAAAACTTTATGACTGGAAAACCATCTAATTTCTGTATAATAAGGTAGATCGCTATTTTCACTTTCTATATCTTCTAGAAAGTTACTAAATTGGCGATGATTAAGCCCACGTGCACGAATATAATTTACAATTTTACTGATATTTTTTAGGACATGTCCAATATTTAAAACTTTGGAGCATAGTGTTTGCTGATGAATAATGCATTGAAAATGTTGAAAATGATTATTACACCTTGTTCTTTGCATTTTTCTTTTAAATTTGTAATAACTCCTTTAACAACACCAGTCATGGCAGGAGCACCATCAGTTGCAAGACAAACTAGCTTTTTTAACGGTAAATTGTATTTATTCAAAACTTCCATAGGGGCGTCAAAAATATCAACTCCAGTGGTTGTATCGTGCATGGGAATAATTTCTAGTTCTTCACTTACTTTTAAGTTCATATCACGTGAATCCACGAATAAAAACAGCCAACTGAGCGATATCCCGTGCATATGTATTTTCGTCAATTGCATTGCAAGGGAATAGGTCTGAAATGTTGGAATTATTGATTTTAGTTGATTCCTTAAGTTCCTGGCTATATAATCAATTCTGCTAGCAATGGTATTTCGAGATAAGCTTATATTTTTCAATTTCTTTAATTGATCAGGACACAACACTTCAACAGCTTTAATAATACATTCGCGAATAAACCCCCCTTTAGTGAATATTTTCGACTTGCTTTGATAACAAATAGCTGGTTTTACCGTAGCTCTATTATCTTCAATAGGTTTGGTAAATACACTTTGTTGATTTTGAAGTGTCAACTTTAATTCTGACAATTTGTCTTCACGAAGTTTCGCAACACATTTGTCATAGTTTTCTTTATGATTTGTAATGCCTTTCAATATTATATTCTTTGCAAACTGCAATAGAGTTTCTACATATCAGGCATAATTTTTTTTTCTTGAATACAAAAATATTGTAACTCCCATTTTTCTTGAAAACTACGATGTTCTTCAATTAATCGTTTTTTTTACTTATACTGGTTGAAGGTTTCGACATTATTTTAATAAATTCTTTATTAATTATAAATAAAACACTACACTTTCTTACGCCTTGAAAATTGCTAACGGCTAGCCTCCGATTGCTGTGGTCAGCGGATGTAGCAGTGTACGTAGAGTTGCTCGTTAAAGTTCGGTAAAATTCGAGATTTATGCAGTGGTGTAACAAGATTTTTTGAAATGACAAATAGAACATTATTTCCTTTAGAAATTGCAGAATGGTTTGGCGTATAAAATAATCTTAAGTGGAAATGTTAATTTTTTAAATATGTTTATTTTATTTGGTGTTGTCAAAAGTTAACCATATTGGTTACAACGTTTGGCGGGCCACAGTTACTTGTCAGCGGGCCTCATGCGGCCCGCGTGTTTAACATGCCTGTCTTAAAGCAACGGTCAACAATCTAAAGTACTGACGCGTAGAACAGTCAGTCTGAATAAATAAATAATAATTCTTAATTATATTATCATGATAGAGCCTTCGAGTCTTTAAAATCGCTTTTCAAATTGAAGGTGAATTAGCCAGTCTCATACGAATGTAACAGGGATTTTTCCTCCTTAAACTTGAGTATTCTTCTGACAAAACAGGAAAACTGGCAGAGAACACATATGGTAAAAAAAATACATTATCGAGGCAAGTGCGAATCAACCTACGAGATAGGTTTATGTTGTGTGTTGCAGAGTGGCCTCTGGCGGTGAGTACCAGAACTTGCAGGAACAATATAATAATCATGACATTTTTCGTGAAAAAAAAAAAAAATTGTTTAAATTACATTTCAAAACAAAAAAGTTCTTCCGATTATATTATTTTCTCTAATATTTATAATTATCTACTTTATTGGATGCTTTTTGATTCCAATAAGTCTGATAATCTGCATTCTACTGTTGTGTTTTATGCTTGTTCAAAATCTTAAATTTTTCTGTGGACGCGCATTAGATAAATTCAACCCCTTATTTTTAATTATATGTTGAGTGTCCCATTTTCTGCCTCTACGTGTCGCTATTATTGGTATCAACCTGGATTAACGTAATATTATCTTATACCGAAATCAGATGCGTCGCTGGGAAATGGGTGTGCTTATTGTTTACCGCATATTACCGCAGTTTAAAAGAATGTGGCCGACTCTATCGGTCACTAGCTTTTAGAAAGCGAACCACGCAACCGGATTGTAAGTAAGCCACCAACCTCTTTTTTAAACAGTCGAAAAGTGTGTGTCACGAAAGTATATGAATATCAACTTCACCTTTTTTTTTTCTGTCGAATCACCTTTTCTATATTTCACAGTTGTACAACAATTATGCAATATGTTAAAGAGAAAAAGGGATATTGCCCTAAAAATCTCAGTTGCGAGTAACGAGCATTAATGTATGTGTCACAAAAGTTTACGGTTACTGGGTCGTCGTGTGTGTAACGTGAAGATGATCATTGGGTTAGCATTGACTAATAGAAGTGTAAAGTAATAACCTGAAGTCAAGACTGTTACCTCCTATGGAAATGCGGAAACATTAATTTTGGTAAAAATATTTCGGAACTCGGTTACATCTTTGTATAGGTTAGTTGAGATTTGTCCTTGTTTCGGTGCTTCTACTTATTATTATTATTATTATTATTATTATTTCTCTTCTAACTCCTGCTTATGCATGTGCCTCACATTTGTCATTTCTTTGAAAATAATTGGGTTCGAATCCAGTATAGACGCAAGAAACCTTTATTAGGACTAGCCTTTTAACTCTTGAAGCCTTTTGGCTCTTTATTTTAGTAAATACTTTACTAGGACTTTTCAACTGAAGGTGAGTTATCCAGCCTCCTACGCAGATGGCAAAGCTTGTGTCCCGCAAAACAGGCGAATCGGGAAAACACACACTCAGTCACTTTATTGTATGTATTGTTCAGAAATTCCAATACCCCCCCCGTCTCTCCCCCTTAATTTTTGCATACTGTTCTCTTTATTTTTATTGAATTTCTTACCCACTTCTCCAATGCAACTTACATCGATGTGCCTAAATTATACCTGTTTACCGAAAAATAATTCCTGCATGTTGCCGCAGTGAATTAATATTGTTCATTTCTTATTATATTTTCACATGCTGTATAAGTTGGAGATCAGTATAAATAAAATCCGACCAACAATCTATCAATGACGTAAACATATAGAGAGGGGAAGCTGGCAATCCCATATTATAATTATACACCGAGTCACGCAAACCACAGCCTTGCATGTGAAAGAAAGCATTTGTAGGATGATTACAGCAATTCAGTGGATGCACCAAAGCACGCATTCTACAAAATTGATTATGAAACAAAATTCCATTCTGAAATTTAAAGAGAGACCAGAACTGTGTTTAGCGAAAACTTTCCTGTGTAGCAGATAACGTCATATTTTGCTGCCGAAGGAGAAATTCTGCAACGAAGCCATTTGAGGAAATTCTTTATCGCTGCTCAGGCAGACATGCAGCACCACTTGAAGTTCTCTATTGGGCTAAATTCCCTCGAGCTATAATGATAGGATACGATAAGAAAGAGGTGTCCTTGGAAGACGACAGTTTTCATTCAAACGGTGATATCTCCTCTTCGTATTTATGTCCTTTGGGCTATGTGTCTGCCTGCTCGTATCCCCTCCTTACACATCCCTCTTCTTGTTTCCCCCCCTCCTCTCTTTCACTCATCAAAATCCCAAGGCCGTTGATTGGAGTTGGGCGTAACCTTGCATTTTGAACATGTTCGGCCTTTTCACTCTTCTTAAATATGACAATTCGTTATGTTTGAACTGAATTAGGTCACTTAGTCACAAGAATAAATAGAATGTTTCAATACTTTTTAATTTATTACATGGATTTGCATATTAGAATTTTACTTTCACCGGTTCAAAAATGTAAATAAAAGATTAAGCACAAATATGAAGTAAAAATAATTTTTATGGTCCTATTTACTTTACTGCGCATTTAATAGATCTGCGTTGCTTTTATTAAATACATATGTTAAAAACATGCACATTAAATGTTTCAGAGCATAATATACTGTAGTATAACTACTATTTGATATCTTAAAACCCAGTTTTCAGGTATAAAATATCTCGCAAATATTTAACGCAATCAGAAGTGCGTAAACGACAGAAATATAAGATCTGGCGACATTGGAGTTCTGATAAGATGGACTTAATCATGGATTGCTGTTATTCTTGTACTTTCCGGACTTAGCCATACTTTCGAATTCTACTGTGGAGTAGATGTTTATAAAAGTATTTAAATGAACGGTAATTTTCATCGCCTGGTGTGAGACATAGTAATATTTGTTAATAGTACTATGTGATGGATATTTAATATTTATTACAATTTATTTTAATAAACAGATGAAAATACTGAATATATTGGTGAAAACAAATTATGAGAAATAAAGAAACATAAAATATAAACTTTCTATCTTTCGTTCTTCCTTCCATATCCAATTTCATTCTTCGTTTTATTTTGTAAGGATTGAGGAGCGTATGGAATGTTATTTTTAAATAATTTTATATTTCATCGTCATCAGCAAGAACACCAGACCCGCACTTCGCATTGGTGTCTGGTTCCTAATATATTATTATGTCTCCATAGTGCTGTTTTGTCCAGTGGGGACTGTTTTAGTTTCTGTAAACTTGCTCTTCACTAATCCTCTACATCCTCTTTCTCTCTCCCATCTCTTTGCTGTCTACCTGTTCTTTTGTAAACCTCATTATATTGAGCACCTTAGTTTTCCCTTATACCATTTTATTACTTGCTTATTATACAAATTATATCGAACACTCATTATTTTCATTTTTTTTTCACTCTTCAAATATGCCCAAATGCTAAAAATACTTGAAATGATGTTTTAAGTTTAAATGTAAGTATTTTATGTACGTCTCTATTTTCTCAAGTCTATTATTCATCTGCCTTTCTATAATTTTACCAACAAATGAGATTAGTTTTGCTTTTCGATGTTAAAAATCAATTCTTCCCTGCCTTTTCTCATTTAACAGCTGTATCGCGCGCGCGTGTGTGTGTGTGTGTGTGTGTGTTTCTACTTCTTTTTCACCTCTTTCGATAATTTTCTCAATTTGTATAAATTTTTAAACTACCATTTACTTAAATTTACGCAATTTTCACAGTATTTTTAGGACTATTGAGAGTTAAGTAGCGACTTAAGACAGTGAAATTGTCTTACCTAACAAACATTACTCACATCAATTAAATGTGCTTGGGACGGATTCCCTTCAATAAGCAGAACAGATTTCGTGGATGAATAGCTTGTTAGAATAAGATGCCAGAACGAAAACGTGACACACACACACACACACACACACACACACACACACACACACACACACACACACACACACACACACACACACACACACACACACACACAATAATTTTAAATATAATCCCACTTAACTGAAGCATGCCAAGATACAAAAATAATAAATCGATTACTTCCTGATAATTAAGGCAGTAAAGTATTAATTAAAATAATTAAAACACAAAGAATGCATGTGGAATTTTTAATACATGAATCTGCCAAAGGTTATTTGAGTTCATTTAGAAAAGGTAGTTTTTAAGCGTGTTACTTTTAGATTTTCAGATTATCCGAAGCAGGTGGAGATATGGAAATTTCACGAGGCAAACATGGAGAAAAATACTGATATGGTTAAATTATATATATAAAAAAAAACCTGTCTAATTCAAATGTAATTTTTTAAAGCTGGATGTCTGATGATTTGTATACACGCAGCCTCACAACATATCGGTGCAACACGTTCTGCTATTTGAGAAATAATCTTTATTCTTGTTCGAGTGTTTTTGTGGCAGGCTTTCGAGAAGTGTGTGTGTATGTGGGTGGGTGGGTGGGTGGGTGGTATGAAATGTTCTGTCACAAGCTGCTTTGCTCTTGAAACACCTGGTTATTGCTTAAGAATCCTGATAAGTTGAATAATTCGGTAGGTGTTTCGGTTGTTTAAGTTAGCGTTATTAAAATGATCGCTTAGTAACATTTTTCAGACGTTTTATGCTGAGTGTATACAAAAATAAGAAAAAAAAACAATAAATAACCCCATGTACAGAGTGTTTCAAATTAAACTATCCATATTCAGAGCAATCTCTAGAGAGAACCAGTAGACGAAATACCCTCAAATTTGGTGGGTACCCTAACCAGGTCATGGGAAGAAATTTTCATGCTTTGCTCTTGAAACAAGAACGTCACAATAAAAGGAGTTTAAAAAAAGACTGATAGGAAAAATATTGTCGCTTGAGATGGAGAAAATTACATTACTATGAACGCATGGTATGATATTGTGAAATGATTCAGAGTCAATGACAAAGAAAGTTATTTGATTATGTTTCTTTCGCTCGTTTCATAAAATAATGTGATACAAGAGTTGACATGCTGTCAAGGTGATCCGAATGATCAATGGAGATGATGATGTTCAATGTGTTGGCCTTTGTGCATGACCAATAGATGATCAACATTGTCTATAGTGGAACGCAATTGATCTGTTGAAAGGTTGCGCACATGATGTGCGATTTTGATTTTGAAATCTTCAGGTGAAGAACTTTGTCCCTATACACCATGCTTTTGAGGCAACTCCAAATCAAACGTCTGAAGGGTTAAGATCTGTCTGATGAACGCGGTGGCCATTTCATAGGAAATGAGCGCCTGATTAATCTATCCTTGTGAAGTGTTGAAGCGATAATTGTTGAGCTTGACGTTTATACCTTGAGAGAACGTTAGGTAACCTGTTGAAATGCATGGGGATTCTCTGTAGCCCGGATAGGATGCGAAACTTCTGAACATGTCCCGATAACGCTCAGACGTGACCTTGAAGGTGACAGGTTCCGTTCGATGGATTGATTCAATTAAACACAGCCCGATAGCCAGCCTGGTTGGCTGAGCGATTAGCGTATCTGCTCTTTAGCCAAAAGGCTGCGGGCTCGAATTCCGCCGTGGGCATGGATGTTTGTGATTGTCTGTGGAAATAATAGTTGTAGTAGCGGTCGGTAGATAGCGTTGGTATAGTTGCAGTTAGTATGCAGGGGATTCTCTGTAGCCCGGATAGGATGCGAAACTTCTGAACATGTCCCGATAACGCTCAGACGTGACCTTGAAGGTGATAGGTTCCGTTCGATGGATTGATTCAATTAAACACAGCCCGATAGCCAGCCTGGTTGGCTGAGCGATTAGCGTATCTGCTCTTTAGCCAAAAGGCTGCGGGCTCGAATTCTGCCGTGGGCATGGATGTTTGTGATTGTCTGTGGAAATAATAGTTGTAGTAGCGGTCGGTAGATAGCGTTGGTATAGTTGCAGTTAGTATGCAGGGGATTCTCTGTAGCCCGGATAGGAAAGTTTTTAGTGTTTGTGGTTTCACAAACACGAAAGTCATCACTCCGTAGTATGTTCCAAGGCCATTATCATCCACTTCCATGCGAACCAGAAATGTCAACTCAAACGTTTGTCGGAAATCTCCCGTTTGCAACTCTTGGCTGTGGCTGAGTTTGTAGGTAGTATCGCACGCTTAAGTTACTGCATGAATCTACAGCATTCTGATTGACTGCTCATTGACACTTCATGAGAAAGGTACGTTCAGGCAAAGTGAGATCCTTCGTGCAAGTTGATGGACTGTACAGTCTCACTCCTGCGCTTATACCGTCTTGCAGATCACGTGGTGTGAAAAAAATTCAGTAAAAATGAAAACTACAATAAAAAATATCGAAAGATATTATTATAAAAGTATTAAGAGTGGAAAAATTAGGCAAGTAAAAATCAAGAACAAACACAATTCTCAAAAACATTGAAATGTATATGCATCCACAAACGAGCAGCACCTATTAGCTTCGTCATGTTCCTCCTGTCTTTCTCTCTCTCTCTCTGACTCTAATCCTTTCAAGCAAAACTGTCGAGCAATTTTTAATTTTTTGTTAATCTCAGATAATATTATCTTTATCGGAAGATCAAAATACATTTAGCAGCGCCAGTGATGTTGGTAGCTTTACTTTGCAAGTAATGCACAAAGTGAAGCTATTCTTAGGCATCGGTAATTATAATCATTCCAGTGAACGTGAGATTCGTACTGATCATGCTTTTTGTTTATTAAGTCACAATCGTTGAGTATAATATCTTAGTATCGCTCATGGTATACGTAAAACTAGTCGCTATGTAATTAGGAGAGCAACTGCAAGAATATTTATCTGAATATTTTCGACAAGACCACTTTTCCCTTGAAGCGAAGCAATCTGGCAAAGCTCCATTCAACAAGGGTAGTGTTAACGTTTTCTTTGGTGATGATTGATTATCCCTATTAAAACAATCAATCACCTGTCACAATATTTTATTTTTAGCATTATTTTTGTACGGGTTTGGGTATAAATTTGAATTTCTAAGCCCCATCGTTATTCATTACTGAATTACAATATTTGAAATGTGAAGACGTCGCAAATCGTAGATGGATTAAACTGGATAACATTTCGCAAAAATACATCTGCTCTATTAACTATTGTTGCAACATATTTTTGAGAGTTTTTTTTTGTTATTATCTGAGTTTTCTCCGCAAGGTCATAATGACTTGCCAATGCGGGAAACTTGAATACAAAGATTAATATCAGTAATGGATAGCATAAGTTGAATTAATCAATCATATTTTCGCAATTATATTTGATCTTGCATTCGTATTTTTCATCACTGGAAGGCAAACGAAGTAATGGAAAACACGTGGGGTAGCGTTATTCAAAATTTCTGATTTGATATTGATATTCGAGTGTTTACAAAGACCTCAAAAAAGAAGGATTTAATTATAGAATTTCTCAGTTCTCAGAAATTTCTCTGTTTTCTTGCTGGACGAGTTATGTTATAACTGACAACACTGACGCATCATCAAAAAAGAAAATAATAAGAAGAATCCAGTGCATCGAATGTGCAGGTGCATTGTAATGGTTTGATTAAGATGGTTGTAATCTATCATAAGAAATTTCTACGTTTTCAGGCATTTTAGATATGTGAATCAGATTATTAATCAATATTCTACCATCTCTCTATCCTGTCCACGAAAATCTGAGCAAAATATTGCAATACACTGCGATGCAACTTTGCTCATATTAGCAATAACTTTTCCGGACACGCAGCTTCACGCTCTGTGCTACTGGGTAACATAATCTATCGGATAAACAATATCGGTATCACATTTTATATATAGTCTAGATTCTTTCCCTTTACTTTCTACCACGACTTTTAATCAGTATTGTATCAATAGACGTATATGCACTGTTTGTCAACTTGAACAGAAAAGCTTTTATTAATACTGTTGAATATATGTTTAATTCATACCACTTTCTGAAGTAGGATTTTTTATTTTTTATTTATTTTTTATTTTTTCCCTTTTTTTTAAATAGCAGTGCCCTTCATTTTTATTAGTGAAGTATTTAAAATTGACAGCATAATAACGTTTATCTCTTTTGTTTAAACAAAAAAACCCCGCATTTATTATTATTGTTGTTGATGATGATGGTGATGATGCTGTAATTTGTTTTTCCCCAAAGGACAAGAAGGTATTAAAATGTAAATGAAAATATGTGAACTTCTTTGGCATAGAGATTGTAAAAATGATTTTACAATCTCTGAAATAACTCGAGAAAAAGTTCAGTAGCAACTAAGCACTACACTTTCGTTATGCCACATGAACTAAAACTCATGTTTCATCTCCAGCCTCCAGCTTTTTCTTCAAGAATCCAAGATGAAGAGTGAAAAGTTAAATAAAGCAATATCATCCCCAACAGAAGAGAAAATAATCAACTTGAGGGTAAGAAGCATGAATGGAAAAGGGATGGAGCTTGCAGACAAATTATATAAGCACCGAAATGAAGAATGTTACAGTAGATGACATGCTGCTAATTATTACTTATAAGAGAGCATATTTGGTCAATATTGGTCTGGGAAAGTATGGAGGCTTTCACATAGAACGGAGTGACGTTGGCAAACATCAAAATGGATAATTAGGCATTGAGACATTTCTGTAGACTACAAATCTACGGAAGAATCCAGTACAGAGAGCAAGGGTTAAAAAAATGTCCAGGTGTCTAATGATGATGTCCGGAAAAGATCCTGAAGATCGACAAAAATGGAAGACCTGACATATAACAGACTAATTTGTAAGAAAAGTTTTATTTCATAGGAATCAATTTAATAATGCAAAATTATTATGTAGTACTCTCATAGCATCGTATTAGGATACATACCATGGGGAAGGGTATATATATATATATATATATATATATATTAACGAATCTCTCCTTGAATGAGAAGATCTGGTGAAACTAGTTGTAGTCGTAAAATATAAATCCAGCATTAATTATATGATTTAAACTGAATTTTCATAATTTCGATTTTGTGTTCACCAGTCAGATAAGCATTGCTGTGCTGCCTTCATGGAAGTTTTCTTTGAAAGTTATCACAGTGATACACACGTCTCCAAAGGTATATCCAGTAATTTGATCTTTTTAAGTATGTTCTATAGAAGAATTCTGGAAGACGACCAAGATAGGTAAAAAGGGTTGATTACGTCACAACATTTTCTATTGTCTGTTCTCCTCACTCCCCTTCTCTATACGAAAAATCATTCGTTCTTAACTAACAGAGGGAAATCCCCGAAATACTCATTCTTGAATTGTCAGTTAATTCTTAACAATCGTGTTTTTTTTTTTTTAAGAGTGAAAGTTTGTTTGTTACTGCGCAAGGAAGTGACGTAAAGGATGCTTGAAGGTTTTAGCTGCTATTCTCCGTTACTACGTAATTTAAATATTCAAATGCTATTAGTATCAAGTATGACATCATAAATTATTTCCTGAAGGATGAAAAATTCGAAAGTATAAACCATTATTATGCTTCCTTTGCCTCTTTTATTTTTCAAATTGTTTCTTTACCTTCCTGACTAAATCATAGCATTCTTCTTTTTCTCACCTTGCAGACAACTTCACAACATGCTTCCCAAGCTAAATTAGTCTAGTTTTCTTCAGATTTTATCAGTCGGTCTCGAAGATGTAGTTGCTGTTTTCACTTTTCATCTGATAATATTTGTATATTCGAACCCCCAATTCACTTCTGAAAGCTGTTGGTTTTGATTGGTTTCAAAACTTTAGATTTCAATGAAAATGTCATTCTTATCCTGAACAGCGCTTTCCTGCACATTTCTTGCATATTCCCTGCACTCCAATCTTTGCACTCCAATTAATCAAGCCGAATGTGGCGACCTCTAGCTTTTCATATGCACACATTGTTGTTCCCGTGTGCGTATTTTGAAACCTGGTTTCAATCTGTCACAGTCTAACATGCTTACAATATGTTTTAATTTCTCGGTCAAGCAGAACACTGAACAATTGTATTTTTTATGTGTTTTTATATCATTATTAAAGAATACCGGAATGGAAGACTACAATGAGATCTTGAAATATTTCATCATCACAAAATATGATGTGACGCGATGAGTCAAATCAGTCAAGCTTAATTTCTTAAACACAATAAAGTAGAGATGCGGATAAACCAAACTTGTTCCAAGGTTACAGAGGTTACAAGAAATTCGTTATCTCATTCATTTCCTTATAAAAGACAGAAATATAAACAGTTATTAGAGACTTCCATGATCTCTCTCTAAGCACATCCTTTTTCTCCTTGTAAACTGGTTCTTCGAAGGTCACAGGAGCTTATTTAAACGACCGAAAGATTCGAGGATTTCAACAGAATTATTAACCTCTCAAGACTTCCTGTATGAAATGCGGATGAAGCTTTCTGTTTGGGGAAAAAATTAGTTCTGTGGAACGTATAGCATTATGGGTAATCATTAAGTAATTTAAAAGTACTTAGCGATGATATGACTCATCGTTGTTGTACCCTGCTACTGTCTTAGATGGTTTTATTTTCCATTCATTTTTTTGTTGTTGTTGTTGTTGTTGATGAGTAAGCAATAATTTTGTGTTTACTGCCAGAAGAAGGATTAAAAAAAAAAGCAAAATTCTTTACGAAAACGAAGATATTACGTAGAGGTAAAAAGGGACCGTGTTATCCTCCAATATTTTAGAAATTCTCACACGAAAATTTAATTTTAGGATTCGTAATTTGACTACTCTCTTTAATTAGCATACCTTGTCAGAAATGGACAATTCACCCTGGGAGTGTGTTTATACATTCCAAGGATGAATTCTCAACAGCATGTAATTGTAGAGGGGAATTCGAGGAACAAGCAAATACTATTAATGCTGAGGATAATCTCAACTAAGTGTACATCCTGTACACTTAGTTGAGATTATGTACACTTAGTTGAGTTTCTGATTATGTACATCCTGTTTCCTGTTTTTTTTTTTTTTTTGAGTCGAGAATTACACCGGTAACTAAGTTAAGATTTGCGCTTTCCTAAAAGGGGAACGCGAATCAACAAGAAGCAAAGTCATATTCAAATAATTGTATAATTATTAATATTGTATAATATTAATTTATTCTATAATTCAGATAATTTCATCTTTTTCAGATTATTTAACCAAAGCATCTAATCCTATGAGGCAAGTTTAGCAAAAACTGTAAAGCTGTAAAATGTATGCGATAAAACGAGTATTGTGTTAATATATAATGTATAAAATATGAGAGAGAATCACGAATCGAAATCCAAAGTATTTTTAATTTTTTTTTATTCAAAACCCAGGAACAGGAAAATATCCCTATTTATTAAAATAAATAGGGATATAAATAGATCCTTATTTCATAGCCAAATGTATAGGAACTTAGAAAAATAAAATTATTTGCCGACTGAGAGTTTACTTATGAAAAATATAACACTCTGACAAACGATCACTATGATGTTACATAGAGCTTTTTGCTCTCATAAGGTTTTGCCTGGTCTCTATGAGAAACAGCTCTCAAACTAATGAAACTAAAGGCACTATAATAAGAACATACGGGCTCCTGGGCAGAGCTCGTGATTTTTAAGTAGTGCAAGCCAACGTAACTCTGATGCCTGAGGGTTGTATTCTCATAAGCTCTCTATTTTCAAAACTTCTATATTGCTATAGATTCAGCTATGAAATAAAGATGATTTATAATATCCTATGTTTGTTTTAATTTATAATAGACGCAGCGAAGCCTTACAGACTCTTTTTCAATAATTATATTATTTATTTCCACATTATTGAATGTCCTTAATTCTTTCCAATCTACTTGGTGAAGAGACAGACATCTGTCACACCTCTCTGTGTTTATTATGTCATTGTAAGTACTTTCGTTTGATGAATTAGATGAATGAAACACAATTTCCCCTTCAGCAGTTTGAAGTAGTTCGGTAGGTCATACACACTCGCAACTTCAATATTTACAAACTTTATTTTATGTAGAATTTCGTGTCTTTTTTTTTTTTTCTTGCTACTACATGAGTTAGGTTTTGAAATACTTTCATATGTAAAATTGATCTTCAATTGCGCTGTTTATTAAGATTTATTAGCTGCTCTGGGATTGAGAGAAAGCAAGCGATATGTATCAATACAGGGTGGTTCAAAATTCCACGTAAAAACTTTGAGGGGAGGTAGAGAACATCAAAATCAACCATATTCACATAGGAAAGCATGACCGGAAACGCCACCCGAAAGTGATAGGTGGCGCTGTTCGCCAGCGCTCCAGGTGAGCAATTGGAGCTTCCTCATTCAAGCTTTCGACGTCGTACGAAGAATATGCATCGTTTTACGAACGCTGGGATGACAAAGATGCACTTCGTTTACCATATTATGTATCCAACTACTACTGAACTGTTCAGCAGTGGCGGCCGGTGAAATTTTTAAGTGCTGCATATACAAAATAAAATTTAAAAAAAAAAAAATTTTTTTCCTAATCAGTAACGAATTTATTAATAAATAAATTTACATGTTAAAAAATTGCTTTATTAAAAATATTTCACCCTCACCACTTACAAACACCAATAATAAAAGTTTCATATCTCACAGAAATAACGCGCATCGATACATGAACGCAAGCATCGATACACTGCCCAAACGAGCAGTGTCAAGCGTAAATTTCTTTCGTGTAACGATAATTGAAAAAATATAATTCTTTTCATATTTTCAGCAGTGACACTCGTCATAATTTATCCCTGTATCTATAATAAATAAATAATTATATGTTGTTTTAACAGAATAAAATAAGATTTGCAAAAAATAGTTCACCGTCACCACGAACACACATCAATAAAGAATAACGTGCGCAAGCATGCACTGCCTAAAGAGCAGTGTCAGATTCACAAGTTACGTACAATGAGAAGCGCAAACGAATATCGGCGAGTCGGGCTGCGATTGGTTGAACGTGATATAACGTGATAATTCCAACAATGCGTTAGATCGCAGTGTATTTGTTTCGTAATCTAAAGCGTTAATCGAACAAATCCAATTATTAACTATTCAATCACTGTCGAAACATAAGCTGTAACTTTTAACATGTATTGCAATTATATGATGTTGTAAGCATTGTTATTATTTATAAACACAAACACAATTTAATTTTTTTCATTTTTTTTCCTTGGGGGTGCTGCAGTGTCGCAGTACGGGCCGCCACTGTTGTTCAGTTACGCCTAATAAAGTTTTTTACACTACTTACTGCCTTGTGTTATTTCTGTATCGTTGTGTCCCTGTTAGTACCTTCCGGTGGCGTTTCCAGTCATGCTTTCCTATGTGAATATGGTCGATTTTGATGTTTTCTAACTCCCCTCAAAGTTTGTACGTGGAATTTTCAACCACCCTTCTCTATATGATTTGTAGAGAAGACAAACTAATGTGGGTAACTTTGGCTCGGTGGAACAAATCGTGTGTATTTAATATATTTTCTTGATTGTAAAAATCAAATCAGTGATTTGATTGTTATGTGCAGGTTATTCTAAACTACTTCAATAAAATATTTTCCAACCACTTGTGTTAGGCAATCGGATATTGTCAGTTACATAGAGCAGGAATGCTTGATTCAGAATTCTGTTAAGGCAACTAAGGTTCCCTCTATTAATTGTGTGTGTTCACGGGCTAGTTTTTCACAACCTGAGTTTACAGGAAGAAACATCTTATTGCGGTTAAAGGTTCTTTCTGCATCCTAGACAGCATTGTCAAGAGAAAAAGAGATGAGAAGAATAAGATCCAAAACTCCAGGAAATTATATGTGCAGGATTGTTTATTCTTCCTATTTCTTATGTCATCACATTTTCATCGATAAATTGTGAAATTAATTGGAATAATAACTTCTCCCTCTCTCTCTCTCTCTGTAGGATTTTAATACGCTATAAGTAGACTGTCGTCATTAAGGACAACATATTCTTAATTCTTGGGATTAGAAACAAAACAACTAAAACCACAAAGTATCAGTGTAATGTGCGTTTCAAGTAAAGTGTGTTCAGTGTGTTCTAAGGTCGGTTTGTCTGTTTAGCGACAGAAAAAAAAATTTCTTGGAATACGTTTTCCAAGAAATTAAGGTGCAAAAATATCTATCGTCCTTAAAAGCAGAAATAAAAAGAAAAAAAAATAGCATGATTACGATGAAGCAATTCCGGAAATTGTTATACAGGTATTTGTATGGATAGAAAATGTTTTCAAAGAGAATTTTTTATTGTTTTATGGGCGTTTTGTGTTCAGTAGCATATAAACCTCGCAGTTTGGACGTGGTTCAATTAAATGACAGAACAGCTCTTATGCAGTGTTGCTATGACTCTCCACGTGGGAATGTAAACAGAGGAGACGTCTGTGATGTGAGACCTCTTTTCAAGGATCTCTTTCGACTTCCTACGAAGAGATTTCTACTGTGAATAGCAATAATTCTGTACATCTCTAAAGGAAAAGGATGTGATTCAGTGAATGAGAATAGCAGGGGTGCACGAAAACCTTTTAATGCTGTCATCCAGTGGGGGCGATAAAATAGCTGCTTCTATACATTTGATTACAAATATCAACGTCCTACTTCCTCGTCATTATTTACTAGTATTTGGCACAGCTGCATGTAACATACTCTACTCAGCCTGCATCGTCAGGTAATGACTAATGCATTTCCTGCATTTTGTCCGAAGGCAAACAAGACAGTTCTTCTTATTCTTGCAATTCGCTTACGACTTCATTCAGCGCAGGAGACGCAACAGCTACTACCATGCACAAAGTTAGTGGAAATAAACACTTAATTGCAACTAAAGGCCGCAAAAGTCAAGGAATTCATTACGGGGTCATTCTGACCCTCCTTCTGTGAAACCAAACTATTGCTATTTCGGGTTGCACACTTGTCAGCTAGAGGCCACCCAGGTTTCACAAGGACTATCGATAATGGTTACTTTGTTACTATGGAAACCGTTTTCAATTTCCATGGCGTCTTTCATCATTTACACATGCTTCCGTAATATCATTTTATTGCTTGTTTAGTTGATTCTAAGCGAATTCACTTTCGCATCTCGCAATTACTTCTCTGAAGTATACTTTGCATTCACCACGTGCGCTAGGAAGTCGTTTTAATGCTTCATTTTCGTTTGCAAATAAACGATGGGACAATTATTTTGTTATGTATGGAAGTCGTGCATGTTGTACGCGATGATAAGGTCAGGTGCAGGAAGGCAATGCAATAGGAGGAGTGGGATATTTCATTAATTAAATTTAAGTAATCGTCTGCTTGCCCTAGATTTTATACAGTGGGTTATAATACTTGAAGTAATTAATTATTGTTAAAAATGATTTAAAATTTGAAAAATATTTTTAATTGTTACTGTACGTATGTTGAAATATATGCGATTATGTTTTGTTTAAAGTGCGATATATTATGTTATTGGGTTTGAATTACTGTTGGGACCCGTACAACATCATCAAAATCCACGTATTTTAATCACGTGTCTTCTATCGTGATCTGAAAAGCAAGGACAATGCAAGTACTTCATTTATTGTTTCAACATTCGATTAGAGGAAAAGAGTAATAAATCTAACGCATCAGTTAATGCCAATAATTTTTGACTATGACGCCATTGCAGTTGCGAGGGTTTTTCAAGCGAATCTCCTGTTATAAGTTTTTGACAGAAGAATGCCTTCAATCACGAAGATGCTATTTGCGTTCCGATAATTTTTATGTTTCTTTTTCCTCAACTTTCTTCTATAATTTTTCTTTTTTTTTCTGTGAACTAAAGAAAGCCAAAGTTCCATTGGAACTTTTACTTTACAGGTTACCATCATTACTTTATTATGATCGTTTGTTCAGTTATATGTTTGAAATATTTAGCAGATATTAAAGCGCATTTGTAGTCATTTCTATACTTCATCAGAAAGAGCCACTTATGATTATAATAATCACGTGTATATAAATTTGCTATCGTGTTGATTGTTAATTTGTTAATTTGACCATTATTGGAAGAGGCGGAGGAGGCCAAGTCATCATCAACAGCAGATTCTTCAAATTCAGGAATTGCAACAAAGTGTTCTGAGAATGGTTCACTAGACGCATAATTTGTGGAAGGTTCCACCTCATTCTCATCTTCCATCTCGTGAACCTCTGAAAAATAAGCTATTCTTCAGAGGTTCACTAGATGCACAATTTGTGGAAGGTTCCATCTCATCTTCTGAAGGATAAGCTATTCTTCAGAAGAATAGCTTATTCTTCAGCAGGAGCTGAATTCTTTAATGTACACCGTCTTACTTAATATGCACAGTTTACCTTTTCTTGTCTGAATTATTTATGTATAGCAAGTCTTGCATCATTCTGTCTGCTTTGGTAAATATCTTTATGTTTGGGGCCAATTCTTCGAGCAAGCGAATTGCTTAATTAACATTAGAACTGCTGGGAAACATATGCGTCTTCAACGTTTTTCACTATACGTTCCTGAGGGGCTTCCTCTTTTCGTTCTGCTTTTTTTTTTTTTTTAAATCTCTCTCTGTTTTTTTTGTTTTGCAACTTTCTGTGCTTCTAGCTCTATAAGGTCTTTGTTTGAGAGCTCATGTTACACATTCGCAGCTTCCAGCAGCTATTCTGCATCTTCAGTATCTACCTCTAACTAACTCTTCAGCTAGAAGCATTATCTCTATCATAGTGTTGTTGTTCCGTGAACTTAGTTTTCTATAAGCACGCAAATTATTGATTTCACTGCACTGATCGCTCTTGGCAGAACGCATGTGACTACGTGAATGACATGTTTATTTCTTCACTAATTTTCCAGTATGTAGAACGCATGAGCAAGCACAACATCATTAAAAGAATATTTGAAGGAAAACAACAATGACTTCGGTACGAGATACTACGAAGAAACTTCTAGTCTAATACATGTAATTGTATAAATAAATGCTTCTAATAAGACCACGTTGAGGATAAAGTGTTAGTTTGAACGCAGTCGCGTGGAATTGTTAGTTTCAATTTGTAGTTTAGAGAATTTGCGTATTTTTTAAAATAAACTAGTACCTAATTGCATCGAATCGATACAGAATTCTTATATATACGCGTGTGAATAACAAGTGTGTCCTTTTCATTCTTAAGAACTTTGATATAAGTATTGTTCAGTTCTGGTATTGCAATGAAGGTAATTCATGTTTTGGGCGTTTTTGTGTTTGGTAAGTTATTTTCTACCTTTTCGTATCTTGGAGGCTTCTAACACCATTTTATATTGTTTAATATTTCAATGAAAATACTTTTTTATTATACGTAGGATTATATTGGTTTGATTCTTGGTATTTCATTATGGCAGCCTTGAAAGTTATTTAGTTGTCGTAATCTTGTACGGAGAAGGAAATCCCACCTTTATCTTTTGCCAAGGCCTGCGTTAGGAACAAGAAAGGATTACAGAAGATAATTTACGCCAACGCTGCTTCATGTAAATTTAGTGCGTAGTTACTAACAACAACAACAACAACAAAAAAAAAAAAAAAGGTGGTGAGTTAGCTTTTGAAACAGAAGAACGATAGTCTATCATTATTCTGCAATTTGCGCTGACCAGCATCCAGCAGTGTATGCCAACAATTGTGTTTACAATTAAATATAACTTAGTCATTTATTTTCATATTCAATTCATTTTTAAATGAATTCGATTCCATACTCAGTTTATAATCGAATTTCGAACAAACATAACTGGTTACTTAGAGCAGATACTATGTTTATAATGTACTCATTTATTGAAACACTATGAACTGTACAAAAATATAATCCAAGTAATGTTTCTTCCCAGATGCATTTAGAATAGAATCTAAAAAAGAAAGTAAAAATCGGTTGGTTGGTTGGACACAGGAGGAAGGCCTGTCCTAATATCTTTGGGCTGCTCTCAGTTTCCGGTCCCTTGCACAAACACACGTTTCTACTTCTGAATCCCAATATAACCCTGTTAGTATGCAGACAAGTTTTATATCTTTATTTAAGGCAGAAGAATCATATTTTTGAGAAAGTCTCCTTAAATCAGGAAGAAAATCAAACCAAACTTTATCAAAGAAAACAGCCGTGTCTCATCAACCTTCCAGGAACTACGGAAGGAAAAATAATTAAACAGATGCTTCAGATTGTGTTTCTGCGATATAATTCTTGCACAGTCATGCATTTGACGCTTATGTTATTATCCTATTTAACATTTCCTATATTACATTCATGCATTTGTTTTATACTTGTAAAGGATATACGTAAATATAACGTATATCATTTACTATACATAGGTGTAACTAAATTAATCCTTATGCCAATAATTTAATTATTACGATAAATTTCATTACATAAGTCAGGATTTCATTCAGTATGGATGATGATAGCGCGAAATATTTATTCTTTTTTAAGATTATTTTTTTACTAATTTCAAAAGTAGTGTAGAGTCTCTTAAATTCATATAAAAGTGTTATTTATCTCAACTGACAGTTGGAGTGATCCAACGAGATAATTAAAAGATTGAATTGTTGAATTTAATGTCGCTTGATTTGTTAATTGGATTTCAATTCATTCTTCTGTTGCGAACTACTCACATATTCTCTCTTTTCAAGACCTTTCTATGTTTGGTTAGTATAAGTATGGAATATGAGTACCGAGACAAAGAAAAGTAATTTTAACTATTACTAATTCGCTTAATATTCGCTGTTTGTAATATTTTAAATAAACAAGAGCTATTCTTTTCGCCATTTATAACATTTTATTTATTTTTTATTTTATTAAATACTAAACTGGGATATTTAAATTGGAATATCTAAACTGGAATATTTATTTAAAAGATATGTTACGCTGACTTCAGAGAAAATAAGTTGGTTTTCTTTTGTTGGTATTCTTTTTACAATACCAACGAGCAGTGGCGGCTCGTGGCTTGAAATCGTGGGGGTGCTGCAACTTTCGAAATATACATACACACTGTAACGTGTTTGGATAAAATACCAAAATTATGGTAAAAATTAAACATGAAAAAATAATGTTTATTATCGATAAGATTATACAGTTCGGTATAATTCAAAATTACTTAAAAATAAAATATATTCTTCTTGTTTTGTTTCATGAAAAAACTTCATTCCTTTAATTGTAATTAAAGGAATGGATTTACAATTATTCGACATTAAAATTAAATCCTTTAATTGTAATGTCCAAATATTTAAAGAGACGGAGTAAACACGATAAGCACTACTAACATTACTACTGGTGCAAACTGCTTATAAACAACAGTGGAACTGCGCGACGGACAGTGCCGCATTACGCTAATAGCTCGCATCCCACTATGACGTGCATATGTTTGCGCGCTTAGCAATATGACACTGTGGTAAACACAGTGCTACTAGCGTTCTTCGCTTTCCTAAGTGCTACAAGATGGATTTTTATTATTTTCTATACAAAATAAGAAAACTTAGAAAGACGAGAATCTTCAATTATGTTTCTATTAGTATGTAAACTACTTTTTTTAAGAAATAGAAGTCTTTCTTTCATGAAAATTGAACAATGTCTTCCGGCAGTCATACAAACTTCATTTCTTTCTTAAATTACTATATTTTTTAAAATTTCATTCTTTTTTATACAAATATATGTTTAGGGAAATTTTCGTGACCATTTAAGAGGAAGACTTATTAGTCGACTTAACAACTTTTTTAAGTGTTTCTTTCTTTCTTTTTTTTTTTAATTTAAGGCAATGTTGGGATTAGCCATTCTTTGGAGCAGTCAAATAAGTTTTTTTTTCACTCGAAGAAAAAAAAAACACACACAGGCACACAAAATAAAATAAAGGCACTTTAGAGGAGCATCGTCTTTCAACTAGCATGCAACAGAAAGCAGCTCCACTACAGTGTTGAAATTTATGAGGAGCAACGAAAAGTGAATCTTTCATCGCCTATCGACAAAGCTAATAGGGTGTCGCCTATCTGCCTTAGGGAATAAAATGGCACCAAAATTATAAATAAACAAAAAATATGCTTTTCAGGACTGGATTATCTTCCAGTCTTACTCAAGAGCATCACTTTTTATCTTCGACTGTACGAAAATCCAACCGAAGTGAAGACAATGAAAAATTTTGTACTCATGAAAAGAAATGAATCCAATGAACTCTCTTTTTATTTCCTGTTAACCTCAAGAATAAGACCATCATCACATAGTTTCTTTACTTTTTGGTGTCACTTTGTCATCGCATTGTGTTACTTGGTGTAAATGAAGAAGATGACACCGCACCATTACAATGGTGCAGTGTCATCTTCTTCATTAAGTTTCCCTTTCGGCGCATTTCAAAATATGCAGGGTTAGTAACACTGCATTGTGTAATGTCCAAACAAAAATAGGAAAAGTAAATTTAAAGGAGCTATTTTCATTCTAATGAGAAAAGATATGACACAAAGGAAATGAGAAAAGCTAAAACTGTATTCATTTATGGCGCAACCAAAAGAGAAATTTAGTAGGTCGTTAAGGGAACGTTAACATACAGTTAGATTGGACTGAGGCAGCTGTAAGACACAGACTGTCGTAGTAAAATAAAGGAAATT
This sequence comes from Typopeltis vanoorti, assembly GCF_054136105.1. Taxonomy (NCBI): domain Eukaryota; kingdom Metazoa; phylum Arthropoda; class Arachnida; order Uropygi; family Thelyphonidae; genus Typopeltis; species Typopeltis vanoorti. Next base: position 34,790,434 of record NC_143552.1, read on the forward strand.
CAATAACATTCGCCTGCTGCATTTCTAATCACATTGCTGCTACACATCAGATAATATTCTCTATGTGAAATTATAGGAAAATGACAGATTAAATAGTTCATTTAATGGAATTATAAATAAATAATAATTTCCTTTATGACTAAATGGAATCAATTATTTACTTTGGAAAGGACCAGAGAAGCCTCTTCATTGAATCTAAACTCCAAAAATAAGATCATGATATTTTTAAGCAGCTGAGGTACTTCGAAAATCCTGTTCTAAAATCATCTTCTATCAAAATCTTTTCTACAGCGCCATCTTATGCTAAAGTGATCTTTTTCATAAATCGTCGCTGTAAAAATCTTCTGCCAACAGTCCTCTTTCCAACAACGAATACCGTGTATTTCGAATTATAGTTCGAAATACACGGTATTCGAACCATAATTAGAAATTTGGTATTTCGAACCAAAAAAATGTGAACCATAATTCTGTATGCTCAGTGACCGATGAAAAAATGCATCAAGAATATTACTATTATATTGACAATAAGAGAAGTTCAACACGATAACTTGGACTGAAGTCATCAGTAGTTTTTTTTTTTAATTCGCGTTTAACAGAGTCGCCTCATATCAACAAATAACAATGACTGTGATAAAATTAGTTGAGTCGCGAGTGAAAAAATAATAATTATCTTTCCTTCTTCTGCCGAAACGAACAAACATGTCTTTTTTTTTTTTTCGTTCTTGAAGAAAATTCTTCCAAGAAATCTTTTTCCAAAAGAATATAAAAGAGAAAAGGAAATACTTTTTTTTTCTTGAAGAAAAAACGCACATATTTTTAATGAAACACTGCTATAATAAATAATACAATATTGATTATCTGTTGTTTCTCAAGTATAACAATTTAATTTATATTGTATTCTATAGTTGCCTTACAAAGGTCAGCTGAACCGTGCCATTTGAGAGAACTTGACCTTTGTGCTGCTACGGTCTTTGTAGCCCAGTCAGGAACTGGGGTTCCTACGACAGATGCTGATGTGTCCACTCTTTGCGAGTAAGTTTTATGTTACTTATTTTTTTTCTCATTTAGTAATTGCTGGCATTTGTTAGTCGTGTTAGTAGTGTCTTTTTTTTTGTTATACGCTCAAAAAATGGAATTTTTAGATACTGCAATTCTTACACATACCGGCCGACTATATTAGAAACCAATATCGATCCTCTTCATTTCCTTGCGTATAATTCGGTGAGATATGGATCAGGAACAGTCTTCATTAAATGCTTGGGTCAATCGCTGCACACAAGAAGTTCTGTTTGTTCGTATAGGCCTTCTCAGACGAAGAGCGACCTCGTTCCTAACAGACTGTCTTAGGACCACAGTTACGCATTTTAGACAAGCAATGCGGATTATTTTCTTCCTAATTATGCAATCAGGATAACTCACCTTTTGAGAAATCAGTCAATTCTTCTGTTTTCTAAATCGTGACTCCAGCCAGACGGCACCCACAATAAGCCCTTTATCGAACTCCGGGAGATTCTTTGTTTTTCCCATTGTGATCAACTTTTGTATATTACTGATCTGCAGCATTCTTAAATAGTTGTCCTGAACACGTAGTGACGCATGTGACCAAGTATTTTGCACATACCTGTGTAAGTAACGTTTACGTACAACTAATTCAGTGGCCAGTTTGTGTATTTGTCTACAGGTTAAACCAATTCTAAAATCTTCCTTCCAACACATTTTGAGTTACAAACATCTGTCCATAACCTGGAAATTATCATCCATACATCGAGCATGCCTTTCCTATCCAGCAATGCTAAGACCGCATTAAAAAAACTTTGGATATGACTTTAGTTTATCACCCCAGACAATGGACTGACCCTCGGTGACGGGTAAATGGGAGATATTTGCATGCTTGTTTTAGCCCAATGGCTAGTTTTCCGTTCTTCAACAAACAGGTAAATTCAGATCTCACTCTGGGCACGGTGCTTTGTAAAAATCTTTAGTTGGTTGATGATTTTCATCGTTCGATGTGAGACTACCCTCTGTTTATTGGAGGCCTGAATCTGGGTGAATTAATACTTGTCCCCCCCCCCTCTTTATCCAATAATAATGGCGCCAATTAACACTTTAGTTCCTTGTGTTGACCGTTAATTTTTTAAAATCAGTCAATTTTTTAAAATCAGTTATACCAAATTGTTGTTGTTTCTTGTACTGAGACAAACTGTTCTTGTGCTCTGAAGATGCCGTATATAATACCAGCGAGATATCGGCTAATAAGTTCAAAAATATTTATTTTATTATTCTGTGTTGTGAATCAGTACCGTAAAATAAACTAGCATGTACTACCAACACATAAGCCTTTCTCCTCATGTTACTACTCCTACTCATACCACGCATCTTCACAGCTGCATGGTACGAGCATTTTTTTAAAAATCAAACTGGGAGGAAAAAAAAGGCAAGAGAGCTCTTTTTCTTTCATGCGTTTCGTCCTATTCTGGACACCACAGATCTTTTGGTTAGCGTATTTTAGAGGCTTATTATTTTAAAAAGCTGTTTGTTTTCAGTGAAGGTTATTTATTATGCACCAAACTCTAATTTTTATATAAGAATGCCTTTATATTTTTTTAAAGTAATGTTAAAATTCTTCATTGTGCCCACCCCCTCTCCCCGAACATAAATCCGTGCAATGATATTTGAATACAAATATCGTTGGCCGGATTTTTAATAAATAAAATTTTATTTATTATAAATTTTAATTATTATATAAAGTTATATATTATTATTAGATATTTTAATTATTACATAAAGTTTTTTAATATTATATTATATTAAAAATTTATAATAAAATAATAAAGTTTATAATAAATAAAAAATTATTAGAAAGCGAATTTGCAATTTCACTTACATAATAAAAAATACATTTTTCCCACTTACATTTAAATTCCTCCACTTTCCCTTTCACTTCAGTTTAATGCTATCAAAGATATGAAAAATTCGATCGCGTGTCTGTCTTGAAAACAATGCGGAAAAGAAGGGCGGACAAATTTAGAGGAGAGAGGACAAGAACTACGTTACAACAAAACCACTCGTTTTTATTGAGGGAGGGGGGGGAGAATCAAGCGATACCAAATCGCTAGTTTGAACTTACATACATAAAATAGTATTTTTATTTGTTGTGGTAAGTGGTAAAGAGTGAGTATGTACCACCGTATTATATTCCGCAAATATAATATGTGGAATGGGAATTTATGCATCTGTAGGGATGCAAATGGGAAAAGGAATGAAAATTTATGCATCTGTAGGGATTAACATTCGGGTGCTGTACTGGATAAATCAGTGTGTTTTTCAATAGCAGTAGTAGTCAACAGCAATTACAATAGTAACATGGAGGGAGGGATGGAGCAAATGTCAAGAAATACTTCGAATACTTCAACTAACATTAGTGAGGTTAAAGAATTACCTTACAAGGTGCAGTTAAGGTTAGAGCGGAAAATGCATTTCATGTTATCAGTGCCATTCACAGGAAATATTTCTAGTATTTGTATATTTTCGCGTTTAACGTATCTTGGTTTAATTTCCAGCGCTATTTCGGAGGCATCAGACTGTTTCCAAAACTTCAGCACCCACTGCATGACGGAAATGCATAGAACCTTGTTAGATTATGTCACGCAAGGGTCACAGAATGTCAGGACTAAATTCTGCACTCCTGGAGATGAAACGAGAACCAGTAAGTAGCAGCATATTTCATTACTTGAATTGTATTTTAAGAATTTATTATTAACAATGTAATTAGATGTCAATTTTCTTTCTCCTTCCCTTGTCATACGCATCAGGCAAATCCTGTAAGAACACTAACAGCCTCTGGTTAACATCCATACATAACAGTTCAACTCCACACTTATCACTAAGTGCTCATCTTCTTCCTTCATTCTATCTATCATGTTTTCTGAAGAGCTATCCGCGCACCATTTTTTTACATTGAATAGAAACTTAAACTCTTCAAGAAACACGTTAACAGATTCTTTCTTTCTCCTTGGCCACTCGAGATATGATTCAGTTTATAATATGAAACTTTAAAACTACAGTTTTTCCACTGTATTTTAAGCTCTGTATATTCTAGTTTCAATGTTTGTTAAAATGTTGTTTTCTGTATTAACAGATTATCTTAGCATTGCGCCTTGTTTAAGCGATTTATCTAAAGATGACCAACCTAGAGCGTGCATCAAAGACATGCAAGCTGTTATCGAAGTTGTGGCGGAAGTTGATTCTGATCTTCGCTTGACTACTGGTTGCTGGTAAGTAATTTACAGTTTACAACATTACAAGCACAATTTCAACATATAAGCGCAAGCAAGAATTTTAAAACTGCCATCAGAAAATATTTTAAAATTATTTTTATTATAGAGATTATTTTATATTTTTCAGTGGATTCATGAGGATGATTGATTGTTTCCACCACCTTATAGAAGAAAAATGCGGTGCCGATGCAGTGAATTTCGCAAATATTCTGTTGAAGTTAAGTGGTGGAAACATAGCCAACATATTATGTAAAGGATATGGTCCCGAAAATGATGAATGTCAAGAAGTTCTTCCACCACCAGGAACCGAACCCAAAGGATCACAGTCTAATAATCCCTTTTCACGCTTAATGTCTGCTGTCATGAATACAAAGTGAGGCATCTCAAGACACTGCTCAGACTGCTGATGTTTGAATTTAAAAAAAAAAAATCTTCAAATTTACTTCATGCTTTGTGGATTAGTATATACATATGTATGCAAGTATAAAAAATTTAATAAGCATTTTGACATGCTGTTAGAAATAAACTGAATTTGCATGAAGTTAACTTATTTTTTCTTACTGTCATAAAAACCATCTTCAATAAAACAATAGAATGTTATAATCCTAAAAATTATCGGCACGCTAATATGTCACACAAGTTCTTTCCCTGATGATTTTTAATGTATTCTCAGAATAAAATAAATAATGACAAGAAATCGTAATCATCGTAGAAAAATGACCATCTACTCGAGATGATCTTAAACGTTGAAAAGACAGCAACAAGAAATATAGTATACACAACATCATCATGCAAGAGCTGAATACATAAGCAGAGTAAGAGTCCATTTTTCTATGAGGCGTCATTTTTCAATGGAAAACGTATTCGTGTTCCTTGAGTAAGAAATGTATTTTATTTTTATACGTTGTTTAAATCATAATTTACTAATACTCAAAGCTATAAAACGATGGAAATCATTCAGATATAATTAGCTATGATTATCCAGCTATCTCAACTTTAGCTTAAATCTCACTGGCAGAATTTAGCAAATAGATTCTAAATGATACTAAATTATCATACACGAATGTTATTGCAAAACAGATTTTTTTTTCTAATCTGGATCTTGTTCATATTTGTTACCGTATTGTAATGCGGACAATTTATTTATTGCCGTTTGGAGCATATATTTTTGTATCATTTTGTCAGTAAAATAATTTGATTTAAACTATAACTAGGACGATCAGATAAAATTTATTACATCATATCGAGTAGCAAACTTTATGTAGCTAGAGTGCATTTATCGCAACTGTACATACGGGCAAGGAATCAAAAATCTGAACTCTAACACGTCTGGTAATTCTGATAATCATTTTGCAAACAGTGCTTTACTAATTCATTTTTAAGAGAAAAAATCTGTGCACTTATAATGGTTATATTTATTATTAATTTTTTTAAAGCTATGTGTACCGTGTTAAGTATAATTAGAATTTTGAGCATGTGACATATCAAATAAGTAGATAAACACTAGGACCCAGGTTACAATTGTGCTGTAATCTTCCTTATTATTATAACAGCCCTTCCTTAATACATTAATAAATAATTATTTCCTAAATGTCATTAAGGAATATCACTAGTCATTTGCTTATTATTTATTAACTGAGTTTCCTGTTCATATTCACTGTAGAAACTCAAGAACCCTCAGATATCATTTGAAGATAATAAAAAAGGTGCATTAAAGGACTGAAATCTTTTAACGTAAGATTTTAATTCTCCTGCAAAGTTCAGTCAACTCGGAAATATTAAACTGCAGCAAAATTTGTCCAGCAAGAGCGGCGGTTCTTATATGCACATAGAAACACAGATAAAAGACCATATCGTATTTTTAAACATTTTTGCAAGATCTGATGCAATACACTACTGAAGGAAAGGTTATATGGACATTCAGCAATAACATGCGTAAGCAATCATCACTTTTCTTAATGTTATTAGCAAGCAGAGGTCGAATTAAATCACGTTAAAGGGATAAATAGACAGAAGAACAACTAAGAGGAAAATTTTTAGCGAATCAAAAGGAAAACATAAATGATAAGAAACACATCAAACGCGACAGTCATTTTTAAACTATCAAAACTGCTACTCACGAGGAGAACAAGTCATGCAAAATTATCCAGTTAATATGCGACTCGTATTGCGAAATGCATTAATCATATAATTTTGCTTATCGTGGTGATTGAAAATAATTGCCAGATGTACAAACACACACACACTGAACTTACTTTTGCGATAATCTGTTTGACATTTCTGGGTTGACCTGACTTAAGTGCGCTGTTTCGTTTAAGGGTGCGGTTAATTTGACACCTGACGAATGATAAAGACATTCCCATGTTTCATAAGTCAAGATCATTACGCCCTTACTCGGAAAAACCTCGAGTGAACTCCCTTCACTGATGCCAGAAACACATACTAAGTTTTTGAGGTAAATCTCAGTTAACCGGTCTAGGACGGAGGTGGACATTTCCTTTCGATGTTGTATTGTGTTATATATGAAACACCTTATTATTTTAGAGTTGATCTCATGATTTGCATTCTTATATCGATTTGAATTCTGGGATATACACAGAAAGAAGTCAACGGACATCCACGAGCAAGTTGTGTCGTGCCATGTTTTTAGTCTGTATAAATTGAAGGAATATGATGTTAGAGTGATACGAAGGATAATATGTTAAAACCGTCATTCGTCGGCTGACGCGTTGATTGCGGAGTTCCGGGCATCGACTGGGACACGAATCTGCACACAAACATTTAGAACAGAGGCTCACAACATGAGTGTCCATGGATGTCCGCTCCACAATAGTTCAGGACGTCATTATATGTCTACAGGAAGAATGGTTCAAAATTTCCATTGATCGCTATCATATGCTTGTTTAAAGTATGCCCCGTAGGATTGCTGCAGTCATTGCAGGGAGAAGAGATCTTTTTTTTATCTTATTAAAATGGGCGCCATGGTTATTTGTTCCTCACACTATAGTGTCCGTTGACTTCTTTCCAAGCAGTATATGTGTAAAATCATAAAAATGAATTTCAAATAAAATTTATAAATAATAAACACGCATATTGTAACTATTTTATCTATCAGACAGTTTAATGCTCAGTATTTAATATAAATTACTCGTATTAAACCCTTTATCCTTTATGCAAACTGAAGACTAAAGAAATTTCCATTTCAGATAAAAATTTATTATTATTATTATTAGTAGTATTTACCAAAGAGCTTAATTTAATTTGTGCAATGGCTGAAAGTGTCAAGATTTGACAGATGAAAATGATTAAAATCTTGCTCACCAGAAATTAAAAAAAAACTCAAAGCTTTATTTTATTTATTATTTTTTTTTATTCTGCAGCACAAATTGTGTTAACTTTCATCTCGCTTAAAACCCAATGAATTTATTTAGTTATGTTATATTTCAGTTTATATTCTTCGATCCGTTTCTATCTAAATTACAGATAGATTGGATAGCATCTCCGGGTGATTATGAGATTGTCAATGGATTCTGCTGAATCAAATAACAGTTGCCACACGTTTATTAGGATCTCAAAACAGTGTGATATTATTAATTATAATGAACATTGAACTTATAATTGAATTTACACTCAGTTTATATTGAAATTATAAATTAATTATAATGAAAACCTGAAAAAATATTAATTCAGACCGTTTATTTTTATTTCATTATCCTGGAGTAAATTTTTTTCAATAAAAGTAACAGGCATTTAGGGCACGCAAGAGAAACAAAATTCTAGAATTAGATAACAAATACGATCTGTTGTTCAGCAAAGCAACTCCCAAAGAAGAATAAAGTATGAAAATATGAAAAACAAAAAAGGGGATAACAAAAGAATACATCGCAGAGTATAAATTCTTGTATGAATTATTTATGAATAATATTTTTTGGACTCGCTATGAACTGCCTATCTGGAGTACAGGCTATCCCTTTCATTTGTTTGTACTAGGTCACCGAAACTATTTTTCTGCTGATGATAAAGACCGCTTAAAATGCTTTATCATCATCATCTTCTTCTTCTTCTTCATATTCGATAATGCAGAATATTTTGAGAAGCGTTATCAACGTATGTGTGTAAATGTAAGTGTCTGAGAGAGAGAGAGAGAGAGAGAGAGAGAGAGAGAGAGAGAGAGAGAGAGAGAGAGAGAGAGAGAGAGAAAGAGAGAGAGAGATTAGTAAATAAGGGCAAGGGCAACTAGAATCATGAAGGTGGAACTTATATAATTTGCTCTTGATACAATGGGAATTTAATGAGATTCTGTGTCTAGTAAATTGCTAGGTTTCATACGTTTGTGGAGTGTTAGCCAAGCAAAACTCAAGATGGACAGTTTGTTTTTCTGATGGTGTTTCCCCATTAAAAACATACTTAACATAATGAGGTCCCTTTTGAGAGAGAGAGAGAGGGAAACGGTGAGGTCGTTCAGCTAACGAAACATGTGAAAGTCCTTGGAGGCTCATACTTCTGTCATATTAAACAAAATTGCTTTAGGAAGTATATTTAGTATTAAAATGGTCCTTGGTTCTCTTTCAAAGAAAACTACTTGGATTATCACTATGATTTTCCTTGATATTACGTATTTAATCATTCATTATTAATTATATTACTATGCATTACATTCTGCTTTCCATTGTGAAAACGAATTCCACATCATGAAGCTGTCTCAACATTTTTAAACAGTAATAACAGATAGAATGTGACTCGTGTGGCTTTTCTACACCAGTGGGACTAAGGTAGTAAATAAGCAAATAAAAAAAAATTAAGTTCATATTAGCGACACTTTAACCTGAAATCGTCGTTCTAATTCTAATGAAGAGAATAGAATTTCGCAATTTAGAAGTAATCAAATGTATCAAGTAAGTGATTGATACAATGTGGGTGGCGTAATTTGTTTCTGGTTGGAAATTTTTGTTCCTTTCTTGCTTATTTTTTTAAACCAGTAGAGAAAAGGAAAAAAACTTGGAATACACGTTTTTATTTCTCTCCATTTCCCCTTCTTTTTTATGTCACTCTTTAAGCAACTAACTAAACTAATCTTCCTATTAACTTACTTTCTCTTGAACTTAGAAAGTAATTTAATGGGAAGTTCTTGTCTTCCTTTGTCTTAGAGAGAGAGAGAGAGAGAGAGAGAGAGAGAGAGAATGATTGGGGAGAAAAGTTAAAGTTACTCAGAGTCAATGCGAATGCCTTCAGAACAAGAAATGCCTGCACATGTCGGTCAACCACGTGAGTTCACCAAAAAGTTTTTGTTTACATAAAAAATTAGTTTCCAATAGAAAGAATCTTACAGAGGCTCTAAAACCAGCTAACTCATCTTTAATTAAAAAGGCCTAACAGATATGTTGTTTCTTTGATGTTTGTTTGTTTTTATTTTATTTTTTATACTGTCGTTACAAATCAAAAGCAATCATTTTCTTCTGAAAATGATTGTTTTTTCGTTATCTGAGACTACTACAATCTTGCTTATGGGAGAGATAGCAGTTACAAATTATGGACACAGCACTTTAAATGAACTTGATGAGCTGATTGATAATGATGCGATTTCTTTCATGTTCAGCGATGATTAACTACCTTCATAAGTAACAGAATTTCTGCTGTGTATTCATAACAGATGATCGTAACTTTATGATTTTCCGTGTGTGATGATTGGGAGTTGATGATAATTGAAATTCTTTTCTTGAAGGATTGGAGGTTGTATTTTCCCCACAACAGTTTCCTAAGCGTTGTTGGGAAACATTCCATGAGTAAAGGTAGCTCTTCCAGCAGATAGAGGAAGATGGAATAAAGTAAGAAGAGGGGGGAAACAGGCTCGGGTATTTACAGTTGTGTACTGAAAATGGACGTTAGAAAGCTTCTGCTGCTCTTGTCTTGACACAACTCAACAGGCACAACTGAAGTGGAGGAATGATAGTTGAAAGCTCAGTGGAGAAGTGAATGTGGAAAGATGCACGCAGAAGTTTTTCTTCCCTTTGGACAAGGAAAAACAAGGAAAAGGAGACATAAGACGGAAATTAGTTTTGCGGACATTGAAGTTAACAAACACACTGCAGAATAATTGGACGATCAGAATTTAGCGTTTTGATAGTGAAGATTTTAGAAGTTCTGTTGCTTTATGTAGTGTAGCGCATGGTTTGAAAAATGAGAAAGGATTCAATATGCTGTCATCAGCAACAAAACTGAAGATTGTTTTAATTATCAGTTATGGTTCCAATAAGATCAGCCTTGCTTAAATGAGTGCTGAATGAATGAGTGAAGAAGTGAGTTAGTGAAGAACCATTCGAGAATTATATCCAAATATCAAAGTGTTTTTAAAAGGATTTAGACAATAATATTTGAGATTATTCATATTATCATTAGTCAATGAAATTTTACTGTTATCTTTCCTCTTTAAGCCCAAACAAAGCATCAACAATCTCACCCTGTTCAAATTATGAGGACCGCTGTTTCATTTGAAATACAGCTACAGATCATTCGCTTATTGTAGATATATATTGCCCAGAGTAACACTATGGACGATCAGATAAGCCTTATAAGCCTTGCCATTCTGACGAAATTACAATGGCTTCGATGACTTCTCAAAGAATTAATTCCGAGGCAATTCAGGTTATTAGGAAAGTATATTTGTCAATTAAGCCACTTCACAAGGAGAAAAATTCTCTCCGCCACTGTCTGAGTTCGGTAACTCAACTTAATGATAAAAACAAGACCTAAAATATTCCAGGTGACCTTCATGGGATTTGAAATCAGGTCTTTCAAACCCGAGGGCAAATCTGGCTGTTGCTGTTCTTCTTCTTCATATTACGCCAGGATATACGAAAGGCTATAATGAAATCGATAGTTTCATATTACCGTTAGAAAATGTCCTTATCTATTTTGCCTTTTTTTTAAAGATTTCAACAGACTTATTTGTAAGACGAAATTATAGTGTGCTACAATAGTTACGAAGCTAATTAGATTTTCAAGGTAATATTTTGCAATAACCTTGAAGATTCGGGATGAGAGTTCAGGGACCATTGTAATGACCTCCAGGATAAGCAATTTAATGTTTCTTGCTTTGTGTGTCTGATTGACAGTTGTACACAGACCTACTGAATTTTATGACTAATCAATATATTAGTAATAGAAATTGCTAGCATTTGAATTGTGCATGTCATGATCTCTGTTTTTTTCTTTTACTATACAAATGATTAACACACACACACACACACACACACACACACACACACACACACACACACACACACACACACACACACACACACACACACACACACACACAGTCGTTATATTTGTCCTCCAGCTAGATATCGAGTTGCAGTAGAATCCCATCCAGGAAATGAGGAAAGTTACGAGAAATTTTCAAATGAATCTAGTGGTTCTCCGCTTTATAGCATACATCATACATTGACGACTTCGTTTAGTTGCTTTTTAGGTAATCTCAACTAAACTCAATCAAATGCAATTTAAAAGTTCGATTATAAACATTTAGTTCTGTTATAATGAATTTGAGAGCCTCCGTAGCTCAGTCAGTATAGACGAAGCCCTTTGGTCAGAAAGACCTTGGCTCGATTCCCGTCAGTGACTTGAGGGATTCTTTCGAGTAATGGTGAGTTAGCCGGTCTAATACGGAGGTGGGGGTCTTTTTTCACCCGGAAACTCGGGTTTTTCTTCCCCCAGAACAGGCAAACCGTTCCCTTGAACACACATGGATTACAGTCATGAATACGTCCCAGCCATATGCCGGTCCCGAGCCCGGATAAAATTGGGGGTTTAGAAAAAGCAATGGTGAACTACGCTGTATAAAAAAAAAAAAAAAAATTCTCACCAGGAATACTTTGTGGGCAATGCCTACAAGGTCACCTAGGGTCGGAAACGACTGAAAGGGAAAACCAGGAATAATGAATTCTGACTGCAACTATAGTTTGAAACCGTTTAGCAAAGTAGTTATTTTATTATATTTTGTAAAAGTTTCAATAATGCTACTAAATTCTAATGATATCAAATTTATAATATGGTTTTCAAATTCAATTTCCTTTAATTTGTATTTTTAATTTAATTCTTAATTTAAGGAAATTAAATAAAATAAAGAAATACGTATTTTAAAAAGTTAATATATAAAATAATAATATAAATAATAATGAAATAAAAAATATAAAATAAGTGCGAAAAAAAAAGAATCGGAAGACCGAGAAAGAGATGGCATGAAACCGGAACAGGCCACCTGGCCTAAAATCTATGTTAGGAAGAAGAAGAAGAAGAAGAAGAAGAAGAAGTTTTTAGTAATATCAAATACATCCATATATATATATATATATATATATATATATATATATATAATTCACTAACAAATCATCGCAGCTAATTATGGTGCTGCATTGTATTGATGAAGATGCGATGTGCGTGCGTGCGACCATTTTTTGTGTGCAGTGAAAGTTAATGTCTCCGTGATATTCTGCGAAGATCAACCCGCCGATGATGAGGAATGCAAACTTTCTCAAGCATGAGGGGCAATTCAGCTGAACAATACGCGGTTTCCTTCAGGAAGCATTATTTGTAAAAGGACACACGCATCAAAATGATTCACTGCCTCATTAAAATTCATAATTATACGAAGTATTTCTGTTTATTGTCCGATTATTGACACACACACACACGCACATGTATACATTTGGGGGGTTTTCTTTCAAGGCTGAAGTTGGTTAGACAAGCGCTCCAGATAACCACGTTCAACGAACTACACGTGCTGAATCGACACCCGTAGCGAGCTACTTCCCTACTTACCCTCATTTCTACTCTACTGGTTATTGCGTTTTCTTTATTTTGTTTTTCGCTATTGCGTCTTCCGGCGGGGCCTCTTGCTTTAGGTCAAGTCGCAGGCCTGATGTAATCACAAGCAGATATAAAGGTGGTGCTTCTTGCCCCAAGAAGCATTCACCTGGGAGAATAAGAAGTGGAAAGTTTCCGGTCACATAAAATTAAGGAATTTTTAAGGATTACAAGTCCCCAAGCCTTAACCATGAGAGCTATCTGTCTTGGTGCCTTTCTTCTAGCCGTAGGTGAGTTACTAATTGATGTTATTGTAAACGAAGGAAACAGAAAGGACTCAACTTATCGCACTTTCCTAAGAAAAGCACTCTCTCTTTTTCTCTCTCTATTTTTTTTTATCTTATCAAAGAATTTTTTTTTAAATTTAAAGGCCTGATATGAGCGTTAAAATACAAAAAATCAGATAAAATATTATCTGATTTTAATGACACTGTTAGTTTATTTCAAGCTGCCATGTTTTCTTCTTCATATCACTAATCTCTTACCTGTCGAGATAAGCAAGATTTATTATTATTATTATTATTATTATTATTATTATTATTATTATTATTATTATTATTATTATTATCGAAACCAACAGAATTTTGAACGGAAGTCATTTTTAATTCAAGTCTTGATTTCAGAATTAAAATCAAAAGTTCTTTTAACGAAGGAGAAAAATCGTAATTTTAAGAATATAATTAACTTTCATTAATACACTTAACTACTAAAATGTAACAGAGATATTTCTAGGAGAGTCCTAGTTTAGTTAAGTGGGAAAAATCTGCGTCCGAATTCTGACTCGGACTTGAAAACCTTTTTTAAGTTTTCAACTGATGATGATTTAGCCGATCTTATATAGGGGTGGTAGGGTTTCCCCCTTCGGAAATTTTTTTTTTTTTTCAAAATAGACATAACCTGACCGACATTGTAGACCAGACAAACAGGGTTAAAGCCATAAGTAGGAATTAAATACGTTTCTATGAAGCTAAGTTACGTGGCATTGATGGGCCAGTAAGCTTAATGTATTGTGGAGCAGGCGAGGTATGAATATCTCTAAGCCCTCACTCCAGTCAGTCCAATAACGAACATGCTGTCTTATTCGATTCCTTCAACTCCAAGTTAATTCGATTACAGCATTACCATTAATTTATGACATCGAAATCTTGTCAACAGTTTTCCCATTAAGTGCTATGAAACAACCCCTTGAGTCAGAATTAAGAATTTTAAATCGGATCTGCAGTAAGTTATTATTATTATTATAATTATTTATTTAATTTTTTCAGTACTGAGGATTTTTCAGAACAGGATATCCACGTATCCTGTTCTAGGGATCACCCTGTTGATTTAATTTTTTTTTTTCTCAAGTCATTTATCAGCGAGATTTTAATCTCACGTTGGGCGAAGCTAATCAGTGGGAATCCAATCTTCAACTCCCTCTAGTCGGTTTGAGAGCTGAGACACTATCAATTAGGATAATCAGACATGCAGTGGCATAGTAGAGTTCTTTATTTTCAAACATTTCGACAAATGATGGTGAGGCATCTCATACCTCTGATCTTTTACTCATTATTGAGTATAATTTTCAAGGATATTTTTCCATTGATACAATCCTCCACGTGTCAGTGAAATCACCACGAGAAAGCTCTAAACAATGAAATTGTTTGTATAAAAAACCGAAAACATTAGCCTTTTATAATTTGCTCAAAATGATCTCACGTTATTTATTATCAGGGCCATATTTTGGCGAAACCTGAAATAAGAAGCTTCTCAGTTGGGGCCCACAAATAATTAAAAGTGGTCCCATCTCGACTTTTTTTTACTGCATTCCATCAATCATTCACCCATAAGATATTTGATTTTCTCTTTCGTATTTCTATCTCTCATTACACAGACTACTAAATAATTTTCGCCCTACATTTGCAATTTTGTTTTTTTACCTTGTTCCGTCACACTCCTTTGAGGTGAAAGTTCTTACGCACACATCGATGACCTGTATTTAAAACCGTTACGATAGGGATCTCGAACACGATGACACGTGGTGTACATGATTCAAACGTCTGCTAGTCACACAACCTGTTTTGTTATCGTGAACGGTTAAGCAACGTTTATGACCGACATCCCAAACCAAGTCATTCATTAAAACACTCCCAACAAAAAAGGTCAAGTGAATGCTTTGAAAGAGAAAGTTTATTTGCCGCTGTTTGTCCAGCAATAAAAGCGTATTTGAAAGCGATATTAGAAATTCCTTCCTGCTCTCTGTGACCCGATATCAGCATTCGTAACAAAGCAGAAGCGATTTTGAAGTTGGAGAACCGATTTACTATCAATGCGATTGTCTGAACGATTAAAGTGCTTGAATTTTTAAAGATCATACTGATTATCTTTATTATTTAAAATATTTAGTATGAAATAGTAATTAAATAAATCTAATTATTAAAATATTTTAATTAATATTGTTAATTTTATATTTTTAAATAAATAAAGCAATATTTATTACTACACCTTATTATTTATTTGATAGTAATTATTAAAATTCTAATTCTGGGAATTAAAGCAAACAAAGAGAATAGGGTTTCGAGGGAATCAATCGACCGTGAGATGCGGTGATTGATTCATTCAATCCAATACCCTTGGAGGGTAGCGGATGGCAATGCTGTTGCCAATGAAGTTCTAACTGAGGCTCGGCTATTGCTGTTACCCTCCTGCCATGATCAGAGCTTTAATAGCTCAATAACACCTTATCCCTACACTGTCCTCTACAGATAACGGGGAAGATGAAAAGCATTCTTGCTTCGCCCCTTTAAGCCAGTCCTTATAAGGACTATAAGGAAAGCAAACAAAGTCAGCGTTATTGTTAATCGACCGTGAGATGCGGTGATTAATAATAATAATACCCTTGGAGGGTAATGGATGGCAATGCTGTAGCCAATGAAGTTCTAACTGAGGCTCGGCTATTGCTGTTACCCTCCTGCCATGATCAGAGCTTTAATAGCTCAATAACACCTTATCCCTACACTGTCCTCTACAGATAACGGGGAAGATGAAAAGCATTCTTGCTTCGCCCCTTTAAGTTAGTCCTTATAAGGACTAAGAAAGCCAACTAACATTTCTTTAGTTTAGTTTAATTTAATTGAATAACAGCTATGACTTCGGGTATTTTGGGCCCGAATTATGCTGTGGAATAAAGAGTTAATTATTATTTTGTTTCTTTAAATAAAATAAAAAAAGAAAAGACTTTCAAAAAGAATGGATTTCTCCCTTTTTTTTTATTTTTTTAAAGAGCAAAGCCATTTTAATAAGAAATTTGAAAATTAAAGAAAAAGCTACTTAACAAATAATTATTAAAATTTAAAGAAAAAAATTTTTGAGTGTTGGCATTCCTCTGGCTTGTTAACTTGTGTTCATTGATAACACAATTCGAATTTTTGCGGCAGGCAAAAATTCGAATATACACCTTACACGTGAGACCAGCTAACTTACGTTCAATCGAAAAGAAATTATTAAAATTTCTCATATTCTTACTGCAGGGCAAATTTCTTTATAGAGGAACTGATATATGCATTGTAATTATTATTATTGTAACTATAAATTTATGTTAAATGAACTCTACAATTTATAGGATATCGAGGATTCGTTCTTTCAAAGACACTGATTGTAGTTTTGGGGAATACTTTTTGTTATCCTTCATGGTTCCTCTTTATCTTTTTATTTGATCAGGTATTTGTAAGCAGCCTACACAAATCGAAAGTGTCCCATCATTCTCGAATTCACCCACTCAGTTTGTTTTGCTGAGTGTTAAACTGTACTTGTTTGAATAGCCACAGGTTTTCTACTCGTATGTTAGATGTTAGGTATGTATGCACACAAACCGTGTGTGCATATCTAACAATGCTGTCCGCCTATGTCACGAATGCATAAGCTTTATTTATTTATTTTTTTAAAATATTTAATTCAAATTTTAGACAGATTCAAAGCAAGTTAAATTTAAAACAATCAGATATATAAATTAAATGTAAATAATTTTATTTTATATAAATTTCTGAATTAACGTGGAACAATGATGACACTAGTAGCTATATTTAATTTTTTTTTCTATTAATTTCTCAATAAAAGAGGGGGGGGGGGGAGGAAATATAGATGAGAAATGTAGACGGACCATTTAATTTAACTACGAAAGTGCATTAAAATAATATTCAACGCGATATATTTCTGAAATTTTAAAATTTAAAATGATAAAGTAGAAATTCAATTCTTTTGGCAAAAGCGGATACGATATATTTTAAACCTTGAATATTCTCGAATTCTTCACCTCCGTTAAAATGGCGTCTCGGTTAACCAATAGTGTAATCGCGACTGTGCTGAGTCAATCATGTATGCTGGGATATATTTTAATAAACTCTTACATGAAATATTTTCAATTGTTTGGCAGAAGGTAGAATTTTGATACATGCGACGCTTTGAGTACTTGTGGTCTGTTCACTGTTTTCATGTATGATCATGAACAGAATGTCTTTAATAATATTATTAAAGAATCGTGCAGACAGTTAAACTTAAATATACACAAAGAATACCGTGCAACAAGAGTATACTATTTCGGCTAAGGGGAATTAGGGCCCTCTAAGGCTATGAGGCCAATGGACTACGCCTGTAAATTGCGTGTGTTCTTATGATCGGTTTACGTTTTTTTGTGGCATAAAAAACTACAGTTTTCGGAAAGAAAATGATGCTTCCGTATGAGATCGACTAAACCATCGACTATTAACAGTAATAATAAATACTATCAAGTACTACGTACTGAATATTGTATGTAACACAAGTTTGAAATCTCAATCCGCTATTCAGATTATAATGAATATTTTTACCAGAGACGGGGTGATGCGTTAAACTCAATGTATTTGCCTATTACTTACGATAGCTTAATGGACTGGATGCTGGGATGTGTCGATAGATAATGTAAAGGATTAGGACATCCTCATTCCCTAACACTATGCTGAATACTGATATTGTAATTTTATAATTTCTTTAATAAGTTTTTAAGGAAGAGCATTGGAAGGTGTTCAACACATGAAACTATATTTGATTGTGGTATTTATCAGTAAACTAATATTTTTATTGAAAATAATAATGTGTAATATATTTTATTTATAATCAAACTTTTATATTTTATAAACTTATAAAATTAAAAAAAACATAAACCTATAAAATCTATAAAATATATTAAAACTTATAATTTATAATTTGAAACAGATTTTAAATAATTTAAAATATTTTAAAAATATTTTAAAAATATACCACATAGCTTTAATTATTTCATATCTTACCATTATAATTAAATTGTGATAAAAGAATTGCTGTCTTTGTAGAAGACGTCTTAGCATACAGATTTTGATTATTATCTATTCTATCTTTAATTTTGTAAAAATTAAAGATAGAATAGATAGATTATATTTTTAATTTATTATATCTTTAATTTAATAAAATTTAAAGATAGGCTGGATGGCTTATGACCAAATAACTTGGTACTTAGGGACCTGTCAATGATTATGACCGGGCGGTTAAATCTATCTACTATGGTGGCTGCCTGTAAACTGTGAGTGGTATGCATATTTTGGCCTGCAATGTGGGAAGAAAAATCCGAGTTTCCGGGAGGAAAATCTCTTCTGCTCCCGTATCAAACCGAGTCTCACCTTCCGTTGAAAAAAATGTCCCGATAAAGGCTCTTCGCTTCTTCGACATGGTTTAAACTAAGGTCTTTCCAACCAAATGACATCACCTATAGAGCGGAGGGTCATTATTACACACACACACACACACACACACACACACACACACACACACACACACACACACACACACACACACACACACACACACACACACACACACACACACACACACACACACACACACACACACACACACACACACACACACAATAAGAAATTCATTGAAAAACGTAAGAAAACATGGTTTCTTTAAAACATAGTGGCATTTTTATATTTTATTCCATCTTAGAATTTTATGCATCAAATACATAATACATTCCATTCTCTATTCATGTTATATGAATGTTCTTCCAAAAGTAAGCTATAACGGGAACATCTATCTGCTCTAAAATACAATGGTTTTCTTTGATTAAGATGTGACTTATGTTTCCATGACAACAAACCTTTCTGCCTGTGTATAGTAAGAAAGGACATTATGGCAGAAAGATTAGTTGTAACTGCGCCGAACACTAACAACATTTGAAAAATATTATCACGCAATAATAATGGGGTTCGTTTTCGGCGCAGAATAGTTTCATTTTTATAATTATTTTGAAGAGAATAAAAAGTTTATGAATATTTTTTTTCGAAAAAAAAAAACACACATGATATTTGATTTCCGAATTTTAGCAGAAGAAATCTCATTGTATAGATGCGTTCATTTCCTAAATCCTTCCTTTCATCATCATCATAATCAATCCTTATCCGTCCACTGCTGGACGAGACGATGATCTCCTCCATATTTTTCCACATTTCTCATAAGCTCCAGTCGTTTCCCATTGAATGGTACTTCATCTCTCCACTTGTTGATGGTCTGCCAGGTCTTCTTGATTCTTCCCTTTAAAAACAGTCGAGAAAATATATTTCTTTCTACTTCTTATATTTCTAAATCTCTTAATATATTTCTATGTATACATACCACCCTAAAATACATTACAGTATCGTGAGGGAGTATCATTATGGAAGGGAAACATATTTATGCAGTCGCACAGGCGGAAAAGACTCAAATCAGGTTGTTATGAGATCCACCCTCTTCCTTTAATGAGTAAGCGCATCTCCAGCTGGTTTCCTAAGTATTTTTCAACCCACATGCGGTGTTCTCAAAAGAGTGTTGCATTCCTTCTTCGGATTTCTCTTTGCTGCACTTTATGTCAACACACTTTCGTTGGAATCTGAACTATTCCAAGACTTTCTCATAACAGATACCCTTCCCGTGCTATTTTAATATTTTAGTGGTCGTTTAGTATTCAAGATTTATTTATAAACCTTTTTTTGTTTTTTTATTCTCGAAGAGCGTTTTTTATCAGTTTTTTTTTTAAATCTTTCTACTTCAAGTAGACTTAATTTCCATTAGTGACATAATACGTCACTGGTTCTGAAAGCTCTCGCTGAAACTGCAGTTATTCTCAGAAGTAAATACCTTTGCTGTAAGGATCTGTACACGTTGCTTTTTAAAGGTGCACTTATTCCTACCAAAGCGTCAAATACATGGAAGTTTGAGCACCTTAAAACACATGCTGAGCACAGAAAGTTTAAAAAAGAATAGAAAAGAAAACGAATAACGCTCTAATTTAGTTCCAGATCTTAAAATTCTTCTGTCATTACAAACTTTTTCTGCATTTAATTATTAATTTCATTGTTGAATAGATGGAAATTTTATATAATAATAACCAATTTATAAAAAAGAAACAATCATCCTCCATTGTTGTGTTCGGATTTTTTTGATATCGAATATCATATCTCGAGCTGCACTTGTAACGATTTGTTATTGTGTTTATTTATTTATTTATCGTTATTTTTACATGTGTGTTTCTCACAAATGAGGGTTGTGCAATAAAGAAGCCAGCGTACTTTTTTTTTTTTTTTTTTTAAAGTTGGCTCAGCAGTTAGGCAATTATTTCTATATATAATCTTTGAAAAAAGATTTCTCAAATAGCGGAATGGCATCAATACTCCCAAAGGCCTATTCATCAGACTATAGAATAAAGAAGTCGATTTGAAGGCAATGTTCACATAAGGTAAACAACAAAAGAGATTGTGAATTCACGACAATAGCATACTTGGCTGAAACTCGGGCTCGCCGACTATCCCACGCCCTTTCTTCGTCGATGTCTCATTCCATTACGATTTCCTCACTTTTCTTTAGTGCTGTTCGTCTACATTTTGACTTGACCTTCGTGTATATTTTTTGACGTTCACCTTCGTATATTTTTTTAAAATAAAATATATTGCACATTTAGTTCAACATTTAATTTCCACAAAAATATTGCTATTATATTCGCATCCTATTGAGCAATATGCCCTCAATCAATTCATTATTATACTGCCATAATTACTTTACTTTTGTTTGCTTACTACATACATCATCAATGATTTTAACCATATTTTTGTACTTTTTTTTAGCTTTTTACCAAGTGGCGTCCCAAAGTTGTCATCTGAGAGAACTGGATCTTTGCACGGCCACTTTACTGTTGTACAACCAGGGAAGTGGACTTCCAACCACAGAAGAGGACATTGGAAAGCAGTGCGAGTAAGAATCCACCTTATTCTAAATATGAATTGGTATTGAAGATGCCACATTTAATTGACTCATTCCGTTTTTATTTTATTTTTATTATTAAAAAGAGCTCATGAGGGTAGATAATGCTTGCAAAGAACAATAGTGAACATTTTAAATAGCTGTTCCCCGTGTTTTTTTAACTTGAAATGTCATTTTCCGAAAAAGTCATTTGATTAACATGATTTCTCCTACCCAGCTTTTCACCGATAATATTCTCTTTCTGAAAATGAAAAGAA
Organism: Typopeltis vanoorti; assembly: GCF_054136105.1. NCBI lineage: Eukaryota > Metazoa > Arthropoda > Arachnida > Uropygi > Thelyphonidae > Typopeltis > Typopeltis vanoorti. The sequence goes on from NC_143552.1 coordinate 34,812,119, forward strand.
ATAGGAGTGAAGGAAATACAGTTCTTGTACGCATTCCATTTATTGTTTAAGTTACAGGCGTTGTTTACAAAGTAAAATAAATAAAAGAACGTGTTGCACTAAATTGTTCTTCAATTTTTTGAATTTTCCTTAGATTTCAAACCTTTCTTGGGTAGGATTAATAACAAAATTTAAAAATTAAAGTAATAAAATAATTTACGAAATTATTACCTAAAAAGTAGGAGAGCTTTCTTAAAGAAGAGAGAATTAATATAATGCATACCAGATAAGAAACTTGGTTACCACAATCAAAGAAAACTTCCTCAGTAGAAACTTTAAAATTAAACAATGAAAATTTAATCTGGAACATTTTAATTCTGAGGAATAGTATTGAGATCCATGCAAACTTCAACAAATGTAAAAAAGAAATATTGAAGTGGAAAACATTAGTGGATGGTAGATTGGCGTAGTTTAGATGGTGGTGGATTATATAAAGGAACTTAGCAGGAATTTAGAGACGAAGATCCATGGACTTTTTTTTGAATCAGCGAAAAAGAAGTAGAACTTATGTTGGTACTGATAATAAAAGAAAATATGACGATGATGATAAAACGAAGAAATTGATGATAATGATTAGGATGATAAACCAAAAATGATGATAAATGAAGAAACTGAATGAATAAAGAGGATACTCTGAACGTTAAATACTATTTCATTAAATCTTGACATTAAAATATGTTGTCGAGAGTACAGCCAAAATAATTTCTCACCAATTCATTAATTCTTGCACTTTGTTCATTATTTCGTCACAATAATAACGTACGACATGCAAAAAAATAGAAAATTATCGCTAACATACAATGGACTGCACACACTCCAAAAAAAAAAAGGAATTGTTCACAGCTATATCATTTGTTCTAAAATGAATAATAAATAAACTGTATTGTTAAGCACTTTAAAATGTACCTTGCTTTTCTTTTCTTTCTTTCCTTCACGTGTATGTAATATAGCTAAATTTGTAACTAAGCCCAACAATGGCAATATTATTATTACATTTATTAAATATTAATTCATTATTTGACACATCGTTTATGAACCATGTAACTCACAAATATTAATCGTTTGCTATCCGGAAACAATGATCGTGCACTTACAGTTAGCTATAGACATACTAAGGCGGGCGGGGGGGGGGGGGCAATTGGAAATGTTAGTAAATTTAACTACTTAATGAAAGTTTAAGTAATAAATAAATGCTCTCAGAAATAGTGCTAATAACTTGAAATAAATGTATTTTATTAAGATAAAACCGTAGACTTACATCTGTGTATCAAGGATGATTTTGATATGGTTTACTAACTTTTTTTTTTATGTAGGGCTCTTGACGAAACCAACCAGTGTCTCAGGAATTTTACAACAAAATGTTTGACCCCTCTCCAAAGGGAACTTGTTCAGATTTTCACAGAAGGATCCGAAAAACTTTATAATGAGTATTGTACTCCAGGCAAGGAACTCAGAACTGGTATGTATCCGCATTATGCATTTTAAATAACAGTTTCACTTTGTTTGTTTAGTAGAGTAATATTAAAAGAAATAACCGCATTTTTGTTTTACTTATGAACATGCGTATATTTCGAAATATCGTTTTTATAAGAAATACCTTTACATTTTAACAGCTGTGCAAAAATAATTAAGGAAGACCCCCAATGACAACGAGTTCTATATGGAATTAAATGTCAACAATGAAATAAGAAATAATTAACTAAATATACGAATTTAAATATAAAATTCACATTGTTGAGCAACAGTTAACTGTTGAGCAACAGATTGACACACGTGATTTAAGGGGCATTTATTATTGCTGGAGTTTCTCTAATGATTTAAAAAAAAGTGAATTCTGCCATTTTATTCACACACTTTCTTGGTATTTGCACCATTCTACGTATCATCTTCCTTAAAATGATACCAATACTTAGTGTTTGCATTATTCTAAATATTTTAAAATAATTGTGAATTTATCTACGGACAAATTTCGCAACAATTCATATCCACAAATTAAGGTAATTTAATTCTAATACGGACTTAATCAACTTTTTGTTTTGCAAACAGCTCTTGGGTCAGAAGCATAGCAGAAAATTTGGTATGCCTCACCAAATAGTATGAAACTATTCGAAACTAATTCCCAAATTTTCATGACTTTAGGTTGGGAGGGTTTCTTTTTCCCGTGAATCTAAAGATAAGATTAATCTTTAGGATCAATCATATCGTCTAATTCCGCATTTTCTTTCCAGAATACTTGAAGCACGCCACCTGTTTGAACGACGTGATGAACAGCGATGAAATCCGAAAATGCACCCTCGACATGCAAGCCACTATCGAGGTGATCAGCGACACAAAGTTCGATGAAAGACTGTCCACTGCCTGCTGGTAAGTAATCTAAAGTCCACCTTCATTAACTGTACTGGGCTAAGTGGAATGAGCCGATCTCTACCCAAGTAATCAATATAGAATACAATCATCAATGAAATTTCGTAATCCGAGATATTTTCGCAGTTATCGAGCACATAAAACACTTCAGTGCGCGAAAACGTGTCCTCCCCCCCCCTCTGTGAAAAGACTTTTAATTAACTTTTATACCTGATTATTAAACTGCGCGTGTAGAGGAAAAAATCAACGCGATGTAATAGATAAAATGGAAATTTTATCCAATTAATTTTCTTGTAACCCACTTGTAACTTGCAATGAATACCTCATGACGTTCAACCCGAAAGTTAAGGCATTTAAAACGGAGTAGATCTTGTGATATGAAGTTAATTTATTAAGTCAATGTTTAGTAAATTATGAACGTAAAGTATGATGATGAAAGAGGGAGAAAACGTGTCCAATGATTAATTTTATTTCGGGGGATTTTCCCTTATATATGTACAAATTAATCATTTATGCGAAACTTTGATTTTTTTCACGTATGCCCGGAATACATAAACACTTCTCACCAGTTTCTTAGTAATTCGTACAATCCTCTACCAAATAACAGTTTCCAATTTCCATGCCCCCCCCCCACTTCATCCAATGGTCTTTCTTCTTACATTTTCATTTCTTTGTGAGCGTATGCAATTTGATATATGAAAGATTCGGTTTTCTTAGCACTTCAGTAATGATTGTTTGGCAATTCTTGATGATCCAAGAATTACAGTAAACATTAATGTGTTATGTAGGCTGTCGTTTTTCTCATATTTTACATAGGTAAGGAATTTGATGGATATTGTGACATTTGCCCTTTGTCAAAAAAAAAAAAAAAAAAAAAAAAAAAACCCGTTCATTTCGTTGCCAGTTTCCCAAGAGTCATCTATCATGATAATAATCAGTTTTCTTCAGAAGATTTTTTTCAAGAGCATTTCCATTTTTTTGACAGTTGAATGCATGATTATATTGAAAAACTCTTACATACTGCAACCGTTGGATATATAATTTTATTCTTGATACATTTAATTGCAAACAGTTCTCATGATATATAAAGGACACTGTTATACAGGAAAACAAATGTTGTTACTTTCCTTTATCCTAAAATTAACATTGTAAAATTAGAGATAAGTGATGGTTATTTTTAATTTGATCATTAAGTCTCACTTTTTTATTTTTTTAATTCCAGTGGTTATAAACGACTAACGAACTGCGTCCATACCTATATGGCAGAAAAATGTAGTCAAGAATCTGTAGATTTGGGTTCAAGGATGTTGAAAATGGCCGTATCTGAACTTCCAAGTCTTGTGTGTGGTACATTTGATCCAGATAGCACCAAGTGCAAGTCTCTTCTCCCTGCTGATGGAACTGTACCCAAAGGATCCAATTCGAATTCAGCGCTCTCTCGACTTCTGTCAGCATATTTGGGCAACTAATTCCACCCTTCATTACCAAGCAATCGCTTCGGGCACGTTGTCTGCATTCATATGTGTAGGATTCTCCATATAGAACTCCAGTGGCATGTTTAAACTAGATAGCATAGTAAATTTTACACCAAACCGTCCGTTTACTTTGATTTATATATACGAGATGCTATCAAGAAGACTTCGTTGATATCTCCTTTCATGCATTCGTGTTCTGACTGTTCATAAATGACATGTGTTAGTGTATCTATTTAAAATATTTGGTTTAATAAAATGTAAAAATGTGTTGTATTTTGTGATTCGTTTTTATTTTTACAAAATAACGAATACAAAGAAGAAAAAAATAAAATAAAAATACAAGAATAGAATACTAACAAATAAAAAGTACAAAATCCATCATACATTCTTAAAATGAATAAATCCATTATATCAGTATTAATAAACAAATAGAGAAATCCATCATTATTATCAATAGAAAAGCTATCTTTTGTTGCATTATTACACAACAATGGAATACAATCGTTTGCACAATGAACTCAGAAATTGTTGCATTGTTGTAATATCACGATGCAGTAAGTTTTGCAACAATCACAGCTGCACTATTTATGCTGCGTCATCCTTACACAGCTATTTCCTAACAATTTGTTTTCTATTAAAACAAATTAACAATATTATAAATATATATTTACTTATTATAGCTAAAATCACAATGAAGGATTCTCATTTATCTTACTGGAAAACTGTAACAATGAAGAGTATTTTTTATATAATCCACACATATATTTAAATCACATATGTAAATTTTTAAGATTATACAATAATATATCCTAAAATTTAATATTATACTTTTTAATCTCAGGAAAATAATAATATCCATAGTCACGTCCATGTTTGTTAGTATTTCCGGCATTACTATCAAATACTGAAAGACTACAACATCTGTTGAACAGATTACTGGAATCCTGAATCAATTATGAAATGAAAATGAACATCAGAAAAACGAAGGTAATGAAGAAACGAAAGAAAAAAAAATCAATATTTCCCCATTTATTCTGATATCCAAATATGGATATCAGAAGAAATGGGGAAATATTGAATCAAGTAAAGACATTTAAATATCTAGGAAGTGTTATTAGCAGTGATGGAAGATGTAAAAGTGACATAAAAGCAAGAATAGCGATGGGAAGAGATGCCTTTAATAGAAAATGGAATTTATCAGAAGTAAAATGGATAGAGACCTAAAGAAAGCAATAAAATGTTATGTGTGGAGTGTTTCCTTCTATGCAGCTCAAACTTGGACACTGAAGAAAGAAGAAATTAAGATTTTGGAAAGCTTTGAGATGTGGATTCGGAGAAGAATGGAAAAAATCAAATGGACAGATAAAATAACTAATGAAAAGGTCTTAAAAAGAGGAGAAGAAGAAAGAAGTCTGTTAAGGAGAATAAAAAGGAGCAAGGGAAATTGGATCGGACATATTCTGAGAGGGAATGGAATCGTCAGCGATGTCATCGAAGGAAAAACAGACCGGAAAAAAGACCCAGAGGAAGAGTAAGGAAAACAATGCTAGATGACATGCTCAATGGAGACAGGTACACAAACTTGAAAGAGAAGGCTCAGAACAGAAGAAAGTGGAAGGAAAGTTTCTGCTACTAAAAGAAGAACCAGAATACTCAAGAAGAAGAAGAATAAGATGCATACACTGCAGATAAGATTAAAAGGAAAATCCCACACATGGAAGGTTGCAAAACTTACAGAACATATTAAGACGAAGTGAAGGAAGCTGTTTCAAAGAACATAAGCATATTGAATGAAAGATAAGGAAGAAAAATTAATAAGTTTGTTTGGAGCTGGACGGTAAAAGGATGGTGGCAACTAATCAACAGAAAATTGTTATTATTTTCAAAATATGATTAACATCTGCTTGCATTTTCATATACTGAGGATTTTCATTTCAGTTGAACGTCAGTAAAAATAATAACTATTTTTTAAAATATTTAATTAAGTATTCCATTTTTTTTTCTTGAATTGGTGATTAATTAAAATGTTCTGAGAACATAGCTTGGTGCATTCTTTAATGACAATAGACTGGGTCATTTTACTCTGAGCGGAACAAGTAAAATAGTCAGCGGGATGGTTCTGGGGTGGACACTACTGACTTATGGACTTTTTTTTTTTATTGTCAAATAAAAATAAAAAGAAACAGACTTTAAACAACGGATTGTTATCCAGTATGGCTGGCTGGATTTCTTCTCCAGGTTTCATCAACCGCCGACCAAATCCATTACATGTATATGAGATAAAACAAGAGATAATAATAACAAAATACAGGTTAAATTCGGATAAGATGGGCACATAAGACTTGAGAAAACGTGGAATGTTCGTATTAATTAAATGATCCCGACGCCTAAATGCGAGGCATGATACATATGTAGACTTTTTTTTTAATTAAATTTCTTCATAAGAATTTCTTTTTATAGAAGAGTTGGTTTGTTTACCGTAAAGATTTCGAGTTGGAATTAAGCATATGACAATGATGTAGTAAAAATTCGTGTGTTTCTTTTCATTTATATATATAAATGAAAAGAAACACACGAAATCTGCAAAAGTTTATTCTTGTCAACAATGAATAAATTTCAGTGTTGACAAGAATGCCGAAAAAAAGCATTGTTGATTGTGTTTTCAACAATTTTCTTGAAATCAATACCGTTGATTTATTTTTTTAAATAATTTGTAATCCTCATTAACTTTATTATTAAAATTGCGTCCGCGCTGTTAGCATAGTGGCTATGCGCTTCGCAACCATCTGCCTGGGGAAGGAGTGTCCTAGGTTCGATTCCCGTCGACGACGTGAGGAGCTTAAGGATCTTTCTCAGCCATAGCCAAGTTAGACGGTCTTGATAGCAGTAGGGTTTTCCCTCCAGTTTATCTGGGGTTTTTCATCCTGCAAGCAGGCAAACGAGCTCCCTGTGGACACAGCGGACCCTGCAATGGAAGCGGAAAAACGCGTAGAGGAAGAAGAGGATTAACATTATTATTAAAATTGACATTATACGATGATTCTCTCTGCAAGAAAAGGACCAAATGCTGCACACTAATTATAACATTTATCAATTTTTATTTTCGAGTCTTCAAATTTTGTTAGTTAATGCTTTACTCGAATGTTTTTACGAGATCATTAAAGCAGTTAATTATTTTTATTTCCTTTAAGGAGGCGTCGTTTTTTCCTTAAAGGAAACCAACTGAAGTCGAGTTTTTATCAAATAAGAACGAGAAAGATTTCAAACCACGGAATTATTTCAACAGATCTAATTTATTTTGCATTAAGTGGAACGGTCTCATGTTTCTTGAGTTTGAGATATTCTTAGCATGAACATCTTCCGTTAGATATTAAATATTATAATTTAATCTCAGAGGAAGAAAAAGAGCACGTTATAGGGTATATAGAAATCATTTCTCGGTACATTCAGAGATTTTGAATATCAGAGCAACAATAAATAATGAAGAGTTCAAATGGATTTACATGAAAATACTGAAAGCTTTAATAACAACATTCGGGAGAATAACTAATAATGAAACAACATAGAAATGCTTGGGAGGGGGGGGGGGGTATTGTATGATCCAGCCGTATACGAGTCTGATTTGACCAATGGTAACTTCTGGGTATGTAGGGTAATAGTTCAGTATACGTTTTCAACCCCTAGTGAATATTAATACATACTCAATAATTAAGTAAAAAATAAAAGTTTCACCGTCAACGACCTAAAACATATTCGTTATCGATCTTTCTAAAAATAAAAACTGTGTACCACGTGACCGGTTTAATAAGAAAATTGCGAGATGAATTAATGGAGTTAAACAATGGAGTGTTTTATATAATCATCTGGTTAATCACAATAATCCCCACATCCGTCAGGAAAACATATCATAACAACTGTTGGCTGTCGCGTGAGGTATATTTATATGATTGTCCCATTTTTCTTCCTTTCATTTTAATGTTTACTTGTGAGTTTTTGCTGTTCTGACTGTTGATCTTGACCTATCAAGTTTTTTCCGCCTTAGAAGAGACATTTATTTATCTTGAGCTTCTTCGTCGGAAGATGCACTTCCTTCTTCCAAGACTACTTCAAGTCCACAGAAGCAGAAACAATGGAAACGGTTATTAAGACCATAAAATAATAATTAAGCAAGTGTCTCATTCTATTGAATTCATATATTTTCCTAAAGGCTTCACTAATTTCGCCTTGTTTTCTGTGTCTTCATGATGAAGGTCACAATAACGTGACCTTCATCCGGAAGGTCACGTTATTGTTGTTTACGATTTCGAAGGAAGATTCTCGTGTTTCTCATTTAGGATTTACGCTTACGATATCGAGATAAACACCATTCATTTCTTATTTTATTTCCGGTTAATGAAATGATGGTTTCGTGACTCTGTGAGTTTTCATTGGATAACTGCCATGGCCATCGAATTTTCACAGCATCCGAGTGAAGAATAGAATAGAAATAAAATCAGAATTTGATCAAAAGTTATAAGGAATAAGGTGAGAGATTGTCTTAGAAGTTCATCTGAGAGGAGTCAGTTTTCTAACTTGGGTAACATGAAGATCAATTGCTTATTTATTTTAGCACTGCTGTCTAAAGGTGAGTTTAATCTGATTATTTTTATTCCTGAGATTACTTTATAAGTGAACAATATCACCAAATGCTATAATGTATTTAACAATGAAATTATAACAATAACCACAGTTAATTTTAATTTTAACAGATGATAAAATAGTTTAGGAAAATTTCTATTGTGTGTATTTTATCGACCTTGCGAAAACAATTAATGGTAGTTAATTCATTACTATTGAGTGATACAACTATTTTAATATTTTTTGGTTAAAAACAAACATGCCTTGAAAAGTGTGTTATTATTCCATTTAACTACTCCGATGTTATTATGTTGCTTTAATTATAAAATACATTTTATGTTATTTTACATAACTATATTATTTATAAATTATATTTATTGAATAAAATTGTATTTTTTAAATCAATATAATGATTGTCTTTTATATTAAAAAAAAGATGTGAAAGGCAGTGATTACTGACGGATGATTTTTAATTATTTTATTTTTATTTTGTATTGATCCCAAACGGAGGTTACAAAATCTGCAACACAACAGTAACAATTTCGCTTAATCAATGTAAGCGAAAGCAAAAGCAACAATCAGACCATGAAAAAGAGGCATAGAAATTGCGAAGTTCGTCATCATAGTTTGCACGTTTCTAGTGCATTAGGATACGAGTCTGAGATTGGCTCGGCGACGAACGATCTGTAGAAAAAAAAATCATATTTATTTATTTAGTGTATGGGGATACAAGAAATTATTTGGCTAACATGCAGGATGATAGTTCATTTAATCTGCGGATGGCACTAACTGAGAGTAACAAGTTAGTGAGGCATCCAGGAAAGGAACGTATGGGGAGTCATCAGTAATATGATGCATAGTCTGCACAGCACTACACGTGCAAAAGGGAGACTGTGAAATTCTCCATAGGTGTAATAAGTGGGCACATGGGCGTTGTCCAGTCCTACATCTGTTTAGCTGACTTAAGGGACGTCGAGGTAGTTTGAGTCCTGGCGGTTTGATAGTTGGATTTGTGATCAGATACTCATCCGAGAGTCTTCTCCACCACTCCTGGGGACGATCATCCGGTAATTCCACAAACAATGTGGGAGATCTGAAGGCAAGGCGGCACGCTGGAGGTGAAGAGATCTCTTGATATGTAGGAAGGTGCATGTTATTTCTGATTTTCTTTGTTTCTCTGATGATGGTTCCTTCTCCTTTGAAGCATGGAGGAGGGACATGGGAAAGAGCAGGTAAACCATGAGAGAAGTGTAGATCATAAGCTACCAGAGATGGTTCTCATTGTTATGTTAAGTTGTGTGTCCACGAGAGTCATGTGGTGACTTCGGCTCCAAACTGGCAAACAATACTCCGCAACAGGGAATACTAGAGCCAGGGCTGCTGTTCTAAGAGTCGAAGCAATACAACTCCCAAGTTGTCATTGTTTATATTCCTGCCTTTATCCTTAACCATCCTTAAGATAAATGTTCTCCTTTTTTTTGTAAATTTAGATGAACTTTCATTTTCCTATTGGAATGCATTTGTTTTAGTAATTTTAGAGTTTTTTTGGCAGTAGATTATTTGATTAAATTACCCCTTCGGAGATCAATGTCTCCTGGAGTCATTCTGATTTTAAATATAAAAGATAATTTTTATAATAATGAAGATAATTATTAAAAACGACAATTATATAGTTCAATATCTCTCTGTGTTTGCATGTGCGTTATAGCATTTCTCCATTCTGCGGGACAATCGTGTCACTGGAGGGAATTCAGCCTCTGCCTATCTACATTACAGATAAGTGTCAAAGGAAACAGTTATATACCTGTGGATGCCGAAGCAGTTGAGAGAGTTTGCGAGTAAGTATATACCAGCAGTCTTATATAGAAAATAAAATTTAAATAGAGTTAATAGACATAGAATTTAAATAAAATTGAAATTTAAAATTAGTATTAATCTTATTAGATATCTGAGTGATGTCTATGAATATGGAAAGAGATTCAAAACTGGCAGCTGGTTGAAGACAAATCACAAAAGAGTTGGAAAACAAGATAAGAATCAATTAACATAAAATTCTGAGTCACTTTCAAAGTTTCAGACATTTAAATTTGAAATTTGGAATTGAAATTTGGCTGTGCAATTAAACATATCTACCTATAAGATAGATTTACCTATTTAAAGTGACCATTTAGAGTTCACGAAACGAACAAAATAGTAAAAAAAATGGATGATGATAATAATAATGTACTTATTATTATTAGTAGTAAATATCACAACTAATGTATGATTGTGGTCCAAATAGAATACACATTGAGATGTATCGCTAAACTGATAATGAACCATCCGAATATTTATGTGGAAAAAATCTCAGAATACGATTTTTGGTAGAATTATTTCAATATAAGTGCTTATCCTAATATTTTGCATTTTATTAGGGTGTATAATGAAGCGGTAGAATGCCTCAGAAATTATACGCGAAAATGGCTCACTCCAATGCAAAAGGAACTTCTTAGATTGGTGTCAAACGAACCTGGATTGTATATGCAAGAATTTTGCGATCCCGGATCAGAATTACAGAAAGGTAAGTATCATATTATATATAATAACAGAATGAAATTAAGAAGGTGCATTTTAGGCAGTGGTGTACTATGAGTTTCGCTTCCCATAAATTTATAATAAATTTATCGTAACATGTTCGTATTACCTTGAGAAGATTTATTAGAACCGAAGCCTTATTTGGATTCATACTAAACAATTGGATTCAGTTTTCTGCTATATTCTGATTGGCACATATAAGAGGAGCTATTTTTTTCTTTCTTTCTTTTAACATTTTTTACTGTCACTTCTTGCTATAGATATCTCCCAATTCTCTCCATCTGTTTCTATCCTGAACTTCTTGGTGCCAAAGAGTTCGAATTGTTTTTGTAATATTATTTGACCATCTTCTTTCAGGTCTTCCAGCTGATCTTTTATCTTCATATGGCCGCCACTCCAGTAAGACTTTTGTACATCCATTGTGCTTGAGTCTTGCGATGTGTCCCGACCATTTCCATTTCTTTCGAAGTATGTTTTCTCCAATATCTAAAAATTTAATTAATTATATGAAGACCCAAAGGCTTCAATTTTATGCAATCTAAAAATTTAATTTGTTTTAGTTCTTATTTCTTCATTTTTAATTTTATCTCTGAGTGTTATCAGACATCTTTTCATTCTTCTATCTGTTTTTCTGCGTTTTATCTATTATTTCCTTCTTGACTGCCCGGGTTTCTTCCCCGATGTCATAACAGGCAATACACATTGGTTGAACAGTCTGGCTCTGTTCTCAGGTTTTGTTTGGCTGTTTAAAAAATCTCTTCAATTTTCGAAAAACTGCTCACCCCATTCCTATTGTTCTTTTCACTTCTTCCATGACTCCTTGTTTCTTTTATTGTAGATGAGTATATATACTCATCTATTATTTCAATTTATTTATTCTTTACCTTAATAATGTTGTCTTTCAACGTATCATTTTCGGTTTGCCGTTATTTTGGTTTTCTCAGAATAATATCTACTCAAATTTCTAGCGATTTAGTTATTAGATCTTCTATCATTTCTTTTAAAATTTTCATATTGTTTGCAATAATAAGAATATCATCAGCAAATCTTAGGTTATTTAATTTAATTCCATTAATATTGACTCCTTTACTGGAACATTCTAAATTACTCATCATATGCTCCAGTGTTAATGTGAAGAGTTTGGGAGAAATGGTGTCTCCTTGCCTTATTCCTTGATTTATGCGAAGTTTTTCGCTTATTTCATTAAGAATGATATTTGGTGCAGCATTTCCATAAATATATTTTATTATGTTAATAAGCCGTTTTTCAATGGCATAATCTCCAAGAGCTTCTATTATCGGTGATGATTTTATGCAATCAAAAGCTTTTTTAAATCTATGAAGGCCATGTGAAGAGGAAGGTTGTATTCAATGAATTTTTAAGTAAGCAGGCTTAATGATTTGAATATGATCTATTGTAGTGAAGTTCTTTTTGAAACCAGCTTGTTCAGAGGGTTGTATTGAATCAAGTCTTGTTTCTAATCTATTGGTTATAATTCTAGTGTAAAGATTATAAAGATGCGATAGAAAACTGATAGGTCTGTAGTTTTCTAGATTTCTAGCAATAGGAGCTAATTAATTAAGCCAAACTAGTATGCCCATAATAATTATCATAATAGTATTCTATATCAAGAAGAATATCGCAACGATATTATCATTCTCATGCAAATACATATCCGCGTTCATCATTATCAATGATGAGGAAATGGCTTCCAGAAAATATGCGAGAGTGTCTGAATAAAACATTTTTCTGTGCTTTTTCTCAGCCTGTCTGCATTTACCACAGCAGCAAACGAAGTGTTTATAAATGCAATGCGACTTTTTTGTTATGGCATTTGCAAAACAATTAATAGGTCTTTTTCCTTATTCATTAGTGAAGTCCTTTTTCCTGCCAGAAATGTTTTAATTTTAATCAATGTGTTTAATTTCATTGCCACTAATGTTTCCATTCCTATTGGCTAGTATACTCATTATGCTCCATGATGTCACTCTGACGTTTAATTGTCATTCTCTACACCAGTGGTCTCCAAAGTGGGGTAGGCGTACCCCAGGGGGGGGGTACGCGAGTCGATACGTGGGGGTACATCAAAAAAGTTTTATATTGATAGGGAAAAAAAAAGTAATTAATTAAAGAAAAAGAATATTACTTTCTTTCATCAATTAAATATTCATCTAATATAGACAAAGACGTTACAAAGATCATGTAAACTTAAATTTGCGAGTAGCGCTCATTGGGCGACTTTGCACACATAATCGTCCATGGCAAAGCTGTCATGTTTTTAAAACTAGGGAGTAAATCGCTTACTTCTTATCATTGCCATTGTTTGTAGAGCATCCTAGTGTTTACAAGCCTAACTGGAGAAGGAAAATTGCTTAGTTATCCTGCTATCTACAGATGACACCACAGTTGTATTAATTATTTGCCTATTAGTAGTAAGTTTAACGATTTTTTAGTATATATTATTTCTGTGCAATTCCAACGCCTTTTTGGGCTTACTTTTACGTTTACACTAGAAATAGTGAATTAATATTATTAAAATTGCTTACATTTTTTTAAAAGTGTTTGATATTATCAATAGTAAATGAATTATATTTAAATTTTACAAATTAACCCTCACAAAATGGATAAATGGTTAAAAAAATTTCCTCCAAAGAAACCGCGAATTGAAGAAAATTATGATAGTATTTCTACATCAGACGAACAAGGAAAAGATGGGATTGATTCTTCTATTCAAACAAGTTCGTTATCAGTCAAATTAAGTGATAAAAACAGTAATCTGAAACTTAACAAAACCTAGCCCAAGAAAGTTCGAAATTATCAAGAAGACTACTTGAAATGGGGATTTACATCGACGATAGTCAACAATGAACCTCATCTCTTCACAATTGGTGGATGGGACTGAAGTCCGAGTATAGCAATTTAGTAAACACAGCAAATAATCCACTCCTACCGTTTGGTTCTATTTATTTATGTGAGGTATCATTTTCTGCAATGACAGGTATTAAAACCAAATATCGAAATAAATTAAACTTCGAACCAGACCTTCGTATCGCAGTATCAGAAGCCATCAAACCAGAATTTCAATAAATTATGAAAGAAATGCAAGGCCATTGTTCACATTAAATATTGTAATAAATATGTTTGTAAGCTGTTAATAATAAAAATAATGTATAAAATATCTAGCTTTTTTAATTATTATATGATGATACAAGGCATATTTCCTTTTTATAATACTTATTGTAATAGATTTTTGCTTAATCAATTGGGGGTACGCGCTATTTATTTTTTCTGCCTTGGGGGTACGCGATCAAAAACGTTTGGAGACCACTGATCTACACAACTGTTTACGCATTTTCGAGATGCAAATATTGGCGCTAATTAGGATAAATACGAAATGAACGGGATTTATATCTTTGTTCATGTTTACTGTATGCAATATTTATCAAAAGATAAATACTTTTAAGATTAGAATAAGTAAATTTTCATCTGTTATATTGTCTTCACTGCAAGGTTCTTCGCAATATTGCAGAAATTGTAAATTTTGGTTTGCTTGCAGAATATATAATGAAACCCAAAGGAAAATTTTAAGATTTCAAAATGGCAGATGAATATTGATAAACATCATTGCATGTACATAAAATATTTCATTTCGTAAATAAACACGTAAATTAATTTTGAGAATAGACACTGCAAAATTTCTATTCAGTCGATGCATTTTCTTTGATATCGGCGTACTGAATCGCTTTCTATAGTTTAAAATTGTTAGGAATAACATAACATTTGACAATTTCATACTGATAGAAAGAAAAGAACAATACTTAATAGTTTGAAACTGATAGAAAGAACATATAGATATATAGATTGATTGACAGAATATATCTCATGCAAACGTTGCAAATGTTTCAATGTGTGATGCGTACATTCTGTTTGATTACGTCAGACTCACGGAAACCTTCGACGAAAGCTCACTTACGATTTCTTGACAAATTCCTTACAATGGGGTGCCAACCAGCGATCGCGAAGAGTAAAATATTGCCATACTTCTGTAATATCCAAGTAGATATCAACTTGATGATTTAGTAGTGCTTATGTATCCAACAGATGTAATTTGTCCATCTACAATGGTGCAAATTTATCAGTTTGAAAAGTCTCCAATTTTTTTACAGAATTTCTTGAAGTAGCGATTTGTTTAGCGGAATATCTAGACAGTGAGGATTTCATAAAGTGCATGTTAGACGTTCAAGTCATTTTTGAGTTTCTTCTAGAAGAAAACCAGCGAGAACTGAGAGGAACAATATGTTGGTAAGTAGGTGAACATTAAGAATCTTGTATAATTGCAATACCTTATTTAATTTCCGTTTTTTTAATGGTTCTTCTAATTAGGGCCTACACAACAATCTTAATATTAAGATTGTGTTCTAAATATTTGCGTAAATATGGATTGCCTCTGATAATCAAATGCACCAAACAAAATGGTCACGCAATGATTCGGTTTTTGTACATTGAAATTCAATGATGACTTCATAGCAGATTGTGGATAATATTTAGGGGCAGTGAACTGTATGCAGTAGATATTAATAGTTCAAAAATGATTGAACAAGTATAAAGATATTCTCACTCACGCACCTACATTAATCGATGAGTGCATCTCTCAAAAGATTTTTACATTGGAGAATACAGTGAATAGCCAATGCAGCGTTATGAGAAAATTGTAGATCACAAGATATTTGTAGTTTCGTTAGGATAAGAGTGAGGATGCCTTTGGTTTATTTACTAGGTTCCTGTTTGATCGATCTGCATCTGTCGGAGTGGCAAAATTTCCAAGCGTCCTCTTGTCCATCGATGCTGGCCTCCTGGATCTTCCTGTGCCTTTGTTGGCAGAAGTGATAACCTTACATTTCCATTCTTTAATAATGCTGATTTCGGGGATGCATTCTTTTATTAATGTAACGAATGGACAACTCATGGACATGGAATCCTATTGCACTTCTTTGGAAGTCCATGACTATGTGTCAATGAGAGTACGGCCTGCCTGCTATATCGGATATATCAGTTTTAGCAGTACAAGCCATGGTGTGGCGCCAGGAATATTCATATCAGTGTGTCTCATTCGCATGGGGTGTTCTGATACGCACTTCAACAGTGCGTATAAAAGATGGAAAGAATAACATTTAGAATACGATGAACAGTCGAAGAATGAGATCATAGAATGAAAATGAAAATGAATGAAGTAGTTAACAGTTAAAATAATTCATAAAAATTTACAGAATTCAGAAATTTCTATAATTTAAGATTCCTATAGGATCTATTTCACGGGGCATTTTTCGTGTTTGTTCGCACGGAGAAAGCTGAATACAGATATCAAGAGATGCGCCATACTCAAAAAGATGAATTTCTAGCTAGAAAGTTCGTGATAGGGCATTGCATCTATAAGAGAAATAAGAAAATTTGTTCTCTTTTTCTTCATCAAAAAAATTAACAAGTCATCCAATAATTAGCTATTAATATCTTAAAAGTATAAACACAAGAAAGAACATGTTATATATAATAGCAAAATCAAAAATATATTCAAAATTATTATATGATAGATTTAAAAAAATTCTAGTTTCGGTACTTCTACAAGAAAATATAATAATCCTGTAATGTCTTTTTATTCCCAGGGAGTAGTCGGATCATGTTTAGTAAAAACTTATTTTTAAAGATTGAGAGCAGCCACTCAGTCTCCATCCATCAAGCTTTCATGGATAGTTAACTTAACCTATCAACGAATCACAGATCATTAGGAAAGAGATTACGATAGAAAACTCTCGCTACCTCCTTGTCTTAAACACTAATATTCGTATTATTGTGTGTAATAGTGTGTTCGATTGTCAAATTTTTGAAATTCCTGGTTAAAAATTCGAATTTCTAACCACATATTTCAAAACGTGTGTTCACACACTCATCTGCATGAGTGTATATGAGTGTATCTACATGTGTAGGTGAGTTCACTGAACTCATCTACATCAAAATCTACTTGCCTACTCTCTAGATTTGACTCCTTAATTTTTTTTTCTATATTATCGCTATAGTAAAGCAATGGCTTGTGCGATTGTATATTCGATGTCATTCATTTGAAACTGCATTAGCCAAAATCTCCTTTGTAATTATACTATTCTGATTTATTTTAATATGACAGATGAACAAAACAAAAGGAAATAAATTTGTATTTCAGTTACATGTTTAGAAACAGCATAGAGATACACTCATTTTACTTTAATTTTTGCCTAAAATTATCTTTTATATACCTAAATTGAATCTTAAAAAATTAAAGTTATAATAAAATTAACTGACTTTTAGTGATGTAGGAGGAATAAAAAAGTGGTAATATGCTGCAATTATTTAAATAAATGGCGAAAGCATCTACTATCGTTACTCTACAGCATGGAGGTGTTGACCTACCCTCTTTTCTTGTTTTTATTATTAGCGGTTTTCAGAGGCTAGAGAACTGTATCCGCGGAAGTCTGGAATCAAGATGTGGACAGAAAAGCGTCAACTGGACAGAAGGAGCTGTTAGAAGGCTGACTGATCTGCCTTATTTAACTTGTGGAAATTTTGATCCCCAGAATCCAAGCTGTAAAAATAAACTTCCTCCTTCTGGAACACCACCCCACGGTTCGAATTCTAAATCTCATGTTTCGAGATTTCTGGCTGTTTTTTTAGAGAACTGATCCTCATTCTTCTCCACTTCGAACTATTTCACTTTTACTACAGGGAATTTCGACTCCACATTTTTCTTTATTTTTGTTCAATTATGTTGTAAGTAGATTATTTTGGAAATAATTTTTGATGTTCATTTTTTCAAAGACATAATATGAAGATACTGAATTCAGTTTGCAGTGTATTGTACTAAAATCACCAAAATGCTTTGTCATTATACTGTAATTCATATTGTAAATAAATCATTTTACATTTTGCAGTAATTCATATTGTATTCATAAAATTGCATTCATAATTCATATTGTAAATAAATTTTTTATATTTTAAACCAGTCTTTAAATTAGAAACATTTGAATAAAAAAAAATAGGCTTAATGCATTCAATTAGAATTACACATTTTTCCAATAGATTTTGCAACAGTTATTCAATAGAAACTTTTCAGGTAATAGGTTACCTTCATATTTAATAAGTTCTAAATTTATTTCACCAGCGTCTGAAGATTTGCAGTTTTTCAGTATTTTTGAAATTTTCAGCATATCTGCAAATTTTCCATATCTATTGAGTCTCTATCAGTATTAACTTCAAAATTGCTTGTTATTGAAACTTCTGGAGTAAGGTTAGTATTCTACATATTGATGTTTAGTTTGTTTGTAACCTTTAAACGCTAAGATCTGTTAACTATGAATATCATCTTCAGTATTACTGCAGATAATATCCAGTTCTCCAAACAAACTATCTATAAGGAAAAAATAACTCGAAGCAAAATGTGAAAATCTTTATCATTTGCCTCTTGTATCATTTGTTTTTATTCTTTATAAATAAAAGGTTCTAATATTTACATTTTGTGATAAGTATATTTTATTTTTTGAAATGCCAACTTTTCTGTTAATCACACTCGAGACTAATTATTAAAATTAGGTAAAATATTAGAGGATTATTTTACACTTTTCATTTGTTACTGTAATTGAATTTAATGTTTTATATAATCACTTTCAGCACTGGATTGATCTTCAGTTGTGAGCTCTTATAAAAAAGTAATGTCGCTGTAAAGAGCATTTTTTTCTTTTTATCACAACCGATTTTTTGTTATGACAAAACTCCTATGCCGTTGCCAGGAAGAGAATTCATTTCGAATGCTACTAGTCGCCAGCTTTCGAATGTTTTATGGATTCCAAATGAAATCCAACAATATAATAATGTTTCTGAATACTTATTCCTCGTTTGCCTTGAGCCTCGCTGGAATAATAGGATTATTAACAATAAGAATCTTAGTTTTCGTTTTCTAAGACACGCAAGCTACAGGAAAATGAAATGCTGTCATTTCTTAATAATCCCATTTCAAGGTTTTACGCAGAAATTTAGACCATGAAAATCACATGACAAAGACAAAAACTTTGTAAGAGTGTTAAGTATTGAAGATAAAACCGGATGTGTTAAGTATTGAAGATAAAACCGGATGTGTTAAGTATTGAAGATAAAACCGGATGTGTAATTAGGTTTTTGTAGAAAATTGGAACCAATTGTAGAAAACTGCAACCAATACACATGCTTTTCACATGGGTATTGGTTGCAGAAAACTTGTCTGATATACCAGTGCTGCTTCGTTGAGGATATTTATTTTTCTTTCCTTTTTTGTAAAAAGAAACTTCGCAATAATAAATTTATTTAATTTCTTCAGACCCATCTACTGCTAAATAATCTCATTAGACATACAAATATTTGATTTAGAATTCAGTTCTATAATAACACTTTTCTTTTCCATCCATTGATATATGCCAACAATAAACTTCTAACTCCAGCAAATTTATTATTACTATTATTATCATTATTATTGTTGTTGTTACTTGACACCTCCAGGGAGTCTAAGGAGTCATTGATTGAGGGTACCTATTCTACTTCTCTGTCTCCATCACTCAATCCACCAACTACAACGAGCCACAACTACACCAACGCCACCACTCAACCACTACCGCTACTATTTTAGACATTACGTTGACATAATAGGCCAATAGTTTTCTTGAAATTACCGAACAACAATAACTATCCCATATCAAATCAGTCCTTAACATGTAGCATACATAAGAAGTAATAGTAATAATAATAATAATGTTCATGCAGATCAATTAAACAAACACTGTTATTATTACAAATTTATAAACACGCTATTATTATTATTATTATCATCGCCACCATTATCTGAAATGATAAAACACAGATTTGCTTGCGATATTGCAATATTTTCCATTAGGATCAGGAACAATCCAGTCAACGCGATTCCCAATGGTTACAAAGGAAGAACTGTCACTTCCAATTCATCAAATTAACCCGAAAAAAAGGACCAGGTATAAACGGAATCAGGCCAAAAGAAATCAAAAGACATTCAACTAACCTACATCCTGTTATACTAAAACTGTTGAATAAAAGCTTCGAAACGGGACACAAACTCGATACACTAAAGATTGCATTAATCACTCCCATACACGAACACGGAAAACAACACAGACCCATCACCATATTGTGTGATCAACCAAGTTATGGAGCGCATTGTGTATCGCAAACTCTCTATAAACATAGACAAAATCCACATGATTTGAAAACACAATATAATTTTCAAAAGAATAAGGAACAAAGGCACCCCTGAAATTAGAATGTATTTACTGTTTTAATCCCCTAACAAAAGTATTTGACTTACTAACACACAAAACCTTATTGAATTGAAGACATAGGAATTGGAGAACTCCTGTGGTTCAAAGCATACATAGAAAAACAGAAAGCAGATCACTCATACAGGATCAACACACAGCCAAGAGCTACCGGTGACCTGTAGGGTGCCACAGAAAGATATTCTTTCTCCGATTCTGTTTAACATATACACACGCGACATTAGCCAACTCTCCTAAAAAGTAATATCTTCCAGTATGCAAATGACATACCAATGTCCATTCACAACGACGCAAGCAATGCCTACACAAATATGTAATACGACATTAATCTAATCACCAGCTAGCTAATGAAAACGGTATATACGTGAACTCCGAAAAAAACAAAGCTGATGACATTCAAAAACTGCCAGGCCCAACTCACAGAAACTAAGCATCTCATTGTCTTACATCCATCCTCCTATACACAAACCACTAATCCTAAAACCACAACCATCATACAAGCGAAAACAACACATTACTTGGAACTTTACATCGATGCTGATATAAGTTGGAATAGATATACAAATTATTTACACAACAAACTCCTGAAAATACCAAACAAACTGCACCACTTAAAAGGCATTACTGCGTAAAAATGTTAGTTTATAAGGCATTATGTGAAAAAATTATAAGATAGGGAATTACATCATATACATTCTGTGCAGACTGCAAACTTAACATATTACAATCGTTGCAAAATAAAATGGTAAAACTGATGTTCTGGGAACAAAGAGAACAACTCACACTCATACGGGCAAGAAGGGCAGAAAACAAAATATTTACCATACATACCATACACAGTCATCATGCTATAATTCTATTTCATTCCAAACCACTGAATAACCAGAATAACATATCAGATAGCAAGGCCACAATCAAGAAACTACGTTATATATAAGTATAATAATTGACTTCTCCGTACCTCACATGATCAACAAACTGGCATTCGATAAGTGAAACCAATAGATCTATAGAGAGCTGAAAATTAGAGGGAACTATCTCAGACAAATCAGACAAACAAATACCACAACGAAATTATTTCATATACAAATACAAGGGTAGAAACACGTCTTATCCAGCTTCCGCTTCAAAAAGATTAAAGCGTGTACATACAGTGGCTGTCCGTAGGTGCGTGTACTCACTTGTACATGCTAACTAGAATAAACATATACACTTATATACACAGTATGTGTCTATAAACATACGTATAAACAGTTTTAAATCGACACATAGTTTATAGGTACTGAATCACAACAACGAAACCAACTACAATCTAATATCTTCCTCAGATAAGCTCAGCACACGCTTCGAGGAAGACAGGTGAAACACTACCAGAAGAAACAGGAAAGGATAAAGTGCGGTGCAGCAATGGCATTCTCACATGTAATCTCATTGACAGAGAATAAACTATTGCAGCAGTAGTTAAAAATACTGTTGCTAGCAGTAGTATGTATATTTATCTGAATACTGAATTTACTTATACTGTATGCTTATAATAAATAACGAAACCTCGTTGTTTACCTCGTGCAACTGTGAGCTATAATTATAAATGATTACTGTGATTATTATTACTAATAATACTACATGAATTATTCTGTTATAGTAATTGCACATCATGCAAGTTATAATATGAAGGTGACTTAGTTGGTCTCATAATGAGGGAGGGAGGATTTTTTAAAACTCTCGTTTTTCATCCCGCAAATAAAGAAAGTCGTCCATAAGAATACAAGCAGATTGCACAAAATACATATTTAGACATTGGTAACTAGCCACCTTATTCTAAAATTATGGTTACGAAAGCCAACCTGGACAGTTCGTGGCCATATAAATACCACGGATTATTTATGATTATTATTAACATCACAATTACAATTCTAAAAGTATCCTATAAACTCTAGACCTTTTTTTGAAGACACCGTGATAATTACATCTATACTTATGAAATATGATTTAATCGTATTTCATATAGTTAATTTCATATTTCATAAGGTTAATTCGACTGTCTCATCTATTTATAATTTCTGTATAAATTTTTCTCCCGAGATTCTTAAGAGCAGTTCTGTTGTTGGAGATTGTTTGCTGGTTCTCTGGAAGTGCATTTAACATATACAGTAGTTTCTTAAGAGCTGACCACACGTATTATTGTAGCTCCTGGAAATCTGTTGCTTCTGTGTTTACGAACTAATTAGTTGATTCTTCTATTCGAGTTGTTGCCTTGTATTCTTCACTTCGGTAGTGCTGTAGCAGTAGCAAGTGGTAATAAAGACTATTTAGAACTATTTGTATCAACGAAGTTTTTTATTATTATTATTGGCTGTGAAAAGTGTTTACCTGGATAACTTGCCATTCGCACAGTTGTATGTTTCAAGTTATCAGTTTCCTGTATTCTGTATTGAACTGCTGTTCCTTAAAGAGCGAGGTCATAACGGATTATTGATTCACACAACGATATGTATATCAGTTTTCATGTTAAAATAGCGAAATTCTTCTCTTTTTTTTCTGATTGTTATTAATAGTTTCGTTGTGTTAGTTCCTAATTTCTCTTGAAACTACATGTAGTTACTATTACTATTTCCAAACCAGATTTGTGTTTTAGAAAGAGTATGACATTTTGTTTTCCAGAGTGTATCATTCTGTTGGATCAACTTAAGAATTCAAGCTTAATTCAGAATGAATAACTTGAATTCTTTCTTTTTCTGTTACGGCTGTTTTTCTGTACATACAGTACATCATATCATTTCGTGTAAAGAGTTATACAGATTAAGCTGTCCAGCTTTGTGTTTTGGAATTCCTGATTTACTAATGAATCTGTAATACAGGGTATGCACTGGTTGAGGTCTGACACATATTTTATTTCTTTAATAAGCTTCATGTTTAATGTACTGATCAGCCCGTTTGCTTTTAATAGACTTATGACACTAGCTATGTGGGTCGAATGTGTCGATGTGATTATTGCATGAAATAAACCAGGCACTTTTCTTTAGTTTCCTCTCAAGTGAGATTTATTATGGCATTTGGAAACGTGTAGCTCGACATTAAAAAAAGAAAAGAAAAAATATTAATATAATAATAATAATAATAAGATTTAAAAAATTATTTATTGGCAATATTTCCATGAAAGGTATTGAAAAAATATCATCGTTAATGTTTTTGTCCCTTTCAGAAATTAACTTAAGTTTAGTGTGCCGTAAAATAAGCAAAGTGACCAGAAGAACGAATATAATGCACATAATACTTCGTTACTTCGATTGTAATTTAAAATTACAACAACAACAACAACGCCTTTATCCCACGTTCTTAGAAGATTTCTGGCAGCTGATTAGTACGCTATTCATAATTTTTCAGTGCTCATTAACGATGAGCACTGAAATATTATGAACATTAACGATGACAAGCTAATGGGCTTTAATCCCTTTACCAAAAGAGAACTTTTCTTAGTGCAATGTTCAATGCTGAAATACGTAGTATTAGTTGTACACTAAACGATAGTTTAATTAGATATATGCTCAACATATGCTCAATATACTCATTATAGAATTTTCAATGTTATATATTAATTTTATTCACCGAAAAATGCAGATGCCCTTTTCACAAACATTTAGTAGGACAACAACGAACATCCATGTCCCTGGCTAGATATGAACATTTAGCTTCCTGATTGGAGAATGGATAAGCTAAACACTCGGCCACCAGGCTGGGGCTGAGAGTCCATGAGAGATAAGTTATTTATTAACTGAACTACCCTGTTCTAGACATTCTTGAGAATATTTAAGGAACTCTTTCATGGACCATCCAAAACAACAGCACAAACTAGAACAGTATTCTAATGTTAGGCGATCTTTATACATATTTAATAGGTGGCGAGTGAAGGACAAAAATGGATTCCAAATTTTTAGAGAATGAGAGGGGGAGGGGAATGAAGATATGTATGAGACGTGCTTGTAAAGGAAAGGCTAATCCAAGAAGATCGAGTTCTTCTTTTCGAGTTAATGAAATAAATATGTGAGAAAATTATATGTTAACCTATGCCCATATGTCCCGGTAAATTTAACATGGATCGAAACAGCAACTTACTTTATATACATTATGTTAAATTAATGTCGAGGCATTACTACATTTCAGCGAAACCTAAGTTACATACGCCTCAATAGCCTGTGCGTCCTCCTTTGGCTATGACAGTTTCTATCCTGCTATGCACCCTATTGTTTCGAGATAACATGTATAACCATTCTTACTTCAAAACGATTAGGAATTCATAGACAGTGTTGGAGACATTGGCCTGGCTAGCACTCGAAATTCTATTTGTCCGATAGGAGTTCTATTCGATTAATATATGGATCCTTTGGTGTCAGCCAAAGCCACTCCACATCAAGCTGTATAGCAATACTAGCTGTAAATATAACATTGGGCATTGTCATCTGGAAAGCGAAACCACCTATTCGTTGACAGAGCTATGAGTACAATGTAGGATGTAACTGTTCATCGGATTTGCAGATGAACTCTTTCAGAGTCTACTTATAGCTGAGAGTGCATTTATAAAAATTGTTAATGCTAATCTGCGTGTTTATTTGTTTCATCAGTTTTTTTTTTTTTATCTGATGGGAAATAGCTTAGGCTATCTTGGTGGCGGGATTGATTAAACTTGTGTAGGAGGCTCAGGAGTTTCTATTATGAATTCAGTCGAATGGTAACAGTAAAAAGCGTGTTTTTGATATAAATTGGATTAATAAGTCCTAAAATTCTCTTCTTTCTCTCACATTAATTCTGTTTGATGCTTCTCATTTCTATAGCTTGTCCCAGCTAAAATTAGAAATATCATTTAAAATTCAATTATAAAAATGATAAAAAAAAAATAAAATGATTCGTAATTGGTGGGTGTATATTGTAAGATGCAGACATAAAATTTCTTTCTCTCCCTCATAAAACGAAAACCTGAATAGCATCTTTATTCTGCTTGAAAGATTTCACTATAATTTCTGGAGTTTTGATTTATTTTCTCGGAACTACAGTTTTTATTCTTTCTTTCTTTCTTTCTTTCTGGCCAGTAATCCTTGCATCACCACCAACAGCCGTTGCATGAAGCATCTCAAACAAAGCCGTGAAGAAATATTGACTTATAAATATTCACTACCTTTTTACCTTTCCTTTGCTTGAGTGGACGGCGGGGGTGGTGGTGGGGGGAAGAGAAATAGTCGAGAAGAGTCACTTGTACTGCAACAAAGACACTTCAGACACTTTTATATTTCCAAATACATTGTCAATGACATCTTACGTCACCTGCAGGGTATTAACAAGTTTCCAGAATGATTCTTAAAGCTCAGTTTCCTGAGAGCGTTTTACGACTTTTGTGGATCGTTCTTGAAATTGCTTTGTCACTAATTGTGATGTGATTAAGAAGCAAACTACGACACACACAAGCAGAATGCAATTCGCCAAGGTTTTCCAAAGAAAATTAATGCTCACCGTTATTATGATGCAATTTAGTCTGCGTGGAATCAAAAGCTGGCTATAACGAAGGGGAAGAATGACGTGAGCATTAAGAGGAAGCAAAGTTTTACCTACAATCTAGCCTTCGCGCCTCCCCTTTCGTACCTCTTACTAATCCTCTAGGCCCCCTCTGAGTCGATACTTTCTTGCTTCACACCGCCCCCGGGGATTGAAAATGGGCGGTGATCAAGGGACGGCATCTCATATAAACTGGTCTCAATGAGTAGCAAAAACACACAGAGGTTTGAGCTTGGAGTCGTAGATTCTTTGGATTGTGTCTGCAAGATGAAGTGTTTTTTGACTATCGTACTTATTGTTGCCTTTGGTGAGTTTTTTTTTTTTTTTTGTTGTTGTTATTTCTGTTTGGTGTAATTGATACGAATGAACAAATTTAAGTATATCAGCCAAAGTAGAGTCGCATTATTTGTCATATCTGGATAAACGCATAAATTGAGAATTTTTACGAAAGTTAGCCAAAGGAGACCGAAATAATTTCCGTTATTTCTTTTCTTTAAGAGCGGTGAATGATATGCAATCGGGGTGTATTAGTTTTTCAGTAGAAACAGTATTAACTTTATGAATAATTGGAATGAAATTAAACTGATCGTGAGAATTAGTTAAAAGAATACAATAATTAATTATTAATGGCAATTAACATACATTTTGGAACGAAATCTTTATGCGTCATAAAAATTTGTGTATTAATTAATGGACATTATAATCAGTTTTTGTTTACCTTTAATTTGTCTCAGGGTTAGGAATAAGGAACGAAAAAAAAAAAACTGTAGTTAGTTTCTAAAACCGATTTTCATTTTAGTCCTATTTCTCCAGGTGGTTCTAAAATCTAACAGAAGACTTAATGATCCGTCAGCTTTGCAATAAAAAAATAAACAGCACGAACGCCAGACACAACCAGACTTGTCCTTGGCGTTCAAGCTATCATAAATGGAAATGATTTTATTATCCCAAAGGTGCCTCTTCATTTAAAAACAAGTTAGTAGCCACTCGGAAAATATCAGATTTATCGACGTTTCATAAACGTCTTTTCAAGGAGAGCATCAGATTAAAATAAGTGATATGTTCTTATTTTTAGGCAATATATATATATATATATATATATATATATATATATATATATATATATATTGCTTTGAAGTATATTCAACTTGATTTTATTACCTAATTTATTTAAATTCCAATTACAAGACTTTTAAAAGTCTTTTAATTGGAATTTAAATTTTGGTATTAAAACCCATCTAACAATAGATAAAATTAAATTATGAAAAACGTTATAATCAAACAGGCAACTAATCTGTGATACAACACACACACACACACACACACACACACACACACACACACACACACACACACACACACACACACACAAAGGAAATAGTTCTCATAAGTTTTCATTGTTGATGGAGCGTCTTAAACTTCTGTAAGTTGCCTCAGCATTGCTTTAATTCAAATGATCAGTCTCCAAATTTTTTATCCCATATAAAACGGTAGCAGTGTAAACATGTAATTTGAGAATTTTATTTATTATTTTTCATTGTCATGCTCAAAGGTTAAAAGTGAAATATACTTGCACTGAGGATTTACTAAAGATTAGGCAAATTGGGAATTCCATTCTGCACTCCAACATGAATTTTTGCTTTAACTCTGTTCTTTTAACTCTTAGAAGAGAATTTAAATAATCTTTAATTTAATGTTTTAAAACATGGCCCCATCTCCCTCTTTTAATATCCCAAAGTAAAAAGAATTTTACATATATTCTATGCTATTGTGGCAGAGTGGATACATTAGTTTTCAAAAATACGTACGTGCAGAAAACTACCATTTACAGAATGTTGTCTTAACGAAACCTTTACAATTCTTTCTGATCCACAGAATAATTCTACGTCGCTTAGCATGCTTTTTAGAACTCTCAAAGCATTAGAAGAGTCCACAACAAAAAATCTTCTCACCCATTCTGTTGCTTGCACCACGGTCAGAATCCAAGCAGCATAAAATTTTGAAATAACCTTCATTTTATTTTAAAAAAATCATGACAGTAGAAATGCAGCTCTATTGTTCACTAACTATTCTCCTTCATATGATACACATACCAGCCATTGAATTAGAACCTTTTATGCAGATACACGTAAATGTGACTTAGGTAGCGACACTTGGTCACTATCTGCCACCACGTGCTCTAGGCAACTATTTACAAATGCTCCTGGTCAGTAATCATCATTAGTGTTGATCACAAAGGGTAAAACAAAAGATATTTCTGAATACCATAAAGGGTTTATTGTAGGTGTCCCGTCTGGCTGGAGTTACGATTTTGAAAATAGCAAAGCTGACTGGTTTCTCAAAAGGCGAGATATCCCGGTGTTTAATCAGTGGAAAAATAACCCACTTTGCTTGTCTAAATGGCTAAAGTTGGTCCTAAGACTGTCACGAACGAGATCACCTGTCGTTTGAGAAAGCTTCTAAGGATAAACAGAACTTCTTGTGTGCAACAATTGACCGAAGCATTTAATGAAGTCTGTTCCCGACCATATCTCACCGAACTATGAGCAGGGAATTGAACAGGATCAGCATTGGCAGTCTCATGCCTATACAGAAACCATCATCGTATTGTATGGATTTTCTGTTATCGCTGAATATGGGAAAAAAATTCCTGGATTTTTTTCCCCCACAGTTTTGCAAATGAAAATATTTAAAAATCTTGTACCTAGTCCTTTAGCAGCAATGATTTCTACATAAGAAACTGAGATGTCATTTGCTTTAAAAGTATATTCTAGAACAATTTTGTTTCTGTTATTAGTAACTAGCGTCCTTCTAGTCGATCCAGGCTTAGCATTTACCCCCGTAAATGATTTTAAATGCGAATTCCTAAGACAACTAGTTTCAGTCTTTTCTTTTGAACGAAACAAAAGAAGTATCCTCAGGCTTTTGTAATTAGATTGTTTACGCGTTGGTCCTTGGAAAGTCAGAATTCCTCATAACTGTGAGACTTGATAGAGGACGGATAAGCACCCAGACTTCACGTCTTTCGCAATAGGAGAGTTGCAGACATCTACTCAACGTCACTTTCCCATATTTTGAGGATTTAACAGATCTTCGGATTGTTCATAAAATTGCAATGTCGACTCATATTCCAATAAGGATAATTTAATAAGCGAAGATAATACTGATGCAGAAGACTCCGTGAATTATTCGGCAACAGCGTTGGTGGATTTTTTAAGTTCATTTAATGCGAATCCATAAACAAGCCTTTGCTTAAGACCCGCAGACTTTCGAAATTACCTTGGAACGATTTCAGTCTCATCATTCATAATGGTTTTCTTGTTGTTACTTTGGAAACGATATGCGACGTAAATATGTATGTAAATTCTTTCAATAGAAGACCTAAATAAGTTTTAGAAGTTTTCAAAAAATAACTAAAGCTATAAAATTAATTAAAACTCATAAATATCATTCACTGCCAATTAAACTATCACGCACTATCTTCATTTATGTATTGGATAGTGGAAGTTAATTTTAGCCTAATTCTGGTATTATCGTTGATAATCCACTTTTTGTTGTCCTGTGTCTTTCAATGCATATTTTCCTATCGGGCTCTGTTTGCAGTTACAAAAATCCTAATTTTTTTTAATGTAAGCATTTGTCGCATTATAAAATGAATTCAAAACCCTGTCTTCTCAATACAGGGGAAACCTCTTTAAATAACTTAAATAAAAACCTTGCATGACAAATGTAAATTTTCATTTAATCACATATCCTTACTTACCTGAAATTGTAGTTTAAATTTTTACTAAATTT
The DNA here is from genome assembly GCF_054136105.1 of Typopeltis vanoorti. Taxonomy (NCBI): domain Eukaryota; kingdom Metazoa; phylum Arthropoda; class Arachnida; order Uropygi; family Thelyphonidae; genus Typopeltis; species Typopeltis vanoorti. The sequence goes on from NC_143552.1 coordinate 34,841,889, forward strand.
ATGACAGAGAAAAGGAGAATTTTCACTAAGAATTGCAAGCTAAAATGTTAAATCTTGTTTATTTGTTTTCAGGTGGATATCAAGTTACTGCACAATCATGTCACTGGAGAGAACTTGATTTATGCATGGCTACTATGATGTTAAGTGCCCAAGGAAACAATCTTATTCCAGTGGATAAAGAAGGAGTGGAAACGTTTTGCGAGTAAGTGGAATAAGTGTTTTTCATTATACGACTTGGGAGGAGGGGTGTTCGTTTAGTTAAAATTATTTCGAAGCGAGTTAATCTTTGAAGCCAGCGCATTTTATCTAAGTGCGTGTTATCTTCCTGTTTTTTGCTTCTTTTGTTAAAGGAGAAATCCTTCATTATTCTCGAGGGACAAGCTAACTCACCTTCAGCTTAAAAGTCCATATAAAATTTCTTCGCATTCCAGACGTGATTTACCAAAAGAAGAACAATTATCTCTACTACGTTATGAAGGTCCCATTATACAAGAAAGGGTATTTGTTTATTGATATTTTTCAAACAAACTGTGGTAGGATTCATGCTGGGTTTGATGGGTTAAAATCCCAGTTACGAGAATTGCGATGTAAGTGTGATGATGAAGACTGATTTTATCATTAAAATCATAATTCTTTAGTGTTATTAACCTGAGCTAAGGCGGTATAGTCGCTCTAAAAGCTGATAAACGATCATCGCATTGGAAAGACTCTTTAAATGCTGATGTATGAATTATATTATCACCTATACCAACAGCGTAATTAATTCTTCTTCCTTACATAGTTATTTCATTTACTTGCAGTTAGTAAACTTCTGACAGAAAGCAACCAACTATGAAAGATCATAAATCATATATCGAGAATGCGAAACACTACCGTTGATTTCTGACCAGAAGTGAAGCAGGGTTTTAGATATATCATTACACCCTCTTAGTCAACAACAAAGAAAAGAAGCATTTCATTATATAAACACATAATAACTGTTCATTGATGTCAGTGATTCTGCATGAATCTCTCAAGTGTATTTTGTTATTTGTTTTGATATCATTTTGTTCAAGAGAAAGCAATCATTCTGATTACTTTCTTTTTATTTTTTTTCTCTTACGAAAAAAGGAGATAAAGACTTAGCCTCTGGTAAAGAAATTCTAATGATTTATTATAAGGAAAATGCATCCAAGAAGCAATATTAAAAAAATAATTTTTGATCAAACTAAATAAAGAATGAAAATTGGTCTTCGGTCTTGAATAAAACACTCTGCTCCAGGAAATGACCCAGAGACGTTGCATACGAAAAACCTGTCTGCTTACTTGAATCACTGACACACATTTGAAAGTGACCACTTGCAGATACGACTTACCTTATGATTTCTTAATTTCAGTCGAGAAGAAAAAAAAAAAAGCATAAAATAACTTCCTATACAAAGTCGCAAAGAAACGTTTGCTGGACTTTAAAAATTATAACCTAGATCCAAATTTAGATTTTTTTATAACTATTAACATCTGATAAATTAAATAATTATTTCACTTTTAAAACAAAGAGTTCATTATCTTCCTTACAGGGCAATTAATTAGAAGCCCCTTTCTCGTCTAATAGATGTTTTTTGTGAGCCAACTCTTTATTTACCTCTTAACGAGGGACGATAGGTCGGGTTTCATATTTTTTTCACCTTCCCTTTTTCGTAATGAGTCTGTATGTTTAATGCCTGTTTACAAGTATCAACAATTAGCAAGTGGCATGCCGAATCCCACTGGGCAATAATAAAAAGATTCAACATAATTAAAAGTGCGTTTTGCAACTGGAGCACAGTCTGTTCGGTTATGCTTTGTACTTCCTGCGGTGTATATAATATATATTGTAACTCCTAAGAACAAATTTTATTGTGCGATATTTACAATTCTTAATATAATTTGTCTGACAATCTGATTTTAAGTATGAAATGAAATTAAACAAAATTATATACAAATTATTCGTAATAAAAAGGTTTCATATTAATTTATTCCTCCCACAGAGCCTATAATGAAATGTCAGATTGCTTTGGAAATTACACCTCGAAATTTTTGACGCCACTGCAAAAGGAGTTGTTTCAAATAATATCAGAAGTACCAAGGAAGCCGATGGAGGAATTTTGCACACCAGGATCGGAGTCGCAGACCGGTAAGTAACTGATCCACAGCCTTCAGTATATATAGTACTGTCAGTGCTTGAACTCTTCGAATGTTCTGGTCTCCATTTCAGCTGGTGCTCAAATGAAGACCAGAACACATTTCTTAAGTTGTTTTAATTTATTACTGTTCGTAACAAAATCTGACTTATCACTTCGTAGAAATGACCTGTTACATAACATTACATATGACGACGTAATCATCCAATAAAAGTTAAAGTGGAAAGCGTGTCTTAAAGTATCTCAGAATATTTTTTCTTGTTAAAGTTATGATATGACGCTGCTAATAACGCGAAATGGGCTATGAGGTTTTAAATGGAATGCGGATTATATTTTAATGTTTGAGAAACACACACACATACATCTGCAGGTGGTACTGTACAACATTACGCTTGGATGAGTGGAGTCTTGGCATTCCTGTGTGTGTGAGTGGTGAGCCTCGAGTTTTTTTTTATATATATAGATAGATACTTTCAAATTGACTTTATTAACATCCGGGGTCTCAGTTCTAGTATCAGCGATGTCCACCACTAGAACCCCCCCCCCAACTAACATCCAAACATGAATGTTATTCATCACTGAAACACAACTGCCATCCTCTGCAACAGTATCACTTTAACGTTCTTCACTACATTTTCCATGATGCCTTTCATAAGAAGGATAGGACTTGTGCATTAGTCAGGTCTGCTGTTCCATGCAAAAGGTTATTGGACTTGGACTCCTTTGTTATATGATTTACGCTGGCTGAAGATTTCCTTACCTCACTTTGTTGCTTTCATCTGCTGGTTCCACCACTCTCTTAACTCCTGTTACTTCACCGATCTATTTGACCAAGTATCTCTAAAAGTCGATCGCATGCAATGTGATTACCATAATAGTGAGATAATCTTCCTTCGTTATTTGAACTCTCACAATTCCCACTAGCTTCTCTTCTCAAACTCTACAGTCATGCTGGAAGAGAAGCCTTATTCCTTGCTATCAGTAATGATTTAATACAAACTGTTTACCATCCCATCAGGATTCTAGATAATCCTCATTACTCCCTTTGGACCTATTCGGAACCAGCCTCCAAATACACTGCCGATCTGCTTCCCTCTTGGCAAGTCTGATATTAATCTTCTCGATGTCTATTTTTACCACAGATTCTCCTTCTTCACGTCATTCACATCCATGTGGCATTAAAATGGTTCCAACTAGGATAGCCTTCGGGATATCTGTGTCCCGTTTTTCATAGTCATTATTACTTCTGATGTAATAATAGAAATTATTCTCGCTGGGATGAGAGTATTTATTCCCACTTCCCAAGCAACCCTTAACCCCTATCTGAATCCTTGTTTTTCAACAACTAATGCACTCCAAGTCACAATTCAGCACACACACAATGGTTCAAGTCAAAAACTCCAGCTTCTCCCTCAGCTCACACTACACCTCGTAACAACTGCGAAGCTTCAAGAAATCCAAAGCAGACTTCGCAAGAGCCAACTGCTATAAGTTCTCTTCTATTTAAACATCAGTGGATATTTATATATAGTCCCTGGATTTTTATATAAAAGATATTATATATATATCCTTTATATAAAAATGGTCGATATATATATATATATATATATATATATCGACCAAGGCGGCTGATCTCCTTTCACTATTCGACAAACTTTTCACAGTATGCATCCTTCTCTGAAATTATGTCAGAAGGACATCAGAAAAAGACTCAGTAGTTTCGATACAAACAAGTCTCCTGGCCTTGGATATTTTTGCAGTTGTTCCTGAACGTTGTGTTTCACATTCATCTGGCATCTATCCACCTGCTTGTAATCAAGATTTTATCCGGCCTCTGCCCAAAAATGCAGATAAAGACAATTCTCAAACTATTGCTCTCAATACTCTCAAAAAATGAAAAAGACTATCACCAGCCAACTGTTTCACTATTTGGAGACTAACCCATTACTTAGTGATCACCAGCATGGATAATAATAATCTCGTTCTACCGTAGATCTAGCTAACCTCATCCACCTGTCGACGCAAGCCATGGGAAAAGTTCGAAGAAACGTAAGTGGTTTTTCAATGTTTTTCTACTTCCACGGCATTTGGTCTGGCAGTGTGGAATTCTTACCACGCTATCACCTTATGATATTTCTCCTCCCCTTTGAAAATAGGAAAGAGAAATATCATAAGCTATTTGCTGATAATACTACACTCCACTCTATTTTTGTTTTCATTCTCAAAACTTACTAGTCTTAGGTAATTCACTGATCTGTCTGCTACAATCCCTCAACTTTCTTTTAATCATATACAAATATGAGCAGCTGCTGGTCAACACTCATATACAGTTAAACTCCAAACTAATTAAACTAAATTTTAATCTTCTGGTTTCATTACTACATCTTTGCTCTTTGGAACAGTCTTAGCCACACTGTTTTCCCCAATTATTTCAACCTTCAGATCTTACAGAAAACACAACAACATGATCCTTTCTCCTAAACACTTGTCTACACAAGGTACTGCTGTGTCATGCGTCTTGGGACCTCTCGTGTGCAGGATTGATATAACACGCACGCCACATTTCAAAAATTAGCGAGAACCCCCTCCCCCATTTTCACGAATATTGAATACCAGTGAACAACTATTCAATGAAAACTAACATTCAATGGAGGTAACAATAAATCACTAATTTGTACAGTACTGGAAGTAGGAATTGGTTTATATTTCGCTAATTTTCCATGTGTTATTATCTCCTGCTATACTGGCCAGTCAGTTGTCCAACAGTGGTACAATTGAAGTATTCATTAACTGCGACATGTGCTATTAAAAGATGTAATCGTAACGTTGGCAAAACACAATCAAGCATACCATATCCAGTGAAGAAAAAGGATAGGAGAGTGCTGAAAGAGTTTGTGCAGTCCTCACATTGTTCACCAGTGAACTCTTGGAAGGGCAAGGGCCCGCACCTTTAGAGGTTTTTTCCAGAATAGCTTTATTAAATTGATTTAATTGAAAAACTGCCATAAATCAAATATCACTTGAAGTAGTATACGAAGAGAGTGGTACAGAACCTCCCTTGATGAAACAGTACAACTTTGGAGAGTTGTTGCATGAAGTGTCTAATCGTGAATAAACTCTTGGGAGAAGTTTCCGAAGCCTTAGTTTTTTGCCAGTATATGCAAAACAAGAAAAAAAACCAATCTATATTATGATAGTTTTGTGAAAACTACCCAACTGCGCATGAACATGACACAGTTCCAGTTATGCTATAAGCGCTGTTGGCGAAAGTAATATATTGTATTAGACTAATCAACAGAATATCGGAACGATAAAATAAAGTTTCAACTTTAGATTAGGGCATAAACTAACATCCAACATGACTACCGGAAACAGCTTTCAGTTATGAACCTTTCATAAGGCCCCTTGACATTATGATAGCATTTATCAACTGAACTATTTTGTATTTCTCTTTCTTTTCTTTTAAATTAGAAATAGGAATTATCTTCTTTTGCTGTATTCTAGTGGTGAGTATTGATAATAACAAACAAACGACTTTAGTAAAAAAATATATAAATCTCATATCGTGATTATGGTATATTTTCAGATTTTCTAGAAGTGTCTCCTTGTTTATCTGAATACTTATCCGGTGATGACAGCAAAAAATGTATCTTGGACATACAAGCAGTGATGGAATTCATTCCTACTGTAAAACCAGAGGGTCGCTTAGCTACTTTATGCTGGTGAGTATGCTCAATAGTCGTTCGTGGGCGTCCGCATGCATGCGTGAGAGAATGAAAATTAATTTCAACTTAATTATCAGTGAATTGTCTACAGTGAACTGTGAATGATAGAACGATTTCGCTTTGACTCAAACTTCTCATCTTCAGAAAGCTGAGAAACCGCCATAAAGATTCCTAATGCTGGAGGTTCTTCCAGATGAGCAAATTCAATTGAGTGTTTTCAGTTGATTCATGCGTTAGACACATAAAAAGGAGATTTTCTTCCTCCAGGACAACCGACCGCATAATACACATGATTACATTCTTATCATAGTAGTTAGGATTACTATCCCCGTTTTCAGTTTTTTCTTGAAAACTTTAGTTTCCGAAAATCCCTCATATATCTTGCACCACGATTTTTTTAGCTTCAATTTTGGCAAAAAAGTGCGAGTTATATATATTCGATTAAATATAGTATCGATTTAAGCATTCGATTTATTCCTTTTCATACGACATTTATAGTTACAATACGTATGTAATGACCTGCTATAATATAATTGCAATAATAAAAATGTATATCGCAATTTCAATATCAGATCTGATCCTAATAAATTGTAAACTATATTTACGCTTTCATTGTTAATTTATAGCACGCTCCGGGTAGTGCACTGAAAAAATTGAATTCTATTGGTTAGCAGCTGTTCACGTGATGTGCAGGAAATGTGCTCATGTGAATCTAAGCTATGAGTTAATAATTTCTGCTACAGACAAACAGTGATCTCTGAAGCACATGCCAGTGCACCGAACGCGATACAACGACAACCTAGCAACGTAATGTAGCTGTAAGGGAATCCAAATAAAAAATAATAAAAAGTTATTATTTTTTATTTGTAATAGCATTACAAATAAAAAATAATAGTATCGTGCAATGGTCTATCTACAGTTTTGTGCACGTTTATTCGTGCATTTTTATAAAAATTGTTATTAATAATATATTTATTCACCCAGGCAATGTCGTTTTCTAAGACGACAAGAAAAAGAACAATTGCTGATGAGGGGAGAAAATTTCAAGACAAACAGGAATTGAATTACTTCTGCACTGAAACAAAGGACAAAATTGTGTGCATTATTTGTAACAAAACAATTAGTGCCGCCAAAGAATATAATATAAAAAGGGACTACGATAAAATTCATAAAGCATTGAGAGTAAACTGAGGGAAGAAAACTTAAAAAGTATGAAGAATTCACTTCAAAGTCAAAAACAAACATTTTCAAAAATTATGAAAGACAACGAATCGGCAGTGAGAGCCTGTTTTGAAATCAGCTATTTATTGGCGAAACATTCCAGACCTTTTAGTGAGAGTTCCTTGGTTAAGGAGAGTTCCATAAAAGCAGCCAAAAACGTATATCCCCAAAATGTGCAAGTATTTCGTGATATTTCTTTGTCCAGAAATACTGTGATCGAAGGAATAACTTAAATGGCAGATAATCTGCATGACCAGTTGCAAGAAATATCTGGAAACATGGAGTACTTTTCAATTGCACTTGATGAAGGTTTTTTCGATATTCACGACGGGGCACAAGTTGCTCTGTTTCTTCGGGCTTGCGACGACAATATGAATATTACTGAAGAGTTCTTGGAAATGATTTCCATCCATGGAACTACTACAGGGGAAGACGGTTTTGATGCCATGTGGAACATTTTGGAAAAATACCAACTTCCTCTGAAGAGTCTCATAGCTGTGACATCCGATGGTGCTCCAGCAATGACAGGCAAAAATAAAGGTTTGTATCAAACAAAGTTAAAGGAAATGTATCCACACATTCCAAAAGTGCAATCTTTCCACTGTATTATTTTTCAGCAGGTATCCAAAGTATTGGAAAAGAGTAGCATACTCAGGCTCTCTAAATCACCTCCAGTTGCACAATTTCTTAAAGACCTGGAGAGTGAATATGAAGGGCTATTTTATTATACAGAGATTCCTTGGTTATCTTGTCATAAGTTTCTAAAAAGTTTTTTTTTACTTTTACAGGAGATCAAATTGTTCCTAGAAATGAAAAATCATGATGTTGCATTTCTTAATGATCAGACATGGGTACAAGATCTAGCATTCTTAGTTGATATTAGAGGACACTTGAATACTTTAAATGTCAGACTTCAGGGAAAAATCAGTTAATAACCCACATGTATGATGCACTGGCAAGTTTTAGACGTAAATTGGATTTGTTTTAAAAATCATTTAGTCAACCTTTTTTGCAGTCCATTTGCCATTTTATAGCAAATGGCTCACTCTGCAATTGAGTTTGACATTTCTGGATTACAGGAACATTACTTAGATTTTTTCCCTGCTTTTGCCATTAGGCGATAGTTATCAGGAACAAATAGGATTTTATTTTTGAAAACTGGGTTTACAATCCCACAGCCTAAAAAATCACAGTAGAACTTGCGTTATTCAGACAATAATATACACTCTTATTATTTAGAGCCAGGTTGTGATTTCCAAACCTATTTCATATGCTTTCTCCCCTGAAAGTCTTGATTCAATGGAAACCTCGAGTTCACTTTCAGATGGCTAAAGATGGAGACCGTCAGCCTACAAATATTCAGTAAGGTAGTTAGGGTGAAAGGAGATCCACCTACTTCCTTTGGGAATAAAAGGCATGAAAATATTTATTTATTTTTTAAACTATTGATAAATACCAAATAAACGTATAAAGAGCACAAATTATTCGATTAAGAATTTTTAGATTGTGCCATAAGGGAAGAGTTTAGCATACAACAATGTTAACATGCATGATTTTATATTTGTCGGCCACTTTCATTTCGTAGTCTCCCGATCCAATTCAAAATTTTCTAAAATAAACGTCAACAATATTAATCAGTATTTCTTCACATTCCTACATTAAAATGGCAGTCAGATCCTGAACCAGGAACGTGCCGAATTTCACAAAAACATGTAGAGTGTTAGCCAGAATTGTTTTTACTTTTCTTCGCAATCTCTTCTAACACACATCCCCCCCCCCTTAATCGGCGACGAAATATTTTCAGGTAAGTTACGCGTTAGGTGATACTTTATGATTATCTCAAGCTAGCCACTGTGAATCCGGCTCCTAATGCGACTGCCTGAGACAAATTTGGAATTTGTTCACTCCTCTAATGAAGATGAACCCTCTAGTTGCTCTTTCAGAAGAATGTTCTAATTCTTTCTACAATTCTCTACCGATTCTCCATATATCTATTCCTAAAGGCACTCATTAGGATTTTCTTCTTCTCTTCTCAAAAACATCTGCAGCTTAGTGCGTAATGACGATGCCCTTTAATTGGAAATACTTGGATTCAAAAATCCCATCTAGCCATGAACCTTTCAAAATGGCTTTTTAAAACTAAAACGAGTTAGCTGGTCTCAGACGCAAGTTGCTGTTTTGTCCCTTCCCGGAAACATGGGTTTTACATCCGCAAAACAAACAAAATTTCCAGAAGATTACACGCAAATTTAAACATAATACAATGGCTTCATAACCTTAGTTTGCTTCGGCTGTAATTTGAAAAGACCACTGCAGTATAATGGGCAGAGAGACGAACTGGAGTACTTCTGAATTATATCAAAATTTGGGCACAAGTATGCTATGGAATTGAGCAGTATTATAGATCAGATATGGGTAAAGAGACCAGTCTGCAAAACAATCAGAGGAATTCGTTGTACAAATATCTATACCAAATTACACTTATTTTGTATTTGGTAAAGAAAATGAACAATTATTTGGTAAATAAAAATACAAATATGTGTAAATTGAAGGACTGGATGAAAGAGGTTTTAGAAGTATTGAAAAACGAAAATCACCTTAAAACCTAAAATGGCGTTTAGAAAGTCAAATAATATCATAATGGAATCAATTTCGGAAGATGAAATGATAAATATTCTTAGAATATCCCAAAAGTGGGGGCAACACAGGACTGAGGAATACCAATGGAAATATTGAAAAACGATTGGCAGGAATATTTAGAATTGTGACAAAATTATTTCATTCAAGTTTTAGGAGATGTCATATTTGCATCTCCTAATAATAATAGCTCAAGACAGAGATTATATTAAAAAGTTATATAGGCATAGGTATTGGGCGGAAATAAGATAAATCTTCAGAAGACAGAATATCCAGTGATAAGAGGAGAAGTATGACTTATATGTAACAGCAATAGGAAAAATAAAATGGTTGAGCACTTTCAATATTTAGAGATAATATTGTATGAATCTGGCATTTGTGAAAAATACATTATCTCATTAACATTAAAGGAGAGGAGCATTACGTATGATAAATGGGATCCTGTGGAATCGAGAAGCATAAATAAACGAAGAATAATAATAATATGTCGGTCATCATTGAAGTATTTTGATATGTGGAGGTGAAGGGTGGTCTTTAACATATTGCCACAAACGGAGTCTGTGTGTAGTAGAAGTTGAATACCACAGAAGGAGTTGCCGATCCTGTGGTAGAAAGATTTCAATGGAAGACGAACACTCACCCATTATTCCGTCGTTTTGTGACTTGAGTTCGGTCAGAAGGATAGCAAATACGAGATCTCCAAAAAAAAAAAGAAAGAAAGAAAAGGATTTGGTTGGTCTCCAGGTAGAGTGAACACCTCGAGTAACGTGAAGGGATGAATAGTATAAGCCATGAGAGAAAGGAATTTGGTTCACAACGTGTGGGCAGACCGGAAAACGTGGCACTAAGCAATAAAAGGTAACAGCTGAGAAGTCTATAAAAGTGAGTATAATATGGCATACGAAGTACTCTAATTGTACTACTTCTGCTTTCTTTTTATTCTATTCCATTTTTTTACACATAAGACTGATTTGCAGCGATCTTCAGAACACTAGATTCAATGTTTTATTTACTGCAACATAGTCGAAAATACAAAACTGTAATTGTAAATGAAACGTGAACTGTCATCATTGTGAAGGCTGGAAAATAGATGACACAGTTTGTTTTGATCTTAGCAAGAACTGAATGGAAATGTTTTTAGTGTTAATTATAAATATCTTGGATAAATTTTAAAACATAAGAGTTTAGCATTATTTTTTTCCCCAACATGTCTTATAATTTACCAGGAACTGAAAGTTTTCGATTTTTAATTTCAATGATTTTATTAGGTTTTGACTTCAGTTGACATGATGTGTGTAGATGACTAACTTCACTGATTTTGCAAAACGATACTAAAGTAAAACGCATCATATTTTTAATTCAATTACAATATAATCTTGTTTCCGTAAAAGGAAGTTTTTGTGCTATTTAATCTGACAAATTTGCAAGTTCAAAATGGCGTTAGCTTCACAATTTTTTTTTTTTTTTTTGCACATTTAGTAAAATGAAAGAAAAAAAAAACTACCTTCCAACTCCTCTTCATTCCCTACACAAAAAGCAATACAACTTTGCCGTAATTAACTTTTAGTAACTGGGGGTCGCCAATCACCAACCCTGCCATTCAGATATAGCTGGCCTAAGACCTTCAATGATTTTAAATGATATCTGGGAGAGAATGGGAGACAACTGCTGCCATCTCTTTTCCCCTAACCCTAACTATATATCATTGTGTGAAATACTTCTTAGCGAAATAGTAGCCACTAAATATATTTGGATCACATTCTGAATCACATTTGATTGAGAAAGTATATTAGGATATCAACGCAAAAGTTGATAACGATCTAATGCTCTAATAGAAATCCAACATTTATTAACTGAAGATGAAGAATTTAATGATTTACGGATTTTCATCGAGGTGTTTGGGAAACTATCAATTCTGAGCAGCATCAATGAAAACAGAAAGTGAAGAAAGACAAATCTGATAGGTACCAAAATGTAGGACTGTATCAACTTCTGCAATTTCCATTTCTCTCTCTCTCTCTCTTTAAGTCATAGTAGGTGAGCATTATCACTATCAATTGCATCTTTCGCTGGTGATGACATGCATCTTTTGCTAAGCCTAATAAATATTTTAATTAAACTTTCTAAAAATAAAATTGGACCTCAATTTTATTTTTAGAAAGTAAATTTTACCAGTAAGTATTATAGCATAATTTCATTACAATGTTAAAGGTGTAACCTGTAACATATTAACCTATTCATTATTGTGACTTGATCTTTTGTTATCCATCAGCGGTGTTATGAGGCTATTCGACTGTGTAATGACTGATGTGGAAGCAAAATGTGGCAAAAAAGCTATTGATGTACTAGATCAAAGTATAAATGCATTGACTGCTGGTCTGCCTAACTTAGTGTGCGGAAGTTTTGATCCTGCTGGACCCAAATGCGAAGGAAATATCCCTGCTTCTGGTACAGTACCTGAAGGTTCATCCTCCAAATCACAGATTTCCAAACTTCTTTCCGCGTTCTTAGGGAACTAGAGATTAGACGATGCGGGCTTTTTAACGGCTCGTCTATCAATGCTTGATTCTGTATAATATTACCATCAAAGTGTTTTTATTTCAATAAATATATTTGTTATATATTTGAGGAAGTTTTATGCAAATAGGATTCATAAGAGCAGTTTACATTCAACAACTAAAACATAATCTGTATTTTCTTTCTGAGATGGAAGCGGAGAGTTTTCAAGCCACTTTAGACCTCCAATAAGTAGGATGGTTGTCGGACAACCATCCTACTAAATAGAAGTCTAAAGTGAGTAATTCATCTACCATGAACACATTATTAAACATTCATATCTAGAAGAGCGGAAATGCTATCCACGCCAACAAAACTGGAAATACGAAGTGCTGTACAAGAGAATTTGCCTTTTTTTTTTTTATCGCAGTTTCATCCACGAAAGGTTAGAAATCTCTAACAATTATGTACCGTGTCAGGTGGTTAGATAATCTAGAAGGAGCACCACAAGTTGATGCTTTTATGGTATTTTAGACTTTGATTATTATTAGAGGTTGGGCTCAGAAATTAACCATGAGAATCGAGTACCACTTAAAATATCAATACTATCAGATACCATTGATTCATAATACAGTGTTAATAGCTAAGATATGGCTGAAAGTTCCGGTCTACAAACTACTAGATTTGTATTGTCGACACACACACATATTCTTACACAAATAAAGGAATAATATTTCATTGCAAAGTGTTTCAATTTTCATAAATGAAGCTTTCTTTAGATTAAATATCTCTTAATCTAAAAAAATCCTCATCAAGTACAGAGAAACAACAATTTTGTGTTTCTGCGTTGAGTGAAAAACGAACATGCAAATAGGTTATTATCGATTCATTATTGCAGTTGTTCTAACATTGGAATGAAAGACTACGTATATTTTCACACACACACACACACACACACACATGATACCGATTTCTCCTGCAACGATTGTACGAACATGTATCGAATTGTTTGCATAATCGGTGATCATTCCGTTTCAGGGACAGTAAACGATTCGAAACACATTTGACAAAAAGAATAGCTTGTCTGATTTTTGATCCTGATGTAAAATAAGGTCTTTTTCATCAAAGAAAATATCATGCAATCGTGCTCACAAGGCATTCATTGGGTTCAGTAATTTAAGCTAACAGTAAAGCAAGTTACATATCTTCTTTAAATAGTAATACATGACGATGATATAATTTTCATTTCTAAAAGAGCAGAGCAATAGACTTCACATTAGAATTGCGAGGTCTAACACTTACGTTGATTGCAAAAGAGCTTAAGTAGCATTCAATTCTGCTGATCATCCCTCGTTTGTGTTCTTATGATTACGAATGATAATCACACTTCAAAGTTCAGAAACACGACAAGAAGTTTATTATTAAAGAAATTTCACACTCACAATCCTTAACAAGGAAATCTGCTAAGTGGGGGTGTAGAAACATTTCATGATTTTTGAGCGAGTGTCAATAATGATATCATCCTAATTAACTTACAAATGAATAAGTCGAAAATTCTTTGTCGGCATATTTTTATTTGAAATCTATTAGTGTCCAGAACGTTACAAATCATTGGGTTGTTTTTAAAATAGCCTTCAAACATGTTGAGACGTTCCTTTCCGAAAGGTGTTTGATAGCGTTTGTCGTAGAATGTGACAGATGCCCATGAGGGGAAAACATCATTTTTGATGTTTTCTTGATGTTTTGATATAAGAACACATTAAAGATAATCTTTCATTTTTATATGCAGAGAAATTCATACTAAAATATGAATATAAAATTACACTAAAATATGTAAAATAAAAAAGTATCAAAGAATTTTCGAATTAGCCTTGATAATCATAACCGTCATGCTGATTTTAATCCTATTCCACTAAGCCACTCTCTTCCTTGTCACGCTCTAATTCCCGTCGGGCTGTGAGGGGGCGCTACCTACAACCTTGTCTCTCTTTCGGATTTCCAGACAGTGCATAGAATATTAAACTATATATTACAAACTTTTTATGACGTAATAACAAAGAGTCCTACACCTCCTAATGACATTTGCGAATACATTTATTCTTTATTCATATAATTTAATTACACTAATTTTTTTTTTTCTTTTCAAAGTCCGCGCGGTTGGCCTAGTGGCTGTGCGCTTTGCAACCATATGGCTGGAGAAGGAGTGTCCTAGGTTCGATTCCCGTCGGAGACGTGAGGAGCTGAAGGATGTTCCTCAGCCATAGCCAAGTTAGCCGGTCTTGGGCGTGGAGTGTAGGGTTTATTTTTCTCCAGTTTATCTTGGGGTGTTTCATCCCGCAAAGCAGGCAAACCGGTCTCGAGAACTCAACACTACAGGACATAGGGTACACCGGGAGTAGGGCTGACCACCTTATCCTGTGAACGGTTTGAGTTCCGATGATTAATAAACCCTCAACACTGCAAGGAAAAAGAGGATGAAAGGAAGATGAGATGAGTTTTTAAAAATTAAATATATATTTCATTTATACCTGTCTTCATTATTTTTTAAAAATATAGTTTCAGAAAATGGAATCCTTCCTCTTACACATGGGAAAGTTTTATCAGCCCTCATAAGAATTAGCATTTCACAATTGTCACCATCTTTGTCGTTTGATTATAAACAGTATAATATAAACCCGAACAGATATTTAATAAACTACTTCTCTATATAAGATTTATAATCGGATGCGTTTTAAAGTTCCATTTATCTGTTCTATTTCTGGATAATCGGGATGTAAAATAATTCCACGATCTCTCATTTTATTATTATTACGTGACACCTCTAGAGAGTCCAAAGACTTATCAAGGGAGGGCACCTAATCTACAACTCTCTCTCTCTCTCTCTCTCTCTCTCTCTCCACCACTCAATCCGCCAACGAACACCAACGCCATCTACCATCCACCACTCATCTACCGTACACGTCAGGATTCGAACCCGCAGCCTAGATACGCTAACTAATCAGGCTGGCATTTGAATTTTATCCAAAAATATTTTCCAATAATACTTTAAAAAAAAAGACTGTTCGAATCTCCTAAAAACAATAGAATAGCTTTCGTTTTCTTTCTTCTTTTTATTGAATGATTTTTTTTTCTATTTTTAAACAAGCAAACAATCTGAATCAAACATTTAATTAAGTGACTAAGTGGATAATAAGGTCTCATAACCTAATATCGCAGTGCTCAAGAGCACAGTATTGAGAGTCTCTGCAATATTTTTTCCAGTTTATATCATAATAGGTAAATATGTGGGGATCAGTTGACACTCATGCAAAAATTACGGATATGTGCTCTTGATTCAAAAATTTCGAAGGCCCCTCCACAGTGTTGTTAATGTATAAGAAATCTTTATCTTGGGAGGCCATTGAGAAAGGATATCCTTAGTAAACGACACAATACTTTTGAGTTTAAATGGCGGCGTTCGTTGAGTTTAATATACATTTTAATTGTCTGTGCAAATCCTCTTAGAGGTTGTTGTGTAAAATATTTTTGTTTCATTATTTTTTATTATTCATCAACAGTAATAATCAGAAGAATCTAGCAAATGTGTTATTTACTCTCTGTTCAGCTTACTCTTGGTTGAATAATTACATTGTGAAGCCTTGCTATATACTAAAAATAAGTCAAGAATAACCAGAACCTGAAGGAGTACTAATGTTCATATTATTTGCCAATGCGATATGATAACCTGCTCGATTTTGGTTCCTCCGAAAATCTCAAGTCTCGCCAAAATCAACAACAAAAACACCACGATTGCATCATGGTATTTCTTCTTTTTGATATCTACGGTTCCCAGTCAAGAAGTGATTTACTTCTTGTCATCAGAATAATCTCAATATATTTCTCCTGGATTAAATACGTCACACTCATACCTGCCTCATAGCAAAATTTCTTGCATACATGCCACTCTTCAAGAAGGAAGAGCACGAAGAACAAATTTAATAAGCATATTTACGTGTTTGCGAGTTAAAAGACCATAATAATTTGTTAACAAACTCTTAATGAATAAAACATTAACGCTATTCAAAAGTGTTCAATGGAAAGTTTTCTAAACTTTATTTTGAACTGAGTAATTCCAAGTTATGGGTAACTTCAGAGAAAGTTATCTGAAACATACCTGGTCCAGTTGGCTACATGATCATTGTAGAATTTCGTATTAAATATTTAAATCGTTTTAGTAATTCGAGATATTCCTGACATAAACACACACGAATCATAGTCATAGCTGCCTTAGAATTCGATAGTATACAAATTATCCAGATGATTATCTAGTTATTGTAAAAAAAAAAAAAAAAAAACTAATAGAAACTAGTTAGTAACATATGGTAACTCTTGTTAAGAGTTACGAATCTATTAAGAGTTAAGTAGTATTTTAAATGGCACATTTAGTATTTTTTTTCAGAGAAAGTATAATTTAAGAATTTTGCATTTAAGACTAATTGTTTTGATTTATAGCTCTTATAAGTCGAATTTTTAAAAAGTAACTTTTTAAAAAAAATCCTTTGCTTAAATACTTTATATTAATTTCACAGATATAATTCAGCCTAACGTTAAGATTTTATCAGAAATTTAGACATTATGAATATCATACACATTTCCATTTTATAAATGAACGTATTAAAAATTACCAACAGTTATTTTATCAGCAATGCACACTCGATGTTTCCAAAATGACTGTTAAGGGCAAGTGAAATGTGCGAAGTTTTTTTGTTTCTTTTGTGATTATGGATCTTTTAAAATCAAAAAAAGGAAAATCAGCTTAGTGAATTTTTCTGAACTCACCGCTTATGGAGAAAATAAATTTCATTGAACCGGGTTAGACTGCCATGACTATTAAAAATATCTTTTGGATAATTTAAGGGGAAGCTCTGTTTATTCTTTTTTTTTTAAATCAAGAATCTTGGAAGTCACAATGTATCAGAGAAATGTTTTGTTTGGAGACTGTATTTTAAGAATTTATTTCTGCTGTGATAAAATAAAAAAAATGTGAAAGTGTTTTATAATTGACAAATAACGTATTAAATTTTAATATTATAACAATGCTTGGTTCTATTTCAGTGGCTTCATGAGATTGATGCATTGCCTTCATGCTGATATGGAAACTCAATGCGGAAAAAAATCTGTTGAAATAGGAAGAAGATCACTTAATGCACTAAGTGCTAATCTTCCCTACATGGTTTGCGAAAGCTATGATCCTGCTTCAAAAAAGTGCGAAGGAAAGCTACCTACGTCAGGAACAATACCTGAAGGTGCTGGTTCTAAATCACAAATTTCAAGACTTATGGCTGCAGTTTTAGGAAACTAAATTGATTTCTTGTAATCTTGTGATCTTAGGCCATAATGGTTGTACTGAAACACATGCAGGAAATACGATTATTTTAAAGGCTGCACCAGGATATTATAGTGCCATGATAATATTTTTACTTTAAAATGTATTTTTTAAACAAATAAATACTTTGTTTAGATTTTTGTTAGCAAATCATTTAGATTTATTAATTCATTTCACGACACAATTTGAAAATAAATATGTACACACAAGAATATTTATATGTGTAAATACAAAACAGCTTTTAGAGCTCCTTTCTGGATTTTTTTGAAATGCCTACTTTTGAAAAAGCTGCTTTTGTAATCAATATAAGATGTGTAGCTCCCATTTGCCAAAGACGTCTGCATAGAAGTTTTGTTTCTGCAAAACGAGTGTTGTGAACATTGACATAAGAAATGCTCAAATGACAAGTGTTAGCTTACTCTAAATATGAATTTATTGAGGAAAAACGTGAAAAAGTTTATAAAAATTATAAGAAGTTAAAAATATTAATATTATTTTTAGAAATTTCACACCTAGGTTTTATTTTCTTCAAAATCATACACAAAGCATCAAAATATTGAAGACTAATGGTGACAAGAAAAATCACCTTTGAAAATTCCACGCTTAATGCTAATATCTCCGAATTATTAACTGTTAAAGTTGTTTTCCATTATTCCATAGCAGATTGAAAGATATTATGTTGGTTCAGTCTAAATTGCATATTTTGTACATAGTGGTTGAATATTGCTACGTATCTTTTAATTTTTTTCTGCGCAGGCTCAATAATTCTTCACTTTAGCTCTTTAAGAACGTCAACGATTGTTGTGTTGGTTAAATTAAATGTTTTTATAAATTTGTTTTTGATTATATCATTTTTCAGCTGTCCTTCTTTAAGATTGTTTAAGTTGCTAAAAGCAGTTCGTTGACGTTCAAACCTGAATTTCTATGGTGCAGATTGCTTCTACCGTTTACTTTTACAATTTGCAATCAAGCTTCATTGTAATGATATATACTTTGTGTTTTAAGAGCTAATTTGCTTTTGTGTGTATATGCATTTATAGAGAGTATGTGGCTATAAACAAGTTAAATCGACACATAGCTTATCATGGGTGCTGAATCACAACAAAGAAACCAACTACAATCGAATATCTTCCCCAGATAAGCTCAGCACACGCTTCGAGGAAGACAGGTGAATCACCACCAGAAGAAACAGGAAAAGAAAAGTGTGGTGCAGCAATAGCATTCTCACAATGTAATCTCATCGACAGAGAATAAACTATTGCAGCAGTAGTTAAAATACTGTTGCCAGTAGTAGTATGTATATTTATCTAAATACTGAATTTACTTATCCTGTATGTTTATACAAAATAGTGAACCCAGGTTATTTACCTCGTTCAACTGTGAGCTATAATTATAAATGGTTACTGTGATTATTATTACTAATAATACTACATGCATTATTCTGTTATATTAATTGCACATCATGCAAGTTTTAATATTAATTTGTATTGGTGCTGAACTATCTGAGCTAAATTGTTGCATAGGTATATTATATGTATGCACATGACAAAGGTATCAGGGATTTACCACTGAAGGTGACTTAGTTGGTCTCATAATGAGGAAGGGAGGATTTTTTAAACTGGCGTTTTTCATCCCGCAAATAAAGAAAGTCGTCCATGAGAATACAAGAAGTTTGCACACAAAAATACATATTTAGACATAGGTAACTAGCTACCTTATTCACGAAAATTACGAAAGCCAATCTGGACAGTTCGTGGCCATATAAATATCATGGATTATTTATGATTATTAATAACATCACAATTACAATTCTAAATGTATACTAGAAACTCTAGACTTTTTTTAAGACACCGTGATAATTATATATATATACTTATGAAATATGATCTAATCGTATTTCATAAGGTTAATTCGACTGTCTCATCTATTTATAATTTCTGCATAATAAATTTTTCTCCCGAGATTCTTAAGAGCAGTTCTGTTGTTGGAGATCGTTTGCTGGTTCTCTGGAAGTGCATTTAACATATACAGTAGCTTCTTAAGAGCTGACCATACGTATTATTGTAGCTCCTGGAAATCTGTTGCTTCTGTGTTTACGAACTAATTAGTTGATTCTTCTATTCGAGTTTTTGCCTTGTATTCTTCACTTCGGTAGTGCTGTAGCAGTAGCATGTGGTAATAAAGACTATTTAGAACTATTTGTTACCGGTTGATAAAATGCCTTTTTTCAACCGGTTCCCGAGTTAGTCGATCTCTGGCACAGGAGCGGGTTTTTTCTCCCGGAAACTCAGGTTTTTCGTCCCGTAAACTCAAGAAAATCGACCATAGAACCCACACTATTTCAGACATTAAATATATTGTGTTAGGATTAGGGACCACAAGATGGCGGCACTTGTAGAGCCGTCTCTCTTCACTGCGTGCCGCTTAATTAGTGATAGTCTTGGGCCAGCTATCTCTGATTGGGTACCAGTGGAGATTGAACTGCCCACTCAGTCTCCAAAAAAATTTAGATAGGGCTAAAAACGGCCTCGCCTACTCCCGTATATACGGGAATAAAAAGGCGTTAGCTGATTTTTTTGATGAGTGTGACATTTATACTTAGATTTGGTATTAGGAGTCTATATTTTTTTTCAAGCTGGTTGGTTGTATTTTCTCTATTTTACTTTAAAATTCAGTTAACTACATTTTCTAACCAGAATAACTGTGCAAAATAAATAAATAAATTAAAAAAGTGTGTATATTTATTTTCTCACACTGTATGACTCATTTATTTCCGGTCGGCTGGTTTTTGGTCCTCTTTCAGATTATGGGAACTTTAGTTTAGACAGTATCTAAATAATTAATCACATCCTATCATAGATGTGTTGCGGTATTGTTCAAAGGTATATAATTTCCCACAGTTGTTTGTTTTCTACACTTACACATGTAACTAATTGTTTTTAGCATTCACGTGATTGTGACACATATCTTAATCTTTATTCATTCCTGATTAAGGATTTTATAGACTTATTGTTTTCAAGTAGATGGCATATTTGTTTACATTTCTGTAGCTAGGAAACTGGAATTTGACCTCATGTGAAAGATGAGTTCTTTGGTTATAGGATATCACGTGTTCTCGTTGTCAGTTTTTCATTAGTTATGATTTTTTATAAATACACTTTATTACGAGATTCGGGACATTGTTCTTTTTCAGGTATTTTTGAAAATTTATTGCTCAGAGAAACTTCGTTAGTGCAAGATGAGGAATTCTGGAGAGAATGTAAGTTGTTTCTTTGTCTAGGTTAAACATAGCAATTGTAATTTGTAATATTAACATAAGTAGGTTTTGTTTTTAGTGACTACATCAGCGAATGCTTGTGTAAGCTATTAATATATAAGGTTATAAGGTGGTTTTGCAATGGAAAATTAAATAACATGTTCACGAAAATATTTCAAACTGTTTTGTGTTAAGTGAAGTGCCCATAAGTCATTTTTATTATTTTTTTTGTTTGTTAGAGTGATTGCGAAAGATTTTGAGGGATGTTTAGTAAAATTGTGTTAGAGAAAGGATCGCACAGTGTCGAAATTGCAAAACACCTTATAACGAGTAACGTTTATTTATTTACTTTCTAAAAAAGATTTCTGAAATCTAGAAAGTAATTTTTTTAGTGACTACATTACCGAATTTTTGTTCTAAGTTGTTAATATAATGTGGTTTTGCAATGGAAATTAAAAAAAAACATGTTCAAGAAAATATTTCGTATATATATATTTCACCCTACCCTATTTGGCTCAGAGTGTCGCACCAATCACGACACGAATTCTTATCTCTAATCATCACCTACAATTCCATACACGAACAAAACAATGTGACGTCACTGACATATATATTCCCCAGAAAAATTCCAAACATTCCAAACTAAGACGTCATTCACACAGTGACGTCATCATCTGAACAACCAATCACGTCACGATTCCTTATCTTATCTTGATCTTGATCTGGTTCAGAGTGGCCACACTACTACTCACATCTCACTACAATCTGAGGTCGCAACATATTGATTATAATAATTTAAGATTTGTGGTTAATTCAGGATGAATAACTTGCATTCTTTCATTTGTTGGTACAGCTATTTTTCTGTACATACAGTATACATTATATCATTCCGTTTAAAGAGATATACAGATTAAGCTGTCCATCTTCGTGTTTTGGAATTCCTGATTTACTAATGCATTTGTAATACAGGGTGTGTACTGGTTGAGGTCTGAGACATATTTTATTTCTTAAATAAGCTTCATGTTTGATGCACTGATCAGCCCGTTTGCTTTTAATAGACTTATGACACTAGCTATGTGGGTCGAATGCGTCGATGTGATTATTGCATGAACTAAACCATAGAGTTTTCTTTAGTTCCCTCTCAAGTGAGATTTATTATGGCATTTGCAAACGTGTAGCTCGACATTAAAAAAAGAAAAGAAAAAATATTAATATATATATATATAATAATAATAAGATTTAAAAAATTATTTATTGGCAATATTTCCATGAAAGGTATTGAAAAATACCATCGTTAATGTTTTTGTCCCTTTCAGAAATTAACTTAAGTTTAGTGTGCTGTAAAATAAGCAAAGTGACCAGAAGAACGAATATAATGCACACAACATTCGTTGCTTCGATTGTAATTAAAAATTACAACAACAACGCCTTTATCCCACGTTCTTAGAAGATTTCTGGCTGCCTATTATTATGCTATTCCTAATTTTGCACTGCTCATTCTGACAAGCTAATGGGCTTTATTCCCCTAACTAAAAGAGAACTTTTCTTAGTGCAATGTTCAATGTTGAAATACATAGTATTAGTTGTATACTAAATGGTAGTTTAATTAGATATATGCTCAATATGGTCATTATTGAATTTTCAATGTTATTCAATTCATTTTATTCACCGAAGAATGCAGATGCCCTTTTCACAAACATTTAGTAAGGCAACCACAAACAACCATCCATGCCCCTGGCTAGACCTGTAGCTTCCTGGCTGGAGAGTAGATAAGCTAAACACTTGGCCACCAGGCTGGGGCTGAAAGTCCATGAGAGATAAGTTATCAATTAACTGAACTACCCTGTTCTAGACATTCTTGAGAATATTTAAGGAGTTCTTTCATGGACCATCCAAAACAACAGTACATCCTAGAACAGTATACTAATATTAGGCGATCTTTATACATATTTAATAGGTGGCGTGTAAAGGACAGAAAGGATTCCACATTTTTACAGAAGACAGAGGAGGATGAAGATATCTATGAGACGTGCTTGTAAAGGAAAGGCTAATCCAAGAAGAGCGAGTTCTTCTTTTCGAGTTAATGAAATGAAATTGTGAATAAAGTTATATGTTCAGCTATACTCATATGTCCGGGTAAATTTAACATGGATCGAAACAGCAACTGGTTTTATATACATTATGTTAAATTAATGTTGAGGCATTACTACATTTCAGCGAAACCTAAGTTACATAATCCTCAATAGCCTGTGCGTCCTCCTTTGGCTAGGACAGTTTCTACTTTTCTTGCTATGCACCCTACTGTTTCGAGATAACATGTATAACCATTCTTACTTCAAAACGATTAGGAATTCATAGACAGTGTTGGAGACATTGGCTTGGCTAGCACTCAAAATTCTATTTGTCCGATAGGAGTTCTATTCGATTAATATATGGATCCTTTGATGTCAGCCAAAGCCACTCCACATCAAGCCGTATAGCAATACTAGCTGTAAATATAACATTGGGCATGGTCATCTGGAAAGAGCAACCACCTATTTGTTGATAGTGCTACGAGTACAATGTAGGATGTAAATGTTCATCTGATTTGCAAATGAACTCTTTCAGAGTCTACTTATAGCTGAGAGTGCATTTATAAAAATTGTTAATGCTAATCTGCGTGTTTATTTGTTTCATCAGTTTTTTTTTATCTGATAGGAAATAGCTTAGGCTATCTCGCTGGTGGGATTGATCAATGAAATATGCAGCTGTTAAACTTGTGTAGGAGGCTCAGAAGTTTTTATTTTATGAATTCAGTCGAATGGTAACAGTAAATAGTGTATTTTTGATTGAATTGGATTAATAAGTCCCAAAATTATCTTCTTTCTCTCACATTCTGCTTGATGTTTCTAATTTCTATAGCTTGCAGCTAAAATTAGAAATATCATTTAAAATTCAAGTATAAAAATGGTAAAAAAAAAATAAAATGATTCGTGTAATTGGTGGGCATATATTGTAAGATGCAGACATAAAATTTCTTTCTCTCCCTCATATAACGAAAACCTGAATAGCATTTTTATTCTGCTTGAAAGATTTCACTATAATTTATATAGTTTTAATTTGTTTTCTCGGAACTACAGTTTTTATTCTTTCTTTTATTTTAGCCAGTAATCCTTACATCACCACCAACAGCCGTTGCATGTAGCATCTCCAACAAAGCCGTGAAGAAATATTGACTTATAAATATTGACTGCCTTTTTACCTTTTTCCTTTGCCTGAGTGGACGGCGGCGGTGGGGGGAGGAGAAATAGTTGAGGAGTCACTTGTACTGCAACAAAGACACTTCTATATTTCAAGTCTCCAGAATGATTCTTAAGGGTCAAGTTTCCTGAGAGCAATTTACGACTTTTGTGGTTCATTCTTGAAATTGCTTTGTCACTAATTGTGATGTGATTAAGAAGCAAACTACGACACACACACACAGAATGCAATTCGCCAAGGTTTTCCAAAGAAAATTAATGCTCACCGTTATTATGATGCAATTTATTCTGGGTGGAATCAAAAGCTGGCTATAAAGAAGGGGAAGAATGAGGTGGGCATTAAGAGGAAGCAAAGTTTATCAATAATTTAGCCTTCGCGCCTCCCCTTTCATACTTCTTACTAATCCTCTATGCCCCCTCTGAGTCGATATTTTCTTCACACCGCCTCCAGGGATTGAAAATGGGCGGTGATCAAGGGACGGCATCTCATATAAACTGGACTCAGTGAGTAGCAAAAACACACAGAGATTTGAGCTTGGAGTCGTAGATTCTTTGGATTGTGTCTGCAAGATGAAGTGTTTTTTGACTATCGTACTTATTGTTGCCTTTGGTGAGTTTTATTTTATTTTATTTTTTTCTGTTATTTCTGTTTGGTGTAATCTACAAATTGATACGAGTGAACAAAATTAAGTATATCAGCTAAAGTAGATTCGCGTTAATTGCCATATCTGGATAAACGCACAAATTTAGAATTTTTATGCAAGTCACCCAAAGGAGACCGAAATAATTTCCGTTATTTCTTTTCTTTAAGAACGGTGAATGATATGCAATCGGACTGTATCGGTTTTTCAGTAGAAACAGAATAAACTTTATGAATAATTGGAATGAAATTAAATTGATTGTGAGAATTAGTTAAAGGAATACAACAATTAATTATTAATGGAAATTAACATACATTTTGGAACGAAATCTTTATGCGTCTTAAAAATTTGTGTATTAATTAATGGACATTATAATCAGTTTTTGTTTACCTTTATTTTGTCTTAGGGTTAGGAATAAGGAACGAAAAAACTGTAGTTAGTTTCTAAAACCGATTTTCATTTTAGTCCTATTTCTCCAGGTGGTTCTAAAATCTAACATAAAACTTAATGGTCCATCAGCTTTACAGTCAAAAGATAAACAGCACGAATGCCAGACACAACCAGACTTGTCCTTGGCGTTCAGGCTATCATAATGGAAATGACTTTATTATCCCAAAGGTGCCTGTTCATTTAAAAACAAGTCAGTAGCCACTCGGAAAATATTCAGATTTATCGACGTTTCATAAACTTCTTTTCTAGGAGAGCATCAGATTAAAATAAGTGATATGTTCTTATTTTTAGGCAATATATATATATATATATATATATATATATATATATATATATATATATATATATATATATATATATATATATATATATATATATATATATATATATATATATATATATATATATAGAGAGAGAGAGAGAGAGAGAGAGATGTTTTGAATATATACAACTTGATTTTATTACCTACTTTATTTAAATTCCGATTAAAAGACTTTTAAAAGGCTTTCTTTGCTGTTAAAATCCATCTAACAGATAAAATTATGAAAAACGTTATAATCAAACAACTGATCTGTGATACAACACACACACGGATATAGTACCCATAAGTTCTCAATATACACACGCACACACACACACACACACACACACACACACACACACACACACACACACACACACACACACACACACACACACACACACACACACACACACACACACACACACACACACACACACACACACACACACACACACACACACACACGGAAGTAGTTCTGATAAGTTTTGATTGTTGATGGAGCGTCTTAAACTTCTGTAAGTTGCCTTAGCATTACCCCAATTCAAATGATCAACCTCCAATTTTTTTTTCCATATAAAACGGAAGCAGAGTAAACATGTAAATTTAGAATTTATTTATTCATTTTCATTGCCATGCTCAAAGGTTAAAAGTGAAATATACTTGCACTGAGGATTTACCAACGATTAGGAAAATTGGGAATTCCATTCTGCACTCAAACATGAATTTTTGCTTTAACTCTGTCGTTTAACTCTGAGAAGTCAATTTAAATCATCTATAACTTAATGTTTTGAAAGACATCCCAAACTAGAAAGAATTTTAAATATATTCTATGCTATTGTGGCAGAGTGGATGTGTTATTACGCATTCGGCCCCTAGGGCCCACTAGGATATAAGAAAATACATTAGTTTTCAAAAACACCGATGTGCAGAAAATTACTGTTTATGGAATGTTGTCTTAACGAAACCTCTACAATTCTTTCTGATCCACAGAATAATTCTACGTCGCTTAGCATCCTTTTTAGAACTCTCAAAGCATTAGAAGAGTCCACAACAAAAATCTTCTCACCCATTCTGTTGCTTGCACCACGGTCAGAATCCAAGCAGAATAAAATTTTGAAATAACCTTGATTTTATTTTTAAAAAAATCATATACATACATTCTTATTATTTCTTTCTTTATTTAAAAATGCGACATATTTATGAATATCATTATTTAATACATACATACATACATCTTCAAGGCCCACCTTTCCTATTTGGGTTGTGGGGGAAGCAGCTGCAAGAGGAACTTCCAATGGTTACGATCCACCGCCACCAAGCTCAGGTGTTCTGGTGGGATTCTCAAACGTGTCCACCGAATGTTTTGGATACAATCTATCCAGCGAGTCCTTGGCCTTCCACCCTCTGGCTTGGCAAAGAGAGCCTGCTGAGGGAGCCTCTCTTGTGGCATTCTAACCAGGTGCACATACCAACGTAACTGTGTATCTTAACACGGAGAAGCAGCGGTTAGGTATTGAGGGTTTCCCGAATTGTAGAGCTTCTGACTCTGTCGAGTCTTGTCATCCCCTCAACCTCTGTAAGAAACCTCATTTCAGCTGCTTGGATTAGTGTCCGCATTGTTTCGGTCATTACCCAACTCTCATGACCATAGGTGAGGATGGGAACATAGACTGTATTGAAGACTGCCAGCTTTGCCTTCTGTCTTAATTCCCGCATCAATACTACCGAACGGCCAAGCTCCTGTATTATTGCACTTACTGAGCCAATTCGAGTATCTAGCTCTACATCCCACTTTCCACCCCTCTTTAATATGGACCCAAGGTATTTAAATTTCTCCACCTGCCTCAGTGGGACTCCACTCACATGTAGAGTGCACTGAGATGGTAGTCTTGAGACCACAAATGTTTCAGTTTTGGCCACTGATCTTTATTCTGGCTTCTGCACAAATAGCTACAAACCTATCCAGGGTCCGCTGGAGGTCATCTGTGGAAGAGCTAAGCAGAACTAGGTCATCTGCAAAAAGCAGACGTCTAATGCTACATCTTCCAATTCTGACACACTCACTGCCTCGGCTGTGCCTATCAATCCACTTCATAAATATTATGACAAGGAGGGGATGACAGAACACACCCTTGGCGGAGGTCAACAGAGACTGTGAAAGGTTCAGACGTTGTGCTGTTTACCCTGACATAAACTCTGGGCATTCATACAGGGACTTGATGGCAGCTGATAGTTGGCCATCCACTCCATACTCCTTTACTACTTGCCAAAGCTTATCCCGAGGAACCCGGTAATATGCCTTCTCCAAATCTACGAAACATGTGTAGACATTCTTGGCATATTCCCAAAATTTCTCAAAGACTTGCCTTAAAGTGAAGATTTGCTCAGTTGTGTTTATTCTAGGACGAAAGCCACATTGTTCTTCCTGGAACTTTGACTCAACTATGCTCCTGCACCGTCTTTCCAACCACCTAGCATATACTTTCCCAGGCAGGCTGAGCAGAGAGATGCCACGATAGTTGCTGCAATTCCTCTGGTCTCCCTTCTTGAATACTGGTATTATTATGCCTGTCTGCATTGCTTTGGTGCTCGCCCAGATATCCAAGCAGCCTGACACACTCGAGTCAGTTAGAGAACACCATCTCGATTTAAGGCTTTAATATTTCCCGCCGAATTTCATTATCTCCAGCAGCCTTGCCCGATTTTAGCGATTTTATTGCTAAATTGACCTCTTTTGCTGTGAGACTAGTCATCTGCACCTCTTGGATGTCCACAACCGCTGGGCCACCTGGGTTAAGAAAGCTCTCAAAGTATTCCCTCCGTCTATGGAGGATATCCTTCTAGGTTGTTAAAAGTGCACCATCAGAAGCCTTAATTGCCCTTGCTGTGCACGATTTCCTCCCTCGAAGGCGGCGGATGGTCTGCCAGAATACTTTGCTTGCGTTTGCATAGGATGAGTGTAATCTTTCTCTAAAGGATTCCCAAGCCTTCTGCTTTGCTGTCTTTACTGCCTCAGCCGCAGCCTTTCGCGCCTCAGCCTACCAGAAACGCATCTCAGGTGACCTGACCCTAAGGCATAAAGGTAGGCCTCCTTTTTTGACCTGACAGCTTGTTGGACTTCTTGGTTCCACCAAGGTGTCCTTTTCTCATTGCCCGTCGCCACGCCAAGCCGCTTTCTGCCACAGCATGAGAGTGCAGAGGTAGTGACAGCTCCCACTCCTCCTCAACATCTACAGTATGCTCGGGAATCTCTTTGAACCTGAAGGAAATGTCATCTGCCAAATTCTTTTTCACAGCCTCATTTTCCAGTGGCTCCCATTTCACGCGTATAGCTGCTTAGGCCTACCAGCATTGATGGTAGCATCTGGTTTCTGAAGCCATAGAGTGCAGACAACAAGGTGGTGGTCAGTTGACAGTTCTGCCCCTCTCCTCACACGAACGTCCAACACTGAGGGAAATATGTCTGCTGACACTATAAAGAAGTCAGAGACCAAGTGTATCCCTGTACCAGATATACTTATGGACTTCTCGCTGCTGGAAGAAGCTATTCATTATGGACAAGCTGTTAGTACAGCAGAAGTCCAATAATTTCAACCCATTCGCGTTAAGGTCAGGGTCGCCGTTTCTCACAACCAGACCCTTCCACATCTGGTCATCTGCTCTTAGGCTTGCAACACAGCCAAGTCATGGTTTTTCATCTGGAGCCTTAACACACATACCTGTCCCCCCAATAGGATCCACTCAACAACACAGTCTGACAGCCGGGAGCTTGTGAGTATCCCCACACCCACCTGAGCAGACATTGGCGGGCTCACACTAGAGTAGTAGAGCTTCCACTCCTCATCCAGGTCGACAGTCACAGAGCCTCTCCTCTTGGTCCAAGAAAGTCTAGCCGCTAGTGCTTGGCTTCCTCGACCAGTTCCAACTCCTTCCCTGTCAGAGAGAAGATGTTCCAGTTGCCTAAAGCCATAGTCTGGTGCCGTTGTCGTTGCATTTCCGTCCTTTTGCAGAACCATTTCTTTGCGCTGTCCATTAACACCTCCCCAAACAGGTAGCAGGCCCATTGATGGAGTTTCCTCTAGCAGAGTGCTGAGGAGTGGTGTCTAAGGAAGACTGTAATATATTTTTCGAACGGATCCCTTTGCCTAAAACCCGAACGCGTTCCTTGGTAACCCACGCGACGCACGATGCGGTATGACCATTTTTTGATGACCTGACCATGTTACAGTGTTTGGTAATGTCTTGTTAGCACAAGACGAAATGACACAGCAAAATAGGAAAGATTTCTCCCTCGAATACTCTAATAGCATTCAGGGGAAGGAGCAAGAAGAGAAGAAAGAAAGAAGCAAGGAAGGAAGACGAGGGACCAGTCTACAGATAATATAACAGTTGTATATTACATGAAAAAAATCATAACAGTAGAAATGCAGCTCTATTGTTCACTAACTATTCTCCTTTATATGATACACATGCCAGCCATTGAATTAGAAACATTTATGCAGATACACCTAAATGTCACTTAGTTAGTGACATTTGGTCACTATGCGTCACCACGTTCTCTAGGCAACTATTTACAAATGATCTTCGGATTGTTCATAAAATTGCAATGTGGACTAGTATTCCAATAAGTATAATTTAGTAACCGAAGATAATACTGATGCAGAAGACACCGTGAATTATTCGGCAACAGCGTTGGTGGATTGCTCAAAACCCGCAGGCTTTCGAAATTACCTTGGAACGATTTCAGTTTCATCATTCATAATGGTTTTCTTGTTGTTACTTTAGAAACGATATGCGACGTAAATATGTATGCAAATTCTTTCAATAGAAGACCTAAATAAGTTTTAGAAGTTTTCAAAAAATAACTAAAGCTATAAAATTAATTAAAACTCATGAATATCATTCGCTGCCAATTAAACTATCACGCACTATCTTCATTTATGTATTGGATAGTGTAATTTAATTTTAGCCCAATTCTGGTATTATCGTTGATAATTTACTTTCTGTTGTCCTGTGTCTTTCAATGCATATTTTCCTATCGGCTTCTGTTTGCAGTTACAAAAATCCTTATTTTTTTATGTAAGCATTTGCCGCATTCTAATATGAATTCAAAACCCTGTTTTGAATTGTTTGTTTTCAAAACTTAAATAAAAAACTTACATGACAAACGTAAATTTTCATTTAATCACATATCCTTACTTACCTGAAATTGTAGTTTACATTTTTACTACACTTATGACAGAAAAAAGGAGAATTTTCACTAAGAATTGTAAGCTAAAATGTTAAATCTTGTTTATTTGTTTTCAGGTGGATATCAAGTTACTGCACAATCATGTCATTGGAGAGAACTTGATTTATGCATGGCTACTATAATGTTAAGTGCCCAAGGAAACAATCTTGTTCCAGTGGACAAAGAAGGAGTGGTAACCTTTTGCCAGTAAGTGGGAATGAGTTTTTCATTATACGACTTGGGGGGGGGGGGTACGTTTAGTTGAAATTATTTCGAAGCGAGTTAGTCTTTGAAGCCAGTGCATTTTATCTAAGTGCGTGTTATCTTCCTGTTTTTTGCTTCTTTTGTTAAAGGAGAAATCCTTCATTTTTCTCGAGGGACAAGCTAACTCACCTTCAGCTGAAAAGTCCATATAAAATTTCTTCGCATTCCAGACGTGATTTACCAAAAGAAGAACAATTATCTCTACTACGTTATGAAGGTCCCATTATACAAGAAAGGGTATTTGTTTATTGATATCTTTCAAACAAACTGTGGTAGGATTCATGCTGGGTTTGATGGGTTAAAATCCCAGTTACGAGAATTGCGATGTAATTGTGATGATGGAGACTGATTTTATCATTAAAATCATAATTCGTAAGTGTTATTAACCTGAGCTAAGGCGGTATAGGCGCTCTAAAAGGTGATATTGGAAAGACTCTTTAAATGCTGATGTATGAATTATATTATCACCTATACCAACAGCGTAATTAATTCTTCTTCCTTACATAGTTGTTTCATTTACTTGCAGTTAGTTACTTTCTGTCAGAAGTTTACTAACTACGAAAGATCATAAATCATATATCGAGCATGCGCAACACAACCGTCGATTTCTGAGCAGAAGTGGAGCGGGTTTTAGGTATATCATTACATCCGTCTTAGTCAACAACGAACAAACGAAACATTTCATTATATATAGACACATAATAACTGTGCATTGATGTCAGTGATTCTGCATGAATCTCTCAAGTGTATTTTGTTATTTGTTTTGATATCATTTTGTTCAAGTGAAAGCAATCATTCTGATTACTTTCTTTTTATTTTTTTTCTCTTACGAAAAAAGGAGATAAAGACTTAGCCTCTGGTAAAGAAATTCTAATGATTTATTATAAGGAAAATCCAGCCAAGAAGCAATACTGAAAAAATAATTTTTGATAAAACTAAATAAAAAATAAAAATTGGTGTTCGGTCTTGAAGAAAACGCTCTGCTCCAGGAAATGACCCAGAGACGTTGCATACGAAAAACCTGTCTGCTTACTTGAATCACTGACACACGTTTGAAAGTGACCACTTGCAGATACGACTTACCTTAGGGTTTCCTAATTTCAGTTGAGAACAAAAAAAAGGTTAAAAAAACTTTCTATACAAAGTTAGGCAACTAGTTAGAAGCCCCTTTCTCGTCTAATAGATGTTTTCTGTGAGCCAACTCTTTATTTAACTTTATTATCATTTATATATATTTATTTATTATCATTTATATATATATATATATATATATATATATATATATATATATATATATATATATATATATATATATATATATATATATATATATATATATATATATATATATATATTGTAACTCCTGAGAACAGATTTTATCGTGTGGTATTTCCAATTATTAATATAATATGTGTGACATTCTGATTTTAAGTACGAAATGATATTAAACAAAATTATATACAAATTATTCTTAATAAAAAGGTTTGATATTAATTTATTCTTCCCACAGAGGCTATAGTGAAATGAGAGATTGCATTGGAAATTACACCTCGAAATTTTTGACGCCACTGCAAAAAGAGTTGTTTCAAATAATAATAGAAGTACCCAGGAAGCATATGGATGGGTTTTGCACACCAGGATCAGAGTCACAGACTGGTAAGTTACTGACCCACAGCCTTGAATATACAGCACTGTCTGAGTGCTTGAACTCTTCGAATGTTCTAGTCACCATTTCCGCATCAGCTCAAATGAGGATCAGAACACATTCATAACACATTGCGTAAGGGGTTTTCATTTATTACCGTTCGTTCGCAACAATTTCTGAATTCTGACTTGTCACTTCGTAGAAATAAACTGTTACATAACATTACATATGATGATATAATCATCCAATAAAAGTTAAAGTGGAAAGTGGGTCTTAAAGTATCTCAGAATATTTTATTTTATTAAAGTTATGATATGATTCTGCCTGCTGCCAATAATACGAAATGGGCTGTGAAGTTTTAACGGGAATGCGGGTTATATTTTAATGTTTCAGAAGCACGCGCACCCACACACTGAAACACAACTAGCATCCTCTGCAACAGTATATCACTTTAACATTCTTCACTACATTTTCCATGACGCCTTTCATAAGAAGGATAGGAGCATTAGTCAGGTCTGCTGTTCCATGCCGAAGGTTACTGGACCTGACCTGGACTCCCTTGTTATATGATTTACGCTGGCTGAAGATTTCCTTATCTCACATTTTTGCTTTCATCTGCTGGTTCCACCACTCTCTTAACTCTTGTTACTTCACCGATCTATTTGACTAAGTATCTCTAAATGTCGATTCGCATGCAATCTGATTACCATAATAGTGAGATAATCTTCCTTCGTTATTTGAACTCTCACAATTCACACTAGCTTCTCTTTCCAAACTCTACAGTCATACTGGAAGAGAAGCCTTATTGATTGCTATCAATAATGATTCAACACAAATGTTTTGCCAACCCATCAGGATTCTAGATAATCCTCATTGTTCCCTTTGTACCTTTCCTTAATCAGCTCTACCTCCAAATACACTGCCGATCTGCTTGTCTGATATTAATCTTCTCGATGTCTATTTTTACCACAGATTGTCCTTCACGTCATTCTCATCCGCGTGACATTACAATGGTTCCAACTGAGATAGCCTTCTGGATATCTGTGTCTCGTTTTTCATAGTCATTATTACTTCTGATGTAATAATAGAAATTAATCTCGCTGGGATGAGAGTATTTATTCCCCACTTCCCACACAACCCTTGACCCCTATCTGAATCCTTGTTTTTCAACAACTAATGCACTCCAAGTCCCAAATTCAGCACATACCCAATGGTTCGAGTCAAAAACCCCAACTTCTCCCTCAGCTCACACTACAGCTCGTAACAACTGCAAAGCTTCAAGAAATCGAAAGCAGACTTCGCAAGAGCCAACTGCTATAAGCTGTCTTCTGTGTAAATATCAGTGAAGCGCTATAGTACCTCGCCAAGGCTGAGAGACTCAAACTTCTATCATTCCCTGTTTCACTCTCTCACTTCCTAATGGATTTCAAAAGATCTTTAACAAATTTTAACATTTGTTAAAGATCTTTTGGCGTCAGTTTAAACAACAAACTTTTATTTAGATGACCAAGGGTGATCTCCTTTCACTATTCGACAGACTTTTCACAGTATGCATCCTTCTCTGAAATTATGTCAGAAGGACATCAGAAAAAGACACAGTAGCTTTGACACCCATAAGTCTCCTGGCCTTGGATATTTTTGCAGTTGTTCCTGAACGTTGTTTCATATTCATCTGGCATCTATCCAACTACTTTGTAATCAAGATTTTATCCGGCCTCTTCCCAAAAATGCAGATAAAGACAATTATCAAACTATTGCTCTCAATACTCTCAAAAAAATGGAAAAGATTATCACCAGCCAACCGTTTCACTATTTGGAGACTAACCAATTACTTAGTGATCACCAGCATTGATAATAATAATCTCGTTCTAACGCAGATCTGGCTAACCTCATCCAAATGTGAAATAGAAATATTATAAGGTGATTATAATATTTCTATAATAATATTATAATATTAATTATTATAATACTACACTCCACTATATATATACTGTATATATATATTTTTTTTTTCATTCTCAAAACCTACCAGTCTCAGGTAATTCACTGAACTGTCTGCTACAATCCCTCAACCTTTCTTTTACTCATATTCGTATATGATTACATAACATTACATTAATGTTATGTAATTACATTACATTACATTACATTACATGACTGCTGGTCAACACCGATATATAGTTTAACTCCAAACTCATTAAACTAAATTTTCCTCTGCGGGCTTCATTCCTACATCTCTGCTCTTTGGAACAGTCTTAGCTACACTGTTTTCCCCAATTATTTCATCCTTCAGGTCTTACAGACAACACAACAACATTCTCCTTTCTCCTAAACACTTGTCTACACAAGGTACTGCTGTGTAGACAAGTGTCTTGGGACCTCTAGTGTGTAGGATTGATATAACACGCACGCCACATTTCAAAAATTAGAGAGAACCCCCTCCCCTTCCCCATTTTCACGAATATTGAATACCAGTGAACAACTATTCAATGAAAACTAACATTCAATGGAGGTAACAATAAATCACTAATTTGTACAGTACTGGAAGTAGGAATTGGTTTATATTTCACTAATTTTCTATGTGTTGTTATCTCCTGCTATACTGGCCAGTCAGTTGTCCAACAGTGGTACAATTGACGTATTCATTAACTGCGACATGTGCTATTAAAAGATGCAATCGTAACGTTGGCAAAACACAATCAAGCATACCATATCAAGTGAATGAAAAGGATAGGAGGGTGCTGAAAGAGGTTGTGCATTCCTCACATCATTCACCAGTGAAATCCTGGAAGGGCCAGAGCCCGAAACCTTAGAGGTTTGTTCCATAATGGCTTTATTAAATTGGTTTCATTGGAAAACTGACATGATTCAAATATCACTGAAATAATGTATGAAGAGATTGGTAGAGAACCTCCCTTGATGAAACAGTAGGAGTTTGGATACTTGTAGCATGGAGTGTCTAATCGTGGATAAATTGGAAAAAGTTTCCGAAGCCTTAGTTTTTTGCTAGTATATGCAAAACAAGTAAAAACCAATCTATATTATGGTAGTTTTGTGAAAACTACCCAACTGCGCATGAACATGATGCAGTTCCAGTTATGCTGTAAGGACTGTTGCAGAAAGTAATATACTGTATTAGAATCCTAATCGGAACGATAAAATAAAGTTTCAACTTTAGATGACGGCATAGACTAACATCCAACATCACTACCGGAAACAGCTTCCAGTTATGAACCTTTCCTAACGCCCCCTGATAGTATGATAACATTTATCAACTGAACCATTTTGTGTTTCTGTTTATTTTCTTTTAAATTAGAAATAGGAATTACATTATTTTCTGTTTATGTATTCTAGTGTTGATATTTATAATAAAAAACAAACGACTTTAGTAAAAAAAATATATAAAACATGTATTCAGCAATATAAATATCATGATTATCGTATATTTTCAGAATTCCTAGAAGTGTCTCCTTGTTTCTCTGATTACTTAGCCGGTGATGACAGCAAAAAATGTATCTTGGGCATACAAGCAGTGATGGAATTCATTCCTACTTTAGAAGCAGAGGGTCGCTTAGCTTCGTTTTGCTGGTGAGTATGCTCAATAGTCGTTCGTGGGCGTCCACATTCATGTGTGAGAGAATGAAAAATTAATTTCGACTTAATTATCATGAATTGTCTACAGTGAACTATGAGTGAAAGAACGATTTAGTAATTTCAAAATTCAAACTTCTCATCTCAAGAAAGGTGAGAAACCTCCATAAAGATTCCTCATCTGGAGGCGAAGGTTTCAGCAGCAGGTATCAAAGATAATAAAATTTATATTGCAATTTCAATGTTAGATCCGATCCTAATCAATCGTAAACTATATTTATCCTTTCATTGTTAATTTATAGCAAGCTGAATTGAATTACTGCACTGAAACAAAGAACAAAATTGTGTACATTATTTGTAATGAAACACTTAGTGTTGCCAAATACTATAAAAAGGCAATACGATAAAATTCACAAAGCATTGAGAGTAAACTGAGGGAAGAAAAATTAAAAAGTATGAAGAATTCACTTCAAAGTCAAACACAAACATTTTCAAAAATTATGATAGACAATGAATGAGCAGTGAGAGCCAGTTATGAAATCAGCTATTTATTGGCGAAATATTCCTGACCTTTTAGTGACAGTTCCTTGGTTAACACGTTCATTGCCAATCACGCGATATCACGCGATGCGAGCTCTCACCAAACGACCGATCACGCGTTATCGCGTGGGCGTCGTTAACTAAATAAAAAATACAAAAAATTTGCCCACCACACGAAATTCCAATTTTCAGCTTGGCAATGAAAGTGTTAAGGAGTGTACGATAAAACCAGCCAAAAGTATGTCCCCAAAATGTGCAAGTATTTCGTGATATTTCTTTTGTCCAGAGATACTGTGATCGAAGGAATAACTTAAATGGCAGATTTCCAGATTTTCTTGCAACTGCATGACCAGTTGCAAGAAAATCTGGAAACACGGAGTGCTTTTCAATTGCACTTGATGAAGGTTTCGATATTCATGATGTGGCTCAAGTTGCTCTGTTTCTTCAGTTTTGCGACGACAATATGAATATTATCGAAGAGTTCTTGGAAATGATTTCCATCCATGGAACCACTACAGGGGAAGAAGTTTTTGATGCCATGTATGAAGCATTTTGGAAAAATACCAACTTCCTCTGAACAGTCTCATAGCTGTGACATCCCATAGTGCTCCAGCAATGACAGTCAAAAATAAAGGTTTGTATCAAGCAAAGTTAAAGGAAATGTATCAAGACATTCCAAAAGTGCAATCTTTCCACTGCATTATTTTTCAGCAGGTACTGTACTTCAAAGTATTGGAAAAGAGCAGCATACTCAGACCTGTGACAAATACTGTGAACTTCATCCGATCAAGAGGCCTAAATCACCACCAGTTTGCACAATTTCTTAAAGACTTGGAGAATGAATTTGAAAGGCTACTTTATTACACAGAGATTCGTTGGTTATCGTTTCATAAATTTCTGAAAGTTTTTTTTTTAATTTTAGAGGAGATCATATTGTTCTTAGAAATGAAAAACCATGATGTTGCATTTCTTAATGATCAGACATGGGTACAAGATCTAGTATTCTTAGTTGATATTACAGGACACTTGAATGATGTAAATGTCAGACTTCAGAGAAAGATCAATTAATAATCCACATGCATGATGCACTGGCAAATTTTAGATGTAAACTAGTTTTGTTTCGAAATCATTTAGTCGAAACTTTTTTGCGACCCACATGACAAATGAGAGTGAGAATTTTGCGACCTTTTATGGCAAATGGCTCATGGTCCAATTTGAGTTTGATACTCCTAGATTAGTGGAACTTCGCTTAGATTTTTTCCCCTACGTTTCGCCACGTTAGGCGACAGTCATCCCAAGCAAATAGGATTTTTTTCCTTAAAACTGGGGTTATAATCCCACAGCCTAAAAAAATCGCAGTAGAACTCACATTACTCAAACAATTATATACACTCTTAGGATTTAGAAGCAGGTGGTGGTGGCCGAACCTATTTCATATGCTTTTTCCCCTGAAAGTCTTGATTCAACGGAAGCCTTGAGCTCACTCTCAGACTGCTAAAGATGGAGAATGTCTGCCTGCAAATGTTCTGTAAGGTAGTTGGGGTGAAAGGAGATCCACCTACTCCCTTTGGGAAAAAAAGGCGTCAAAATGCTTATTTACTTTTTAAATTATTGATAGATACCAAAAAAATGCATAAAGAGCAGAAATAATTTGATTAAGAATTTTTAGATTGTGCCAAATGGGAAGAGTTTAACATACAACAGTTTTAACATACATGTTTTATACATCGCCGGCCACTTTCATTTCGTACAGTTCCGATCCAATTCAAAATTTTCTAAAATAAAACTCAAATATCTTGGATAAATTTTAAAACATATTTTAAAAAAGGAATTTTTTAACAAATTTTATCATTTACCAGGAATTGAAAGTTTTCGAATTTTAATTTCAAAGATTTTATTAGATTTCAACTTCAGCTGACCTGATGTGTGCAGATGACTAACTTCGCTGATTTTGCAAGACGATACTAAAATAAAATGCAACATATTTTTAATTCGATTACAATATAATATTTTGTTTCCATAAAAGGAAGTTTTTATGCTGTTTAATCTAATAAATTTGCAAGTTTAAAATGGCGTTGTCTTCAGAATTTGTTCTTGCAGTTTTAATGAAATATTTAGCAAAATGAAAAACAAAAAAAAAAAAACTAGTAGAAACTAGTTAGTAACATATAGTAACTCTTGTTAAGAGTTGCTAATCTATTAAAAATAATTAAGTAGTAATTTTAATTTTCAGAATTTCGTGGATGGGACTGACAAAAAATCTCCACTGAGGTATACGATCACATATAAAAGCAATTAGTATTTTTTTTTTTCAGAGAAAGCATAATTTAAGAATTTTGCATTTAAAACAAATTGTTTTGAGCTTTTGTATGTCTAATTTTTAAAAAGTAACTTTTTTTAAGAAAAATCCTTCGCTTAAATACTTTATGTTAATTTCTCAGATATAATTCAGCCTAACGTTAAAATTTTATCAGAAATTTAGACATTACGAATATCATACACATTTCCATTTTATAAATAAATGTCTTAAAAATTACCAACAGTTATTTTATCTGCAATGCACACTTCATGTTTCCAAAATGACTGTTAAGGGCAAGTGAAATGTGCGAAATTTTGTTTTTTTTTTTTCGATTACGGAATTTTTTTTTTTTTTAAAAAAAAAAAGGAAAATCAGCTTAGTGAATTTTTTTAACTCACCGCTTATTTAGAAAATAAATTTCATTGAACTGGGTTAGATTCCTATGACTATTAAAAATATCTTTTGAGACTTGGATAATTTGAAGGGAAGCTCTGTTTATACTTCTTTTTTTTTTCTAAATCGAGAATCTTGGAAGTCACATGTATCAGAGAAATGTTCTGGTTGCAGACTGAATTTATTTCTGCTGTGATAAACTAAAATCAAAATGTGAAAGTATTTTAAAACTGATAACTTATTACTGAATTTGCAATATCATAATACTGTTTTGTTCTATTTCAGTGGCTTCATGAGATTGATGCATTGCCTTCATGCTGATATGAAATCTCAATGCGGAGAAAGAACTATTGAAATAGGAAGAAGTGCATTTAATGCACTAAGTCTTAATCTTCCCTACTTGGCTTGTGGAAGCTTCGAACCTGATTCAGAAAAGTGCGAAGGAAAACTACCCGCACCAGGAACAGTGCCTGAAGGTGCCAATTCTAAATCACATTTTTCAAGACTTCTGACTGCAGTTTTTGGAAACTAAATCGATTTCTCGCATACTGTAATCTTGTGATGTTAGCTCATAATGGTTGTACTGAAACACATGCAGAAAATACGATTATTTTAAAGGCTGTAACAGCATATTATAGTACCATAATAATATTGTTACTTTAAAATGTATTTTTTTAACAAATAAATACTTTGTTTAGATTTTTGTTAGCAAATCATTTAGATTTATTAATTCATTTCACTACACAATTTGAAAATAAATATGTACACACAAGAATCTTTATATGTGTAAATACAAAACAGCCTTTAGAGCTCCTTTCCAGATTTTTTTGAAATGCCTACTTTTGAAAAAACTGCTTTTGTAATCAATATGAGATGTGTAGCTCCCATTTGCCAAAGACGTCTGCATAGAAGTTTTGTTTCGGCAAAACGAGTGTCGTGAACATTGACATAAGAAATGCCCAAATGACAAGTGTTAGCTTACTCTAAATATGAATTTATTGAGGAAAAACGTGAAAAAGTTTATAAAAATTATAAAAGGTTAAAAATATGAATATTATATTTAGAAATTTCACACCTAGGTTTTATTTTCTTCAAAATCATACGCAAAGCATCAAAGTATTGAAGAGTAATGGTGACAAGAAAAATCACCTTTGAAAATTTCACGCTTAATGCTAATATCTCCGAATTATTAACTGTTAAAGTTGTTTTCCATTATTCCATAGCAGATTGAAAGATGTTATGTTGGTTCAGTCTAAATTGCATATTTTGTACATAGTGGTTGAATATTACTTCGTATCTTTTAATTTTTTTTCTGCGCAGTCTCAATAATTCTTGGCTTTAGCTCTTTAAGAACCTCAGCAATAGTTTTGTTGGTTAAATTACATGTTTTTATAAATTTGTTTTTGATTATATCATTTTTCAGCTGTCCTTCTTTAAGATTTTTTAAATTACTAAAAGCAGTTTGTTGACGTTTAAACCTGAATTTCCATGGTGCAGATTGTTTCTACCATTTACTTTTACAATTTGACCAAGCATTAGGTTCTGTTCTCTCACCGACCCTCTTCCTTCTATATATCAATGACCTACTACAGTTGACCTCTAACCCAATACACAGTTTTGAAGATGAAAGCATATTAAATTTATCCCTTTCATTTGATAAGCCCTACTCTATACAACTCACCTCAACCCACAGAACATAAACTACCACTGCCCTTAATTCCGACCGCCAAGTCATCCGCCAATGTGGCTCAGATACTTTGTCAACGTCAACGCTAGTAAAACCCAGTTCTTATTTCTCACAAAAAAGAACCATTTCCCCACAGCATTGTTTTTGATAACACTCAAATTCTCAGACAAGATGAAATTTCTCTTCTTGGAATTACCTTGACATCAAGCCTCTTCTGGCATAAACACATCACAACCATTGCATCCTCAGCTTCCAAAAAACTAGGATTTCTCTTTCGCTCTAGACGCTGCTTCACCTCTAAACAGCTGTTAACACTATACAAGTCACAAATCCG
Organism: Typopeltis vanoorti; assembly: GCF_054136105.1. Taxonomy (NCBI): domain Eukaryota; kingdom Metazoa; phylum Arthropoda; class Arachnida; order Uropygi; family Thelyphonidae; genus Typopeltis; species Typopeltis vanoorti. The sequence goes on from NC_143552.1 coordinate 34,883,365, forward strand.
CCCAGCTCTCGAATACTGCTCTCACATCTGGAGTGGGGCAAAATGCTCCCTCAAAATGCTTGACTCAATACAGCGGAGAGCAATAAGACTAATAAATGACCCATCCCTCACCAACGCACTTCCCCCACTTTCACATAGACGCTTGGTCTCTGCAATCTGTATATTCTGTAAATATTTCCATGGGAAATGTTAATCTGAAACAGCATCAATAATTCCCTCACTCAGTACTAAGCCCATTGGAACACGTACAGCTGCCGCCCAACATCCTTTCACAGTACACCTCAAAACCCACAGAACAAGTTACTTTTCCTCCTCATTCATCCCTGCTACTGCAGTACTGTGGAACAATCTTCACCCAGACGTATTTCCCAAGGAATACAACATACAGGCTTTGAAATCCAATGTAAACAAGTTTCTTCTTTCGCAACTCACCACCCATATGCGGTACTAACTTACTATTGGTTGACCAGCCAACCTCTTGTATATGGGCCCATCATAAAAAAAAAGCTTCATTGTAATGATATAGACTGTGTTTTTTTAAAAAAGCTGATTTGCTTTTGTTTCCTATAAACCTTTACTTGTGATCATTTCTATTTCATTTGCATCTAAGAAGAGTCGTTTTAGCCATATTTATGTAGGGCGTTTAATGTTGGTAGTCTTAGCCCTCATTTATGGAGTTCATTGTTCCAATATCGGCGAATTCTATTCACACCGCATTTCTGTCAAATCAATACATCCTGAGGTATGTCATCAGCTTAATGATCTCTGAGTTGAATTTCAAAGTTAGATACGGCTACCTCCTTGAAGATTTGTTCAATTGTAGCTGTTGATTCATTACCTAACTCTTGCAATTCAAGTCCAGTAAATATTTCCTTTTCGGAAAATAAAATTGTTTTAGTTCATAAGTTATTGTTTTAATGCATATTCTTGGAATTTTTGTTTCCATATCATATACTTTATAAAACCCATTTGTCTGGTATTGATTTGTAAAAACATTTCATTACCTCCCTGTTTTCTTCCACAATCCATTGTTTTTTCCTTTGGTTTCTTCCAAGCCACTTTTAACCAGAGCAGTCTCTAGTCGCCCAGCAAGGCCAGCTCGGCCCTATAGCCCAAGTGTCGCCTGATGATCAAGATACGTAACATTTTATGTAAACCTTGATAACCAGGGCGGCAAATGATCCAGTATGGATTTCTTCTTGCTTTTCACAATTAACATGTGGTGGAACCCTAATAGCCAGGCTACCAGTGTTCTCCGTTTTCACTGTTTTCTTGTTACCATTGCTCTTCAACACTTCTTTGATACTTTTGTGTATAATTTTGAAGAAAACACACTTTTGATATGAAATGTCTAAAAATAAGACTAAAATTCCCATCTACTATACATGGATGACTTGAAATTGTACGAAGCATCAGAGCAGGAAATTGACTTATTACTGAACACAGTCTGCAGAAAATATTGATTTTCTGCAAATTTGAAAAAAATTGCCATTCATCTTCAACATTATGTTTAGTATTTTCCTCTTCTAAATGTTCAAAAAATTGGAGATACTTATTCTCTAGTTTTACGCGTTTCATGTATCGATTAGTACAATCCAGTTTAATGTTACATAACCATTTTCTTAGCAATGAATTAATTTTCATTTCTATGTTGTTTGCAATAGCTAATTATGAGGTTTTAGGTTTACGTAAGAATGTCGATACTAGGAACACTCTTTTTTCCTCCAGTATAATTAGTATAATTTCTTCATCCTAATGAAAGTCATTATAAGAAAACAGTTCGTTTCAATTGCTACCAATCGCAATAGTTGGATATTTTTTTTATCAATTAGACAACAAATTTAACAATGCAAGCTTCCTGAAAAGTGAAACCTCGTTTGCCTTGAGCTTTGATAGAATAATTTGAGGATCCATGATAACATCTGACAAGACATGTCATGAAGAAAATAAAATGCTGGCATTTTATTTTCTTAATAAATGCATTTCAAGATTTTTCGTAGACATTTAGACGACGAATATCACTTAAGAAAGACAAAAATTTGTAAAAAGTGTTAATAATATACTGGCTGAGTTAATCCCCAAAGTAATTTTTTACAAATGAAAATTTTGGATAAAAAATATTTAAAAAATACTTTAACATCAGTATTGGAGATGATTTTTCTCTTATTACTCTTTAAAAAAAAACAGAAAAAACACTTCACAATATTTGCTTGAGAATTCAAATGTCCACTACATAAATTACGAAACTAATTAAAAAAATTTCACAAGTCATAGAAAACAGGTGGTATATATCGATTTCCAGTTAAAATATGCGATTTTGTAAAATTACAAAATCCTACTATGGTGTTAGGGTCAGGGACCACGAGATGGCAGCAATTGTCTGCCGCACTTCGCAGGACGCTGCTTAAAATCATTGATAGTTTGGGCCAGCTATCTCTCTGATTGGCTAAGGGTGAAGAATGGGTGTCTGTCAGTCTCTAAAACATTAGGTCTAAAACGGCCTCGCCCATTCCATTTGGGGTGTTAAATATGTTAGCAGTTTGTTTGTTTCTTTTTTTTATTATTTTTAAATTCTTGCTAATATGCTTGCAAAGTATGAAGGGATAAAAATGCTTTTTACATGGTTGTTGTTAACATTATCATTATTAACTTACTTTTATTACTATACTTGTTATGGTTCTGCACCAGACTGTTTAAAGCAGAAACTAAAACGGATGGAACTATAATTCCATAATAGTTCCATCCGTTAAAACAAGCTAACAATAGATTTCTGGTTATAACATATTTTAGATAACAAATTATCATAAATAAGACAATATTTTTTTAGGAAATAGTGAGAAACACTATTGTCAAATGAGACGTCCTCGTGTAGCACACATAAGCAATATTAATAATTACTATCGCGAAGCAACACAGCAGCAGTTTTCCAGACCTATTAATCAAACTTTCATATGGTGAATGAGGCCTTAAAGAAAACTATAAACCTTAAATTAAACTATAAAGAAAACAAATTTTTGTCTTTCTTATGTGATATTCGTCGTCTGAATGTCTACGCAAAATCTTGAAATGCATTTATCAACATCTGTTAATAATAATGCCTCGCTTTATTAAATTTGACGATATTTTATATGTTCTGTGGGATACAGAACAGATCTCAAGGCTTGTTATAGGAAGGCTACGTGATGATAAGTGATGAGATTAAAGAAAAAGAAAAGAAAGGAGAAAACGAGAAAAGTTGTACACTAACAACATTTTAAGCAGACATACAAATCGACATATTTTTTATTAGAAAATAACTATATGATGGTTGCATATCTTGAAGCATAGGGCCATGCTATACCCAAGAGAAACCGATTACTATATATATATATATATATATATATATATATATATATATATATATATATATATATATATATATATATATATATATCTGTTATATATATATATCTGTTATATATATATATCTGTTATATATATATATATATATAACTATATATATATATATATATATATATATATATAACTATATATATATATATATAACTGTTCAGAAAAAGAATGATGATAGATAGAATGAACTAAGAAGGGAAAAGAGAAAAGGCAAGTTTATTTTGGTATAAAATTTGGCAGAATGATTTCTTAGCAGATTCTCTCTTGTTGTTATAATATAGCGAAAAGCGACCGAATTCTGAATTTTTATATAACGAAACCTGCAGTGAATTCATCACTAAAACACACACGTACTGACCGCACAGTAGTGGCAAAATTGTATTTCTTCATAATCAACCATCAACCCAGACATCAACCACACATCAACCCAGACAAGAAGAAGTCCATAGGATTCCCATATCTTACGTCAAAGGCATCTCCGAATGTTTTTCAAAAATTATGAAGAAATACACTTTTGCTACTACTTACAAACCTATCAACCAAATCTATAACTTGTTACCTTGTCCTAAGGACAAACTCTCACTCTGATGTTACCTGGCGTTCATGAGATCCCATGCTCCTGCAAATTGTCTTACTTTGGACAGACACGTAGATCTGTTCAGAAACGCTTCTCGGAACATCAAGACCACATTCGTCTTTTCAAACCGCAGAAATCTGGTCTCTCCCAACACGGAATTGAAAATCCAAACCATAGGATCCTTTGGGAGAAGTCGAAACTTTTACACAGATCTTTATATAAATATGAACGTTTATATAAAGAAAGTGCCGAAGCCCTACTACACAGACCAAATTTAAACCGCAACTACGTTCTTACTATTCCTAAAGTATGGGAAATTGTCATACAAAATTGTGTAAAATAATCTTTATATATATTTTTATTTATTTATTTATTTTAATTTTTTTTATTCATTTTTTTCCAGTTATATTTAATTTACTTCTATAACACGCTACTGCACGCATATTGAGATTGTAATCATGCCCCCTAACTGCATGTTATTCATAGTATTGTTTGAACTACTGTACTGATGATGTCCCAAGATACTTGGGATGAAATATTTACGAATTAAATAGTCATTAGTGAGGTTAGTATGTGTGTTTTTTAGTGACGAATTCTGAATGTCATTTCATGGAACAACGTCTAAAATGTCTGCAGAAAAGAGAACAGAAACTGAAGTGAGTCTGTGAGATGAGTCATTAATTACTTGAATTGCAGTCGTCTGGAAATTATTGAGAACATTTAAGGAAATTTGTCACGCTTCATCCCAAATACGAGAACAACATTCTAAGGTTAGACGATCTGGGATACGTAAATATTTAGCAGCTGCCACGTGCCATTCTTAGAAGAGCTGGTCTTGCTAAACTTGAATGTTCCACTCAGTCTCATAGGAGATCGTTTGGGTTGAGAAGAGTGGAAATGGATTCCGAGTTCTTAGTGGATGAGGGAGGAGGCGGATATGGATGTGATGTCTTTGTAAAACAGAAAAGTCTAGCCGTGAACGCCAACTCAAGAAGATTGTTCTATTAGTCGTCTCTACAAATTAATGAAATAATATTGTTGGAATGATTATTTGTTCATCTATGCCTATTTCTCGGGGTAAACTTAATATAGATCAGAACAGCAACTAATCTGATATACACTAGGTTAAATAAATATTGAGACATAAATAATGCAATAACCTGTAGGCCCTCGTTTCGCTGTAATCACACTTTCTACCCTTCTGGGCATACCTTTCACCATTTCTAGACAATAAATCAGGTATTTTGGAATATTCTTACTTGAAGTGTGATTTTTGAAAGCACTGGTGGAACATCCACTTACTAAACGTGGATGTTCCACTTCGTCTCATGATCGGGAATTTGTGCTGATTATTCAAGTCCGTACGCTTCCTTTTTATTAAACCATATCGAAATACCGGCTCCAAAATTACATAGTGCATTGTAGTCTGGAAAGAGACTTAAGGACTATTCGTTGAAAGAGCCACGATGTATAATATATTTTTTCATTTGATTTGAAGTAAAAAACAAAAACAGGAAAATTTTATTTTATATATTTTACTCCTTTTGTTATTAATAGAAGGATTTAATAAACTTCTCAGAATGAATTAGTAATAGAGATCACTTCCATAAATATTCTTAATGATAATTTATAGATATTGGAAATAGATATTAGAAATATAGATATTGGAAATATTTCCAATATCTATATTTCCAATAATATAGATATTGGAAATTCTACAGATGTGTCCAAATAATTGCAGCTTTCGTTTTATAATCTTCTGCATTAGATTCTCCTTTGGTTGTATCTTCCGATAGAGCTCTTCATTGGTGATTTTCTGTACCCATCTTATTCTTAGAATCTTCCTATAACAAGTTCTTTCAAATGCCAAAATTCTTTTTCTTGATTACTTATTTATTACCCACGTTTCATATCCGTACAGTACACCGCTAAAGATGCATGTTTCCAGCACCCTTAGTTTTGTTTGCAGGCTGATCATTTTACTTTTCCAGATGTTATCCATGGCCTTCAGATTTGTTCTTCCCTTTGCAATCCTGATCTTTATTTCTTTTTTACAGTCCAAATCATATGTTATTTTACTTCCCAAATATGTGAATTGTTCTCTTTTTCTATATCAATTCCTCATTTCAGTATGTTTGTAATTCTCTTTCGTCTTCTTCAATAATAACAATGTCATTTGCAAATCTCAGATTGTTAATTCTCATCCCCATGTACCGATATTCCTTTTGAATCTTCCTTCAGTTTGTCCATTGCCCTTTCTAAATGTGCGATGAAAATGCTTGGTGATATTAGGTCCCCCCCCCCTGTCTAGTGCCTCTGCTTTTTCTAAACCATTTCCCCAAATCATCATCTATTTTAACTGCTGCAATTGCATTCTGATAAACATCTTTTATTAACTTATTACCGGTTATTTATAGCCTAACTGATTCTGAAAATAAACTGAAGATATAAAATGAAAATTATTCAAATATATGCACCAACAACAAGCCAGTAAGACAACAAAATAGAAGAATTTATAAAAATCTGGAGGACCTCATCCACAATGAAAATCAAATACACAATAACTTCCAACAAGGAAATTTGGATTAGGAGACAGAAATGAACGTGGAGAAAGATTACTCGAATTCGCAGCCACCTTCTTTAAGAAAACATCTTAACAAAGATGAATATGGAAAGGACCGAATGATATAACAAAAATGAAATACATACATCCTACTGAACACAGGAAGTGACCACCATAGAATGCTAAGAGGAAGAATAACTATGAACACAAGAGTAGAAAGGAGACAACTTATACAAAAGAAAACAGATGACTCTATAACAAATGAAATGCTTGAACAAAATAGGAAAATATATAAAACGGAAATAAATAAAAGGATATTGGAAGCAAAAAAGAAAAAGATTTAAATACTCTAAACCAAGATGTTATAGATTTCATCATAAACAGCTTAAATATGATAAAAAGAACTAGAGAAAAACAGAAGAAACCAGAAAAAGAAACTCTGAACTCGATCGAAAAAAAGAAACTTGAAGCAAAACTTAAATCAGATAGAAAAGGCGAAGGTAAACTAAACCATCAAAAAAGAGAATAATAAAAAAAAAAGAGAATATAACTATGAAACTAAAAGAAACTATTGAAAAAAGTAAAGCATCAAAACCACTATGAGAATATTACGTGAAAGAAAAGCAGAAATAATCAATATTATAGACAAGAACGGTAAATTGATTCAGAAGACAAAAAATCATAGATAGAATCGAAGAATTCTATAGTAATTTATAAAGCTGTAAACATCCCAATCAGGACATTGAAATCCACTATGACGTGGAAGCACCATCAATATTGATTTAAGAAATAGAAAAAGCTTTAAAAGAAATACCAAATAATAAAAGCCTGGGACCAGATAAAATTCAGCAGATATGATAAGACATGGAGGAAAAGAATTAGTAAAAAAATGTTCAAATAGTTTTTAAGAAATGCTTGACAGAATCTAAAATCCCAAATGACTAGAACAAAGCAGAAACAGTTTTAATTATACAAAAAAGGGGTTCATAAAAAAAAAGGGGTTCATACATATCTAAAAAAACTACAGACCAACCAGCTTGCTTTCACATATGTATAAACTACTTACCAAAATACTAACCAATAGGATTAAAAACAAATTAGAGTTCTCACAAAACAAAAGACCAAGCAGGATTCCGAAGTGGATATTCATCTAATGTCCATCTCCAAACTATTAATCAGATAATAGAAAACAAATGAATACAATATACCACTTTGTATGGCATGCATCGATTATGAAAAAGCATTTTATACAATAGAAAGAACAGCAATAATAGAGACACTAAATAACCAAGGTATTGGAAAACCCTATGTTCAACTAATACGGCATATATACCAGAATGCAACAAGTAATATATAATTAAATAATCTAATAGCAAAAATTAAATCTACAGAAGAATAAGACAACAAAGTCATACACAAGGTGATAAAATGTTACCAATAATATTCAATGCTTGCCTACAAAAAATATAAATTGGGAAAAAAGTATCAGAATAAATGGTCAATATCCAAGCGATTTAAGATTTGCAGATGACATTGTTTTCTTTTCAAAAACACCTGAAGAGCGAAAAGAAATGATTAAAGAATTAAGCACAGAAAACAAGTCTTGTTTCAACATCAATACTGATAAAACTAAAATAATGTACAACAAAAATACGAACCACAACTAAAAGATAACAATAAATGACAAAGAAATAGAATATGTAACTAATATCTAGGTCAAATAATTAAACAGATAGAAATGGGAACATTACACAAAACAGAGGATAAACCAAGAATGGAAACAATTTAGAAAAAAATACAATACAATTTTTAAAGAAACATGCCTAATCTGTCTAAAAAGAAAAGCATATGAGCGATGCATCATACCAGCGATGACATATGGAGCAGAAACTTAGAGCATCACAAGAAAACTGAAAACAAATTAGGAGCTGCACAGAGAAACGTGGAAAGATCAACGTTAAACATGAAAAGAATAGATAAAGTAAAAAAAAACATAGAGATCGAAAAAAAAAGGAAAGGATTAAAAGACATCATTAAAGAAATAAAAATGAAATAAATGGAGATTGGCAGGACACATCGCAAGAAAGGCAAATCGCACCACTGGACAAACGTCTGTACAGAATGGTAAGCGAGAAAAGGTTCAGGAAGACCTGGCAGGCAATCAGCATGGCGGAGAGATGAAATACATCATTCAGTGGGAAAAGACTGGAAATTATGAATCAGAGACCGGAAAATTGTGGGAAAATATGCAGGAGATCATCGTCCAGCAGTGGACGGATAAGGAGCGATGATGATGATGATGATGATGATGATATTAACTAGCCCTTAACCTCCTTTTGAAGGAGAGGAGGGGAGCGCAGGGGGAAGAACATGAAGTTCGTCGAGATGATTTGTTCCACATAAAAGAGACATCTGTTTTGCGAAACACATTGTCAGTGATATAATACTTCACCAATATTAACAAGTTTCAAGAATAGTTCTTAAAGCTTAGTTTCCTGAATACAATTTCTACAGTGAGTTCATGACATTGTCATCCAAAGCATTGTCGGCTATAATTAAGAATCGAATTATGATACAGACAGAAGAACAATATGCCAAGCCTTTTCACAGAAAATTAGCATCATGATTATGATGAAATTTGCTGTTCTCGGAATCAAAAGCTGCTTGAAAAGAAGGCAAAAAATGGGATGAGCATTCATAGAGGTAGCAGAGTTTTGCTTATAACTTAACCTTCGCACTTTTTTCGTGCCTCTTACTAATTCCCCTTTTATCCCTTTTAAGTTGATCCTTTCTTGCTGCACAACGCCTCAGGGGATTAGAAATGTGCGGTGATTAAGTGATGACATCCCATATAAACTGGACTGGAGCGTTAGCAGAAGCATACGCAAGTTTGAAGTCGTTGATTTCTTGAACTGTGTTTGCAAGATGAAGTGCTTTTTTGCTATTGTACTTATTGTAGCATCTGGTGAGTTTTCGCTTTATTTCTGCTTGGTGTTCTGAGTAATACTCTAAAATAAGCATATTTAAGTAGGCGATTCAAAAAAGATTGAAATAATTTCGGAAATAATAACAGTACGTTATTGACTTGGGTGTTTAGTAGAAATACGCGTATCGAAACAAATAAAATTCACAATTAACTTTGTGGAAGATTGAAATAAAATTAAAAAGAACGATAATTAGTTGAAAGTATCCAACTATCAATTACAGCGAAACTGAAACTTAAGCTAAATTTTAGAATAAAATGATTATGCTTCTCAGAGGTTTATGTATCAATCGCTGGAAATTAACGTTTAACTTGTCTGAGAGTCCGTGATAACGATCTAATAAACAGTAAGTACTAAATCTAAATCATATTTTCTCACGAGTCTTTAAAATTTATTGATTGTAACATCTACTGGTCCGCCCAAGAAACGTTTTTGTTTTCGTTTAGATATAAATAACAGGGACTGCCAGATAAGTCACAGTCCTCGGTGTTTATCTAAAGTGAAATGACTTCCTTATTGTTAAGGAGCCTCTTTGATTAAAAGTTCCGGTTTTATTTTATTCCATAATTTCCTTAAACTACAAATAATAAGTAGCCCTTTAATTTATAGAATAAATTCTCAATAAAACCACCTTTGTTTTGAACCTAATGGTTTTTCCAAGACTCCCAGATTACCACTAGATGCGTATTTTTGTGAGTATATATCAATTTGGTTCTTGATAACTAGGAAATAGGTGAAAAAGAACAACGTAGTCAAAAATATTGTTTTATGTGACTCCCACTCAAGAAAGTTTTCCTATTTATTGTCGTAAACCTATATTACTCTAGTGGGCTAAAGATTTTTTAGTGCTTGCATATATTTTTGTTTATTACCTAATTTTGGAAGTCGTCATCCAAACATGATACTCTTTCAAGCCAAACATGTGACTCCTTAACAAGATACCAAAGATGATGCTCTTTCAAGCCACCTCAAGCCTCCAAGAAACGGAGCAGTAGTCTCACATGGGAAGATAAAATTCATCTTCCGTCTAAAGACAAAACAGACGACTATGATCACTGTGCGATTCTGACTCCTTGACTAGTAGTTGGAGATCGGACATACTAAACAGTTTGCCGGTCAGACTGGCCATATAATTTCAGAGTTTCAGAGTTGTCGGTTAGCAGATAAATTTTTTTTTAAGACTAATCAGACTTAAGAATTCCTTACAGATTGTCTGTTTTGAGGAACTGAAAACCAAGAAAAACACATTGCCACCTGCATTAAATTGAAATTAAATTGAGTGAGTCACATTCATTGGAAAAATTCTTATAATTGTTACGCTTCTACTAAAATGGATTCCAATCTGGACCCTCTGGCTTCATTATAGCAACTTAAGAGCCCTACATGGTCAGAATAAAGCGACAATGACGTCGCTGAATGAGAAAACATGAGATAATTAAGGAGAAAACTTTATTTTCTCTTATTAATTTGACTAATGTTCAAGTATTATTTAAGTTCAATTTTTTAAGGGATTTGTAGAAAAAGAATTCTTTAAAAGCATATTCCAGAATAATCTAATTTCTGATATTCATAACTAGGGTTCCTTCAGTAAGTCGAGGCTTATCATTTTCTCATGAAAATGATTTGAATTACCAGATGAATGCCAATTACCAGAATAACTGATTCAAGACCTCTTTCTTGTATAAAGAAAATGTTGAAAATGTCAGACTTCGCATGACTAGCTTGCCAACACGTCGGTCCTTGATAAGACAAACTTCCTCATAACTGCGTGCCTTGTCAGAGGACAGATAAGCACTTGAAATGAAAGTATTTCACAATAGAAAAGCTGGGACATGTACTCAAGCCCATTTCCCCTTATTTTGAACATTCAACAGATCTTTGAAACGGGCATCACACTGAAATGTACATCAATATTCCAATAAAGATAATTTATTTACTGCAGAAGAAGTCACCAGTTATTCATTGCAATACTGGTTGATTTCTAAGATTCATTAATTTAGATGAATCCATTGGCACGTCCTTGATTAAGGCAGATGTCTTTCAACGTTACCTACATCTTCCACAATAATGCTTTCTTCTTTCATAATGTCGTTTTTTAGTTGTCATTTTGGATTCCGTACAGTACATAAACATATGTGTGCACATTCTTTTAACAGATCAGCAAATTAGTATCTGAACGATTTGGACACAATTAGCAAAACGTGTGTCAGTTCTTTCTGATCCGGAGTCAGTTTTTTTGGCGATGGCTATTTGACCTTTGGTCTAAGAAAGTATTTGATATGATTCAAATGCCTCTCTTTTGAAATAACGTATTTTGAAATCCTCTTGAAATAACCTAAATAAAAATTTCTAGTGAAAAAGTGAAATGTTCAGAGGATATTATGATTCGATAAGTTATCATGAACATAATATTTTAATCAGACTGTTGTACATCTCGTTAAGTTTTGGATGCCATACAGTTTTGTCCATGTAATATCAAACAATGTAGCTTATATTTATCTGGGCATTTTTTCATAACACAACACCACACTTGATTATATTTCAAATTATCATAATTTCGAAACTTTGATAAAAAATTAATGTGTATCATTAGCAGCTAAATTAGAACACATCTCAGAATGGAAAGATATATCAAGAGAAGTACGTCAAGGAATATATATATATATGTGTGTGTGTGTGTGTGTGTGTGTGTGTGTGTAGAAAGTATATTACCTTGGGTATGATAAATGTTAAAAATACCAAGCAATTTTAAACCTGGTTTTACTCCATTTCCCAAGTAAGCAAACAGGCAAACAAGTCAAGTTTGCGCCTGCAAGTGATGCAAGTCTAGCTGATCCTACAGGTAGTGCAAGACCAAGGCAACTCGTGGTAAAGGTGGCATAAGCTCTGATCACTAATCTTAATATTTACCCTTAATGCCAAAACACATCTCCAAGAAGGGGATGTATGATGTTTCGTATTAAAGGCAAGGGGCCACTACCCTTGTCACTACCCTACCATAATGTCTTTAACATATATATATATGTTAAAGACATTATGGGTGGTGACCGGTTGAAATTTACATCTATATCTCCTCCAGATATTTTTATTAAAAATAATAACACCTTGTTGCAACTTCTATAGGTAAAGTTGATAAGGCTCTGTATTACTAAAACCTTGGTATTTAGTGTCTAGCTACTCACTGAGGAGACCTAAAAAAAGGTTGAAACCGGTCTGGGTAGTGACCCTACCCATAATGTATTGCAGTATACATCTCTTAGTGAGATGTGCTTGACATTATGGAAAATACTAAGAATAGTGATCAGAGCTTTTCCCACCTTTACTATGAGTTGCACCACCTTTAGACTTGAACTACGTTCAAGCGCAAACTTAACTGTTTGCTTACTTTGGAATAGGAGTAAAATAACGAAGTTTATAAAATTACTTAGTAACCCTAATATACATTACCCAAGGTAAAAAAACTAATATATATATATATATATATATATATGTGAAGATGGGTACACTACTATTTGCAGATGATGATTTACAAAGATCATTAGAATCATTAAATGATATCTCAAAACAATATAATATGACAATATCTAAAGAAAAACAAAAATAATGTCATTCAAATGAAAAAAAAAAACCCAATAAGAACTAAAATTGTGATAGATAATAAAATATTAGATCAACAAATAAATACTTTCAGATACTTGGGATGTGATTTATCATAAGAAGAAGAAAAAGACATAGACCCCAAAATAACAACTTTGTCAAAGTAAATGCCATAATAAACAGTATATTTAAGCCATCCCTGGTACAAAAACACACTAGAATCAGACTACATAATGTCTTGTCAAAACCAACTTTACTATACGGAAGTGAAACATGGACCATAAAAAGGAAAGATGAAAAACGAATTCAAACAGCAGAAATGAAGTTTCTCAGAAAAACAGCAGCTGGATATACCAAGTGGGATCATAAAACAAATGAAGAAATTTTACAATGACTGAAAATAAAACCAATTAATTACTACATAAGACAGTATAAACAAAAATGACTAGAACATTTAAATCGAATGGACAACAGCAGACTTCCAAAAATATTATACAGAAACAAAATAAGTGGAAAAAGAAGAATCGGATGATCAAGAAAGATCATCTGATCAAGAAAGAAAGATATGAGACCGAAACAGGCCACTTGGCCTAAAATCCATGTTAGGAGGAAGAAGAAAATGTGGTAAATTAATCCTATAATACGGTAAAACTACGGTAGTCGGAAGAGCTATGATGTTAATTTAATCGTGTCAGCCTAGCGTAAATTTATCTTAAGTAGTAGTTCGACCGTTTATAAATTTAGACGTATAAAGGCTAATTATTATCAACTACAGAAGCTAAAATTTATTTTATTTATTTTCAGGTGGATACCAAGTTTCAGCACAATCATGCCATTGGAGAGAACTGGATTTATGCACCGCTAGCATGATGTTAGGTGCTCAAGGAAACAACCTCATTCCAGTGGACAAAGAAGGAGTGGTATCGTTCTGCGAGTAAGTGAAATTAAGTTCATTATACGACAAGTGGTTTTGGTTGGTTCAAACTGAAATTATCCCAAAGCGTCGGAGACTTTGAAGCCAGTTTGTTTCATCTGATAAGCGTATGTTTTCCATTGCTGTTTTTCTTGCTTTGTCAAAAGAAAAATCCTGTAGTCTTCATATCGAACCGACTAATTCACTTTCAGTTGAAAAGTCCATTTGTAGTTTAGTTGCATCCTAGAAGGAACTCACATTTTCCCAACAGAATGACACTTCCACTTCTACCTCCAAAAAAGGCAAAAAAGAGACTGTGTCGCGCACATGCTCAATATATTTATGATCTTCTTTCTTATTTGTTACTTTCTTTTAGAATCTCGCTCGTGTAATCGGAGCGTCGATTATAAGAAAGCTTACTACGTTAATGTTGATATCACTTTATCCGAGAAGAAGCAGTTTCTTTGATTATTTCCACCTGATTTATTTCACTAATAAAAATTAAGGATTCATCTAATAAAATCTTTGTCCAGCTAATAAGCAATACTGAAAAAAGTAATTATTGTTTGTTATTCAGTCGTAAAGAAAACATCCCTTAACTGCAACAAGTAAAACAGAGACCTTGCATTCGAAAACTATCTGCGTTCTTCAATCACTGACACAAACTAGAATGTGATAATTTGCAGGCTCGAGCTATCCTGATCCTGATCCTGATTTTTACTTTCAGTCGTTTTTGACTATAGGTGACTTTGTAGGCATTGCCCGCAAAGTGTTCTTGGTGAAATTGGTGAAAATTTGTTTACGGGGTAGTTCACCATTGCTTTTCCCAAAACCCACCACTTTTATCCGGGCACGGGACGGCATACGGCTGGGACGTATTCATGACTGTAGTCTATGTGTTTTCACGGGACCGGTTTGCCTGTTCTGGGGGACGAAATACCCGAGTTTCCGGGTGAAAAAAAAAACCCTACCGCCGTATGCGACCGGCTAACTCACCTTTAGTCGAAAGAGACCAGATAAAGGTTTCTCACGTCACTGACGGTAATCTAACCCAGGTCTTTCCGACCAAAGAGCTTCGTCTGTACTGACTGAGCTACGAAGGCTCCGCCACGAGCGGTGCTTTTCTAATTTTAAAGATCTAAAAAAGAAAGGATTAAAAAGTATTCGGAAAAAATATGATAGATTGCAAAAAGCATAAAGTAGACTCTACTTTAACTTTTTAAACTTTAATAGTTTGTAAATAAATTCATTTTAAGGTGTTCTTTTTAAATAAAGACTTCGTTACTTTCGATATACAGAACTCGTCTCAAGGCCTCTTTCTCGTGTAATTGATGTGTCCTGTTAGACAAGATTTTTCTTCAACTCTTTATTTTTATTTTCTTTTAACAACGAATACAGCCAGGCATAATATTTTTGCGTCTTCTCTTTGTTATGAGTCGGCATGTTAATCTTGTCTGTTTACCATCCATTACCAAACGATTGCGTAATATATGCCATTATGAATCTTAAGAAGACAGTTCAATGTCATTAAGGTGCGTTGTGCAAAAGGAAGAACCATCCATTAGATTCTGTTTTGTATTTCCTCTTGTATGCATATTATAACTCCCAGGGACTTTCTTTATTCTTTTGATATTTCCACTTCGTAATAAAATTTTGTTTATTCCTCTCATTTTAAATATGAAATGAAACATAATTATATGAACTTTTAGACAATATAATATGTGTATAATATAATAATAATAATAATATATAATAATTTTAGAAAATAAAATATAATATATATAAAATATAATTGCAAGTGACGAAACACACATTAGCGAAAACATCTCAATACACTACTCTTACAAAACTCAGCATACTATTTTCAGACTCATATTGTTATGAGTCTCAAACCATTTCCATGCGTCTTGAAAATATGCTATTCACAAAGGGACATTTCCTTTCTAATATTATGTATGAAAGGGTAGTTATAATAATAAAAGAGAAATGGATTTTTTCCAAATAATGCATCAATGTGTAATAGCTGTTGTACTTTTTGTATGTTTTTTGATTACTCATAATTGCGCATATATTATGCTTTATATAAACACTTCCCTCAAATATTCATTAAAGAAAAATGTGTAGTTAATCAAGCACAGAAATTTGGGTATGTAATAATTCTGAACAGTTTGATTTTAACATATCAAACTCATTAACGTCTGATTTATTTTTCGATGTTTTTGGAGATGCACCATCACAAAGAGTGAATATTCTTATTTTAGGAATATTTTTTATTTCATTCATAGACTTGGTGATTAAATGAGTCTTGGTATAGAAAACATGTTCATCTTTAAGAATGTATTTTTAAGAAAAAGGTTTTCATGTTAACGAATTATTTTTCAGAGCTTATAATGAAATGACAGAGTGCTTTAATAATTACACTTCGAAATATCTGACTCCGTTGCAAAAAGAATTGGTTGACATAATAGATGACTTACCAAGGCAGAATATGCAAGAGTTTTGCACACCAGGATCGGAATCACAGATTGGTAAGTTACAGATCAACCCATCAATTCCAATTTATCTGTTTAACCTTCAATTACAACTTTTGGTCAAAATTACCTATTAATAACTGCTTAAGGAGAAACAATTTGTTTCATACTAGTTTCCGAATTCTTGTTCCTCCATTTTTTCGAAACAAACTAATATGTGGAATGGGAAATATGCGAAATCCTGGAAGAAAATGAAATACCAAACTAACTCCTTAGAGCCGTATTTAATATATATCAAGATAATAAAATATCTGTGAAGTACAATAATTTAACATCAATCTGGAAACCAATGAATAGAGTAGTAGGTCAGGGTTGCCCTCTCCCACCGGTTTTATTTAATATATACATCGATAAAGTCATAAAAGAATGGAAGATAACTAATGAAGGAGGATTCAAGATAAACCTTAACACCAGATTAGCTACTCTTCTTTTTACTGATGACCAAATAATCCTTGGAAACAATGAAGATGAACTACAAAAAGCATTATGCAGTCTAAAAAATCTGATAAAAAATATGATATGGAAATATCAACAGACAAAACAAAAGTCATGGTCTTCAAAGGTGCTAATCCAATAAGAAGCAAAATAATAATAAATAACAACATAATAGAGCAAGTAAATACATTCAAATAATTAGGATGCACAATGGCAAATGAAAATGAAGCCGATATAGAACCGAAGCTATCAAACTTTTTTTAAAAGTAACAGGCATTATAAATAAAATGTTTAAATCCAATTATGCACAAAAACACACATGAATAAGAATCTACAATACAGTAGTTAAACTTACCTTACTTTATGGCAGTGAAATAATAAAAAAAAGCAGATGAAAGAAGAACTGAATCACCCGAAATGAAATTTCTGCGCAGATGAGTCACAACAATGGACAAAATGAAAGGCAGCGGAATCAGAAATAAACTTGGAATTACAAAATCCCTTAATGAAATAGTTATTTGCTATAGAGAAAAATGGAAAGAACATACTAAGAATGAATAGAAGCAGAATACATAAACACATTCTAAATTACCACCCAAAAGGTACCCGATGCAGAGGAAGACCTTTGAAAAGATGGAATTCAGTACGGAACAGGTCACTTGGCCTATAAGCCTGGAAAAGAAGAAGAAGAAGAAGAAGAAGAAGAAGAAGAACTGATATGCAAAGATTCCACAATGTCGGTTGATACCAATCAATCGACATTGTCGAAGTTTTGCAAAAACGAACCAATTGAGAACAATACCACCAGTTATGATGAAACGTTGGCGATAGCAATTTATAAGGTTATACTACCCATCTCAGAATCCTAATGAAACCATAAAATAAAGAGGTAGGACTTTAGTCGCGCATACAGACCGAAATCGGATGCCATTTTGATGAACATAACCACCCCTGTCGTTATGAAAAGTTAAGAATTTATCAACTGAACTATCCTGTATTTTAAAAATATAATAAACAGGAATTGAATTATATTCATTTGTCGGTCGCGAATTCTAGTGATGAGTACTTTATAATAACAAACAAACGAGCTT
Organism: Typopeltis vanoorti; assembly: GCF_054136105.1. Taxonomy (NCBI): domain Eukaryota; kingdom Metazoa; phylum Arthropoda; class Arachnida; order Uropygi; family Thelyphonidae; genus Typopeltis; species Typopeltis vanoorti. The sequence goes on from NC_143552.1 coordinate 34,901,449, forward strand.
AATAAAAAGAAAATAAGTGTTTCAGAAATATAGGAATCGTTATTTTTTTTTCTTTTCAGAATTTCTAGAAGTGTCTCCTTGTTTAGATGAGTACCTATCCACCTATGACAACAAAAAATGTATCTTGGACATGCAAGCAGTAATGGAATTCATTCCAAGTATGAAACCAGGAAGTCGCTTAGCTTCTTTGTGCTGGTGAGTATACTCAATATCCGTTGGTAGGGTGCGCATCCCTGTGTGAGGGAGTCGAAATTTATTATGGACTTAATTAACATAAATTAAGTAACATAATATAAATTTGAACTTAAGATAAACTACTACAGCCGGATTACCTGCATAAGAAATATAATGATGAAATAAGGATTTCACTAATAATACCGTCTTTTATTCACTGTGGGGAGTAATTACATGATTGATCCCCCTCCCCCGTAGACTAGACTCTTGAGCGATCTTTTTCTTCATCCAGAAAGTCACAAATAACGACTGCATTTCACATACTTACAATTTACGATAATTTACGTCCTACTTACAATTATACGATTACATGCGTATAATTGTAAGTAGGACGAGAACGTGTGATAGCTATTTAATTCTCATTTTTTCTTTCATCTACACTTAGCGGATAATGAATTTTATAACGAAAATTTTATTTCATCACTCTCATGTACTGCGACGTTAAAATTCAGAGAGAGAGAGAGAATAGCGTATTGATTTCAAAAAAAAAAAAGAATGAAAAGATGTCACAATATTTTATTTTAATATTTCAAAATTTTATTTCATACTTATAACCATGTTCAAAATCATCTGAACAATGATCAGAAAAAACACTATTACGAGTTCGATTCTAGTTTTCGTTTTTGAACTGTTCCTGGATTAATCGATTTTCTGCACCACGCAAAGCTTTTCATTTTGGAAACTCTGGTTTTTAACTTCACAACTCAAAAATCACAGAGTTATTATTTTAGAAATTAATTTATCTCAGGTAGGGCTTAGGACCAAAAGGTAGCCGCGTTTATCTACTATACTTTCTCCCAGAAAGTCTTGATTTAATGAAAGCCTTAGGCTCAATAACAAAGCTCGCTAGATGGTAGAGTCCGTCTGCCTACCAATCTTCGAAAAGTAATTGGAAAGTGAAAGGAGGTCTTTCTACTTCCTATTGGACTAAAAGACGTAAAACATTTATTTTAACTGGGTAATTCCAAGTTACAAGTAACCACAGAGAAATTATTGTGGAATATGTATCGTTCAGTTGACTACATAGCTATTGTACAAATACATATTAAACATTTAAATCGTTTTGGCAATTCAAGATATTTCTGACATAAACATACTCGAATCCCAATCATAGCTGGCTTAGAATCTGAGAATATATAAATTATCCAGATGATTTATCTAGTTATTTTAAAAAACAAACTAGACAAATGGTAAAAAAGGTAAAATTATAAGAAAGGTCATATTTATTCACTAGAGCAGGGTTTCCGAAGTACTACATCTTAACCCTCTTAATTTATCCATTGTTTAGTTAAGATTTAGTCGTCAAGTGAGTTAGTAATCTATATGTTACGTATATTTGGGTTTGACAAAAGTCTCTTCTGAGGTATACGATTACAGAATAAAAGTAGTTATTATTTTTTTCATAGAAAGTATAATTTAATTTAAAATTAGCATTAAAAATATCCGTTGATTGCACACTTCATGTTAATTTCTCAAATATAATTCTCCATACTATTAAGACTATCAGAAATTTGGACATTGTGAATATCATACGCATTTCCATTTTATAAATTAACTTCTTATAAAACTGCACAGAGAAAACAAATATTCTCTGTGTATTTTTGTGAAGGCAAAAGGATGTTCCAAATATCAACTTTTCTTTCTTCACAGAATTGAACAATTCTCTATTGCTACATTGTTATGTGAGTATATAAACCACTATCAACAGTTCACTTCCCCGCAAAGCACTCTTGATGGGTTTTTCCAAAACGACTATTACATGCGATTGAAATGTGCGAAGTTTTTTTTTTTTTCCAGATTACAGAAAGAGCGTTTTGGGAACTTTTATTTTTGCTGCTCAGGTTACATCTCTTTAGCTTTTCTTTAAAACAAAGAAAGGCAAATCAGTTAAGTGGGTTAGATTCCTATAACTATGAAAAATACCTTTAGAGACGGATAAATTGAGGAGAAGCTCCGTTTATTTTATTTTTTTTTATTTTTCTTTTGAGAAGTCTGGTAGTCACGATGTATCAAAGAAATGCTTTGTTTTGAAACTCTATTTAAACATTTATTTTATTTCATTTATTTTTGCTATGATAAAAGAAAAACAATTTGAACGTGACAAATAACTTACTGAATTTGCAATATCATAATACGTTTTGTTCTATTTCAGTGGCTTCGTGAGATTGATGCATTGCCTTTATGGTGATATGGAAACTCAATGTGGAAAAAAATCTGTTGAAATAGGAATAAGATCACTTAATGCACTAAGTGGTAATCTTCCCTACTTGGTTTGCGGAAGCTATGATCCTGCTTCAAAAAATTGCGAAGGAAAGCTACCCGCACCAGGAACAGTGCCTGAAGGTGCCAATTCTAAATCAGAAATTTCGAGACTTCTGGCTGAAGTTTTAGAAGATTAAATCGTTTTCTCGCATGCTGTAATCTTGTGATAACAAGATTACAGCATGCTTGTTCTGAAACACATGCAGTAAACGCGATTATTTTAAAGGCTGCAACAGCATATTATAGTGCCATGACAATATCATTACTTTAAATGTATTTTGCTTACCAAATAAATAAGTTGTTTAAATTTTTGTTAGTAACTCATTTAGTTTTATTAATTAATTTCACTACACAATTTGAAAATAAGTATGTATATCTATACGAAGCTGTATATGACATACATAACAACTTTAGAGGCCCTTTCTGGGATTTTTTTGGGGGATGCATATTTTTGAAAAAGCTACTTTTGTAATCAATACGAGATGCCCAGCTGCCATTTCACAAAGATTTCTGTGCAGAAGTTGTGTTTTGGCAAAACGGATGTCGTAAAATGCTAACATAAGAAATATCCAGATTACAAGTATTAGTTTAATCTCGATATTAACTTATTGGGGAAAAATTAAAAAACATGAAAAACATTTTACCTATTAAAGAAGAGTCAAGCAGACTACACGTGATGGATATGCTTAATATCCCGAGGAAGTCACTATAATTACCAATGCCAAAGCGCAAGTTATTTTTGCATGTCACTGCTTTATCTTCTTCAACAGTTAGTCACAATTGCAGCAAATTTCTTCCACTTTGGTAGATACCATCAAGATTTTTGAGCTTTGCAGCGGAATTTGTCCAGGTCTTCTTTTGTAGTCTGTTATGCCAGCTGTGTATCGGATCACTGGTATAACCCAGGAGTTCATTGTTCGAATTGTGTTAAATATATTCAGTGTTGTTTTCAGAATACTTCTGATTCTTTTGTTGTAAGCTGCTACTTCTTGATTATCTTTTAAGTGGAGGATATCACTGGCTTCTCATATTCCTAGGTATTTATAGTCATCATTAGTTGAAAAAAAATGCTCGTTTAGTAGATAAGGTGCGCATTTATCAAAATCAGATTCCATTATTTTTAGAGATTTCACATCCAAGTTTTGTTTTCTTTAAAATCATACACAGAGGTATCAAAGAAGTGTTGAAGAGTAATGGTGACATGAAAAATCACCTTTAAAAATTCACGTTTAATGCTAATTCCGAATCATTCATATTGACTATCAAAGTTATTTTTCCTTGCATGTAATTCTTTATGATTGTAGTAAACATCTTAAACGTAGTTGAATGTACCCTATTGTCTTAAATGTAATTGGACGAGAGTTACCTGAAACTTCATTCACGCTTATCCTCAGCTTTCATGAGAAGAAATGTTCACCTGGAATTCATCCAGTTTTGGATTGAGCCTGATTGCAATAAATTACAAAATGGTTCTGCCATTTGACTATGTGAACTCGTTCAGATGATTTAACCAAAATCCATGATTTCCTCTTACCCAGGTGTGGTCCAGTTTTACAATTTTGTAGCTGGGACACTGACCATTTATTTAGTGATAACAACATTTCAGTTTTGATGGTTTTTTCTATATGATTAAATAACCTTAATCCAATAGACATTTTTATTATGTTGAAGTAAGCTATTTCCTGAGTATCGTCCAGAATTCGAATGTTTCTTATGTTTTGTTCTGGAGAATAACTGTGTGCATTTGCATTTCGCTAGAAAGGTTCAAAGAAGTGACGTTGGTTCATTCGAAATTGAATATTTTGTACATATTGCTCGTTTGCTGCTTTTTATCTTTGATTTTGCAGTTGCAATAGTTCTTTCTTTGATTCTTCAGTAACTTCAGCAAAATATGTTCTTGGTCAAATTATATGTTTTTGTAAATTTGTTTTTGAAGAAATTATTTTTCAGCTGCTCTTCTTTAAGATTCACTAAGTTGTCAAGAACAGCATGCAGTTTGTTGACTTTTCATTCAATCCGGAATTTCCATTGTGCAGATTACGTCTACTATTTACTCTTACAATTTGCAACCAAACTTCATTGTAATGATATAGACTGTGTTTTATAAGAGCTGACTTGCTTTTGTTTCATTGAAGCGTTTCGTTTGACTGTTTCTATTGCATTTGTGTCTATGAGAAGTCATTTTAGCCTATATTTATGTAGAGCTTTTAATGTTGGCAGTCTTATTCCTCATTCATGGAGTTCATTGTTCCAATATGACCGATTTCTGTTCACACTGCCTTTCTGTCAATACATCATGAGGTATGTTATCAGCGTAATGATCTCTGAGTTGAATTTCAAAGTTACATACGACTACTCCATGATGATTTGTTGCAACTGGAGCTGCTAACTCTTGGAAGTCAAGTTCAGTAAATATTTTCTTTCATTAAATAAAACTATTTTGGTCCACAAGTCTTTATTCTGTTATTGCAGATTCTGGGAGTTTTTCTTTCCGAATCATATGCTTATACATTATAATGCATTGTTTTTTCTGGTATTGATTTGTAAAAACCTTTCACTACTTCCTTGTTTTCTTCAACAATCCATTTTTTTTCACTGGTTTCTTCCAGGCCATTTTCAAACAGAGGAGACTGTGATCGCTCAACAAGGTCACCTCGGTCCTAAGCCCAATTGTCGTTTGATGAACAGGGTACCCAAGATTTGGTACAGATCTTGATGACCAGGGAAAGATTTTTAAATGTTTCAAAGTGGTCTAAAAGTGGTCTAATAATTTGTTTTAAAAGAAATGCATCATCAGTACGAGTATTATGTCTTCTTTTAACTTTGTAAGTTAAAATCAGTGCACTATGAACATTATCTTCAATATTACTGATAAACTTTTCCATGAATTCTGATATGCTTCAGTTCCTTTAGTTTGGCTCTATTATTATTATTATTATTATTATTATTATTATTATTATTATTATTATTATTATTATTATTATTAAGTTGCATTATTATTATTAGTAAGATATTTTAAGTTGCAAAGTAGATCTTTTCTTGTGAATTAAAATTTAAAGCACATCAGTGAACGCCGTTCTTCAAGACGAACATATAGATGTAAAAACTGTAAGTATCTGTTAAGTAATAAGTAAAATATAAGTTTTCAAAGTTCGAAGTATACGTTGGTCAACTACGCGAGAAGAGAACAAAGGAGGACGCCATATTAGAAAATACAGCAAGATCGTCAAACAAGAAATATGAAGTGCTACAAATGCCAAGAAGACCTAACGGGCGAAGAAAACCACGTAACATGTAGGAACTGCCAAAGAAACATGCATTTTTTATGTTCAGGATTGTCCGAGACTACCTGGCAACGAAAATCAAACAAGAATCGTGACGAGTGGAAGTGTCCCCATTGCACAGATAACAAAGGAACCTCGCATTCGACCGCAGGCGGAAAACAGCCAACGCAGAAAACAACCGCAGGCAGTAAACAGCTATCAACAACAGAGGGAATTAAAAACAAAGAAATCAACAACGGAAACCCAGGTGAGCCATCTTTAAATGCATTACTCGAAAATAGATTACAAAACCTAAAAGACTGTTTAATCGATTTTGTTGGAGAACTATTTAAAAAACATACCGCACAAATTACAGAAAAATTTAACCAATACGAGGCATTTATTAAATTTAATAATAACTCGATAGAAGATATGTTACAGACCGTTAGAGAAATTAAAAACTGCATCAAAGAACTAACTGAAAGACAGCATAATTTAATTAAAGAAACAACGGACCTACGGCAAGAACTAAACTCTCTAAAGCAACAGTACGAACTCTCAAACCAACAGCAGCACAAAAATGACCTCCTCATAAATGGTCTCCCAGAAATACCTACGAAACCTCTAAGAGACACTGTAATACAACTAAGCCAAAAAATCGGCCCCCCATTGAACCAAGAGACATCCAGTCAGTGCATCGGTTACCACAAAAAAGGAAAAGAGAAAATAATACCCGTCCTTCTCCCGTCGTAGTGCGACTCACCAACAGCCTAACAAAAACTACGCTTATAAAAGCTAGCAAGATTAAAAATCCAGTAGTAAAGGATCTGAAAGGAGACCACGACAACACCCCAATATACTTGTCTGAATACCTTACTCCACACTATCAGAAAATATTCTACCAAGCAAGGAAAGTAAAAACAGAAAACAATTACCAGTTTATATGGATAAGAGACAGCAAAATATTCCTTAGAAAGACACAAGACTCAAAACCAATCGAAATAAAATCCGTAGATGACCTCAACAGGCTGTCACATTGAAAGGAATATTGACAACTCGTAAAGAAGGACCAGCACCCCAACCAACATGGAAGCACACCATCAAGCAGACGTAATCACCCCGGAACATGATAATTGCCACATTCTGAAATCAATATCAGAATGGAAACAACTGACAATCCCCAAAAAAGGACTATCTATTCTCCACATCAACATCAGAAGCATTCAAAAATACTGGCTGACCCTGCAAGCTTATCTGAAGGAAGATAAAGACGAAATAGACATTTTAATACTGACTTAAGTATCTACGACAAACGAAGAGGCATCCTCCTACCAAATGCCACACTTCCAACAACACAAACACTGCAGACAAACAAAACGAGGCGGTGGTATAATAATATTTACCAAACATAAACTAGAAGTAACAGAAATAAACTATAAATTAGAATACGCAGAAAACATATGCATCGAAATTAAAAACATCAAACAAGAAAACTCCGTGATATTAAACGCAATATACAGACCACCCAACTTAAGCACCACAAAATTCCTAGAAGAACTAAACAGATGGCTTTCAGCCACGAAAGTAGGCACCTCAAAATATTTGATAATAATAGGAGACATTAATATAAACATTAGGAACATAAATAACAACACAGAACAATACCTAGACCTATTATCGGCATATAACATAACCCCATCCATACAGTCGTATACACGAGAAGAGATAGTCGGAAACACAACAACCTCAACCTGCATTGATCATATAAATATAAGGGCCCCTCCAAACAGCCACACAGCAGCCGTCATAACATGCAAACTAGCAGACCATTATTTCACAGCATTGCAGTTACACACTGAACCAGAACCCATAAAAATCACTGAGACTACAAAACAGTATCATAGCATTGTAAACGAAGCAATAGTGAACGATGAAATCAGAAAAACAGACTGGATGCAGATAGCATCTTTAGACTCTGCTGAAGCTGTATATAATAATCTTAAACTTGCATTTAACAAAATATACAACAAAGCATTAACAAAAATAAAAATACGCCCCCAAACGAAACAAAATCCATGGATAACAGACAACATACTAACAGACATACATAGAAAAGATGCCCTATGGAAACAACTTAAGAAGTCACCGAACAATATCGCTTTAAAAACTGAATACAAAAGAAAACGGAATCTCCTAACAACCCAGATTCGAACGGCAAAAAGAAACTATTACAGCAACAAATTAACAACAGCACAGAACGACATAAAGGAAACCTGGCACCTGATTAATGAAATGCTGGACAATATACACAGAACCACTGCCACAGAAACAATAAAACACAGCTTTGCCTGCCACCCCAAATCCCTCAAACAGTTGGCAAACAACTTTAATCAGCACTTCGTGAACTCTGTCCAAAAGCTACAAGAAACAACCTTTCCTCACACACACGAACATTCTCCACTAGGTCCACGAGCAACCCAGTCGATGTGGTTCCCCACAGTAACAAAAGAAGAACTATCACTGGCAATTCAACAAATTAATCCTAACAAAGGACCGGGGATAGACGGAATCAGACCAAAAGACATCAAGAAACACTCAACCGACCTACTCCCAGTTATACAAAAACTGTTAAATAAAATCTTCGAAACGGGACACATACCTGAAACACTGAAGACTGCATTAATCACACCCATACACAAACAGGGAAAAAGAAACATAATAAGTAATTACAGACCTATCGCCACGCTGCCTGTAATCAACCAAATCATGGAGCGCATTGTACATCAGAAACTCTCCACATACGTTGAAAAATTTCAAATCATACCCAAAACACAATATGGCTTTCAAAAAAATAAAGGAACAGCAACACTCCTGGAAGATTTCACAGATCTAATAAACGCTGCATTGGATAAAAACAGAATAACATTAGTGGTATTCATTGACCTAACAAAAGCATTTGACACACTAACACATAAAACCTTGTTAACGAAACTTACCCATATCGGAATTGGAGGTCGTCTACTCCAGTGGTTTAAAGCATACACGAAAAACAGAAAGCACATCACACGTATAGGATCAGCACACAGCAAAGAGGTACAAGTAACCTGTGGAGTACCGCAAGGAGCTGTCCTATCTCCCATTCTATTTAACATATACACACACGACATAAGCCAACTCCCCCTAAAAAGTAAAATCTTCCAGTATGCAGACGACACTGCCATAGTATCCATTCACAACACTGCAAAAATCGCTTACAAAAATATGCAACACGACATCAATCAAATCACTAACTGGTTAACCGAAAACGGCATATATATAAACCCTGGAAAAACAAAGCTAATGATATTCAAAAACCCCCAAACCCTGCCCACAGAAACAAAACATCTCACTATCAAACATTCATCCTCCTATACACAAAGTGCAGAACCTAAAATCACAACCATCACACAGGTGAAAACAACATGCTACCTTGGACTTCACTTCGATGCAGATCAAAGTTGGAATAGCCATACAAACTACCTACATACCAAGCTTAGGATAATAGCAAGCAAACTATACAGATTAAAAGACATTGCCCCAACCCACATAAAAATACTAATCTATAAAGCATTATATGAAAACATTTTAAGATATGCAATCACATCATACGCATTCTGCGCAGACTACAGACTTAACAGGCTACAATGGTTGCAAGATAAAATGATAAAACTGATATTCTGGGAACAACCCACTCTTATGCACGAAGCACGGACAAAACACAAAATACTTAAGGTGAAACAATTACGCCACTACACAGTCATGTTAAAACACTACTACAGTCCAACATATAGAGTAACCAGAACAACATATCAAATAACAAGACCACAGTCAACAAACTACATAACATATAAGTACAACAATCACTACGGCAAAGCCACCCGAAACTTCTACGTACCTGACATGATAAACAAACTGCCGTTCGACAACAGAAACCTAGGAACATACAGAGAGCTGAAATAGGCACTATATAAATATTATAGCGAGAATGAAAATTAGAGCAATTCCTGTTTCTCTCTCCCCCACCACACACACACACACACACACAAACCTATGACCACCCCCCCTCTCCAAAAACTATCACTACAAGAACACAAAGCAACAAACACACCACGTCTAAATCCAACCCTATTTTCACAAAAAAAAAAAAAAAAAAAAGTTAAACTGTAACAGCAGTCGAAGTCTTTCAAGCATGTACCAACAAACAGTAAAATCAACACCTGGCTTGTGACCAGTATAGGAACACAACCATGAAACCACCACCCTCTGTCATCTATTATCTTCCTCAGATAAGCTCTGCTAAGCTTCGAGGAAGAAAATTACTAACTTGCAAGTATCTGTTATACACACTTGTAATGCGTTATAAATATTATATACATATAATTACTACAGCAACCATGTATGCAATTCATCTGAAGACATAAAAAAAAATCTATATAATCCTTATTGTAAATACTGTAAATATTATTATTGTATGTAACTTATACTGAGACATAATGAAATGTAAAAAAAAAATTATTATTATTATTATTGAATTGTGTGTGCATGCTACATTACTGCATTGTATCGTGAATTGTGTGCACATTGATGCCAATCCATATTTAGCTAGTTTAAAAAAATGTATACTCATATTTATAAAATGTACACTGCATTTTGTATATCAAATTTTCGTACTGTACAGAAAAGATAATATGTTTTTCATTGTGTGTGTGCAGATACTCTGTGTGATAGTAAACCTTATCATTTTCATTGTAAAAACAAAAACAAATAAGTCGTTTATAAAAAAAAAAAAAAATTATTATTATTATATTCTAAATTCAAAAATTCTGTATAAACCTTATTGTAAATATTGTAAATATTATTATTGTATGTAATTTATACTGAGACATAATAAAATGTTTAAAAAAAATTATTATTATTATTATTATTTATTATAATTTTTTTTTTTAGTTTTATACCATTTCTGCTTCCGTTGAATTCTGTCGTGCTTTTGATTTTCCTCCATGGTTTTTTTAGAGTATTTATTCGAATGTTTAATCATTTTTCTTGATTTTTTTAAATTAAAGTTTCAGTAATTGCTTTGTAATTTTTTAAATATTTTCTCATTCATTCTCAACATCACCTTTAGTCCAGCTACATTTACTCATGTGTAGCTGGACAACCTACAGCTTCACGTTACATGGTGCCATGGCCTCAGTATAGTTAACCTAAAACTTACCTAATAGAGGGGTTTCTTAAAAGTTCTGGTTAGGAATCATCACAATCGTAAATTCGGCTCTCTATCTGCCTCTTCTATTTTTATTCTTCGTTGGTAAAGGTTGCTAATGTTTACTTCTTGTGATCAGTTTATTTTTTATCTGGTCTGGTTCTTAAAGTTCCTTTTTGGTACTAATTTCTTTTATCTTGTTAATATTTTTGTATTTGAAACTCCTACGAGGTGATCAGAAGAAATGTCAGCTCCTCGGATCTTAATATGATAGCATTTCAGCATATTTGTTTATACTATGAAAGATGGATCGATTGCCTATTTTGTTTTAAGATCTGCTATAATTATATAGAATACATAGTAATTTTTTCTGCATCTTTTAAGTTAGTTCTCCAGTTCATAAATTTTCTTTCTCTCCTCCATTTTTCCATCCTATGGTGCACAGATTCCAAAAATAATCAGATGGCCTCTACGTATCTTTAGCTTTAGTGCTATAATTCTTAAACTTATGAAGGTAGAACTTTCTATATTAATTTTTATTGTTATCCAAACGGATAACTGTATCGCAAGCTGCCTCTCACTCCAAACAACTCTACTATAGATCATTGTATTTCCATTATTTCTTGAACCTTTATTTTCTTTACTTCTGTAATAACAGTCATGTTAATATATTAATCTGGGAGATGTTTTATTAATTCCTCATCTGACTGCACATCCTCCGATATTCCAAGCAGCTAAAGTTACTAAATCCTGAATATCAAAGCATTTAACCATTTAATTTGCTGGTCATCATTCCCTATATCCCTTCAATGAAATTCTTTGAGGTCGAGGAGTAGAATCAGCATTTGCTAGGTTGGGGTATCAACCTTACCCAAAATAACCAACAAAGAGGAGCAAGGTATCTCTTCTCATCTGGCACCTTCTCTTCCAGCTGGCGAAGCCCTTGTAGTTAGCTAAATTCTCTCGCTGGTGTGCTCAAAGGATTGCTAATACAGTCAAGCCTCCTTACCATGACAAAGCGAAAATACCATTAAGGAGGATGTTATTATTGAAAATAGAAAACTATTTACATGTATATTGAAACATGCTTGAATAACAAATTTTGCCATTCATCTTCAACATTATGTTTATTATCTTCCTCTTTGAAATGTTTCAAAAATTAGCGATGTTTATTTCGCAGTTTTATCCTTTTCATGTATCAATCAGCGCAATCCAATTTAATATTAGCCAACCATTCTTAGCAATGAATTAATTTTATTTTTGTGCTCTTTGGAATAAATGATTAGCAGGTTTTAAATTGATGCGAAGAATGTCACTACAAGGAACACTTTTTTCCACCAGTATCATTTCGTCATCATAATGGAACTCATATCTTTTGTCAGGAAAACAGTTCATTTCAATTACTGCCAGTTGCAGTCTTTGAATATATTTTTACTAATTTGACATCAAGTTCAACAATACAAGCTTCCGAAAAAGTAGTAATATCCCGTTTGCCTTGAACTTCGCTAGGATAATATGATTATCAACAATTACATCTGACAGGCAAGACATGTTATAAGATAATGAAATGCTGGCTTTTCTTAATAAATACATTTCAAGGTTTTACGTAGAAATTTAGACAATGAAAAGCCTGTATATTATTAATATTTGTAAAAAGTATTAATAATATACAGGCTGAGTTAATCCCAAAAGTATGTTTTTTTTTTCAAACGAAAATGTTTTGGTAGATCGAAAAACATCTGAGACATTAATATTGAAGAAGTTTTTTTATTATCCGTCTCCCCCTTTTTTTTTTCAACCCCACATTAAACTATATTTTATTTTAATTATATTTGTACCTGAACTGCAGAACAAGTTTATTGAACAGGCAATATTTGCTCGAGAAATCAAATCTCCACTACTTAAATTACGAAACCAATTTGGAAAATTTCGCAAGTGAGAGAAAAGAGGTGGTATATCGATTTCCAGTTAAAATATGCGATTTTTTAAAATTACAAAATGCTGCTATGGTGTTTGGGTTCAGGACCACGAGATGGCTGCAATTGTCTACTACACTTCATTGGATGCTAATGAAGTGTAGTAGACAATTATTGATAGCATTATTGATAGCTTAAAATTATTACAATTATTGATAGCTTAAAATCATTGATAGCTTGAGCCAGCTATATATGATTGGCTAAGGGTGAGATTGATTCAAAATTATCCGGTCTAAAACTGCCTTGCCCATTCACTTTGGAGGAGTTAAAGGCTAGTTCCCCGTTTGTTTATTCACTTATTTTTTTACTATTTTTAAATTCTTGCAAATGTTTAACGCAGAAACTAAACTCAGTATGAAACAGACTGGTGCCAACAACAACTTTGGAAAATTGCATAATAACACTCCTTTTTACCATTTGTTAAAATAAGCCAAATGGACCTCTGGCTATCGCAAATTTTAGATACTAAACTATCATATTAAGACACTACTTTTCTAGAAAATTCTGAGCGACACTGTTGTCAAATGAGACTTCAGCATGTAGCATACATAAGAAGTAATAATAATAATTTCCATCGCGAAGCAACACAGCAGTAATTTCTGAGATTTATTAAAGAGACTTCCATGATTTAAAACTCCCCTGATTAGAGAGAACAGAGGAATTTGTTACTGTGATTCTTGAAGCGTTCGGGGTTGTAATAATTGGGAAAACGACAAGGGAAAGATTTTTTCCGTGTTCGTACATGATTACACGAACGCGGAAGAATATCATGACCAGTTCAGGAGCAAATTCCCTAGAAATATTTATGGAAAAGACGTAATGCAGAAACAGAGAGATTGTGGGAAAGCAATTGGAGAAAGTCAAATGAAAGCAGAGCTGTCTGTTAAGCGAATTAGCGACGCGACAAAAGCGACGGACTCTGGTACGTCGCTCTCAATGTAAGAACAGTATTCTAAGGTCGGACGGAAATGGGATTTATAGTATTGGGAGTTGAACAGAAGGAACATATTGTTCGAGATGAAAAAGAACACCAAACTTTTATTCAATCTTAAGGGGTTTAGAAGTGATATGTTATGTCAGGATAGACTAGATATGAAAGCCACATGAAGAAGAAAAACACTGATCTTGGATGGCGAGTGGAATTCTATCGAAATCCAGGAGAGGGATGCATAGTTTTTATTCTGGGAAATAAGATAGGATTGTGTTTTGGTAGCATTAAAATCAAATACATTATCTTCATATCAATTGAAAATGGCTAGAAGAATGATGTTTATGGCATTGATCATAAAAGATCTTAAAACTTGAATTATTTGAGCACTCGAAGATTTTGTAAATGAAGAAGAGGAAGAATGGACTCATCAAAGCTATGAAGAGGAAGGAGTGAGCGTTGGTAAGAGAAAATTACTAATGTATAGAAGAAGTGTAGCTGAATCATAGAGCCTTGTTGGTGCTCATGTATTGATTGAAAAATCAGATCAGATCATACGACTTTCTAAAAATATTTCCATCTCATGTGTCCAAAGGTGGGTAATGAAGTATGGTGGAATGCATAGTGGTGATCACTTATCAACAATTCAGACTCTAACGGGTAGTGAAGAAGCTGGTGGCTAATGACCTACCTTCTCTATCATTTTCAAGAGAATTGAGTTGATGACGCAAGGAAATATTGAACCAAAGTAATTCATATAAAGGAGATTCTAGGTCTGATAGTGTTTAGCATGGGATATCAGCCCTGATACCACAGCATGTTCTGCCCTTCTTGCGAAAAGAATCATACACGATGTTACGTGAAAACGTAAGTGTAGATGACGATAATGATAGTTGAAATACATGGTGATCAAAATTAAACTATCGCTGTTTAAGGCTTTCTGGAACGCCACGCAGTGATCCAAATACTGTAAAACTTTGCAGGAATACATCGTACGTCATGTGGAAGTGATATCTGAGAAACAAAGTAGTTCCAAAATTCTCCACCATGAGGCGTCGTTGTAAACACCAACGTCCATCTTTTATAAACTCTCTTGGCAGGAGAATTTAAAAAAGATGGACACCAGATTTACCTTCACTCTGGTTGATACCGTCAAACTTGTAACCTTGTTGGTGCCAAGTAACCTTGGCACCAACCCTGCCCCAATATGCTTTGCTCGTGAAGCTGTGCTACCTAAAAGATTGCAATGCTGTTGCTGTACTCCACGAATTTCATCGCCTGAGCAAATGTCGACGAGGTTCACTATCTCCATGTGCTCTGTGACGAATGAATAGTCATTTTGAAGAAACAGGAAAGTTGGGAGTTAGACCTGGCAGAGGTTGCAAAACCGATCAGTTCCAAACCAGTGAATGAAGTTGCTACTGCCGTTCTGGAGTTGGTGATGACCAACAGCGTTGATTACTGCAGTACCAAGACACATGCACCTTACACAACTGTCTCGAAGATATTGCATTTCTATTCATTGAAGATAACCCTGACACAGGAGCTGCATCCGCAGGAATTTGAAAGTCGATTGACATTCGTGTTAAAATTCTTTGCTCGAGTGGAGTTGGATGGCGAGTGGCTGTCGATAATTTTGTGGAGACATGAAGCGCACTTTCACCTGAACGGAGCTGTGAATACCCACAATTGGCTATGGGTATGGGCTACGCAAAACCCGCATGCAATCCAACAGATTCCTTTTCATTCACCCAAAGTTACTGTCTGGTGCAGGCTTACCGATTCGTCTATCACTGGACCATTCTTTTTTGAGGACATTCGCCTGTGACCTGCTCATAATAAACACTTCTGTTGCCCACAACTGCAGGAATGCTTGTGCATGGATTCAGTTATTTTCATGGATCCCTCCATACATTGGTCGATCCATACAAGAGATTCTTCAAGAACATTTCACGGAAACCAGAGTGAGCCGTCTCATTCACCTGACTGACACCCTGTGACTTCTGGCTCAGGGGATTTCTGAAAGACAGGGTTTACCGGGATTGTCCTGATAACTTGTAAGCGCTGAAAGTCAGCATAGCGCAGTATTTGCTCAACATCACTCGCGCCCAGCTGCGTTCTTCAGTTGAACACACTGTGCAAAGGATGCAGTTTATGGTATAACTGGATAATAACTGACGAATGCATAATGGAAGTGAATAAAAATGTGTTATTATGCTTGTTCGCGTTTCTGCTTCTTATACACACATAGAAAAACATCATACATCCTATCATACAGGACCCCTGAGAGTGAAATTTGGAACTACTTTTTTCTCTCTCAGATATCGCTTCCGGATGACGCACAATGTATTCCTGAAGCGTTTCGCAACATTTGGATCACCTAAGTGACTCTCCACAAGGCCTTAAACAGGAATAATTTAATTTTGATCATCCTGTACAGTGATGAATTACAGATTATTTGAAAGATTTTAATGGTGCCCTTCATTGATAATGGTATTGAAACCTAGATGTTGTCAAAATCTATGTGAAACTGTTTTTTTTTTATACATGGATTTTCTTTTAAATTTTTGAATATATTTTTGTTGTTTTTTGCAGTTCGTTTGTTGCTTTGATATTTGTTGAAAGTTGGTTAATTTTTAAGCACAAGGACGTTACAATATTCTCCCCCCCCTCTTTCTTGGATGATAGAATATTGAGAAAATTTATAGTGTAGGGAGACGCATTGGAACTGGGGTATTGTGGACATGACTCCCAACGTAGCGCGAAGAATAATCCCATCGAGCTGCGACACCCAGCGTCTTCCGGGCAGGGCATAGCAGAGAAAGCAGCAGCAGAAGTTCAAAAGCTCATCGGGAAGCCTCCTGAATTGTTACCAGCAGGTTCGGTCGGTCAGTATGACACACAATGATACTACCTTGTGGCGGCTTGCAGAAACCGCTATAGTACAGTTGGCCTGAAACAGGTGGAGCTGGCTCCATCATTGAATAATTTGATTGTTTCGTTCTTTCAGCCTCATCCGGAGAAATGCCTAAATCCTTCCCCCACCTTATCAAATCTGAGATTACCCACCGTAGATGTCGGTGAAATGTCTCTAGTTGGCATATCATTTTCTCCGCTAGATGTGAGACTAGTACACTCTTCTTATTGGAGGCACAAAGTGGCTGAAAAAATTCCATCTTTCGTTGCTGGAGGATGGCGTCTGAACTATTTAAAAATAACTTAATTAAAAATTTTAGCCCGCCCGCGATACTAATGTTCTGTGGATTTATAATCTTTTGTGCACGTGAGCTATTTTAAAAAAGAATGAAATGTATTTACACTGGATTTATCGTTACGTTATGTGTGAGGCATAACTTATGAAAGGTAACATCATTATGGAATCTGTTGTTGCTTTGTATTCTTCTCCGTAGTTCGGCAGGTTTCGGTGAACCACTTTGTCTGGAAATAACAGGGTTCTTTTTCCGGCAACTAAACAAATCATCCATGTAAAGACACTCAATTTGCATCCAAGTAGCTTCAAGGGTAGTAAAAGTACCCTTGAAGCTACTTGGTAACCTTTTTGAATATGCTATGGTGATATGATGTTTTTTTTTTTATCTCTTAATCATATCACATAATGTAATTTCGTAGATGCCATATCTATTTATGATTTATGCATACATAGTCCGTAGAGTATTTTTATTGTTACTTCTGTAGTTTGCCATTCACGTAATTCTATATTTTGTATTTAACTGCTCTATACGGTATATAGTCAGGTTATAATGGATTATTATATTATGCAAAGATTTCTATATCGTAGTATTAAGTTGGAATAGGGAAACAATTTCAAATCGCCTGTAATTTGGAATAACCGATGCATATTAATTGAAGTTTTAGCTTTTTATTCAACAACATATACATGTCTTTCCTCTGCTGAGGTAAATAGAATTATTGTGGAACTGGAACTTAGTTGATTCATATCATTTTGTTCGACTGCTTTGTGGTTGTCCTCCCTACACTACTAAATTCTTCCTTAAAGGTAGATATCGAACCACTTAATTAATTTGAAGTCGATTCCAATAAAGTTTCTTGTTAGAATGCTGTGATTTTCTGTAGCCAAAGAATTAGGTAAGTCCATAAGGATGAGTATTAGATACCTGTTCTTGTCAAGATAAGTATTCCAGCAATGCACGAGATAATCTCCTTGCATTATAAAAACTAATTAATCAATAAAATTAATGGAGATGGAAGGGTAGTTTTTCATATTCTTTTTTGTTCCCTTTCATTAATTGGAATAATGATAGCATTTTTTAATTGCGTTCAGAGAAATATTTCCTGTTTCGAATAATGCATTAACTTTTGAAGGATAGAATTGGTCTTAATATAGTCGAATTTGATTCCATCCATTCCTCTGGTCTGTTTTCTCTACAACTGAGTTGCCAACGCTATTTCTTCCATTGTAGATGTAGGAGATCCCTTGCAATTTGCTATCTGTGGGAAACCATCTTACTCAGAAGAGAGATATCGGGTTAGTTTTGTTTTAGTTTTGCAATATTATTCATAAAGGTTTCGGTCATGTTGCTGGCAATCCACAAGTTTGAATCGTATTGATGAAATGATTTTAGGAGTAATTCTTGGGGTTTCTACTTTTCTCTATTATTCATGATCTCCTTTATTCCGTGCATGTTCCCTCAATGTAATACTTTACTAATTAGGCATTTGTATTGCTAGGATTTCTAAGATAAGATATAATTTCTGAGATTTGTTGTTTACATAGAGCTTTGATGTTCTGTGTTCTGTATTTCTTGATTTACTAATGAATCTATAATATAGTATGTGATCTGATTGTTTTGTTTTGTGCAAATTTCGTTTCTTTAGTAAATGTCATATTTAATTCTGTAACGTAATGATCAGTCAGTTTTCTTTTGATAGAGGCGTAGTATTAGCTGTGTTAATGTGATCGTTGCATGAACTAACCATACACGTTTCCTTAATTTTCCTCACGAGTGACACCTGTTATGTCATTTGCGAAGTTGTAACTAACCAGTACAAAAAAAATTTGATACATTGACCTTATAGCATTCATCGTTTCCGTTATAATTCTTCTTATTATTATTGTGCTATCTTCTATCGAAGGTCAGCGACCATCTTGGCGAACAAACTGCGGTCTTGTGCTAATCTGAGCAGTTGTGCACTGCTCTTTCCTGTCCGTTATAATTAAAAACTACTAAAACAGCAACAACGTCATTTTCTCACGTTCTTAAAATTTGTTTAGCAACAATCTTACTTAAAAGGGAATTTCTCTTAGTTATCAGTACAATAGTTAGTGCTAATTTACACAGGAATAGTTGTACAATTGAGTCAAATATACAAATCCATATATTTTTTAATTAGACAAATAACTATATGAATGGCTGCATATCTTGTAGCATATCGGGCCATACTCAAAAGGAACCGATTAATATATTTTTCGTAATAGCTGCATATTTTGAACCTTGGCAACACTTAGTAGTGCAAGATGTATAGAAAAAGAATAATGGTAGATAAAAAGAAATAAGAGGTGAAAGAGAAGAAGCAGATTTATTTGGGTTTACAGGAGCTGTGAATACCCACAATTGGCTATGGGTATGGGCTACGCAAAACCCGCATGCAATCCAACAGATTCCTTTTCATTCACCCAAAGTTACTGTCTGGTGCAGGCTTACCGATTCGTCTATCACTGGACCATTCTTTTTTGAGGACATTCGCCTGTGACCTGCTCATAATAAACACTTCTGTTGCCCACAACTGCAGGAATGCTTGTGCATGGATTCAGTTATTTTCATGGATCCCTCCATACATTGGTCGATCCATACAAGAGATTCTTCAAGAACATTTCACGGAAACCAGAGTGAGCCGTCTCATTCACCTGACTGACACCCTGTGACTTCTGGCTCAGGGGATTTCTGAAAGACAGGGTTTACCGGGATTGTCCTGATAACTTGTAAGCGCTGAAAGTCAGCATAGCGCAGTATTTGCTCAACATCACTCGCGCCCAGCTGCGTTCTTCAGTTGAACACACTGTGCAAAGGATGCAGTTTATGGTATAACTGGATAATAACTGACGAATGCATAATGGAAGTGAATAAAAATGTGTTATTATGCTTGTTCGCGTTTCTGCTTCTTATACACACATAGAAAAACATCATACATCCTATCATACAGGACCCCTGAGAGTGAAATTTGGAACTACTTTTTTCTCTCTCAGATATCGCTTCCGGATGACGCACAATGTATTCCTGAAGCGTTTCGCAACATTTGGATCACCTAAGTGACTCTCCACAAGGCCTTAAACAGGAATAATTTAATTTTGATCATCCTGTACAGTGATGAATTACAGATTATTTGAAAGATTTTAATGGTGCCCTTCATTGATAATGGTATTGAAACCTAGATGTTGTCAAAATCTATGTGAAACTGTTTTTTTTTTATACATGGATTTTCTTTTAAATTTTTGAATATATTTTTGTTGTTTTTTGCAGTTCGTTTGTTGCTTTGATATTTGTTGAAAGTTGGTTAATTTTTAAGCACAAGGACGTTACAATATTCTCCCCCCCCTCTTTCTTGGATGATAGAATATTGAGAAAATTTATAGTGTAGGGAGACGCATTGGAACTGGGGTATTGTGGACATGACTCCCAACGTAGCGCGAAGAATAATCCCATCGAGCTGCGACACCCAGCGTCTTCCGGGCAGGGCATAGCAGAGAAAGCAGCAGCAGAAGTTCAAAAGCTCATCGGGAAGCCTCCTGAATTGTTACCAGCAGGTTCGGTCGGTCAGTATGACACACAATGATACTACCTTGTGGCGGCTTGCAGAAACCGCTATAGTACAGTTGGCCTGAAACAGGTGGAGCTGGCTCCATCATTGAATAATTTGATTGTTTCGTTCTTTCAGCCTCATCCGGAGAAATGCCTAAATCCTTCCCCCACCTTATCAAATCTGAGATTACCCACCGTAGATGTCGGTGAAATGTCTCTAGTTGGCATATCATTTTCTCCGCTAGATGTGAGACTAGTACACTCTTCTTATTGGAGGCACAAAGTGGCTGAAAAAATTCCATCTTTCGTTGCTGGAGGATGGCGTCTGAACTATTTAAAAATAACTTAATTAAAAATTTTAGCCCGCCCGCGATACTAATGTTCTGTGGATTTATAATCTTTTGTGCACGTGAGCTATTTTAAAAAAGAATGAAATGTATTTACACTGGATTTATCGTTACGTTATGTGTGAGGCATAACTTATGAAAGGTAACATCATTATGGAATCTGTTGTTGCTTTGTATTCTTCTCCGTAGTTCGGCAGGTTTCGGTGAACCACTTTGTCTGGAAATAACAGGGTTCTTTTTCCGGCAACTAAACAAATCATCCATGTAAAGACACTCAATTTGCATCCAAGTAGCTTCAAGGGTAGTAAAAGTACCCTTGAAGCTACTTGGTAACCTTTTTGAATATGCTATGGTGATATGATGTTTTTTTTTTTATCTCTTAATCATATCACATAATGTAATTTCGTAGATGCCATATCTATTTATGATTTATGCATACATAGTCCGTAGAGTATTTTTATTGTTACTTCTGTAGTTTGCCATTCACGTAATTCTATATTTTGTATTTAACTGCTCTATACGGTATATAGTCAGGTTATAATGGATTATTATATTATGCAAAGATTTCTATATCGTAGTATTAAGTTGGAATAGGGAAACAATTTCAAATCGCCTGTAATTTGGAATAACCGATGCATATTAATTGAAGTTTTAGCTTTTTATTCAACAACATATACATGTCTTTCCTCTGCTGAGGTAAATAGAATTATTGTGGAACTGGAACTTAGTTGATTCATATCATTTTGTTCGACTGCTTTGTGGTTGTCCTCCCTACACTACTAAATTCTTCCTTAAAGGTAGATATCGAACCACTTAATTAATTTGAAGTCGATTCCAATAAAGTTTCTTGTTAGAATGCTGTGATTTTCTGTAGCCAAAGAATTAGGTAAGTCCATAAGGATGAGTATTAGATACCTGTTCTTGTCAAGATAAGTATTCCAGCAATGCACGAGATAATCTCCTTGCATTATAAAAACTAATTAATCAATAAAATTAATGGAGATGGAAGGGTAGTTTTTCATATTCTTTTTTGTTCCCTTTCATTAATTGGAATAATGATAGCATTTTTTAATTGCGTTCAGAGAAATATTTCCTGTTTCGAATAATGCATTAACTTTTGAAGGATAGAATTGGTCTTAATATAGTCGAATTTGATTCCATCCATTCCTCTGGTCTGTTTTCTCTACAACTGAGTTGCCAACGCTATTTCTTCCATTGTAGATGTAGGAGATCCCTTGCAATTTGCTATCTGTGGGAAACCATCTTACTCAGAAGAGAGATATCGGGTTAGTTTTGTTTTAGTTTTGCAATATTATTCATAAAGGTTTCGGTCATGTTGCTGGCAATCCACAAGTTTGAATCGTATTGATGAAATGATTTTAGGAGTAATTCTTGGGGTTTCTACTTTTCTCTATTATTCATGATCTCCTTTATTCCGTGCATGTTCCCTCAATGTAATACTTTACT
Organism: Typopeltis vanoorti; assembly: GCF_054136105.1. NCBI lineage: Eukaryota > Metazoa > Arthropoda > Arachnida > Uropygi > Thelyphonidae > Typopeltis > Typopeltis vanoorti. The sequence continues at coordinate 34,923,947 of NC_143552.1, forward strand.
AATTAGGCATTTGTATTGCTAGGATTTCTAAGATAAGATATAATTTCTGAGATTTGTTGTTTACATAGAGCTTTGATGTTCTGTGTTCTGTATTTCTTGATTTACTAATGAATCTATAATATAGTATGTGATCTGATTGTTTTGTTTTGTGCAAATTTCGTTTCTTTAGTAAATGTCATATTTAATTCTGTAACGTAATGATCAGTCAGTTTTCTTTTGATAGAGGCGTAGTATTAGCTGTGTTAATGTGATCGTTGCATGAACTAACCATACACGTTTCCTTAATTTTCCTCACGAGTGACACCTGTTATGTCATTTGCGAAGTTGTAACTAACCAGTACAAAAAAAATTTGATACATTGACCTTATAGCATTCATCGTTTCCGTTATAATTCTTCTTATTATTATTGTGCTATCTTCTATCGAAGGTCAGCGACCATCTTGGCGAACAAACTGCGGTCTTGTGCTAATCTGAGCAGTTGTGCACTGCTCTTTCCTGTCCGTTATAATTAAAAACTACTAAAACAGCAACAACGTCATTTTCTCACGTTCTTAAAATTTGTTTAGCAACAATCTTACTTAAAAGGGAATTTCTCTTAGTTATCAGTACAATAGTTAGTGCTAATTTACACAGGAATAGTTGTACAATTGAGTCAAATATACAAATCCATATATTTTTTAATTAGACAAATAACTATATGAATGGCTGCATATCTTGTAGCATATCGGGCCATACTCAAAAGGAACCGATTAATATATTTTTCGTAATAGCTGCATATTTTGAACCTTGGCAACACTTAGTAGTGCAAGATGTATAGAAAAAGAATAATGGTAGATAAAAAGAAATAAGAGGTGAAAGAGAAGAAGCAGATTTATTTGGGTTTACAGTTTGATGTTGAATGATATCTGAGTAGATACCCTCTTGTTGTTATAGTATAGCGAAAAGAGACCGAATTCTGAATGCCATTTCAGTGAAACAACGTCTAAAATGTGTGCATAAAAGATTTGAAAACTACATTGAGTCTGTCTGTGAAAGAGGAGTCATTAATTAATTGAATTGCCGTCTTCTGGACATTATTGAGAATATTTAAGGAATTTGTCATGCACCATCCCAAATAACAGAACAATTCTAAGGTTAGACAATCTGAGATAGGCAAATATTTAGCAGCTGCCACGTGCCATTGTTAGAAGAGTTGGTCTTGCTAAACTTGAATGTTCCACTCAGTCTCATAGGAGATCCTTTGGGTTGAGAAGGGTGGAAACGGATTCGAAGTTCTTAGTGGATGAGGGAAGAGGCGGATATGGATGTGATGTCTTTGTAAAACAGAAAAGTCTAGCCGTGAAAGCCAATTCAAGAAGATTGTTCTATTAGTCGTCTCTACAAATTAATGAAATAATATTGTTGGAATGATTATTTGTTCATCTATGCCAATTTCTCGGGGTAAACTTAATATAGATCAGAACAGCAACTAATCTGATATACACTAGGTTAAATAAGTATTAAGACATAAATAATGCAATAACCTGTAGGCCCTCGTTTCGCTGTGATCACACTTTCAACCCTTCTGGGCATACCGTTCACCATTTCTAGACAATAAATCAGGTATTTTGGAATATTCTTACTTCAACATGATCAAGAATTGAATTGTCGTTGTTGAAAGCACTGGTCTTACTAAACGTGGATGTTCCACTTCGTCTCATAGGAATTCCTTTGGCTTTAGATCGGAACTTTGTGCTGATTATTCAAGTCCGTACGCTTCATTTTTATTAAACCATATCGAAATACCGGCTCCAAAATTACATAGTGCATTGTAGTCTGGAAAGAGACTTAAGGATTATTCGTTGAAAGAGCCACGATGTAGAATATATTTTTCATTTGATTTGAACAAACAAACAAACAAAAAAGAACAGGAAAATATTTTTTATAAATTTTACTCCTTTCTTTTACTCTGTTATTAGACTGGAATTAATAAACTTTTCAGAATGAATTAGTAATCGAGATCACTTTTGTAAATATTGGCAATGCTAATATGTGAATTTTGGGATTTGTTTCCATTCATTTTTTTATCTGACAAGAAACAGATTGTGTTGTCCTACTGGTGGCTTCGGTGAATACAATCTGTAATCGTTAAAGCTCAGTAGAGGCTGAGAAGTTTCCACTTTATACATTGAGACAAAGAAACAGTGAACAAAGTGTTTGTGGGTTTGAATAACCCAAAAATATGTCTTCTTTCTCTCAAATTTATTCTGTTTAATGTTCCCCATAATCTATAGTTCACTTCGGAGTGAAAGTAGAAACTTTGTTACATTCGATAATAAAAATGGCCTAAAGCATAAACATAAACGTTTCTTCTTTTTTCATAAACAGCGTCGCTTCTAAATAGCTTCTTTGCGTTATTCGAGAGAAAAAATTACTGATTTATTTTACTGATATTGATAATTTTATCTTTCTTTCTTTCTGGTCAGTAATCTTTGCATTACCATCAAGACCTGTTCCATCTGGTATTATCTCAAACAGAAGCATGTAGAAATATAAACTTGATTATTAACTGCCTTTTAATTTCCTTTTGCCAGAGAGAAGGAGAGCGGGGGGGGGGGGAGAAGAAGAAGAAGCGGTTCGTCGAGATAACTTGTTCTGCACAAAAAAGACACCTCTGTTTTGCTAAGCGCATTGTCAATGACACATTACGTCACCGATATTAACAAGGTTCCAGAATGGTTCTTAAAGCTCTGCTTTCTGTGTGCATTTTATAACTTCTACAGTGCGTTTGTCCAAATGATCACCGCCTATTTGTGCTAATCAAATAGGAGAACAATGCTCCAAGGCTGTTCGTAGAGAATTAGCACCATCGTTATGATGCAATTTGCTGTTCGCAGAATCAAATGCTAGCTCAAAACATGGAAAAAAACGGGGCGAACATTAATAGAGGGAGCAGAGTTTTGCTTATAATTTAGCCTTCGCACTTCCCCTTTTTTATCTCTTACTAATTATCTCCCCCCCCCTTGGAGTTGATATTTTTTGCTGCACATCGCCTCAGGGAATTGGAAATGGGCGGCGATTAAGGGATGACATCTCATATAAACTAGATTGGATAATTAGCAGAAACATACAAGTTCGAGTTTGAAGTCGTTGATTTCTTGGATTGTGTTTGCAAGATGAAGTGCTTTTTCGCTATTGTACTTATTGTAGTATCTGGTGAGTTGTCGTTTTATTTCTTCTTGGACGGATACGAGTGAAATATTTGGTGTTATCCATATTTGTCGAATATGGATAATACTCTCAAATAAGCATGTTTATGCGATTCAAAGGCCACTAATTTCGGTTCTTTCTTTTCCTTAACTGCGATATTAGTATGCTATCGAAATGTATTAGTTTGTAGTAAAAATAAAACCCAGCATTAACTTCTTGGAACATTGGAATAAAATTAAACCGAACGCTTGGATTAGTTGAAAGTATGCAACAATTAATTATAACGGAATTTGAAACTTAACCTAAATTTTAGAAGAAAATGTTTTTGCTTCTCAGAAGTTTATGTATTAATTATTGAAACTTAATCTTAAATTTGTCTGTGAATCCTTAATAACAATCCAATAAACAGTAGGTTATAAAACCCAATCATATTTTCATATGAGGCTTTAAAATTTGTCGATTGTACATCTACTGGTTTGCCTAAGAAACTCAAGTATTTGCGTTATTAGAGACAAATAACAGGGGAACTGCTAGATAAGTCACTGTCCTTGGTGTTAAGATAACGTGAAGTGACTTCATTATCACGGAGGTGCCTCTTTCATTAAAAGTTCGAATAGCCAATCAGAAAACATTGAAGTCTTCCGTTTTGTTTCGAAAACATCTTATCAAGGAGAATATCAAATTACAAAATGCCAGATACGATTTTATTTTTATGTCTTTTAATATTTTTCTTTCGAAGTAGTTCCGGTTTGATTTTATTCTGTGATTTCCTTAAACTCCAAATAATAAGTGACGCTCCATTTATAGAGGAAATCGCTAATAAAAGCACTTTTTGTTTTGAACCCTTATTTTCCCAAGAGTTAAAACCAGAAACCAGATTTCCATAAAACTCATCTTCCGCCTAAAGACAAATGACAAACAACCATGCTCAATGCGAGATTCTAACTCACTAGCTAGTAGATGGAGATCGAATACACCAATCATATGGCCAACCAGGCTGTCCATATAATTTCATGATTGTATTTATATATTTTCGTCCTCAAATGTTAAAAGAAACTAAACTATATTAGTACTTGTGATTGACTAATGATGAAATAAGCCTGAAGTTTCGTTCTGAATTCAAACCGGAATTTTTTTTTACATATAAAAACGAAGTCGTTTCACTTTTCTGTGGATGGAAACCATCTAACATTTTAAAGTTTTAACACTAACAACCCTTTCCTCACATAAATAACCAATACTGACAAGTATTTTAAAGATATTCTATGCCACTGTGGCATAGTGGATGAGTTCGGTCATAGAGGTCAACTAGAAATTAAAGAAAATATATATTACGTTTCCCAAACACCTCTGTGCAGAAAAATTACTGGTTAGGGGATGTTGTCTTAACAAAACCTTTAAAATTCTTTCTGATTTATAGGATAATTCTGTCATTTTAGTGACCTCGAAGCATTAGCATGTCATTACTAAATCTGTGGCGTGCGCCACGGTCAAAATCCAAGCAGGATTATATTTTCAAAGAAGACTCATGTTATTTGATTAAAAAAATCAGTAGTAGTAGTACAAATGTAACGCAATTAGAAATTAATTATGATTATCATATTGTTTACTAACTATTCTTCATTTATATGACAAATAGGAGAGTTCGGAATCTCGGTTAGCAGATTGGGATCAATCCGGATTATTAAGAATTCCGCGCAGGTTGTCTTTTTTTAAGGGACTAAAAACCAAGAAGAAAACATTGCCATCTGATTTAAATTGATATTAAATTGAGTAAGTCACATTCACTGGAAAAGTGCTTATAATTGTCACTCTTCTACTAGAAGGAAATCGAATCCGAATCTCTGGCTCCATTATAGCAACTTGAGAGCACGAGATGGTCAGAATAAAGCGGTAATGACGTCGCTGAATGAGAAAACATAAGATAATAAGGCCTAAACTTTATTTTGTTATTAGTTTCGGGATGTATTCCTGCAGGAGTCAGAGCGAGTAACTCGGGATACTATTTAGATATCACTATTCACAAATGCGAGGAGAGTGCTGGAAAGTTCTGATAAACACTAAAGACAAAATGATATTCAAGTAACTGATATAACCACAAAAAAGAACATAGGAGGATATAATAATAAGAACATAACTTACCTTCAAACTCTGTTACTGGTATGTTCTTTCTCGTGGGTATATCAGGTGTTTATCAGAACTTTCCAGACCCCACTCCTCGTATATAATACAGATGCTAATTCTTGGATGAATTTTCTATCATCGCTGACAAAAAAAGCTAGGATATAGGTTTAGAATTTTCTTTACCCCAAAGCTTCATAGATAAACTATTTAAAAAATTTGTACCGGGGTGCTTAAGGGTCAAAGCTGTATAACTGAGAGGAGACCTCCACATAGCCTTTAAAGGAATGCGGAGAACCGACCAGGGCTTCTGACCTAATGTCCAATCCTCACCTTCTCGTGGTGCACCCTGTTGGGTATCTACTTTGATACTGAACGAACGAGGATGGGCTGGCAATTTGGGATTTAGCCGACCAAATTGTATTCTTATTGGTTAAACCAAAATAAAAAATGATGGTACAACATGACAAAATTTCATGCCGGCTGGGGCGTCGCCCGGTTAAACAAGGCCCCCGTTGTTTTCTCCAGGGAACCAGGGCGAACAGCGAAAAGTCAGCTACTGGAACAAATCTGAAAACAAACCCCAACTCAACATCACCAGAGTTAAAGATCGGTACTATCAACGTAAGAAGCCTGAATCGCAAAGAAATGGAGCTAGCTGAGGAATTAGATAAGTACCAGATCGACATAATAGGGGTGACTGAAACAAAAAAGACCAAAACTGGTGAGATCTTTCTGAGCAATAAATACAAAATGTTATATTCAGGCAATGACAATCAAGGAAAAGAAGGAGTAGCCATAGTATTCAACACAAAATACGAGGCTAATCTTCTTGAATGGCAGTCAGTCTCAAGTAGAGTAATGTGGGCAAATATGAGAATGGGGAACTGGACAATGAGACTTATTTGTGCCTATGGTCCCACAGAAGGTTCTACTAAGGTAGAAGTGGAGAAATTTTTTTGAGGCTTTAGAAAAAGCAACTGACACAATGAAAAAGGAAAAGTTGGTCCTTGTTGGGGATCTAAATAGTAGAGTAGGAAATGATTGTGAGACATACAAAAATATTTTGGGAAAATTTGGAGAAAAGAGCAAAGCTAATAATAATGGCAAATATCTGTTGGATTTCTGCTCAGGACATGGACTGGTTATTACTAACACCATGTTCCAACATAAAAATGTGCACAAATTCACATGGAGAGAAGAGGCTAGGAATACGAAAAGTCTCATTGACTATGTTATTGTTGATAGTGATGTTTTCTCCCTGGTGCAGGACACCAGAGTGTACAGAGGATTTGAAATTGGAAGTGATCACTATTTAGTCTTGAGCAGGATAAAATTGAATTTCATATTGAAAAGAATAACATGTAAGAAAGTTTTAAAGCGAATAAAAGTTGAGCAGCTCTCAGATGTGAACTGTAGACTAAAATACAGAAATATTATTGAAAAGAAAATGAAAGAGTTTGAGAACAGGAATCAAACCTTGGAGATTCAGTGGCAAACTCTAAAGGAAACATTGATTGATTCTGCCAGAGAGGCATGTGGTGAGGTTGTGTGCAAGGATAAAAAAATCAGAACTCCCTGGTGGACACAGGAAGTTAAAGAGGCAGTGAAGGAAAAGAAGAAAGCATATCAAAAGTTCCTGGCAAATAAGTCAGCTTTTACTCTTACAGAATACAGAGACAAATGTAAGAAAGCTAAACAGTGTGTAAAACTAGCTAAACAAAAGTCATGAGAAGACTTTGGCAAGAATATAGAAAATAAATATCAAGAAGGTGGCAAAATATTCTGGAGGTTGTTGAAGAAGCTTAGGAATGTAGGAAAGAGTGCTGTAAAAGGAATTAGAGATGATAAAGGTGAAATGAAAACAGGAGAAAAAGATATCCTTGAAGTATGGAGTAATTACTTTGAAAATCTGCTAAATGAAACAAGCAGTGATGACAGCACAGTGATAAAAAATACTGACCAGGCATGCAGTCAGGAATACATATCCATACTTGAAGTAGAAAAAGCCATCAAAGGCTTGAAATGTGGAAAGGCAGCAGGAGTAGATGATATTCGACCAGAAATGCTGAAGTATGGTGGTATAAGAGTCTTACAGTGGCTGCACTTCATAGTTCAGAAAGCCTGGACAGAGGGACGAATTCCTGATGATTTGAGTAGAGCTCTCATAGTACCCATATATAAAAAGGGAAATAAAACTGAATGTGAGAATTACAGAGGTATTTCCCTACTGAGTGTTCCTGGCAAGATCTATGCAAGTATACTTGAGAAACGGTTGAGAAGAATTGTGGAAGAAAAGCTTGGTGAAGAACAAGCTGGATTCAGGCCAAATAGAGGCTGTCAGGATCAGATCTTCACTTTACGACAAATAGTCGAGAAAGCATGGGAATATAACAAAGATCTGTATTTAAGTTTTGTCGATTTGGAAAAGGCATATGACAAGGTGCCAAGAGAGAAGCTATTCAATACGCTGCAGTTATATAGTGTCAATGGGGCATTATATCAAGCAATACTTGGTCTTTATTTGAGTTGTGAGTCAGCAGTTAGAATTGAAGGAAGTACAGGAAGATGGTTTAATGTTAAATCTGGTGTGAGACAAGGATGTACATTATCCCCTCTGTTATTCATTATCTATATGGATCACATTATGAAGGAATGTGGTATTAAACCTGATATCAAAATTGGAGATGTTAATGTCAGCTCTTTGCTTTATGCGGATGATGTTATACTTCTAAATAAATCCGCTACAAGTCTGCAAGGTTCTCTGACTAAATTGAATAGCTGTTGTAATAGATATGGTATGAAGGTCAGCAATAAAAAGACAAAGACAATGAAAATAGGCAGAATCATTGAAAAATGTCAACTGTGTTGTGAATGGAGAGCCTGTGGAACAAGTAAAACATTTCAGCTACTTGGGCACAATTTTTACTGAAGATGGTAAACTAAATATAGAAATAGACAACAGAATCAGCAAAGCTGGTATGGTGGGAAGTCAATTGAATAAATTCATATGGAATAAGAAAGAAATTAGTCGGAACACTAAATTAGCTGTATACAAGACTGTGTTCAAACCAATTTTAACTTATGGATCTGAGAGCTGGGTCAGAAGTAAAACACTTGACCAAAGACTAGAGACCGCAGATATGAGAGTCCTGAGAAAGATTAGAGGCGTGAACAGATGGCATCAATGGCAATATCATGTTAAAAATGAGGATATTAGGAAAGAACTTGACATTGTCAGCATCCAGGAATGCATTAGCAGAGCTAATCTCAGATGGTATGGTCACTTAAATAGAATGGGAGAGGAAAGATTAGCAAAACAAGTGTTCTCTGCTAGGTTGGCAGGAAAACGACCCAGAGGAAGACCAAGATATAAGTGGATTGATACGGTACAAAGTGCTTTAGACGATAGAAATATAAGATCTGATAATGTTGGAGTCTTGACAAGTAACAGACTGATTTGGAGGAAAATTGTAGATAGGAAGTTAGTAATGATGTAATTTTTTCATGTAGTACTGTCATATCCTGTACATCCCTTGAGGGTACATGGCAGGAATTTGATGATGATGATGATGATGATGATGAAAATTTGTACCGAGTTTTCTTGAGTGGCAATGATTGCTTCATAAGACAATAGGCTCATATTCGCTTTACCTTTTTTGTTTGGTTCGGGAAGAATGAATATTATGATTCAAGACGAAAAATTATTCTTCACATCACGTACTAAACTATAAAGGAACTTAAAGATGATATTATTAAACCAAAAAAATTTGATTACTGTTCAAGTGTTATAAGTTTAACTTTTAAGGGTTTTGTAGAAAAGGAGTTCTTTGAAAGCATATTCTAGAATAATCTATTTTCTAGTATTTGATAACTAGGGTTTCTTCGGTAAGTCGAGGCTTATCATTTTCCTCCTGAAAAAAAATGATTTCAATGCCAATTATCAGAATAACTGATTCAAGGTCTCTTCATTGTATGAAGAAAATATCCTCAGACCTGGTATGACTGGTTTGTCTACGCATCAGTCCTTGATAACTCAGACTTCCTCATAACTGTATGCCTTGTCCGAGGAGAGATAAGCACGTGTTCTGAAGATATTTCGCAATAGCAAAGTTGGGTTATCTACTCAAGCTAATTTTTACGCATTCTGAAAACTTAACAGATCATTGGAAAGTCATCAGACTGAAATATACGTGGGCTGTTCAATAAGTAATGACTAATTTTACTGTGGAGAAACTACTCATCACGATATTAATTTCTGTGGAATAAAGAAATGTTGCTATCTATATTAACAAAAGAGGTTGATAGATGGCATATACGGGCTGATGTGCAGGAGTTTCACGTGACTAAACGCAAGCTTGTTTCGGAGCGCCTTCAAGGCGCGACCAGTATTCGAAATGGAAGCGTCCTTGGAACAGCGTTATGCGATTGAATTTTGTGTGCGTTTGCAAAAATCGGCATCGAACACTTTTAACATGATACGCGAAGCTTTCCACGATGAAGCAATGTCGAGTGCAAGTGTTTTTAGCTGGCATAAAACTTTTAAGGAAGGAAGGCAAAATGTGGAAGATCTTGAACGTGAGGGAAGACCTTCAACGTCCATCACAGAGACAATGATCAACACAGCAGCGATTATCATCAAGCACGTTAAAAGGAAGCGTCCATTGCTGAAGAATGACTTCTTATTGCACCACGATATTGCAAGGCCACATATTGCTGGTTGTGTAGTGGACGTTTTGCAGAAGAACAACACAGATATCCTACCACATCCTCCATACAGTCCTGATCTCGCACCGTGCAATTTCTGGCTGTTTCCTGAGCTCAAGAAACCACTAAGAGGCCGCCATTTCGAAAGCAACAAAGCATGTGTAAAAGCTGCGGAGGCGGTTTTGAAAGAACTCTCAAAAAACGGACTTTCACATGTGTTTAAGAAGTGGACGCAACGTTGGGACAAATGCATCGCGTCTCACAGTACTTACTTCGAAAAAGACCATGTAAATGATGACGATTAAAGGTAATCTGTTTTCTGTATAAATATAGTCTTATTACTTACTGAACAGCCTAAGTACATTAATAAGGATAATTTATTTACTGCAGAAGGTGCAAGTTATGCACAGCAATACTGCAGGATCTGTAAGGTTCATTTATTTCGATGAATCCATCAGCATCTTCTTGGTTAAGGCTGATGTCTTTCCAAGTTACCTATATCTTCCACAATAATGCTTGCTTCTTTCGTAATGTTCGTTTTCTAGTTGTCATTTTTGATGTCATACAGTACATAAACATACGTGTGCACATTATTTCAACAGACGGTATCCGCAAATAAGTGTCCATGTATATTTGGAAACAATTAGGAAAATGTGTGTCAGTTCTTTCTGATCTGGAGTTAGTTCTTTTAGCGATGGCTATTTGACCTTTGGTCTACGAAAGCAATTGATATGATTCAAACACCTGTCTTTTCAACAAGGATACATTCTCTTTAAATAACTTAAATAAAAACTTCCAGTAAATCATATCCTCTGAACATTTCAGAGGATATGATTTAACATCAACATAATATTTTAATCGGACTCTTGTACATCTTGCTATGTTTTGTACATGCGCACCAGTTTTGTACACGTAATATCAAATAACGAAGCATGTATTTATCTGAGCACCTTTTCATAAAGCAATACCTTATATATTATATTTATAATATATTTATATTATATTTATATATTCAAAGTACAATGATTTCGAAACTCCAGTGAGAAATTGATCCTATAATTTTGTAAACTTCGGTTGTGGGAAGAGCTATCATGCATCAGCCTCGTATAAACTCATCTTAAGTTGTAGTTGGACCTTTTATAATATGGAGACGTATAAAGGCTAATTTTTTATCAACGAAGCTAAAATTTATTTAATTTTTTTCAGGTGAATACCAAGTTTCATCACAAGCCTGCCACTGGAGAGAACTTGATTTATGCATGGCTACCATGATGTTAAGTGCCCAAGGAAACAATCTCATTCCAGTGGACAATGAAGGAGTGGTATCGTTCTGCGAGTAAGTGAAATTGAGTTATTCATTATACCAGAGGGGGGGGGGATTTGGTTGGTTGAAATCGAAATTACCTCGAGGTGACGGAATGTTTTGAAGCTAGTGTGTTTCATCCTCTTTTTGTCAAAAGAAAAATCCTCTAGTCTTCATATGGAACTGGCTAACTCATCTTCAGTTAAAATCCATGTGCAGGATTGCTGTATCCTAGACAAGATTCGTGTCTTTCCAGCAGAATGATATTATCACTACTACTATCAAAAATTCAGAAATTAAAGGCTGCATCGCGCATGCTCAGTATATTTATGATCTTATTTAGTTACTTTCTATTAAACGTTTGCAAGTGAAACAGAGGCCCTGCATGAAAACTGCCTGCGTTCTTCAGTCACTGACACAAACTTGAAAGTGATAATTTGCAGGCTCCAGCTATGTTTTTCTAATTTCAAATACGTACACACGAAAGGATTAAAGTATTCGGAAAAAATATGATAGACTGGAGAAAGCATAAAGGAAAGCCTAATTTAATTTTTTAAACTTTAATTGTTTTTAAATAAATTCACTTTTAAAATACTATTTTAAGTGTTCACTACTTCAGGGAAACTCGTCTCAAGGCCTTTTTATCGTCTAATTGATGTGTCTTCTTAGACAACATTTTTCTTCAACTCTTAATTTATTTCCCTTTCTTAATTTTTCCTTTTAACAAGGAACACAGGCCGCATCATATTTATGCACCTTCTTTTTGTTGTGAGCCCGCATGTTAATCTTGCCTATTTACATACTGGATCCATTAGCAAATGATTGCGTAATATATGTCATTAAGAATCTTAAAAAGACAGTGGAATATCACTCAGGTGCGTTGTGCAAAAGGAAGTACCATCCATTAGATTCTGCTTTGTATTTCCTTTTGAATGCATATTAACTCTCAGGGACTGTCTTTATACTTTTGATATTTCGAATTCTCAATAAAATTTTGTTTAGTCCTCTCATTTTAAGTATGAAATGAAACAAAATTAAATAAACGTTTTACAAGATAATGTGCTATTAAATATATGTATATGAGCGAAAATAACCCAACATACTGAGATGAAAAGCCAAACGGCTATTTTTTTCTGGCGAGGTTGATAAGTTAAGGGGATAAAAATCCCTTATTATTTTTCAGCCAGTAAGCGAAACTAAGATCGAAAACTACGATCTGAACGTTTCATGTCGGCGGATCCAAGCGTAAGTGACCACTTGGTAGTGCCACACCACGGCAACTCGCTGCAAAGGTGGAGCAAGCTCCCTCACTATTCTTGATATTTTCTTATAATGTAAAACACACAGCTCTTAGGAGATGCAGTACTGTTTTACATTATGAGGAGAGGTCACTACCCAGACCGGTTTCAACTTTATGTATAGGTGAAGCGGGCTCTAAAAATAAGACGATCCCGAAAGATCGCCCAACTGCGGGGCGGATCTGGCTTTGAGAGGCTCCACTTGGAGGTAGGTTTTTGCTCTGTCTCTGAGTGGGGCGACCGCTGAGATTATGGCTCTGCTTGGTGGTGGGGTGAGCCTGCCACTGGGTAGGAGCCAGTGCTGAGAAGTTCTTCTCGGTGACGGGGTGAGCCTGATGTGGCACTACTAAGTGGTCACTTACGCTTGGATCCGCCGACAGTTCGTCGGCATGAAACGTTCAGATCGTAGTTTTCGATCTTCGTTTCGCTTACTGGCTGAAAAACAATAAGGGATTTTTATCCCCTTAACCCAACATACTATTGACATTCATATTGTTTCAAACCATTTCCATGCTTCTTGAAAATATGCTGATCACAAAGGGGAATTTCGTTTCTAATGTTATCTATGAAAGGGTACTAATAATAAAAGAGGAGTGAAATTTTTCCAAATAATACATGAATTAATATTGGCTACATTTTATATGTTAATGAAATAGTCATAATTTCGCAAATAACTGAAGATTTATATAACCTTTTCCCCAAATATTAATCAAAGGAAAATGTGTAGTCTATCAAGCACAAAAACTTGGGTATGTAGTGAATAATTCGGAACAGTTTGGTGTTTTAAATATTATATCAAACGTATTAACGTCTACTCTATGTTTCTGTTTTTGTAGATGTACCAGCACAAAAAGTGGACATTTTTTTCTGTTTAGAAGTGTTTTTTTTTTTTAAGTTTCATTTATAGGCTTGATGATTAAATGAGTCATAGTATAGAACACATCTTCGTCTTAAGAATGTACTTTTATGAAAAAGGTTTTCATGTTAACGTATTCTTTTTCAGAGCCTATAATGAAATGACAGATTGCTTTAATAATTATACTTCGAAATATTTGACGCCGATGCAAAAAGAATTGGTTGACATAATAGATGACTTACCAAGGCAGAATATGAAAGAGTTTTGCACACCAGGATCGGAATCACAGACTGGTAAGTTATAGGTCAACCCATCAATTCCAATTTGGTCAAAATTACATATTAATAATATACTACTTAAGGAGCAACAATTTGTTTCCTACTAATTTACGAATTCTGGTTCATCACTTTTTTCGAAACAAACTGATATGCAAGATTACGTATTGCGTAGGAAATTCTGTAATAAATCTTAATATGGAAAGAGTCTGTTAAAGCATCTTACAATACCTTATATTCTTAAAATTATAACATACTGGCAGATATAATGTGGAATTACCTTTGTCGTTTTATAAAGGAGTATTGATTATAGGTTATATATAATCAACACGCCCTTATGTTATGTAATACGTTATGTTATATAATGCTTTAGATACGAAACACACTCACAATCCAGGACCCCGTCGAAACCAAATAACTACGGAAGTGCTCTGTAGGTAGCGCGCCTTTTATATCAGCAACTCCAGCTAATCGTCCGGTCAGGTAGTGCAGAGGGTGGCGTTATTAGTAAGGAAGGGTCTCATAGTTTGGACACTACGGTCCCCCTTTCACAGTTCAGTTCCAGTGTGAAAGTGTGACAATTTTACAGGTTTAATAAAAATATAATAAATGTTTCAGAAGTATAGGATTCTTTGTTATTTTCTTTTCAGAATTTCTAGAAGTGTCTCCATGTTTAGCTGAGTACCTATCCAGCGATGACAGCAAAAAATGTATCCGGGATATACAAGCAGTGATGGAATTCATTCCAAACGAAAAACCAGAGAGTCGCTTAGCTTCTTTGTGCTGGTGAGTATGCTCAATAGCCGTTCATAAGGGTATAATAGCATAAAACAGCGTTCACAGTCGCGCATACGAGTGTGAGAGAGTGGAAATTTTATGGACATTTATAACATAAATTAAGCAACATAATATAATTTTGGACTTAACATAAATTACATACAGCAGCATTTCCTGTAAATGAAAGGTATTTTGCGATGATTTCAGATCACTGCTTAGATATATTATTTCTGATTTCCATTGAACATTCATGCTCTGATTATTATTTATATAAAATAAATAATGATTTAATTAATAATATAGCCGTTTATTCACTGTAGGGAGTAGTTACAGGAATTTTCCCCGTAGATTTCTGAAGGATGTTTTGTGTAGATAAAGTTCCTTATCTACACAAAACATTTATTTTTGAATTTCTGGACTAAGGAATCTTAGTCCAGAAATTCAAAAATAACGACTGCATATCACACATGATTACATGCGTATAATCGTAAGTAGGATTAAGAAAGGGTGATAGCTGTGCATTCTTATTTCTCCTTTCACCTATAATCAGCAGATAATGCACTCATCTACTGCGATGGGAAAAGGCAGAAAGAGAGAGAATAGCGTACTGATTTAAAAAAAAATAATAATAAATTATAAAAAATAATAATAATGAAAAGGCCTCGCAATATTTTATTTTAATAATCACAATTTTTATTTCATCTCTTTTAACCATGTTCAAAACCATCTGAAGATGAGCAAAAATATTATTTCCTATCTTCGCCATAAAAAAAACACCTTACGACACCAATATTAAAGCTTCTCTTCTTATTATTATTCTTAATTTCTTCTTTGGAAGAAACACAGATCAGCAATTGCTATGAAGAATATTCTACACAGGTGGCACTTCACTCATAACTTATGTTTAATTTTGTAATAATAAAGGGATGTTGAACCTGTGTAATAATTCGGAAAATGTGTTTACTTGCATTGCGTAGACAGTCAGAAAAAAAAAAAACATTAGGGGTTCGATTCCAGTTTTTTATTTTTTTGAGCTGTTTCTGAATTAATCGATTATCTGCACATACACGCAAGTCTTTTCTTTTGAAAACTCTTATTTTTAACTTCTCAACTCAAAAATCGCAGAGTTATCATTATTTTAGAAATTAAATTATCCCAGATCGGACTTAGGACCACAAGATATCTGCATTATCTACATAATCGAGACTTTCTGCGTTCTCCGCAGAAAGTCTCCATTCCATGAAAGCCTTAAGCTCACTAGCAAAGATGATGAAGAGCATCTGCCTACTTCGTATGGGACTAAAAGACGTAAAAACATTTATTTAAGTTTTAAACCCCAGTATAAAGATCAAATATATGAAGAAATAATAAGAAGAGCACAAGTAATTCGATTTACCATTTTTATATTGTGCCAAATGAGAAGGGCATAGCATATAGCGATTATCAGCGTGTATATTTTCACCATTTGTAGTGACATCAAATTCTTTGATGTCACCACAAATGGTGAAAATAAACCTCATTGCAAATCTGAACGTATTCAATCAAGATGATCATAGAAGGTGACATGCACATTCTAATTGTCAAAAATTTCTTACTCTTGCTAAAAAAATAGTTCTTACTCACTCTTTTTGTTTCTCTGGAGTTTCAGTGAGATGTTATAGTGCATCTCTTTTCTTCCTTTTAATTTACTAAATGACTTGAATTCACTCATGAAAAGTGTGAGATGACATTTTCTTACTTAAAAAAACAACAACTAGCACATGACAGGCCGTATTCATCGCCGTCTCCTGTACGTGTGATTATTCAAAAGAGACTATTAATAAGCATAATGATATAAAATTATTCTCCTTCAAGTGTTAAGTTGTTTTTTTTATTATTGCCAAGAATCTTTTTGCCGCTCCTTTCACGCAAAATCTAACCACCATTGAATTTAGTGCACGCCATGTTACAAATATTATGAAAATCCGACTGTTTAATTAACTCCTAGCAAATTCAAAACTCATCCAAAATACACAATTCTTCTATTAAAAATTGCCGTTGCTAGTCTCACTCTTCCTAAAATTACTCATGGATTCTCCACATATCAGTTCTTAAAGATACTAGGATTTTCTATATCTCTTCCCAGGAACTTCCGTTGCTCAGCGAGTTACGGAAATACTCTTTGGTTTGAAAGACATGAGTTTCAATCCTGTTTAAGGAGTGAAGAATTTCAAAACTGAAGGTGAGTTGTCGTGACTCATACGGAACTGGCGGAATTTTTCCAGCCTGAAATTTGCATCCGGCAAAACAGGCAAACCGACCAGAGGAACGTATGCAATTAACAGATATAATATACTGGCCTCACAGCCTTACTCTTTAAATATAATTCGAAATGACAACAGTAATAGAATAGATATAAAGGAGAACTGGAATGGTTCTTAATTATATCACCATCTCAAAGTGTACATTCTTGAAGAAGCAAGAAGATATTACAGAAAAACGACGGTTCATCATGTCCGTCCTTTTTCTGTCCGTCCAATAATTATCCCGACACTCCTGTTATTTGAAGTTATGGAACATTCCAGGATTGTTAATAACATAAAAGACGGTGTACAGATAGTAGGAAGCAGTATTTCATCATAGCAGTTGAATGCAGGTGGTATGGAAACATGACGTGAACTCAGTGACTTCGAGAGAGGTGTCATCGTGGGCTGTCACATTGGTGGCATGTTCATACCTGCCACTACTGCTCAACTGGAGCATCCAAAATCAGCAGTTAGAGATGCGATCAACAAATGGAGATGTTCTAGCAGCACTAGAGCAGGAAAATACCCAGGACGGCCGCTGAAAATGACTGATAGAGATAGGAAGGTGTTAAAACGGTAGCATGTAAAAGGAGGCTATGTTATATAATGCACAGACCATCCTTGATGAGTTTCAGAGCCCCAGGAATACCATGGTGAGTCTAATACTGTACGAAAAAAGAACTCTATTTACTGAGTTTCGACGGGAGAACAGCGGCACACAAGCCGAACATCACAACAACGAACGAACAAGGTGGCTCGCCTGGCCTGGTACAAAAAGCGTATGAACTGGACAGTTGACCAGTAGGGAAAAATTTTACTCTGGAGCGATGAATCAAGGTGTTTACCTGTTTCCAGTCTGATGGCAGGGTGTGGGTGTGGAGGCAGTCTGGAGTTGTACGCGCAGTAAAGTTAGGTGGTGGAGGAGTAATGGTGTGGGCTGCATTCAGCTAGTTTGGAGTGGGACCATTGGTTGTTATTCGTGGTTTCACGAAGGCAGCTCAGTACCTTGATATTCTGGATAATCAGGTGTTACCTACACTGTGGAATTTTTTATGGAACGGACCCGTGTTACTATCAAGACGACAATGTCTCATGCACAAAGCTGTAGCTGTTATGGAATGGTATGAAGAGATGGGTGTTAAACGACTGCCCTGGCCTGCACAGAATCCTGACCTCAACCCCATCGAACATCTCTGGGACGAATTGGAGCGGCGATTGAGGTCAAGAGCAGCACGTCCTCGATCTGTCACAACTCAGTGCAGCTCTGATAGAAGAATGGTGACAAATTCCACCTGATGTCTGCTGCACATTGCAGCAGACATCAGGTGGAAGGCCTCCCTCAAAGGGTGCAGGAGGTGATCAAAGCCAAAGTTGGACATATCCGATATTGAGGTTCACATACTGATATCAATTGTAAATTGATAAAGTATCTGGACAATTATCGGTAGATAATCTATTTAGAATTATAAAAAAATTATTTAATCAACGTTTAGTGGGGGGGGGGGAATACCTGATGGCTGGAATTTATCTTATATTTTGCCCATTAACAAAAAAAAAAGGGAAATGTAAAGGATATGAATAATTCCAGGGAAATAAGCGTACTGGCATCCATTAGTAGACATTTGAAAATAGTTATAAAACATCCACTGGAAGCCCAGATTTACACTAAAATTTCAGAACAGTAGGGTGAATTTACAAAAAGGAGAAGTAATGAATGGATAATATATCCATAATTAGCCAAATGTAAGAAAAGGTGTGTGCGAAAGAACGAGAAAAGGCATATGACTCGTTGCCAATATTCAACTGTTGAAGGCAAATGAAGGGAATTATTTACGATTTTTGCCGACAGCCACGTGATAATAGCCCAAGACTATTATCACGTAATATTATTATTACATCACTAAAAGTTAATACAGTCATATGAAATTAGATCAATTTTCTCGAATAAATTTTAAATATGACTTCTTAGCCATATTCAAAATACATACCACTTTCAATGTGTTTTCATACTGTAAACATATTTGTTTTTTAATTTTTTTTCCTCTCTGTTGAGAAACTAATTCAAAACTTGAACTGGAATTATTGTCAAAATTAGAAAAAAATGTCACATTTTCTATTAGTCTTAACAAGAACTCAATGGAAATGGTCTTAAAGTTGATTATAAATATTTTGGATAAATTTTAAAAGTTTATTATTATTAACATGTTTTAATTAAGTTTAAAGTGGATTTTAGTATTCTAAAAATTTCCAGTATAAGAAACTCAAATTTTAAAAAGATTAATTTCAGTGATTTTCAGTTCATTTTGACTTTCGCTGACGTGTTCAGATTGGTTCAATGTTTATATAAAAATAGACAATCGTTACTAAATTTTTACAGCAGTTTACAACGTGCCATTCTACCTTTTTTCTGTAAAGGAAAGTTTAATGTATATTAATATGACAATTTTGAAAGTTTTTAACAGAGAGATTCTCTTCGTGAATTGCAATAAATCTAGAGTGGAATTCTTTAGTAAAACAATAGTGAGATCCCATTCGCCTCGTTGCCTAATTTAAGACGACTATTATCAATTAAATTTGATTCAGAAATTATGTTACAAAATGGGCACAAAGGAAACAGTAAAAAATGTAATATGCTGATTGAAAGGAGACATTTATTAGTATTAACTGAAGCTAAATGATATAATTAAATTCGTAAGAGTCAGTGGGTGACTTTATTTACTTCTTATTTTATTTCTTATGGTGTAAAGAATCTTGGATATTTTCTTTCCGCTTAATGTTTAACCCTAAAAGATGCCTAATTTCATTACAAATTTAAACCTGTCTTTTAAACTTATTAATCTATTCATTATGGTAACTTGATCTTTTATCATTTATCAGCGGTGTTACGAGGCTATTCGGCTGTATTGAGACTGATGTGGAAGCAAAATGTAGCAAAAAAGCTGTTGAAGTATTACAACACGGTATAAGTTCATTGCTTGGTGATCTGCCTAACTTAGCTTGTGGAACTTTCGAGCCTGCTGGACCTAAATGCGAAGGCCATCTTCCTGCTGCTGGAACAGTACCACAAGGTGCAAGCTCCTCATCACAGCTCTCCAAACTTCTCTCTGTTTTCTTAGGGAACTAGAGATTAGACGGTACAGTCTGTACCGGCTTGTCTAACAATGCTGTAAATGCACGATTCTGTATAATATTACCATCAAAGTGTTTTTATTTCAATAAATATGTTACTTTTCTTTTGTCACGAATGATTTTTGCAATTGGGTTTCATAAAAGCAGTTTACATTCAACAAAAAACAAACAAACAAACCAGAATCTGTAATCCATGATATTTTTTGTATTGTACTTTTTTAGTTAATAACCGTTATTTTTCAAAAAGAGATCATTTGCGCTTAAAGCAGTGCATGCTGTTAACATTGACCTTTTTATGAATTTATGAAAATATTTGACGAGAAATGGAAAAGTGTGATTTAGTCTTTTTTTTTTTTGAAATTCAATCTCATCCTCCAAAAAATTAATGTAAATACCTTTTGCACAGTAATATCATTGATGAACTAATGATCAGAAGATAATTATGGAGTTCTTTTCCTTTGATTTCACACAAGGGAAGATTTTAAGCAATTTCAGATTTTACAATCAACAGGATGGTCGTCTTACATTATGGAATGGAACTCATCTATCACCTGAACACTTTCATAAGCATTGATATTTGCAGCGTAACTTGGATCCTTCAGGTTTTGATTTTATAACGGAAATGTTATTAGCTAGGCCCACCAGACCGAAAAACTTAAGATCTGTAAGAGTTTCAGTCACCGGAGGTTACTTATCTACATTATTTAAATACCATGGGCGAGCTGAGGCTTAGATAACTTAGAAAAATCACCACAACATGGTGTTTTCATGATTCTTCAGACTTTCTCTACCTATTAGGTCGTCTGTGATTCTAGCCATGAAAATCATGTACTACCTGAAATATCAATGAATTACAACATAGTGTTAACTGAGATATCGCTGAATTTTTTAAGTTGATGTATCCGTTCAAAGTACAAATTGGCAAATAGTTTTTTGCATTGTCTGCAGATAAATATTCTTACTCAAATAAAGAGCTAGTATTCTATACTTACGTCTTTGATTTTAATAAACGTAGCTATATTTATAAATTATGTACAACTATATATTTACACTTCAAACTGATAAAATAAATCAAGACATCAAAATTTTGTTAAGAAGAACATCCATTTTTCTTCAAGCATTGAGGGAAGCATGAACACGCAAATCTTTTAATTCATTCATAATTGGAGAAAAAACCTCTCGCATTTTCATGCACACGCGAGGCAGCAATAATATTAATAATAAGAATTGAAGTTCTTCTGCAATGACCATAAGAATAACAAGGTTATTTCTGTTTGATAGCATAACCAAAATGGGAAATAACATCCTAAAGGGATAGAAAAGAATTCAAAACACACCTGTTGATCTTGAGGTAACAAACGTTCTCTTTCATCAAAGAAGATATCATGGTCTCAAATAATCTGGCTGGATTCAGTCACCTGTGGTAACAGAAAAGCATGTTTGGCCTTTAAATATTAATACCACATTGGCATCGATAGTGCTTTTATTTATAACAGGCATTTACAAAAGACCGAGTATATCATACGACGTAAAGAATGTAAGGTCTAACTACGTTGATCACACAAGACCTTTAGTGACCCTCCATTCTGTTGATCATCACTGATTTGTGCTCTTATGATTAGGAACAATTATTAGGAACGATAATTGATAATCTGCTTGTCATGTATCTGATCTTTGAAGATCAGATACATGACAAGCAGATTATTGTTAAAGAAGATACAATCGCGTTTGCAACGAGAAGTACATAAACAAATATTTTTTATTCAGAGTTTCAACTAGCGTGTGGAAAACGTCATCTTTTAATGATACTGGACCCTCCACATGGGTAAGTCGAAAATTCCTTGTGAACATTTTTTCATTTGAAATATATTAGTGTAATGAACGTTCAAATGAAGTATTAATGTCTTTTTAACATAACCTTGAAACTTGTTGAGCCACGTTTCATCGTTCCACGAGGTGTTTGGATGTCCACCTGTAAATACGGATGATATAATATTTCTTTAACAGTTCATGAAATATAGAGATATTCATGATGCGGATACATTAGCAACGTCTGTGTCAAGTTCCCAATGTATTGTATGTATGAAGACATTTCTCGCTTATATCAGTGTTTCCCACGTTTTTTGGATCATGCCCCACCTCAACGCCTCAAAGATTTTGATGCTCTGCCCCTCTAGCTTAATAGTTAGCCAAGTTCTGAAAAAGTATAATATAAATTTAAATTAAGGGGATATTAAATCCCACATTGTTTTTAAACCGAATAAGAAACTCAAAGATTGGAAGAGAGTTTCATGCCGAATATAGTAAACTATAAAAGTATCGGCGATTACTAGCGTGAGCTAATGCACGTAGTCCAAGTACGTAGTACAAACTCGGGCAACTCGCAGCAGAGGTGATAAAGTTCTGATCGCTATTCTTGGTATTTTCCATAATGTAAAACACATTTCCAAGGAAATGTATGCTGTTATTACATTATGGTGGGAGGTCACTACTTAGACCGGTTTCAGCCTTTATTGAATGTAAAAGTGAAACGGGCTCTAAAAATAAGACGATCCCGAAAGAGCGCCCAACTCTGCATTGTTCCACTCAATGACAGGCTCACCTCGTCACCGAGAACTTCTCAGTATTGACTCTACCCAGTGGCAGACTCATCCCACCACCAAGCAGAGCCATAATCTCAGAGGTGGCTATTGGCTCTTTATATTTAAGTATAATATAAATGTATACTTTAAATAAAAAAGGAACATATGTAAAATTGTTTTTAATTTGACTTTTTTTAATGAATATAAATTTTATATTACACTTTGTATATTATAAAACATAAATCGAACTGAACTCGGGAAAATAAAATCCAAGTTAATACGATCCTTGAGCTTGATGTCTGCTGCAAAGAGTTTTTATTTGAGGTACTAATTTAGTAATTTTCAATCTCAAATCCCCATGGTTTGTGATATCCAGCTGATTTATTATTTTCAGTAGCAAGACATTTACAGTGCTAAAGCCACATTCAACTAAATATGACGACGGGAAGAGCAACAGTAATTTTTTTTTGCAAAACTAGTTGAATTTCGGTATTTCGTTTCTGTCTCGCTAGAAAGCCATGCCATTGTTCCTTTTATGTTGAATAAAGTTCTCATAGACTCATCATTTTGCTTTTCTGAGAGTTCTTCTTGATACTGTGTTTATGTTGACTGCTGTAATAGTGTTGTCAGCTTTTTTTCCTCGGAAAGTCAGGGTTGCAACATCGACAATTTATCACCGATAGAGTTTTGAGTATATCGGTGATGAGGTGATGAATGCAACATCATTTTCTAATTGCCCCAAAATATTAAAATTGCCTTCTGTGGGGCGTACGCCCCACGTTGGGAAACACTGACATATATAGAAGGAAGCAATTTGATGAATGTCACTTCCTATGAAACTATAAAAATTCCACTTTTTTAACCTCTGCAGTGGACACCAAGAGGAGTGACTCCATATTTTTGAAATGTCATAACAACCAGTTCATTTCGTCATCTACACCAATTAATATAAAAAACACATTCAATATATGAAAACACGTTAATGATAAACTTTCATTTCTGTAGGCTGAAAAATTCATGCCTAAAATATGTCAAATAAAAAATTGTCAAAGAATTTTTGAATTAGCCTTGCATTTAATTCTCAGTTCTGGCTGTAATTTGAATTCCTTTTCCGCTGAGCTACCTTCTTGCTGCTTAGTTATGGTTCGAAGTCATGCTCTAATTCCTTTCAGTCATGAGAGGGCGCTACCAACAACCTCTCTCCCGCTCTCTATCTCTGCTTTGCTATTTTTTTTAATTTATTTTTTCCTTCCCCCTGTTCATTTCTTTTCATTTAAGAGAGAATAATATGAAGAATATGAAATCGAAGTATTAGACATATTGGTTTTATATGCAGACCATTACATTATGCTGTACGTCCCAAACACTTTTTTGGTGCAATAACACATTGTTGTACATCACCAAACGAAACTTGAGCATACATCAGTGCTTTATTAATATAATTTTATTGAATTAAACTTTTTTTAATTTATTTAGAAATGGAAAAGTGGGTCGCTTCCACTTTTCCTTTAAGATGTAGGACCTCCTTTCGCTGGGATGACAGCAATCCTACGGGGAATACTTTCCACTAGCGTACGATAATGATCAATAGGAATATTGGACCATTCTTTCTGTAGGAATGTAATGAGGTCCTGGGACTGTTGTTTGAAGGACGCCCCTGACTTCACCCTACGCTTCAGTTTATCGCACAGATGTTCAATAGGGTTGCGATCAGGGCTCTGTGGAGGCTGGTCAAGTGTGGTGACGTTCATATCCACAAACCACATTGGTCGACGAATGGCTATTTTTATATATTATCCGTCGTAGCACCGTACAGATGTTCGGTAAGTATGAGGAGTCGTCCACTGCTGGTAGCACTTGCAGTTAACTCCCTGCGCTTCCATCTCAGTATGGTATCACTGATTGTTGACCTGCGATGGTCCAATTTGTCAGCAATATGCTGAACAGATAGGCCTGCCACATGGCATCCTATCACAATGCCTGTTTCAAACTCCGTCAGTTCCCGCCTCGCAGCCATTTCATCCGGACACCGTTGCACTGACTTGGGAGCATCATATTCCTCCAATTTATACTGGCTACAAGCACGTGACTCTTTACATGGCGCGATGCACACCTTGCCCCTTGGAGGTGGGTGTTTACTGACATCTTTCCAAGCAGAGTGTAT
Organism: Typopeltis vanoorti; assembly: GCF_054136105.1. Taxonomy (NCBI): domain Eukaryota; kingdom Metazoa; phylum Arthropoda; class Arachnida; order Uropygi; family Thelyphonidae; genus Typopeltis; species Typopeltis vanoorti. The sequence continues at coordinate 34,948,633 of NC_143552.1, forward strand.
TTATACCCGGGAACTGGTGCTTTTCCTCCCGCTAAACAGATCAACTGATCTTAACACAGTAACTTCTTATGACGGATTTTTGTATCCTGAAGAATGTAGGTGCAACAATAGGTAATAAGCAGCTACTAAAACAAGCAGCAAGTAATTATTATTAGAAGATACGGTATTTAACTGTATAATCCTTTAATATAAATTATTAATATCCTATGTATGTGCATATTATTGTGTATCAAACCTTGCTATGATAAAGTACATCATTACTGTTATTAATGCGTGTTATTCTAAATAATTAATAAACAAATATTTGTCTTGTTAATGCAACAGAAAAGGAATAGGGACACTGTACAGTATATATAGAGTGTGAAAAATGAAATAAAAACATATATTAAAAATAAAAGTTAAAACTTAAGTAAATTACCGGATGCAAAATAACGTAAAATAAATTTTAAAAAAAATGAGATAAACAAATAAAGAATATGAAATACGGTGTTTTCATTTTATTTATAAAATTCCGTTTTATTTTAAATGAAACAAAATAGAAAATTTTATAAAAATAGTATTTGATATCAAAATTAGGTAGGTTAGGCTTAAAAATCGAATCTTTAAGATATAATCTACATTTAAACATCTTAAGAGTAAGATATAGAGAACTTACTTTCAGAGTAACACAGAATTGATATAATCAAAAACACTGAATGAGTTTCTGCATATTAAAGCGCTTATTCGCAGCGAATTTATATAACGCTGTCCAGAGGATGTTTCGATATTTGCCCTTCGGTTATAAACATGTGGGTTCAAATCTTGTCAAAAAATAGCAACCTTTTATAATGTTTTTTTTTTTTTTTTTAGTTTTAAAATAATTATCTGTTCTCACACAAATGAAATTCATTGAATTCATAGACATAATGCACTGATAGCTTTCTAAACACTGGTAATACGAGAACTTAACCTGAGGAAATAGCCCTGATTAGTCAGGAGCACCCAAGTCTGCAAAACCTTGGGTGCTCATATTCTGCAGCCTTTATTTTGCAAAATAGTGTTGTCATCAAATTACTTGTTCGCAACTGTAGGTGGGGGCAGCAATGTTACTTTTACCAGGCATTATTATAGAACCTTGTTCTATAATAATGTATTTTCAAGGGGGCTAGTTTGCCTGTTGTGATGGATGAAAAAACCTACTACTACCGTATGAGACCAACCAACTCTCCCTCCTTCAATAAAAAGAAGGTTCTTCATGTCATAGACGGAAACCGAGGCTTTTTCAACCAAAGGGCTCCGTTCATCCAAACCAAGGGCATCCCTCCATACAAATCAATTTCAGTTTAAATACTGATAAATAAAGCAAAATATTTCAAGAACGCATCACATATAAAAAAATTAGTTATGATATTGTAAAAGACAGTGTAAAATCGCATTTTTATTTATCATTCCGCAAAATAGCTGGAGAACACAATTAACAGAAAAAATACATTCCTCTCAATTACGTTTATACTTTTTTTGTACAATTTCCTCCGTATTTTCTCAGAGCACCCCTGCTGACTTATTTCCTGGAACTTGCAATATGATTTCTCTATTTATTTAGTTATTTATTTATCTATCTATCTATCAGTATTTGTTCTCTGTTTATCTATGTGTATTTAGCGAGGTGAAAGGATACGTAACAATGTCGGAATGGTTTAACTTATGTTACGTCGGAATATGCTTCCATTCATTTTGTTATCCTATTAGTAGCTTTGGTTAAGGCAATATGTGTAACCGTAAAAGCCTTTCAGGAGGATCTGAAGTTTTTGTTTTATGAACTCTGTCGAATAGTAAAAATGCTCTTATTTCTCGCAAACGCATTCTATCTAGGGAATCTGTACTCAATCGGTATAGACGAAACCCTTTAGTTAGAAACACCTGGGTTCGATTCACCTCCATGACGTGAGGAACCTTTACTGGTCTCTTCCGACTAAAGGTGAGTTAGCCGGTCTAATACGGTGGTAGAGGGTTTTTTCTCCCGAAACTCGAGTTTTCCGTCCCTTACAACAGGCAAACCGGCCCGTGAAGACACACACACACACACACACACACACACACACACACACACACACACACACACACACACACACACACACACACACACACACACACACACACACACACACACACACACACACACACACACACACACACACACGGATCTACAGTCAAAAATATATATTAAAAACCTCATCCGGTCCTAATGGATGGATGAGGTAAATTGGGAGAATTCCAAGACGACAACAACGCATTCTATTTGATGCTTCTTATATTTATAGATCGCTGAAACCTAAAATTATAAACATTATTTTTAGTTCAGTTAGAAAAACGGCAAAAACAACTAAAATAAAAAAGAATCGCGCAGTTAGTGCGATTCTTTGTGCAATTCGCATATTGCAAAGTGAACACATAAATTTGTTTCTATTTTTTCTTTTCATTAAAAGTTCCTTCTAATAATTTTTTGTTTTATTCTATTAGTCATTTTACTATATTTTCTAGGGTTCTGATTTATTTTCTCGGTACTACTGTTTTATCCTTTCTTTCTTTCTGGCCAGTAATCCTTGCATCACTACCAAGAACTTGCATGTAGCATCTTAAACAAAGATTGAAGAATTAACTTATAAATATTAACTATCTTTTAACTTCCCTTTAGCATCTTAAACAAAGATTGAAGAATTAACTTATAAATATTAACTATCTTTTAACTTCCCTTTAGCAGAGAGTAGGGGAGGTTGGGGGCGATAGAAAAAGCAGTTCGTCGCTTTTTTCGGAAATAAAGACTCATCAGTATTTCCAAACGCATTGTCATTAACATCTTAAGTCACCAGCAGTGTATTAACAAGTTTCCAGAAAAATCCTCAAAGCTCAGTTTCCCAAGAGCATTTTACGACTTTTTATAGGGCGATTTTGAAATGACTATGTCATTAACTATGACGTGATCAAACTACAACACAGACAGGAGAACAATTCTCCAAGGTTTTCCACAGAAAATTAATATTGACTGTTATTATGATGCAATCTGATCTGCAGTGAATCAAAAGCTTGCTGAAAAAGAGGGAAAGAACGTGGAAGGAATTAATAGAGGAAGTAGAGTATTGCCGACAATGTAGCCTTCGTGCCAACCCTTTCGTATCTTTTGCTAATCTTCTGTTTTCTATCCCCCACCTGAGACGATTCTTTCTTGCTTCACACCGCCTCAGGAGATTGAAAATGGGCGGAGAGGAAAGGAAGGCATCTCATATAAACTGGTCTTCGACATCAGCAGAAACTCACACACGCAAGTTTGAACTTGAAGACGTCGAATCCTTGGATTGTGTCTGCAAGATGAAGTGTTTTTTAACTATCGCATTTATTGTAGCCTTCGGTGAGTTTTTCTTTCTTTGTTCGGTATAATCTGCATGTTATGGATACGAGTGAACAAAATTAAGTGTATCGGCTAAAGTCGATTCGCATTAGTTGTCAGATCTGGATAAACGCCTAAAGTGAATTTGTTTACACAAGCCATCCAAAGGAGACTGAAATAATTTCCGTTATTTCTTTTATTTAAAAACGGTGATGGTATGCTATTAGGCTATATTGGTATTTGAACAGATAAACGTACGGATAGACAAAATAAAATGCAGTATTACCTCTTTGGATTAACGGAGTAAAATTAAAACACAAGCGACAATTAGTTAAAATTGTACAGTTAGTTACATTTGAGTGGAATCTTGAGAGAAATTTTGGTACGAAATCTTTCTGCTTCTCAAAAATTTATGCATTAATTGCTGGACACCATCACTCTTATTTCATATACGTTTTCAGTAATAAACAACAACAATAAAAAAAAACTGCTAGATTCCAAAATAGTCTTTAAATTTTAACTATATTTCTTCACGAGGCTTTGAATTTTGGCTGTAGATCTAATAGTTCAAGCAGCGCTTGTTTGCGGTAATTAGGGATGAATTACACGTACGGCAGATCAACCAGATCTGTCCTTGGCCCTCATAGAAATAATTTTATTATCGCGTAGCCAGTCAGAAAAGTTTGAAATCGGTCATTCTGTTGCGGAAACATCTAGTAAAGGCAATTTATCAAATTACGAAATGCATATTCTTTAAACTTTTAATGTGTTTTATTCTTTTTGCTTTGAAGTTGTTCCAGTTTGATTTCTTCCAATGATTTACTTCAACTACAAATAATAGACCTTTATAACGATTTTCTAAAACTAGATAGTCACTGTTTCATTAAATGAAACTGAAGACAGATAAAAGGCCTCATTTGCTATTCAAAGTTTAATGGACGAAATCTGTGGTATGCATCACCGAGAACAATTTTCAGAACTACTTGATAATAGGCGGAGCATACATAAACTTCTGTGCTGTACAAGGAAGTTTAGTATTGCACTACTTCAAAGACCCGATCAGAAAACTGTCGATTCCGTATTATCAATTTTTATTGGTTCTTTCTTTTTAAGGTTCCACTGACCTGCACTGTATCAAACTTGCTGGCTCTCCCCAGAGGCCAAATAGATTACCGGTAGAAAAATATATTTCCGTTTGTGTATAATGGAATATTCACTTGGTACTGGAAAACTAGGTAGCAGGTGAAAAACGAGTATTGCTTAAAAATATTTTATGTGAATTGCACCTACGCAAGATTTTTCTTTCTCCTCTCTCTTTTCTTGTTTTTCTTTGTTTCTTTTTCTTTTTTGTAAATTTATAGTACTGTGAGTGGCCTGAGGACTTTTTTCTCTAGTTTTATTGATTTTTCCATTCATTTTTGTGTTTTATTTACTTTTGCATAAATGAAAATCCTACTGTTGAGACTGTCGTCTTCGTCGTCCGGTAACATCCTCTAGCAAGAGGGTTGCAGCAGATGAGCAGCTCTTCTCCAGTTCTCTCTGTCTGTCGCCTCCATTATTCTTAAACTATTCCATTCCACGATGTCATTGAACCACTCTCTAGTTGGTCTTCCACGTCTTCTCTTCCCCTCAACTTTCCCTTGTAATCTAGTTCTTGTTAGGTGTCCCAAAGAACCTCTCGGAAGATGTCCTGCAAATCTGGCCTTTCTTTGCATAATATTCTTGAGCAGTGTTCTTTCCATCCCAACTCTTCTTAAAACTTCTTGATTTGATGTTCTCTCTATATATAACTAATCTTTTCCATCTTTCTATAACGCCACATTTCCAATGCATTAATTCTTTCCATATATCTCTTTCTGAATACCCATGACTCACTTCCATAACTTGCAATACTCCAAACTGTTGCTTTAACTATTCCAACTCTAACATCTATTTTAATACTCTTGTTTATTAAAATATCTATTCATTTCCATAAATGCCGATTTAGGTTTGCCTATTCTATTTCTAATGTCCAACTCTGACGTTCCTTTCTCTGAGATCCAGCTACTTAAATATTGAAATCTATCCAAGTCTTCTTTCTTCCACATCTTATCTTTACATTATTTCCTATTTTTCTGCCCATTATCATTATCTTGATCTTCTTTGTGTTAATTCTTAGTCCGTACTCTTTACACGAGTGATCAATTCTTTGAACAATTTGCTGTAATCCATTTTCACTTTCTTCCATCACCACTACATCATCTGCATACCTTAAGTTATTAATGATTCTTCCATTTATTTTTATTCCTTCCTCTACACCCTCAAGTGCCTCTCTAAGCATCTGTTTACTATAAAGGTTAAATAATAATGGTGATAACTTGCATCCTTGTCTAACTCCTCTCTCCACAGGGAATTCTCGGAGGTGAGGAAACAGGGGAATTCTCCTGTTTCCTCACCATTTACATACTCGTGCTGTTTGTGACCAATATAATTTCTTTAAAATTTCCAAATCATAAGAGTCAATATCAATATTTTCTAGAATGTCAAAAAGCCTTTTATGTTTCACTGTATCAAATGCCTTTCCAAAATTCAGAAATCCCCAAAACAACTTTCCACCACGGTTTAGTGTTTTCTCCCCAATAATTCTTAGACAAGTTATAGCCTCTCTAGTTCTTCTGTTGGTTCGGAATCCAAACCGTTCCTCATTCATTTCTTTTTCTATTTTATTCTTAACTCTCTCTAAAATTATTTGCTCCAGAATTTTTGCTGCGTGAGTTATAAGACTTATCGTTCTAAAATTGTTACATCTAAAACTCTAGTCTTTTTTGTAATGGGGATACAAATTGATCTTCTAAACTCCTCTGGTAATTCTTGTCCCTCATAAATTCCGTTAATAATTTGCCATAACAACTTCCATACCTTTTTCACCGATATTCCTTATAAGTTCTATCTGTATACTATCTATTGCAGGGATTTTCCTTCTTTCATCTTTTGAATTGCTAGGTTCAATTCCTCCCTTATGATGTACAGCCTTTGCCCACTATGCTCTTTCATTTGAATTTCTCCTCTTTCTCTGTTCTTCAAAACGTTTACTTACATATTCTTCTCTGTAATATCTTCTCTTTTTCTATCGGAATTTCACCTCTTGACCGCTCCAGTCCTTTGCATATTTCTCCTTCCTGTCATCATATTAATGTTTTTATAAACACCTTTTATGTCATTCCTTTCTGCCTTTGTTGTTGTATCTTTACTTATTTCATCTAACCACTCTTAATTTTTCCTTCTTGTCTCTCTTTATATCTCCCTACTCAAGTGTTTATACTGCGAGACTATACATGAAACTTTTCCAAGCCATTTCACGCATCCAGCGATGAATTCTATGACCTGGTGTTTCTCACACCATCTGATAGAATTCATCTCCACTTAAAGATAATCATACACATTCATGCATGTAATGGCGGAATTTTGGAATATATAATAGTTGTAAAAGCAGTTTCAGTTGAAAAGTGCTTATAAATGCTAGAGCATACGAATGCGGATGCTGTGGCATCTCTCTCTCTCTCTCTCTCGACACTGTGGCTCTGTTATAGCCATTGAGAGCACGGGCTGATCTGAATAAAGAGATAGTGAAGATAATAAGGCATAAGCCTTATTTTTCTGTTATTAATATGGTCCAATGATCAAAAATGGTGAAAATTATTCATTCTGTACATTAATGATATTGAGAAGGATTTTACAAGCGACATACAGCTATTTGCTGATGATGCAATGATAGGCAGGTAATCAGAAATGCTGCTGATAAGCAGTACTTGCAGAATGATTTGAATAGGCTAGGATTGTGGGCATAACCTCCGTAGCTCAGTCATTCCTGTCCACGACGTTTGGAAGATTTATCTAGTCTCTTTCGACTAAAGGTGAGTTAGCCGGTCTCATACAGAGATGATGAGTTTTTCTCCCGGAAACTAAACTCGGGTTTTTCTTCCCTCAAAACAGACAAACCGGCAAGTAGAACACACGCAATTTACAGACAAGAATACTTAGAGGTATAGGGATAAACACCTTTTTACGGTTCAAGGAAGTTCAAGGATACTTGGGGTTTAAGTGCCTATAAGAACCACTGATGGATGGATGGAATTGCGGGCATGGAAAAATGGATGTCACTTCAATGCCAGTAAATGTAAAATCATTCACTTCGGCATCATTAGATATCCAATTATTATATTGGTGGGATTAGGCTATAAGAAACTGATGAGGCTAGGGATCTTGGAGTGTTAATAGATAGGAAGTTGAAGTTTAGGGGCAATGTGGCAAAGATTGCAAATACAACTGAAAAGATAATTGCAACGCTGAAACGAACGTTCACATGTAAAGATAAAGATGTTACTTTGCCTCTTTTACAAGTCCTTGATAAGACCTCACTTGGACTATCGTGCGCATGTCTGGTCTCCTGGTTTCCGTTGTGATTCTGATATATTGGAGAGAGTACAAAGGAGAGTATTAAAAATGATATCAGGATTGTTGAATACTGATTATGAAGACATCTGCAATCAGGAGAAAGAGGGGTGATATGATTGAGACTTACGAAGTTCTGAAAGGGCCATACAGGTTTTCAGTTGATGGAATTTTCATTTTATGGAGGGTGTGGAAAGGACAAAAGGGCATCCTTGGAAGCTAAGAATTAATGCCGCTAAGAAGTGGGTGAGCGATAAATTTTTCTCTCCTAAGATGATGCGTGATTGGAATGGATTGCCATTGGATGTTGTGAGTACAAGCAATATGAATGAATTTAAGAATAAGTATGACAGCTGGTGTGTGTGTGTGTGTGTAATACGTAGCCTCCCTCGATGAGTCCCTGACTCCCTCCAGGGAGTCAGGGACTCATCCGTCATTATTCAAATAATGACGGAAAATTCATGAAGAATTAAAATTTTTAATGTACTATTGAGATGTCACCTTTCTTAAATGTACGTTACATGAAAAAAGTACATTAAATGAAACTATTTAAAAATCTTGTACCGAGTTCCTTAGCAGCAATGATTATTTCTTCATAAGAAACTATGCTGTTATTTGATTTACCTTTTTTTTTTTTTTTTTTTTTGCTTAGGAATTTCGAATGGCTATTAATGATTCCAGACGAAAAGATATGTTTCATGTCACGTGTCAAACAACAAAAGAATTTAACGATGATATCATCAAGCCACAAATATACCTGGATACTATACAAGTGCTTTAACTTCAGTTTAAAAAAAAAGGATTCCTAAAAGTATATTCTAGAATAATCTCTTTTCTAGTATTGATAACCAGTGTCGCTCAGGAAGGTTCATGCTTACATTTTTTTACTCTGAAAGCGATTTAAATACTAATTCCCAAAATCCAGTCAAAAAGGTCATTTTATAAAAAAATGACTCTTTTCACTGGATCGTCTAAATGTCGGAATTCGTCATAACTATGTGACTTGCCAGAGGACAGATTAAGCACTTGTACTGCATATTTTTTGCATTAGCAAAGATGTGAACACTTGCTCAAGCTCATTTTCCCATACTGTGAGGGAGTCAACGGATCATTGGAACATCCATCAGATTGCAATATGCATTCATATTCCAGTAAGGATGTTAACGGAAGATTATACTGTAGCAGCAAAAGGATACGGCGCATTATCTCATAGCGTTATTGGTAGATGTCTAATATTCATTTATTTATATGAATTTCATCAACTCATCTTTGTTTAACGCTGAATCTTTTCAAAGCAATCATCTTCGATGATAATGTTTGCTTCTTTCATAATATTTAGTGTTATCATTTTGGATGCGATATACTAGATAAACGTGTATAAATTCTTTCAACTGAAGTTATTAGCAAATCTGTATTCACGGACGATTTTGGAATTAGGAAACTATGTGCTTGTTTGTGTGGTTGGGAGTCAGTTCTTTTGGAGATGTCTACTTACCGATTGGTCTATGAAAGGATTTAGTATGAATACTAATATTAAACTTATACAATGTAGTCCACATGTAATCGGTGTACTTTAAAATTAACTGAAAATTCTTATCTGTGAAACATTATAATAGTCAAAGAGCTATCTAAATCATGTAAATCCAGCTACTTTACATTAGGTTCAGATGGTATCTGAATAATGTGCTAAAAATTATTCATGTATAAACTAGATGACTAGAACTTCATATGACAAAGAATGAGATAATGCTAATAGTGGAATAATATACTGAATATTTAGGGGAAAAGAAATTTTAAACCATGATTAACTCGTTGAAAGTCCGTGTGGTTAGCCTAGTGGCTTTGCGCTTCGTAACCATATGCCTAAGGAAGGAGTGTCCGAGGTTCTATTCCCGTCGACGACGCGAGGAGCTTAAAGATCTTCCTCAGCCAATGCCAAGTTAGCCGGTCTTGGACGTGGACAGCAAGGTTTTTTCCCCCAGTTTATCTGGGATTTTTCATCCCGCAAGTATGCAAACCAGTCTCGTGAACACACACGGATCACAGCTAGGAATACTGACCCAGCCATAGGCCTGATTCGCCAGCCATAGGTCTGATTCGTCAAATTTTATCCGGGCTCCGGAACCTACAGGTTCCGGAGCTCGGATAAAATTTGGAGGGGACTAGATAGTGCCGTATCCTCCCTTAAAAAGGGGACTCACGGCTACTCTACCATCACGCGGTAATGAACTCGTTGAACAGTCACTTTTAAATGAAAGTTCAGTAATGGTAATTCCTTCATATGTAATATGGGTTATCCCCCCCCCCCACGCACCTTTTCAGTGTCCGTTCCCTAAATAACTAAGCGAAAAAAAGCAGGACTTAGAATTGTAAATATCATTCATTACAAATTAAGTTATCCTGTCCAATATTCTTTCACCTATTGGGCCGAGTAATGTAAATTTATTAGCTTAATTCTAGCAGTAATATTGTGGGTAATCCTCTCCCTATAGTACGGTGTCTGTCAATGCATTTATTTTGTGCTCTGCATATCTCTTTGCCGTTACAAAATCCACATTTCTCCTTCGTCTTCTTATTTTTATAATATTGGAATTCACCACTTTCCAAAACAGATAAATGTATGCAAACCCCTGTCTTTTCAACGAAAGTGCATCCTCTTTATATAACTTAAATAAAAACTTTCCAGCGACCAATTGAAATGATCAGAGGATATTATAATGAGATAAATTAACAGACACACAATATTTAATCAGGCATCTGTCATCTGTGCATCTGTCAGGCATCTACATCTCTCTTTGTTTGATTTAGATAAGCCCATATTTTCTGCACATCGCTGAGTTTTGTAGATAGATATATTAATATTATATATATATATATATATATATATATATATATATATATATATATATATATATATATATATATATATATATATATATATATATATATATATATATATATATATATATATATATATATATATATATATATATATATATATATACACATTGGTTTCATGAAATGCTAACTGCCTATTTGGGTATTCTGGTCGTTGTATCATCATATGATAATAAATAAGTTTGATATTGTACAAGAGCTGAAATCTTCAATCTCCTTTATTTGTTTTCAGGTGGATACCAAGTTTCAGCACAAGCATGTCATTGGAGAGAGCTTGATTTATGCATGGCTACCATGATGTTAAGTGCCCAAGGAAACAATTTCGTTGCAGTGGACAAAGAAGGAGTGGAATCGTTTTGTGAGTAAGTGGAATTAATTTTTGTGTTATGAGACCAATGGGTTTGGTTGGCTGAATTAATCGAATCGAACTCGGTGTGTATTTTATCAGCTTATTTAGCTCATTTTCACGTGAAAATTCCAAATGAAGATTACTCATGCCCTAGACAGTATTCTTCATTCAACAGGACAATTATCGCAGCTACGCATGGGGAGGGACATCTATATCAGGTCTGAAGTAAATGTATATAGGATTCATGCCGTTTTGTTACGGTTTGCTCGCATAATTCTTCAATTAAGCTATTTTGCAATAAAATGTGGATAGGATGAGATGATTTTAATGACAAAATCATCATAAAAGTCTTAATTGCCATAAGCTTCAGAAAGCAGCCTTACGCGCACTAAAAGCCGATGACAAATTTAACTGAATCTGTAAACGCAGATAGTCGTAATTATAACATTCAAATGCACAAAGCTTAATTTAATCCTTTCGTGTTTAATTATTTCAGTTACTTGCGGTTACCAAATTTTTAACAGATGAAAAAAGAACATGGGAAACTCAACTGTTAATTTCTATATACTTAGTAAAACCGATTTGGGGCATGTTATATTTTATAATACAGAAACACACCAATCACTCATTCAATATTCATAAAGCATCTGCCAAGCAATGCAATTTGATATTCGATTTCTCTCACACATATCTTTATTCTGCTGTTTTATTATTATAATAATAATTTCCTTTGTTTTGATGTAATCCTGTTTTAGAGAGGCCTGATTGTTTTCCTTCTGATGTATTTCGTGAATACATTTTAACGATTTCTTATAAGGACAATCTCTGCCCGGCCAATAAGCAATACTGAAAAAAATATTTATTTTTAATCGAACTACGTAAACGGATAAAACTGGTCTTCGGTCTTGAAGTAAACATTTAGCTACAGGAAATGACACAGAGACCTTGCATTCGAAACCTGTCTGCATACTTGAATCACTGACACACATTTGAAAGTGATCATTGAAGCACGACTTGCCTTATTTCAAACGAACACAAGAAAGAATTAAAAAAAACATTTCTATAAAAATTGGGAAAGAAAAAACATTCTAGTCTTTGTAAAGTATAACCTACATTCACAATTTTGATTGTTTTTAAACTTTAACAGCTTGTTAATACACTGAAGAGTTCATTACTTCCCATGTACAAGACAACTGGTCTCAAGGCCTCTTTCTCGTCTAATTGATGTGTCCTGTCAGATAAGATTTTCCTTCTACTTTTCATTTTCCTCTTAGCAGGAAACACATTCCCCATCATATTTTTGCAGCTTCTCTTTGTCGTAATGAGTCTGTGTGTTCATCATGTCTGTTTACATGTCTCATCAATTAGCGACAGGTGGCGCATCAAATACGACTGATCATTTAGAAGAAGACAATTCAAGGCCATCAAGGCGCGTTTTGCAAAAGGAATACGCTTCCATTAGATTCTGGGTTGTATTTCTTTCTGTATGAATGTTACGACTCTCTTGGACTGATTTTATTCTTTCCATATTTCGAAGTCTTAATAAAATTTGTCTACTCGTTTTATTTTAAGTGCTAAACGAAACAAAATTATTTTCAAACTCATTAGGTGAGACCATTTTCAATTACAACTGAAAAAATACACCAGTCAAAACAACTCAGCATGCAATATTGCGACTCATAGGTTGATGAGTCTAGCGCTGTATATTATGTTACAGACTAAATAAGATCTCTATTATATGTTTTGCTTCAGATGACAACGCAATGTTATTTTGTGAACACGTGACATTAATCTTCCTACTTGCAGTAATATGGAGCTGTTGCAGCATCCCAAAGCGGTTTTTTTTATTGTTTGTTAATTTTTGTTTGAATTTCATTTATATTTTTCGTAATTAAAGTGCTTTATGATAGAAAAAGGTCACTTTTATTGTTAAAAAGATTTTATATATTGTTTTATATTGTTTTTCAGGGCCTATAATGAAATGTCAGATTGCTTTGGAAATTATAGTTCGAAATTTATGACGCCTTTACAGAGAGAGCTAATTAACATAATAGCAGACGTACCAAGGAAACATATGGAGGAGTTTTGCACACCAGGATCGGAGTCACAGACTGGTAAGTTACGAATCGCATCCTTGAACATACAGTACTGTTAAAGTATATTTCATCGACTTATAGCAAAGTTGGTCAGTTGGTTATTCAGTAATGGTGTTATTAAAGATGAATCGAGATGGTGAAAAGAAACAATCACTCTGACAATTAATTGATTGAAAGGGATAAGAGAATACTGAAGAGATTACAAAGGAAGAATGTTTAGATATTTATATCCTATTATCAATAATGTCAATAGGAGAAACTTTCTGCCGAGGCATTCTAGAAAGGGTAATCGGCAATTATGAAGGTGATTTCCACTATGGAAAAGGAAGGGTTACGCAAATATCGAATGTTATTCTGCGATTTTCTTTATATCTTACACGTGTTCCTCTTAGTATAATCAATGTCACCAATGAAAGTTATGATGTATTATTTTGTTTTTCAACTATTCTCTAAATTGTTGATTATAAATTCTTACAGTCAATTTTGCACAAGTTGTGGGCTTTTTCCCAGCCCGGAAACTTGGGTTTTACCCCCCCTCCAGAAAAAAAAACAGGCAATTTGGGCAGAAGAACTCACGCAATTAACACACATAATGCATTGTCCTCGTCTTTTGTGGAAGGAAGGAAGGGGGTCGCAGGGCTATCGGTACTTCCCATGCTGGTATAAAATTAAAGTATTTATCAACTGAACTGTTTTGTATTTGTTTTAAAAATTACAAATAGGAATGATATTCTTATGATGGTTATTTATGACAGCAGTGAGTATTTTATAATAACAAACAAAGGGCTTTAATAAAAATATAACTATGTACATAAATATAGATTTTTTTTTTCAGAATTTCTAGAAGAGTCTCCTTGTATGGCTGAATACTCAGCCGGTGACGACATCAAAAAATGTATCTTGGACATGCAGGCAACCATGGAATTCATTCCAAGCGTAAAACCAGAGGATCGCTTAAGTTCTTTGTGCTGGTGAGTATGCTCTGTATCCGTTAATTCTTGGACCATAGTTAACATAAACTGCTTACAGTGGCAATATCAGGAAAAAAATTTCAAGTTAATTTCAAAGTACTATTTATCTACAGGGTTTCTAATTTCTATGGGATATCCGTTAATGGTATAAATAAATAATCATTTTATTATTAATGCTGCAAAAATATGCTTCCTTAGCCATGTGAAAATCATTCGAGAGATCAGCAGAAGAAACACTTGTGGAGTCGATTTTTATCTCCCGAGGAGTGAATTTTTTCCAACATTTTTTTGAGTAGATTCCTGAGTTTGACGACCTTTTTGAGCAAATAAGGAGAATTGTTTTCTCCAGAACTTCAGCACATATCACATGATTATATATATAGTAAAACCTCGATATAACGGACTTTGGTGGTGTCCGTTAAATCCGAAAGTCCGTTATATAATAAAGTAGATTTTCCGAATGCATCGGCCGGTACGAGTTAAAACTGCCTCAGAAAGTCACGCCATTCGACAAAAGAACCAATTATAGCGCGATTGGCGTGTTCACGTGCTAATCATTCGCCGAACATGTTTTATGTCAGCTAAATTACTACGGTGTTTTTCCAACATATGATGGCCTATTCGCCAAAATTTGCTAAAAATAACAGGAAATTAATAACAAAAAAAAACCCTGTTAATTTAATTATAAGTAAATCTTGGTTAAAAGCATTTTAAAATTATCAGGGTGTTAATTTTCACATGTGACATACGGATCGGAAATTTTGTCTGTTAAAAAGAGATCATATATATATATATATAATTCTAGTATTAAGAAAGAGTGCGTTAGCTGTCTTATTCTCGTTGTCTTACATCTACACGCCGGTGATAGTGCAGTCGTCTATCGCGATGATGAAAGGCAGAAACAGGATAATGTACTAATTTCCAAAAAGACAGAAGCTAAAAAAGTGCACATTCTCTTTGGTGGATGAAAAGCCATTAGAAGATTTTATTCTAATAATTCAAAATATACTTCATTTTAAGAAATCTAGTAGAATATTTGATCTTATCATACTTCTGTCTGATTCATATTCTACTGCAATTCATTCTTTCAAATCAGTGGTGAACGTGCAGTGCTATAAATTTACTTCCTGACTGCCTTCATAAAAAATCAATAAAGTTTAGCATTTTATCATTTTTTTACATTTTATTATTAATTTTGTTCTTCGCAAAAAAAACACAACTCAGCAATTGCAATGTAAAATATTCAGATCTAAAGGAGATTTAAAATGAACTTTGTTTTTCTAAATTCATTACTTTACTTTACTTTCATCCTACATTTAATAATAAACGAGCGCAGGTACCTGTGCTGCCTCTGGAAAATGCATTTGCTGACATTGTGTTAGACAACCAGAAGAAAGACTATTCGATTGTAGGCCTTTTTCAACTGGCCTACAAAAAAAATCACACTAGAACTAACACGTTTCAGAAAATAATATACACCAGTTGAAGTTTGGAACTACGAGATGGCGTCACTTCTCTACTGTACTTTGATCCCCTGAAAGCATTGATTCAATGAAAGCCTCGACTTCACTATCAGAAATGCCCTAATGACGGATTCGATCTGTCGACCAATCTTCAAGAGGTAATTAGGGTTAAAGGTCTGTCCACGTCCTTTGAGAATAAAAGAAATGAAAATATTTATTTATTTTTAAGCAAATGTTAAAGACCAAATATATGCATAGACAATATAAAGAGCACAATAATTCAGTTCAGATTTTGTGGACGCGGGAATAACTTAGCAAAGGTCAAAGACCTTTTGTAGTACACAGGGACTCCAAGTGGCTCATTGCAAATCTTAAAATGTACCTATTCATTTAACAAGACACTCAACAAGATTTCAGAATAATGCTACAATACATCTGTTGCGTTTTCTTTTAGTCCATTAAATGGATTGAATTCAATCATGTAAATTGACATCTAACACTTTCTTACTTCGAAAGGATGGCACATGACAGGTCTTATTGTATAATTTACCTTTGTGTGTGTGTGTGTGTATGTGTGTGTGTCGGTAGTCAAAAGAGGCAAGTATTTAGTGATCTCAACACAGAAAATATTGTAAGTAAAGTTTTTGCTATTTTGCTTCCTTTTTCATTGCAATGGATATTTTTTCTTTTCTTTTCACACCAAATATACTTACCTAAAATTTAATATGCACTATGTTGCAAATATTATGAACACCAGACTGTTTCCTTAACTTATTTTATTTTCACAAAAATTAATACATCATTGACTACCTTTCGCTTTATTACAGTTCCAATCTCTTTGGATACCAATAAACGCTAAAAATTGCATAAATATGTGCCATTTTTTAGCGTCTGTGACAAATGATACCCCAACAATGAACATCTAGAGTATCTAACAAAATGGTTTTTCCTCTCTTATTATCTCTTTTACACATTTTTTTTTCTAATTAGAGGATAAATATTTTCATGTCATGATTATGATTTCTCAGACTAGCTACTGTAAACCTGGCTCCTAATGCAACTGGCTGCTACAAATTTGTACCTTGTGTATGCCTCCAGTGAAAATGGACGCTCTGATATCTCTTTCAACCCACGTTCTAAATATTACTAAAATTTTCTGCATAGGTAATCAATATATTTGTTTCTAAACAGGCATAAGGATTCTTCCCAAGAACTATAGTAGTTCAGTGTGTAAAAAAGACGCCCTTTGGTAGTAAAAAGATGGGTTCGAATCTAGTCTATAAGCAAAGAACAGTTATAACACCTTTAAAAAGAAGGTAAATTATCTGGTCTCTTGCACAAGTTTTGGCTTTTTCCTTTCTCCCGGAAACTAGAGTTTTACACCCCGCAAAACAGGTAACCCAGCCAGAAGAACTCACCCAAGTAACGCATATAATGTATTGGCCTCTTAGCTTTAGTTGCTTTGACTGTAATTCCAAAACCGCCACAGTGCTACAACGGGTGTAAATGAGAAGTGGAGGAATGCTTCTATGTTATATCAAAATCCAAATTCATGAAGCAGCTGGAGAACCAGTTGGAAAATATAAAGAGAAAATTCAAAGGAAGAGAGAATGCAAACGGGAGCCAAAAAAAAAAAAAAAGTTGTAAGAGGTTGTGAAGAAATGGCCTGGGAAAAGTATGCTATGGAACTGAGCATATAATAGAATATGAAAAGAAGAGAGGTGGCTTAAAGAACAATCAGAACAATTCATGGTCCAAATATGTAAGTCTGAACTGAACGTAATAATATTGGAAGAGTTGAAGGAATATTTTCAGAAATGCTAACTGAAAAAGGACATTACGTTAGAAAAAAAGAATTGAAATGCTGTTGAGAAGGTCAAAGCATTATAATATAATGATGGAATCACTTTTGGAAGAATAAGTGATAAATGCTCTTAGAACATTCCCAAATGGCAAGGCACCACAACCTGAAGGAACACCAATGGAACTATGGTAAAATGATGAGTACGGCGTATTTATAACTGGAACTAAATTATTTAATCAAATTTTAGAAAAATGTGACATACCCGAGGACGAACTACACCTGATTTTTATAGACCTATAGGATGTATATGACTTGTCAATTACCGAACTCTGGAAGGCATTTAAGAAACTTGTAGCAGGTGAAGCACATATTCAGCAATTAAACAAAATCTGTGGCACAGATGGAGACAGGCAATTTCGGACAAAAGATTTCGAAAGAATTCAAAACAACTAAAAGACTAAGGTATGGATGTTGAATGTCTCCGGTCTCTTTTTAAAATGAATTTGAAAAATATACTTAGAGACTGGAATGCATTATGTCGAGGGATGGGTATTTCATTCCAATAATATATTTTTTACTTTGCTCTGAAGATCAGCTGATGATAGCCCAAGACAGAAATGATACAGAATATATGTCTTAAAATTAATACAGACATATGAATCGGAAGGACTTAAGAAAACAGAATATCTAGTGATAGGAGGAGAAGACATGACTTGTCTGTATTAGCAGCAGGAAAAATAAAACGGTTGATCACTTTAAATATCAAAGGACAATATTACACAAATCTGGCACTCGTGAAAACATGTGGATAATCTCATCCGTCAAGTAGCCGAGCATTGTTTATGATAAATTGGGTCCTCTGTAGTCGAGAAGTATATAAAAGAACAAACAAGACTAATATGAGGGTCATAATTGAAAGTATTTTGATATATGGAGGTGAGAAATGTTCACTAACACCATATCAGTGTATGTTCGTTAGAAATGGATGGCCTAAGAAGGTGCTGTAATTCGGATTATTTTCTCGCATAAGGCTACAGTTTTTAAATAAATCCGCTATGCTGATTTATTTGGCATTAGACCATTTAATGCTAACTAGCTTCTTTCATGGAGTAGGAGAGTCTGATAGTTCCAAGAAGTGTTTGGATGCCCTCTCATGAAATATAAAGTAATTTTTAAAATGATGCGAATACCTTAGCAACGTCTGTGTCGAACCACCAATTTATCATCTGGATAAAAAACATTTCTCGCCAGTATTACAGAAAACCATCTGCCAAATGAATGTCTTCTTGTTATGGAACTACAAACATTTCACGTTTTTATTGATTTTATTTGTTTCTGGTATGGACACCAAACAGTGTGATTCTAAGTTTTGAAGTGTCATAACAACCAGTTCAGTTTGCTATCTACATTAAATAATAAAAAGCAAACATTAAGGATGATCTTTCATTTCTATATACTGAAAACCTCATAAGAATAAAATATGTCAAAAAAAAAAAAAACCGTCTCGGATAATTTTCGAAGTAACCTTGAATTCAATACTCACAGCGCTGACTGTAATTCGAATGCCTTTTCCGCTGCGCTACCTTCTTGCTGTTAGGCTCCAATTATGGTTTGAAGTCATGCTCTAATTCTCCCCAGACTGTGAGAGGGCGCTACCTACACTCTCTCTTTCTTTTTTTTTTCTTTTTTATTTATTTCTTTTAAGAGAAAACAGCATGAAGAATATGAAATCGATGTAATAGACTGATTCGTCCTATACAGAATATTAAATTAAGTTATATATTTTAAACTTTTTTGTTGTAAGAAAAAAGTCATTGCACACCCCGTAGTGATATTTGCGACCATACTGGTGCTTTATTAATATACCTTTATTAAATTAAAACTGAACTTTTTAGTTTGAATTTGCTTTTATTTATTTATGTTTTGAATGATTCTAATACTTACGATTTTCTTGATTTTATAAAGTGGGTTAACTGACAATTAACTGACTTCCGAATTAGCAGCGTTATTATAAATGCCATTTTTCTCTATTTCAGTGGCTTCATGAGATTGTCGCATTGCATTCATACTGATTTGGAAGCGAAATGCGGAAAGAAATCCGTTGAAATAGCAACTAGCTCACTTAATTCAATAACTGCTAATCTTCCTTACTTGGTTTGCGGAAGCTTCGAACCTGATTCAGAAAAGTGCGAAGGAAAGCTACCTGAGCCAGGAACGGTACCTGAGGGTGCCAGTTCTAAATCCCAGATTTCGAGACTTATGGCTGCAGTTTTAGGAAACTAAATCGAGTCCTTGCCTGCTCTAATCTTGTGATATCTCATGATGATTGTTCATAAAGCAAACAGACAATACGATTGTTGTAGTCTATAAATAGCACATTACGGTGCCAGCAATGTTTTTACTTTAAATTGTATCTTTTATCAAATAAACACTTTGTTTACATTTTTGTTAGTAATTCATTTAGATTTATTAATTCCTGCCATTACACAATTAATAAATATGTACACACATAAAAGACTTACGAGCCCCTTTAGAAAACCTTTTTTTTTTAATTACAGTATGAGAAGACAAGTAGACGATTTCTCAAGTACTTCTGTAGGAAAGTTATGTTTTGACTGGTTGGGAATACTGAAATAAGAAAATTCCAGACTTCAAGTTTTATTTTACTTCCAATAAAGCGCATTACTGAAGGAGAGACAAGATTAGCAAGATTTATACTTCACTAACAGTGTAACTTGAGAAACTTGTTTGGGTCTTGTAACGGGATATATATATATATAACATAATATACACAAGGCAAACGTCCAACAAAATCATTAAAAACATGAACAATATTAACAAAAATGCTTCCATACCACTGTCATCAATATTCGTGCCCTTAACAATGATATACTGATGTATACCACCAACTCACAGTAATCAAAACCTGTCATTCCTAATGGAATTTCAGCGAGTGATGTTAGTAACTGCCATCCATCTTAACTGTTCTTATACACAGTTTCTTTCATCACACAATGGCGGTATGCGTGCATTCGTAATCACTGATATATCATGTCAGAACATGATAAACTAGAATTCCCACCCCCTTTCTTACGGAGATAACATGTATTGTCATTGACTCCCTTAGGGCACATAGGGTGTCTTGAGTTATTCTGAATCAACTGTACAGAATAACTGCACGAAGTTCAGCAAGCGAGCATCGAACGACAGATGCTACTTTCCATTAATCCCACAAATGTTCGATGGAATTCAAAGTAGGAGAATTAAGCGACTAGAGAAGCACACGGATATATATATATATATATATATATAGTAAAAATCTGGGTCTAATGGACGTAATGAGATTCACTTAATGAGGTTTTTTTCTTGTTTTCGCATTTACAAAATATGATCGTGTATTTACAGTTTTTTCTGATATTTTGTTTAGGTACAAGAAAAAAATTATACATACATGGCATTTTGGTATCAATGATTAAAGGGAAATATATATATATATATATATATATATATATATATATATATATATATATATGCATAAAATTCATTTCTAGCGAGTCGTATTGCCCGAGTTTTACTTTTATTAAATCTTTTTAGTCACTAGATGAAATAATCCGTACATCAAACTATGGCATCAATTTCTTTCAGTGCTTTATCCTTTTAACAACAGCAACCTCTGCTTTCTAAAATTGTATTTAGAAGTAAGTTTAATTTTCTTATTTACACGAGATTTTGAAAACTAGAACTTAACTGATTTGGCAATTTCGTTCTTCAGCTTACAACGACTCCTTGAAAACTAATTTAACTTTTGCCCCATTCATCATACATTCAAGGCACAAGTGTAGCAACTCTGGTAACCTTAAAACTTGGCAAATGCTTCACGGCAACTGGGCATGGTCTTATTTTCCGAAGCGGTGTGAAATATTAAAAAGAATATTTGTTCATCATGAAAGCGATTGCCAAATAAAGGGGTTTGAATTGAAAAGACTTGAAACATCATTTACGTAACTAATGCATTATTAAACTAATTAAATCAACCATTAAAGTGGGGAAAAGAAAAAAAAATCACCTTCGATGATGAATTCTAGGATAATCATAAATAATCCACTCTTTACGTCCTTCTGGGTCAATGCTTTCTTGTTTCACACCGCCTCAGGGGGTAGAAAATGGGTGGCTATTAAAAGGTAGCGCTCATATAAACTGGTCCAAGGATCAGCAGAAACACACACACAAGTCTGAGTTTGAAGTCGTAGATTCTTTGGATTGTGTCTGCAAGATGAAGTGTTTTTTGACTATCGTGCTTATTATAGCCTTTGGTGAGTTTTCGTTTTATTTCTGTTTGGCTGGAATGGATACAAGTGAATGAAATTAGGTTACAGTTAAATTTAAATTGCATTATTTTTCAGAAATGGATAAAACATCTTAACTAAGCATGTTTAAGAAAGCCACCCGAAGGAAACCGAAATAACTTCGATTCTTTATTTCTTTTCCTTAATACTCATGATGGTTCTGTCGGCTTTTCAGCAGATAAAAGTGTACACATAAAATAACACCTAGTACTAACTCTTTTTAGCATTGGAAGAATAAAATTAACCGAACTCGAAAATTAGTTAAAAGTATACAAAAGTTAAATACAATTGAATGGAAACTTAAGCTACATTTTGGAATAGAAATTTATTTATTAATTGCTGGACACTAACTTTTATTTTGCTTATTTTGTCTCAGAGTCAGCAATAACGAATCAATTACAGCAAATTCTAAAACCGTCTTTATATTTTAATCACATTTCTTGCCTTTCAAATTTGTTGATTGTAGATGCAATGCTCTGTCCAGAAACTCTTGTGTTTGTAGTATTAGGGATAAATAACACGAGTGCCAGATCTACTAGACTTGTCCTTGGGATTCAGTCTGTCGTTTATGGAAATGACTTCATTATCGTTAAATGCCTCTTTGTTTTTCTTTTAAATAAGAAAGTTACACTAGCCAATCATAAGACATTGAAGTTTGTTATTTTCTTTCGAAAACTTCTTGTCAAGGAAAACATGAAATTACGAAATGTAAGATAGTTTTTATTTTGATGTAGTGTTTTATTATGTTTTGTTTCGAAATAGTTTGATTTCGTTCCATGATTTCCTTAAGTTCCAAACAATAGATTTTCTGAAACTTAAACAGTCATTCTGAGGCAAATTAAATTTTAGACAGTTAAGAAAGAAAGACCGAGGCTTAAATGTCTCATCTGTCATTAAAACATATCTAAAAAAATGATAAAATCCAACGCATTATAACCAAATATGGAGCTAATTTATTTATTAATCATCAAAAAAAAAACTTTCAGAAGTAAGTGATAGTTAGTCGAACGTACATAAACTTCAGTACGAGTTTCCTTAGTATTGCGCAGTTCAACGTCCCAATCTCAAAATTGTCGGTCCCTATTGTCGTCTGTTGTTGATGTTTTCATTACATGTTCCACTGAATCGAACCTGTTGAGTCTCACCCGAAGCAAGCCAGATATCAAGAATACCGGAAAAGCGCACGGTGTGCATATACGTGGACTGTAGATTTGGGGAGCTGATCTGTTGCTTTTTTGAGTGTGTTACTTATATCGCAATTTAAAGGCAATCAGAATGTTTCAAATAAGCTTCATTTTATCTGAAAAAAGAAATCAATAGGAGTTACAAATATTTAGAGATTAATGATTATTATTCATAATTCTTAAGCATTCTTCTTTATATCATACAAGTGAAAGCTGGGAACTTCACTTCCGGGATTAGCTGTTGTTTACGACCAATTCTAATTAACTTAGAATAATTTAGATTCGCTTACAAGATTGTCTATTTTTTCTGAGGGACGTTAAGCTAACTAAGAAAAAAACATGTACCGTAAATGGCAAGGTTTTCTTCTGTGAAATTGATTGTCGCATTCAATTGAAAAACTACTTATTCTTCTCCTAGAAGGAGACTAGTTCCCGTATTCTGAAGCTTCTCCCTAGTAGCAGTTTCACTTCACTATAGCAATCAAAGAGCGCAAGCTGGTCTGAATAAAGCGATAGTGACGTCAGTAAACAAGAAAATATAAGATAATAAGGCGTAAACTTTATTCCATTTAATTAATTTTCGGATGCCATCAAAGAGGAACTCACTAAAGATAAATTAAACGTTTCTTGTTCTTTTTATTTGGAGAAACGAAAGAGTTATTTACGCGCAAGAGATTATTTATATGAGAACATTCAGAAATATATATTACAGATCTTAATTCTTAGATGAATTTTCTATAATCATTGAACATAGAGGGGAAAATACTTTTTTTTTCTTTTTCACAGCTTCCGAAACAAATCTTGTAGAAAGTTTCTTAAGTAGCAGTGATCTCTTCCTAACAAAGCATCTGCTGTTATTTGCTTCACTCTTTTGTTTAGGGAATGAAAGAATATTAAAGATTGAAGGAAAAATTATGATTCCCACCTAGTACCGGCATTTCAATGACCGAACTTCATCGATATATGTAATTAAATCACAAAAACATCTCACTTCTATACAATCATTATCAGAGGAATATGTGCAACACTTGTACTGCACATATTTCGCAATAGCAAATTATGGTTATCTACTCAAGCTAATTTCTCATTATTTTGTGGAGTTAAAAGATCATCAGAACGACAATCAGATTGCAGTACTCATTTCTAGTAAGAATAATTTACTTACAGATAGATAATACTGCAGCAGAATATACCACGAATTCTTTCACAGCAGATTGATGGTTCTTTAATGTTCATTTATTTCACAATCCATTGATGATTCAATGGATTCAATAATAAAGGGTCAGTAATAAACCGTTCTTATATTTTCTTGGAAGAGCTATGATGCTAATCATCTCATATTGCATAAACTCACCTAAAAATATTAAATTCTTTGCGATCTTCACGACAGAAAAAGAGAATTTTTTTATCAAATACTGAAGTTAAAATGTTGATTCTTCTTTATTTGTTTTCAGGCGGATACCAAGTTGATGCACAATCATGTCACTGGAGAGAACTTGATTTATGCATGGCTACAATGATGTTAAGTGCCCAAGGAAACAATCTTATTCCAGTGGACAAAGACGGAGTGGAAACCTTTTGCGAGTAAGTGAAATCAGTTTTTCACAAGTGCATTTATGTGATAATTGCATGCATTCGCTGCGTTATGATTATTTTCTGAAATGGAAAAAATCCTATCATCTTTATGATCTATCAGCTAACTCACTTTTAGTTGAAAAGTCCATGATAAGTTACTTCGCATCCTAGGCGTAATTCATGTCTTTCCAAAAGAAAGTCAGTTGTCGCTACTAGACTATGAAGGTCCATTTATAGGAGAAGAGATGTCTTGTTATTATATGGATTCATGTCAATTTATTACGGTTTAGTCGAATAAAATCTTACTTTAACAATCTAGTGATAAAGTGATGATAACGAGGTCTCTTATAATGGTTTTAATGACAAAACCATCATTATTATGACAGTGTTATTATACTGACCTGCTAATTGGAAAATGACAGATGAATTTCACGCTTGAAGGATACTGTTTTAAATTCTGATACTTGAGAATTATATATTTCAACTGCGCAGACGCAATTAATCTCTTGGCATACATAATTATTTTATTCACTTGCAATTAGCAAACCTCCAATTGAAATTAATTAATTAAAAACTAATATAATAAATGTATTGAACAAGTGGAAATGAAATGACGATTTCTGTGCAGTAGTAAAACTAATTTTTCGCATGACATCATATCTGTCTTAGTGGACAACAACAAAGAAACTATAACTATTTTCTTATATAAATTATAAGTGAATTAATGCGATTCGATCCCCCATTTTCTCTCAAACGTATCCTTATATTGCGATTATAATGGTTGATAAACTTTTGATAAAACTTTTGATGAAAAGTTTTGATAAACTTTTTTCCAGAAGAAGCAATTACTCTAATTTTCCTCTGATTTATTTCGTAAATAAATTTTAACGATTTCTTACAAGGAAAATCTTTATCCAGCCAATGAGCAGCACTAAAAAATAATTAACTCTTGATCAAATCAGATAAAGAGAGAAAACTAGTAATCGGTCTTGAAGAAAACATTTATCTCCTGAAAGTGACACAGAGACCTTGCATTCGGAACCTGTCTGCATACTTGAATCACTGACATAGATTCGAAATGGATTGCTTGTAGGCACGAGTTGCTTATGTTTTCCTAATTTCAAATACGAAAGGATTTTTTTTTAAAGATTCTTATAAAATTTGCAAGAAAAAAGCTCGCTAGACTTTGTAAACAATTTGGTAGATACGGATTTAGATTTTTTAAAACCTTTAATAGTTTGTAAATAAATTAAAATTCACTTTTAAAGCGGATTTTAAAAATAAAAGAGTTCATTATTTACGTAAAGGGAAACTCGTCTCAAGGCCTCTTTCTCGTCTAATATATGTTTCTTGTCAGACGAGATTTTCCTTCTAATAATTCTTGTCCTCTTAACAAGGGAACCCAGCTGCTTCGCATCATATTTTTGAAATTTCTTTATGAGCCTCTGTGTGTGTATGAGTGTGTGTGGGTGTGTGTTTAATGCCTGTTTACAACTTTCATTTAGTGAGCGGCAAATCGAATGCTATTGAGCAGTTATAAAAAGATATTCAAGGTCTTTAAGGTAGTGTTATCAAAACATTAATTACATTCTGCTTTGCATTTCCTTCGTATGCATATTATAACTCCCAGGAATTGATTTTATCATTTGCCTAGTTCACATTCTTAATAACATTTGTCTCCCATTTTATTTTATATATAAATTTCAGAATCAAAATATTATATTGTAAAACAGTAGTTTTATTTAATTGGGAATGCATTTTATATGTCTTCCTTTCAAATATAATAAAAAATAATTTTTTTTGCACAACAAGCCTCTTGGAAGTGTGCAAAGCGTCCAAAAGAGTTTGGTGTTTTCATGTTGTTGATATTTTTTTGATTTTTCGATGTTTTCTTTGCTCTGTGTGCATTTCTTCATGGAACAGCATGTGGTCTTTGCAATCTATTGTTTTAGTCTTCCTTATTATGCCGATAGTTCCTAATATAATGGATAGCGTTGCTATATTATGTTACAGAATAACTAGGATTTTCGTTATTTGTTTTGCCTCAGATGGCAGCTTAATGAAATTAGTGTGTTAACACGTGATATAGATGTTGCTGTCTGCAGTAACATCAATGCTGATGAAGCATCAAAAAATGGATAATTTTCTGTTAAGAGTCTTTTTTTATTCTTAAAATTTCATTTATAGTTTCAGTAATTAATTTTTTAAGATTGAAAAAAAAATATTCATCAAAGATTTGTACATAAGGAAAAAGTTTTTATATTAATTTATTTTTCCATCCAGAGCCTATAATGAAATGTCAGATTGCTTTGGAAATTATACTTCGAAATATCTGACTCCACTGCAAAAAGAGTTAGTTCAAATAATAGCAGAAGTACCAAGGAAACCTATGGAGGAGTTTTGCACACCAGGATCGGAGTCACAGACCGGTAAGTAACTGAATACAGTGATGTTGGAATGTTTTGAAATTTATTTATTCCCCAAATCATCGAAAGAAAAAACTCATTTTGAACATTAACTATTGGCTAAAATAATCCTCTAATAAAAGTCATATTTTCTTGTTAAAGTTATAATATACAGGTAACCCTCGTATAACGCGGTACTTATACAACGTGGTTTCGATAAAAACACGGTCTACAAATTGTAGTAACCCTTTATCTTTTCAAATGTTTTTCACCGCGCGACTTAAAAATCAAATTTTATCTTCGTTAAATTTGTGTCTGCCTGTATCCAGCATGTAATTATAAGTAGCGAATTTATATTAGGGAAAATACCCTTTAGCACGCATGTACCTCAATTGTTTAACGTATAAAACGTTTATTGTTGAAAATTGTCCTCGTTTCAGCCAGGAAAGTGCATTAAAAATCATAAGTGTGTTCATCTCAAGCTGAGCACTTTATTTTCTGGTGAGTTACATACAATATGTAATGCTTGCTTTTTTTGTGTAAAAAATATTTTTATAGTAATGGCCGCAAACTGCAACGAAAGGGAAAAACCAACATTGAAAACAAAATTAATTTCTCTCGAAGAAAAAAATTAAATTTTGGATCGGTTGAAAAATGGAGAAAAACCAGGAGTTTTTGCAGAGACTTTGAATTTAAATGAATCAACAATTCGAACAATCAAACAAAATGAACAAAAAATCCGAGAAAGTGTTCATTGCTGGGTCAACGATAAGTGCAAAGCGCGTTGCTCGTGTACGCGATATTCTAATGGAAAATTGGAGCAATTTCTAATGATTTCGATAGAAGATTGGACCTCAAAAGAAAATTTCTATGGATGGAAATCTTATTAAACAAAATACTCTCAAAGTTATAAACATTTATAGTAGTGCAGACCAGGTGTTCAATGCGGATGAATCCGGGTTATATTGGAACAAAGTACAAAAACGCACCTATATTTCGAAAAATGAAAGATCAGCTCCTGGATTCAAAGTTTCCAAAGATAGAATTACTCTACTGTTTTGTAGTAATGCATCAGGTGATTACATGACAAAACCAGTGTTTATTAACCAATCCTCAAATCTTCGTGCTATGAAGGATTAAAATATGCACTATTTTATTTTGCCTAATACATTTATGCATTATGTACAATGAAGTTTAAGTACAATTTGTAATTTTTATACTATGAATTTGTTTCATAGTTTATGTTTTCTTAACTTACATGAATTACCTGAATTAAATAAAAAAATATTTTTTTGGATATGTCATTGTTGTTTATATAATTTAAAAAAAACGATTTCGGAACCTAACCCTACTTTTTCTATGTGATCTGAGACTCGAATAACGCGATTTATATAACGCGGCATTTCTGCGCAACCTAACATCCGCGTTATACGAGGGTTATCTGTACTTCCAAATAATGCTGAATCCCCCTTGGTAATTTTATAATGGAGTGTTGATTATCGAGAGAGAAAACAAAGGATTCGAGTATTAGAGTTCAATTTCAACAAAATACTTTTTATGTCGCAAAAGTTATCCATCTATTCTTCTTATTTGGAACTTATTCTGAACTCGAATGTGGATCAAACCCATGGTTTTCATTCCTTTTGTCGAATACGATAAACAAGTCTGCACAGATAGTAGATGGGCACAAGACTCATCCATTGTTCATTAGAATCAACTCCGAGTTGTATTAATTGATTAGGATGGGTGTGGCTTGTGAAAATTACTTGAAAGCACTAAGATCGGGAATGTTAGCCTCTCGATGAAGTTGTGCGTTTCTGATGAACCAAGGAGCACCAAAACCATGCGTAAACATTTGCATTCTGCATTCCATACATTGTTCATCAGTGGACTCTTCTAAGCGTTTGAGATATCCGTAGGTATAGAGGTATTCCAGAACAACTCCATAAACATTGGTTTCCTGGGAAGGATGCCATGAATTACGCAAAGAATTTTCAAACAGTGGACCTTTGATTAGCCGTATTACAGGGTGATCGATCACAGTATATGCTTTTCTATTAGATAAGGGTGTTAGGGCCAGAAAAATCACTAGAGCGTATCGTAAGTGCGACGCTGGTGGAGTTATGGAATATGTATACTTTTTGTAGTTTGGACTAAGACTCCTTTTCATAGTGTCTGAATAATGAACACCGAACTTGGGATTTCCATTTTGGATAATGCGTTCCCTGCGTTGTGAGGTTTCTATGGGAATTACCCGCTTGAGCATAAATGCGATTATGCATTAATTACGTTTCAAGTGCTCAAGCGTCACGAGAATGGGAGTACAATAATTACAATAACAAATACAGATGCTTAATCTGAAACTTATTAGGTCTCTTTAGGAAGGTTCAGGTAAATTTGAGGACGAGGCTATCATGCAACTGCACTGTTCGAATCGATTGCCATTTTAATGAAAGAATGGGCCAAAATACATGTGTTAATTTATCTAAATTTAATGCATGATCTAGGCCAGAAAGTAAATTTTTCGGTTGTTTTTAGATTACGACAAGGCAATCAAGGTTACATATGAAAAAGTTCTTCTCATGCTATGACGGGAGTCGAACATTAGGACTACCAACTAAAGAGCATTGGTTGACTGTTGACCAGTCTTCGGCATTCTACTGCTCTCTGCAATCAACTGAAGGTTGCTAAACGGGGAGTGTTTGTGAAACGTTTAGATTTCCTATAGTACTTGCAACATAATGTATTTTTATAGTACTATTCCTCTCTGAATTAATTTGCTTTTCTTGAAAAAAAAATAATTTAGAAAAGCATTTAATATATTCCATTAAATCACAGCACAAAGTGAATTCATAAGATTTGCCTCTGTCGGGGTCAAATACCCTCGCTGTACTTTTGTCGATCGCGAGACCCTGAAATCTCTGTGTATCCTTCCATTGCGAGCATATGAGCATTTCATATGGGTATATGAAAGTAAATATTTATCAATTGAACTAATTTTTTTAAGTTGCAAATAGTAATTATTTTATTCTTTTTCTGGTTATTTATTCTGACAGTGAGTATTTGATAAGCAGAAACAAACTGTTTTAATAAATGTGTTAAGAAATATAGAAATCATGATTATTATCTGCTTTCAGCATTTCTGGAAGTATCTCCTTGTTTATCTGAATACCTCTCCAGTGATGATAGCAGAAAATGCATCTCAGACATACAATCAGTGATGGAATTCATTCCAAGTGTGAAACCAGAAACTCGCTTAGCTTCCATGTGCTGGTAAGTATGCTCTATTGCCATTCCTGGGGGTGAGAGAGAGAGAGAGAGAGAGAGAGAGAGAATGTTCATTTTGGACAGCGTAAATTGCCTACAGAGATATTGTTAGTGGAAGAAAAAGTTTCGGGTTGATTTAAAAATACTGTTTATCTATAGGATTTCCCATTTCTGTGGGATATCCAGTAAGTTCCTGCTTGAAGGAGCGCAGTAGCAGACTATTCTCATTGCTTTTTACCTACACTTCGGAGATAATGCATGCACTCATCCATCGCCATTGTGGCATTCGAAGACCGAGAACGTACTATTTCCAAAAAGTAGGAACTGAATTCTCCCTTCTTATCGATTGAAAGAGGAGAGTTCACATGACAGGATAGAAATGAAATTTATCTGATGCAGAATCTACTGGAGGGAAAGTGGGGGTTCCAGACTGTTGGATCTGGTCATTAGATCAGAAGATCTGACCATAACCAAGGTAGTCACGTTGTCTCCGATTGGAGAGAATGATCATGGTATTCACTACAGAGACTGCGAAACGTGGAATTTTCAGTGGAGGAATATATGTGGAACCATTGAGCAGGTGATTGCGACAAACTTAGGAGACAGCGTAAAGCACTGACATAGCAAACGAATCTTCAAGGGAAGGATGTTTCCATTGCATGGATGATAGTCGAGGGGTATCAGAAGGAAGCTATATTAGATTGTTTACTCAAGGCCACGAGTAAAAAACTCAGGCAATGGGATAGATGAATGAGGAAATTTATTGAGTAGGAATAACAAATGTCCGCGCGGTTAGCCTAGTGGCTGTGTGCTTCGCAACCATATGCCTGAGGAAGGAGTGTCCTAGGTTCGATTCAAGTCGGTGACGTGAGGAGCTGAAGGATCTTCCTCTGCCATAGCCAAGTTAGCCGGTCTTGGGCTTGGACAATAGATTTTCCCCCCAGTTTATCCTGGGGTTCTTTCATCCCACAAAGCAGGCAAACCGGCCTTGAGAACTCAATACTACGGGCATAGGATACACCGGGGCGTAGGGCTGACCACCTTATCCTGTGAACGGTTTGAGGTCCGGTGATTAATAAACCTTCGACATCACAAGGTAAAAGAGGGAAATTGGAAGAAGAGATGAGATGAACTTAAAAATAGAGTGTATAAGGAGAACTGTAATCGGCAAGCTTACGCATAGTACAGGTCTCAGGCAAGAAAGGCGACCAGCATGGTAAAGAAGCAAAATCAGATTATAAGAAGAAGTTAGCCAAGCAGGGCAAAGATGCAAGGAAAACTTTAAAACCAGGTGCTGATGGCAGTGGGATTACAGAAGCAAATGAAATGGTGGGGTTAAAGAGTGACCACTTTCAGAGGTTCTATCGTCCAAGTGAGGACAATTCTATATCTGACGTGACAAGAATCGATATGAGAATTATAGAGGTTGATGAACTCGAAGTCCTTAGAATATTTTAGAATCTCAGTACAATTACTCCAGTGGGATTGGATGGGATTTCATCTCGCATATTATAAGGATGTTTGTAGGAAATGAAGTTATCTCTGATTAGGCTGTTTATCTTAAATTTTAGCTCTGGAAGTCCCAAGAGAACGAAAGGAGGAAAAAATGGTTTCTTTGCATAAAGAATGTCCCAGGATCTCTGTAGCAAATTTATAGATCCATCAGTATTTCGGGAATGGTGGTAAAAGGAGTCAGAAACGATGGTCAAAGACAGAGTTCAGGAATGGGTGGATAAGAATGTGATATCTACGAGGAACAGCATGGGTTTGATAAGTAATGCTTTAGTAAGGTACTAACTGTTTGCAGTGGACTGACAGCTGAGTTGGATTAAGAGAATGGCTAAAGAAATTTCTGAATTTTACAAAGCGGTTTAACAGGATACCACACGCAAGTGTGTTGCGTAATTCTAACAAGTATGGACGGATATGAAACTTGTGATATTGATGCAAGGATGAATGATTTACAGATACCGAAGGGTATTAAATGGAGGAGCAGAACATAGGAGAAGACAGGGGACCAGCGGTGTGCCGCATGGCTCTGTGTTTGGACTACAACTGTTTAATTTGCACACAAATGATATCGGAAATGATTTGAAGAAAAATATTCAGTTGTTTACTGATGATGTAATATTGGGTAGCGTAATTGTTAATGTTGGCGATGTACAAACCTTGTAGGATCATTTAAATAGGTTTAGGAGTATATGCAAAAGATACTGAGCTAGTTTAATGCGAAAAAGTGTAAAGTTATGTACGTAGGCTGTTCAATAAGTAATAAGACTATATTTATACAGAAAACAGATTACCTTTAATCGTCATCATTTACATGGTCTTTTTCGAAGTAACTACTGTGAGACGCGATGCATTTGTCCCAACGTTGCGTCCATTTCTTAAACACATGTGAGAGTCCGTTTTTTGAGAGTTCTTTCAAACCGCCTCCGCAGCTTTTACCCATGCTTTGTTGCTTTCGAAATGGCGGCCTCTTAGTGGTTTCTTGAGCTGAGGAAACAGCCAGAAATCGCACGGTGCGAAATCAGGACTGTATGGAGGGTGTGGTAGGATATCTGTGTTGTTCTTCTGCAAAACGTCCACTACACAACCAGCAATATATGTGGTCTTGCATTATCGTGGTGCAATAAGAAGCCATTCTTCAGCAATGGACGCTTCCGTTTGACGTGCTTGGTGATAATCGCTGCTGTGTTGATCATTGTCTCTGTGATGGACGTTGATGGTCTTCCCTCATGTTCAAGATCTTCCACATTTTGCCTTCCTTCCTTAAAAGTTTTATGCCAGCGAAAAACACTTACCCTCGACATTGCTTCATCGTGGAAAGCTTCGCGTATCATGTTAAAAGTGTCCGATGCCGCTTTTTGCAAACGCACACAAAATTTAATCGCATAACGCTGTTCCAAGGACGTTTCCATTTCGAAGACTGGTCGCACCTCGTAGGGGCGCCGATGAGCACTTGCGTTTAGTCACGTGACATTCTGGCACATCAGTTCGTATACGCCATCTATCAACCTCCTTTGTTAATACAGACAGCAACATTTCTTTATTCCACAGAAATTAATATCGTGATGATTGGTTTCGCCACAGTAAAATTAGTCTTATTACTTATTGAACAGCCCACGTATTTTGTGATGAAAAGTTAACAATGTGATTTTCGTTGATAGAACTGTCATGCAGGAAACCGAGTGTATTTTGAAATTTGTTAATAGGCCCACAGAAATGAAAAACGAGAAATGACGTAATGTATAAAAACGTTAAGGCCGCTAAAAGGATTTTATAGAAAATATTTCGTCACTCATATAGAGGGCACAGAGCAAGAGATCATCCTTGTAAATCAAGTAAGGTGTGGTTAGCGAGGGTGTGCGAACTAGATTTTTCGATTTGATAGTGGTGAATAAGCGGAATGGGTTACGAGAGTCAGTTGTGGATGCTTTATTGTAACAAGTTCAATGCGAGGTAAGATAGAGATCCACCTAATAAGATGTACTATCCTCACAGTATTTAGTTTGGGTATCCGGAGATATAATTTGGAATCTTTGTATTATTTCAGACAATAGTATGACCAGTTGTGTTTTACGAGCAAAAGATGGCAGCACTTCTCTATTCTGCTGTGCTTTCTTTCTTATGGCTATTTTAAATGATAACTTCCGGCTCACTATGAATAGCGGCTAAAGATGTCGCCACCCCTCATCAAACAGTTAATATGAGCTAAAGGGGGTTGATCTATTTCCTTCTTGAATAAAAGCGTGTAAATATTTATTCTGACGCACATTACGTATCTTACAATGGTACAGGTTTATTTCACAACATGAACAATAATGGTAATATTTTCAATCTGACTGCTTAAAAAAATACTTGCTCATAATAATTTATGAAATAAAGAAGTACTTTATTGTGGCTGCACTAGTACGTTTTTTGTTGTTGTTTATCTGGAGTTTCAGGAAGATGGTACGATACATCTCTGTTTCTTTTTATTTTAGTGCAC
This sequence comes from Typopeltis vanoorti, assembly GCF_054136105.1. Taxonomy (NCBI): domain Eukaryota; kingdom Metazoa; phylum Arthropoda; class Arachnida; order Uropygi; family Thelyphonidae; genus Typopeltis; species Typopeltis vanoorti. The sequence goes on from NC_143552.1 coordinate 34,982,777, forward strand.
TCAATAATTGGATTGCAAACATGAAACCATCACATATGATACTTTTCCTCGGATGGCAAAGTCTCCCTCTGCACGTATGCATCAGTATTCAAACGATGTAGTAATTAGCATCCAAACATAGAAAATATTCCGCTCTAGAGTCTTTGTAGTTGCTCTTTCTTTCTTTCTCATTTCCAAGGATTTATTTATTTATATATTTGATTTATATATTTTATTTTATTTATTTATATTTTTTGCTGTTCTTTTCGCACACGCTATGTTGCAAACGTCATGAGCATCAGACTGTTTCATTAACTCCTTTTATTTGCACGAACGGTTGTTATGCACATTTTTTTATTAATCGATTGGTAATATCTGATTTTTTAATTAATTAATTATTTAATTTATAAATAATGATCAGATCGCATCCCTTGTTTTAAAGATAATAGGTACTGAGGGAATTATTATACTAACAAAGGTTGGTAAGTGCTTCTTTATTAAGTAACAATAATACACAAAAAATGAAATATGGTAAAAAGTAATAAAAATTTAAGTAGTTAAAATATTGTAGTTTTAAAATAATAATTTATTTCAATCATCTATTGGATGGTCATCAACGTTGTCGTCATCGCTACCCTCTGGAGCATCATTATACAGCAAGACTTCGTAAAATTTTTTTGAATTTGGACGCTCTAAAAATTGAGACAGGTGGAGTAGGTCGTCATACTTCGCTAACTTTATGGGTACTTTGGCAGTGTATAAGCTCTGTAGCGCAGTTTCTCTGTTATTTATTTTTTTTATTCTTCTGATTCTTTATAGTTTTCATTACAATAGATGCGCTTTCATTCGCCCCGGAATAAGCCGACTTGTAAAATATCGCTGTAGGTTTTTTGTCCTTTAAAATTTGCAGCATACGAATTGGTCTCGTCGGAAAAGGGCATTTCGCTTTATACAAAGGCGATAAATGATCTGTCCAATTTTGGAAATCAAAATCCTTTCCGCAGTCAATCACTTCAAAAGGTATAGGTTTATCTCGACTGATACATAAAACTTCTCTCCAGTCGTCCGGAGTTTCAGTGTAAGATTTTTGGTTTAACTACCCCATATTTTTATTACATTCTAAGTAAGAATGCCCTCTAATAGGAAATATCATCTTTGCAACATCAAATCTTCCTTTTTTTGTTACTAAAAAGTGAAGTATTGGGAAAACAGTAAAATTTTTATTTTGACCAGCACATGAGTCACAAAAGATTACAAGTTCTTTAACATCTAAGGGCAAAATGTTGTACACGAAACGGAATAACATTGAACAAACATCATCCATTCCTTTCTTTGCGGCTGACTCATCGTAAGTATAAAATACAGATCGTGAATTTGAAAGAATATGGATGTTAAAGCTTATGAGGTTAATTGTAATATTTGGACAAGGCAATTTTTTTTTTGAAAATCCATCGCGATAGCTTCGAGAGCTGAATTTTTAAGTGAACGTTTGCGATAAATCTCTTTAAGGAATAAAAACGTTCTGCTTTTGTCAAATTTACCTTATACTGTGTGTCTTTTTGCTTTTTCTGATTTGTGATTTCTTTCGAAGCATCTAAATCAGCACAAGATTCAATTTTTTCTTCCAAAACGGAAACTTTCCCCTTTAAGAGGTCACACCTGCTACATGTATCCTTTCTAGGATAACCAAAAGAGATATTAAAGTTATTTTCAAAAATTCCTCGGAATGTTTCATAAAATACTTTATTTTCTGGGTTATTTTGTATGTACATTAAATGAACTTTTGAAATATTCAAATCCTCTGAAAGGTATAATTTTTGGGTTTCTTTTAGCAAATAATGGGATTTTCTTCCCCTCAGACTTTTAATAAAAGTGTTAACTTTGTTCTTAGTCTCTTCTGAAATTTTGTAGGGTCTGTTTAAGTGTTTACCACGCCCATCTTTTGGTGACTGACCAGTATTTATGAAACAGTTTTTAATCCTTTTCTGTACATTAAATTTATGCACATTAAATGAACTTTTGAAATATTCAAATCCTCTGAAAGGTATAATTTTTGGGTTTCTTTTAGCAAATAATGGGATTTTCTTCCCCTCAGACTTTTAATAAAAGTGTTAACTTTGTTCTTAGTCTCTTCTGAAATTTTGTAGGGTCTGTTTAAGTGTTTACCACGCCCATCTTTTGGTGACTGACCAGTATTTATGAAACAGTTTTTAATCCTTTTCTGTACATTAAATTTATGTACATTAAATGAACTTTTGAAATATTCAAATCCTCTGAAAGGTATAATTTTTGGGTTTCTTTTAGCAAATAATGGGATTTTCTTCCCCTCAGACTTTTAATAAAAGTGTTAACTTTGTTCTTAGTCTCTTCTGAAATTTTGTAGGGTCTGTTTAAGTGTTTACCACGCCCATCTTTTGGTGACTGACCAGTATTTATGAAACAGTTTTTAATCCTTTTCACTCGTTCTTCAGATATCCCATGCAAAGAAATAAATGCTTTACGGCAAATTATGACATCTTCGCTATTCCCCTCATCGCTGCCTTGCAGTAATCTGACACGAAAAGCAAATGAAGCCGTGTTCACCCTCGCATCAACTCCTTTTCTAGGACGCTTTCTCATTACGAGAAGGATTATAATTAGTCCACTTAAATAAGAGTTTTGGTCATTATAGTTCCCTAATAAGTTAAAATCACGAATAATTCTTTTTCGTTCGGCATCAGGAATAGGTTCGAAACAACGATACCTTTTGCATAAACAGTCAGGACCAACTTCGTGCGTTGTTGAGCGAAAAATTTTCATTACATCTCTAGTCCTACCTGTCTTTTTTCGTTTCTTTGTGAGTTTTTCTTTAGTTTTTCTTTTTTCTTCACTTTCATTAGAACTATTAGAATAATCACTTATCATTTTCACACTACTTTTTATTATTAAAAAACAATTAAAATACTCTTAAAACCAAAACAGCTATAATCAAAACTAGTAGTGATTCAACAAACCACTGATAACAAAATAATGGCTGATGCAATAGCGATAATAGTTGATGTGATTGGACCGAAGTTGTTTTTCCATACAACCGCTCGGACTGAGAGTGTTCTTCCCAAGTTTAAGAAATATTCTCCGTTCATTTGTCTGGACTGAGGTTGTTTATGCAGAAAGTCGTATTTATGAGATGAAACCTTACTTTAATCCCCAACAGATGGCAGCATTAGGTTGAATTCATGAAAATTGGACTGAAGTTGTTTTTCCTTGTACCATTCATATGGCACAACTGGAATCCATTTTTTCGAAAAGGGTGACTTGTTTTATCAATCTTCTGAACATCGTTTTTAATGTTTTTCTTATTTTAAAATACGAGTATTTTAAAATAAGACGGTTTTCAATTTTTTTGCTTTCTATAATTTGAAACTTGAGCTGTGACTTCTGTCAAGAATGGGAGGGGAAAAAATTAAAGATGGGCACGTTTATTTTAGTGTCAGAAATAATTGAAGAGAAAGATTCGTAATATTGATTATAAATATCTTGAATAAATTTTTAAAATTAAAATTATTTTTTTATCTTTATTATTGTTTTTGCGATATACCTATGTGTATATTATTATTTATTTAAGATTAAATGGATTTTAGTATTTTAAAATTAAGTTTTCAAATTCCAGAAACCGAAATTTTTGAAATAAATTCCTGATTTTTAGAACATTGTAACTTTAAGTAACGTCCCTTATTTACTCCACTGCTTTTGTAAAAAAAAAAAAAAAAAAAAAAAGATAGCGCAGAAATATGCTACTAAACTTTTGGCTTTATCTTACCGTGTATTTTTCTTCCTGTGTCTATAAAGGGAAATATTAATGCCATGTTAATATGATGAATTGCAAAGTTTATCGTGGAGATGTAATGTCAACTATAGTGGAATTTTAGTGGAATCTTTATTAACTTATTATACATTACGAAAAAATATATCACAAAATGGGCACAAAGGTAACAGTGGAACACGATGCAATGCGCTAATTAAAAGTTAACTTCAGTATTAACTGAAGTTAAAAGATATAATTAGTTGCGGATAAAGTTGGTTTACATCAAAACTTCTTGGAATCCTATGGATTCTAAGATGCTTTACATTTATTTCCACTCTCTTTATATATTTTAATTCATGATATTTTAAAAATCACAATGAAGTGATCGTTATTATTCCAATGGAAATTTTCACTTTGCATGTTTTATTAATAACCGTAACTTGAGTGATTTTATTTGTAATGAAAAAAAAAAAAAAAAACAGGCAATTCATTTCTGCCTAATATTTTTATGACTAAAATGTGCCCAATTTTTACTACAATTTTAAATCTATAACTTGTGTTTTAAATGTATTAAGCTGTTCTTTATGATAATTTGATTTTTTATGATTTATCAGCGGCGTAACGAGGTTATCCAACTGTATTACGAATGATGTGGAACCAAAATGTGGCAAAAAAGCTGTTGATGTATTAGAACAAAGTGTAAACGCATTGACTGCTGGTCTACCCAACTTAGTGTGCGGAAGTTATGATCCTGCTGGACCCAAATGCGAAGGAAATATCCCTGCTGCTGGTACTGCACCTGAAGGCTCAAATTCCAAATCACAGATATCCAAACTTCTTTCTGCATTCTTAGGGAACTGAAGATCGGACAATGCAGAGTTTTAGCGTCTCGTGTAAGAATGTTATCAATGCATGATTCTGTATCATATTAGCTTCAATGTATTTTTATTTCAATAAATGTTAGTTTTGTTTTGTTAAGAAGCATTCATTCATTTCGTATGGTGATTCAACTGCCGTGAGCCCCTTTTACGGAGAGGTACGGCACCACTCAATCCCTCCTATTTTTATCCGAGCTCGGGACCTGCATAGCTGACAATTCAGACCTATGGCTGGAGGGACTGTCTTAAGTATTCCTGACTGTATCCGTGTGTGTTCAAGGGGCCGGTTTGCCTATAAAAGCAGTTTACATTCAACAACGAAAACAGAATGTGTTTTCTAAAACACTTTTTATTCTGATTTAATTCCTTGTTATTTTACCCTGTTTGTCTTTCCGACCAAAATATAGATTAATATCAATCATTTTACAGATCTAAAGATTTAATTTGTATTTAAAACTGTGAAATATAACGTTATTATTCCATTTAAAATTTATTGATGTATTTGGAGAGAAAGTGAAACAGCCCTGAATTTTTTAATGGTAATTCCTATCATAAAATATTGTAAAAACCTAACGTACTTTTGTATCATGGGTAAGGTAATTCGAAAACACCCTTCCCAAGATCAGACACGATATACTTTCAAGCCACTTTAGACTTTCATTAAACAGGATGATGCTGAATGAAACTGAATAAAATTCGTTTACCACCAGAATACATTCATAAATATCGATCTCATAATGGGATTTGGATACTTCAGTCTATTGGTTCATACGCGATAATGTTCTCTCTCTCTCTCTCTCTCTCCTCTCGGCCAACCAAGCAGGAAAACTGAGGTTGTGTACAGCAGAATATACTGTTTTCTGAGGGTTTCATCGGCGAATGCTAAGAAACGTACACCACTTAAATACTTAGCTTCATGTTAGATAATCTGGAAAAAGCATCACAACATCGTGCGTTTTTCAAGTTCTTCAGATTTTTTGCTTATAATCGGAACTTTGGATCTCAGATGATCCTATCTGTTAGAATCATCTACCACTTAAAATATCAATATTGTTGGAGTTTAGTGATTTATAATAGGGGTAAATTAGATGACGCAGGAAATTTTAACTTAACTTAACCGTTAGATGTATAATCTACAAATACATTTTTATATTATCCACGTATGCAAATTCTTACACAAATAAAGAATGAGTGTTCCCTAATAAATTAGTCTTCTAATTTTAATAAATGAAGCTGTCTTTATATAAACAATCAATAGATTTATATATCCATTCAAAAGTGACAAAATACATTTGACATTTAGATCATATTTAACGAGAAGCGTCCGATTTTTTCAACGCTGAGTGAAAAATGTGAATAAGCAGATATACACACACACACACACACACACACACACACACACACACACACACACACACACACACACACACACACACACACACACACACACACACACACACACACACACACAGAGGCAGTGACGGTATTAATAATAATTATTAAAATTCCTGTGCAAAGGCCATACGAATAACGATGTGTGTTAATGTTTTAAAATTAAAGGCTTCTCCCACTTAAGTGGGGTCATTTAAGTGGGAGAAGCTGCAGAAGAAGAAGAAGAAGTTAATGTTTTAAAATGTCTCAACACAGTGTTATTATATAGCATTGTAATAACCCAAGTGTGAGTGTTATTGAGATATCCTACAACGTTATACGAGACATACAGATGTAAACACTGTAAACAGATGAAAGATTAATCATTTATCCTATTTTAATCTTCAAACTCGAGACATATCCCATTCCACAAGGTATTTGTTAATCAGTTTCTGCAGTAGATTGTGCTGAATTCCACAGCATAATTGATGGATGATGTTCAGAATGGCTTCCACAGTTCCTTATGGAGTATAAATATATCCAAGATGTGGATACGTTATTAACATCTATTATCAACAGCTAATTGAATAAGTAGATAAGTCTAGTTGGGGGTCTGCTGTCTCATGGCCCCGGACACTTTTGGTTTTGAGTCTATGGAACACTTTTCCTATTTATATTATAATAATTAAATATAGGAGAATACGCTAAATAGAGATGAAGTTTTTGATGAGCACTCGCTGTATTCCCCGACACATATTCGTAAACTACTATCTTATTCAGAATTGTTGCAAGCTCCTCCACAAATATTCTTAACGTCTAATAACTCTTATTTTGTATTTTTCAATAGCGTCTATTAAGAAAAGCGTCCGTTGGAATCGTTGAATTATTTTTGACAGTTTTTATGGTCATTTTTCTGCTTACGTCGAACTTAATTTAACCCTCTTCGAGTTTCTGTGTGAAACATTTTTTTACTCTACAATCCAGAGACTGAATTGACGACTAATTATATAACAAATGTTCTGGTTTCGTCTGAGTTTTGGTGATGACATTGCTCGGCACCGCCTCTTTTATGTAGTCTTCCGATATACTAATAAATAAGTTAGGAATGTCTATACCCAGATGCAGATTGATCTTCATATAATTTAGAAAACAGAAACGATAAGCTGGTCGATTTCAAGTCCTCCAAAAATAGGGTTGTCTTAGATCTCGCCAACGACAACAATAACAACAATCAAATTCCTGATGACACAATGACTTACTTTTAATATCACCAAGAGCACTAATCAAGAATAAATTCTCTTAATATAAACCGAATAATCTGGAGATATCACAGTCTTACCTGCCTCAGTGATGAAAAGTCTTTTATACATGAGATTACTAAAAAAAACATGCTTAACCCTACTCACTGCTTGTGAAATTCCTGCTTGTCTTGTCAAATTCTTGATATCGCTCTTTATAAAGAAGTAATAACGTCGAGAATATATTTAGAAAGCATATTTATGTATTATCTTTCTACAAAGACCGCAATATTTTGTCAGTGATGAATTAAACTAAACGTTCGTGTTATTCAACAGTTTTTGAATCAGAAATAGTTTAAGTAAAATACCTAGAAAACTTAAGCATCAAACTATAAGAAACAAAACTGATTTAAGAATATAATCCTTATGCTGTTAATATTGTTTAGGCCTACCTATCGGAAGCCTGAAGTGGCTTGAACAATTATTCTGTTTGGTATCAGAGTAGGATTTTCCGAATTACTAACTCACCAGGTGGCGCTAGTGGTTACAGTGTTTCATGGATAAGACTGACAAAAAATAGAATAAAGTATAAAATAAAATACCTCTCTTCTGACGTATACCATCACAGAATAAAAGTAATCAGTATTATTTTTTTTTTAATTTTTTTTAAATTCACCAACTTCTTTTATTCCCCAAAGAAGTAGACGAGACCATTTTGTCCTAACTTTTGGAATCTGCGTGGGAGAAAAGGGGAGGGAATTCAAAAAATTATAATTTAAGATTTTGACATTAACAACTTTTTTTAAAAAATAAACATGAGGGGTTGGTTGGCTAAGTGGTTAGCGTATCCGCTCACCACCCAAAATGCTGCGGGTTCGAATCCCGCCGAGGGCAGGAATGTCTGTGAAAATACTAGTGATGGTGATTGACAGTAGTTGACTTGAATTCTAATGTAAAATTATTAAAAGAAAGCACGCTATCCACCCCTATTTACGTGAAGTAACTGTGCCAAATAAACCTCACCTGGTAAGAACTATAATAAAGATAGAATGTTCATCAAAACTAATAAAATCACACATTTTTTTTTTGTAAAACGAATTTATCAGGCTCAACAATATAATCAGCAGGTGCATATATTATTGTTTTAACAAAAGCCAAATGGAGAACTGATGCTCGAACTCCAACAAAACTTTACGTGTTCATCACTGTGGCTAAAAGTCTGACGATTCTGGAGGATGATGCAGTACCTTTGGATGGTGTTCCGATAGGAGGTAATTTACCTGCGCACTTCTCTTCATCAAAACTATCACAAAGTAGATGTGGTAAGTCGGTTATAATCGCACGTTGGATGAGTTCTAATGCCTCAAAAGCGCCCTCTTTGCACGTTCCCTCAATGCCAGTACGAGCGCAGCCCAGTATTCGTTGATAAGCACTGTGCATAAAAGAAAAGGAAAGCCATGTATTCATTCCATTAATAGTATATTAAATCCATCCAAGATCTATTATATTTAATACAGAACAGGTTTAAGTTTGATATATAAAAGTAGAAAAACTAATATTGAGAGCTTTTCTTTTCAGAAATATATTCAAAATTAAATAATATTTGAGTTAATTTGAAATATTGTCTAAAACAGTACTTTGAAATATTGACATCATCATGAACATGTTTTTCAAGGATTTAGGCCTAGTGTGTCCTGTTCCGGCCTTAAAAGTTATCGTTGAATCTCTTAAGAGGACGTCCTGGTTTACTTTTTCCTAGTGGTTTTAATTTAAAGCTAGTTTTGATAATCTCTTTGTTTTCATTCTTTCAACGTGTTTTCCATCCATTTGTGTTTATATATTTTAATTGTTTTCTATTACTATTCTTGGTTTAATTCTTTCACAGTTTCTTCATTTCTTTTGCTATCAAATATTGCTATATTTGAAATTTTGTTTAAATCATCGTTATGTACTCATAAACCACATTAATTTTTAGAAAAGTATATTTTACCTTTTTTAAAAATTAGGTTCTTCTAGAAAGAGAGAGAGAGAGAGAGAGAGAGAGAGAGAGAGAGAGAGAGAAAGAAAGAGAGAGAGAGAGCATTTAAAATTTATCAAACTGGCACTCGTTTCATAGTTTGTGCATCCAAATTGCGATCGTAAGCTACGTACCAACAAGCTATAGGAAGACGATCCTTTGGTTTTGCTTCTACAACTGCTTCAATGACCACTAAAGCTTCATTGATACACTGAGTTCTACCATCACTTTGAGCATATTCTGACAAACATGGAGTATATTTTAAGATTTCTGCAAAAAAACAATGCAAATTAATTGGAAGTAATCTCTTTACAATTGATATAATCTAGATCTGTATTCAAAAAAGCAAATAGCTTATATTCGACTAAAAGTATATTTGTATAAGTAGAGCTAATTTATTTATTTATTGTTAAGTTAATTTATTGTTAAACTAATTTATTGTTCAGTATTTTTTACTTATTAATAAAAGCACGAGCTAATGTGTTATAAAAATGCTAAATTCTTTAAGAAAGTACTAAACAATCTTTCTGTAATAATAAAAAAATATAATTTTCTCATTGAGAGAATAAGAACCAAACGCCATCTATAGGGTCAGGTGTGCAATCAAATATTTACAACAAAAAAAAAAAAAAAATTGAAATATTTGATTGCACAGAGAGAGATACTGATTAGTTTCCATTACATTTTGTACACTTTTAAAAAGATAAACTCGCCTATATTGTATTAGGAAGAACAGGAAGAGAGTAATGTTTCATTTTTTCCCCCTTTTTTTCTTTCTATTCGAGCTAGGGGGAAAGTTTTGCACATCACTGAGTGGACACTAGTCCAGTTCCACCACCACGAATGGCACTGCGATCGGACACACACACGAACGTATCACAAAAATAATTGAAAATGGCTGCTGATGGAAATTCATACTAACCTGAAAAATGGGTGTGCATATCATACTGTTGGCAGGAATATAGACAGATTCTGCATCAGCCACCTTAAGGGGAGCTATTCTTAAAGTGGTTTTATCACTCTTTAATGCCTTAAAATTTAGAGAGTGACACCGTGATCAGTACAAAACGGTATTAATTTCTACAACGGCTTCTGCTGTTGCAGAAATTATTATTAATAATAATAATAATAATAATAATAATAAAACCGTTTTACTTTAAGCGTTTCGAGGTTCACCTTCTCCATGCCAACTCTCGATTTCGATCCAGTTCACTCACATGGGATGTCACTATGACATTTAACTAGAACTGTGATCAAACCTGCACTCGAAGGACGCCCTTTCGAGGGCGACGAGAAGATGAACCAAACTGAAGCTTGTGATGTGATCGATGTCTCCTGGAGACTATTGATAAATGACGTAATGCTCACCTCGCGAAATATGGAGGATCAATCCATGTAAAAGTCATTATGAAATAAATTATATTTCAGAGTTTGTGCCTTTTAAGCAATGCAATACGAAGGAAAATTATGTTGAGAGTTACGTAACTCAGTGAGTCATTGATCACTCTTAAAACTTCCAGATTTTCAAGATTTGACCTCCTCTTAAGATATTCAATTATTTCTATATTTAAGTAATCATTATATCATAATTGAAATTAATGTTCGTAAATTTCATGTTTGAGAAATTAATTTAGTTTTCTGAACAAACTTTCAGTTGTATTTTGCATAATAATCATAATCGCCTGCAATCGTTACATTTACAGAAAAAGTGAAATATTCTGAAAGTCTACGTAGTTTAGTAACTTAGAAAGACAGTTACTTTCTAAGTTACTACACTTCTCTGGACATTATTCGTTACTTACCTGCCCTCATTTCTTCTCCAGGTGTACAGAGCTGCTTGTGAAGTGCATGAGGTATATCTTGGAAGCGGTTAATTAATTCCTTCTGAATATCTGTAGAGCATCGCGAAGTGAAATTACTTACGCAAGAGAAAACCTCCTCGACGACTCTAGCAAATTTTTTTAGAAAATGAAATGCTATAAAAACAAGATATTAGCGTGATATACATGAACATATTTAAATTAGATAAACCATTATATGTTTAGAAACAGAACACTGTGGGGAAAGTATAAACAAGCATATAAATACCAGCATAACAGGAGAGTGTCAAAACTCGACTGGATATAAAATCAGTGATCAATTGTTAATAGACACTTCCAGAACAATAATAGAAATTCTAGTATAACTAGGATATTTTTCTTTCTTTGTATCCGAGACAAGATTCTATTCCATTGATGTTTTACCGATAGAATCTGATAACTCGGCATATCTAAAATATTTCGACCCCCCCCCCCCCCCCCGATGTTATCTCCTTGATGTCCTACATAATTTGAAAAAACTTCTCTCCTGTTGTATGGTTGAATAAAGGGATAAATTGGTAGAGGAAACCGGAAATTATTTGTGAAGCTAAACTATTGTTCTTGTTGCTTCAGGTCTTCAAGAGCAAAGTGATAGCGCAACACCAAGATGAAATCCATTTAGGCCTACTTGTTAAAGCTGTCTTTGCTCCTGCCTAATTAGCCACTCCAATATAACTTCCTTTTCCCTAGAAGTTTTATACCTATAGACTGCGAAATATATGTAGAGTAAACAAGGGACCCACCAATGAAATGGCTGGCAGAGAATTTGCGGACCGCCAACTAATGGAACTTGTCTGGTGGTCTAAATATCTAAGAGTTTGAATACCAGACAAGCGTCTGGTATTCAAACTCTTAGATATATCGCGCAAAATATCATTAGTTTCCCTTTTAAATCTTAAAAACTTAACATCTATATGCGCATATAATGTTCTTCAGTATCTGTATATTTAATTGGTTTAATTTCATTTATTTAATTGAGTAATTAATTAATTTTATTTATTTATTAAGTGATTAATTTATTTATTAAGTGAACAAATAAATAAACAAGTAAATTTATTATTAATTAATCCACTTAATTGGCCGTCCTGGTTGGCCGAGTGGTTAGCATATTCGCTCTCCAGCCAAAAGGCTGCGGGTTCGAATCCTGCCGTGAGCATGGATGTTTGTGATTGTCTGTGAAAATACTAGTGGTGGTGGTCAGCGGTAGATGGCGATGGTGTAGAAGATGAAAGTAGTTGTAATTGATGGATCTGAGAGACGGAGAGTTATGGAGTACGTGCCCTCCCTCGATGAGTCTTTGGACTCCCTGAAGGTCTTATGTAATAATAATAATTATTATTATTTATTTGCTTGTAAACCTAAAACCAAATTTGTAAACTGCGCTTTTTGTAAAGCTTTATCAGCTTGATGAGGTGAGCGTCTGTCTTAGGAGTGATGGCTTAGGTTATATTTGAAATTTCCTCGATAAATTCTCGATTTGAATTAGAAATAAATTAAATATGTCGTTTCTGTATCATACTCAAACGATATTTCAATATGGTAGATAATTTTTTTACAGAAATTACTCGAATTTTTATTTTCTCGAGAATGCAAATTGCCCAAATTTTAAGGGAGTTTTATTATTATTATTATTATTATTATTATTATTCAAAGGAGATTATGGAATAAGGCGTTCAATTAATAATAATAATTTTTTAACAATAATAATACTTTATTATCTGTCAAATAAATTATATACAAATTGAATGTATATGTATATAATTTATATGACAGATAACAAAGTATTATTATTATTAAAAAGATTGTTATTATTAAATGAACACCTTATTTCATAATCTCCTTTGATTTGCAAAGGAAATCACAATAAACCACCGATCTAACGAGCTTCCCAGTAGATGGCGCTACATAACTGTCGTATTTCAAAGTGCATCGATTCTCTCGAACAGCATTAAATAAATTGTACTCACTGGACTGATGTCAAATATCGTGAAGAAGTAATTGATAAAATAATTATTTACAAAATAATGTGTTTAATTCTGAAAAACTGTTCATTAATAAAACATGATATATTTTTCATCAAACCAATTTCGTTACGCATAATTATTAGCATTTGTAGCTATTTAAATATTTAGTTATTCTAATTAACATTTACGAATTAATTATATGAAGCGTTTTGTTTGAACCTTCGGTAACCTTAGTGACATAATTATGTGTGACTCTTAGAAACGTATTGTGGCCAAGGAAAAATATATTAAAATTACTAATATACTGTAGTCATTTTTATAATAAGCTAATGTTTTGTCTCTTGATACAGCATGTATCTGCTCACCGCAGAATAAAATCGTGTTTATGGAATGTATATTCATATTTCAAGTATTGGAAATCAGATTTAAATTTGAATACCTGAAATTTGGAAACCAGTTACTCAAAATCTGAAATTTGGAAACCATTCTCTATTCCTATCTTTGATTTCCACAATCTACGAAGCACTTAAGTCAAGAACAGAGATTGTTTAAAAAGAGATGATTGAAATGTGTGGCGACCAACACTTGTCTTAAGCATTTCACGACCCACTGAGGTTCTTCAGCTGTGGACTTCACAACCGCGACCGTCTCGAGGATAAAGTAGTTGGCTAACTCATCTTTAGTCGAAAGAGACCAGATAAAGGTTCCCGTTTTGGATGGGAACAGAACCCAGGTCCTTCCGACCAAAGGGCTTCGCCTATACTGATTGAGTTACGGAAGCTTAGAGACCAACAATAGTCGTAGTAAGGCATCCACACCAGACAACCTCATTTTATTCTGCATGATATTGCGATCATTTTGAATTCGGTTTACAATCATCAGAACAAAAGTGTGAAGAATGTAATATATTGCCTACACATAAACATTTAATCAATTCTATGGTTAAAAATCTTATGACTAACATGAAAATTAAGGAAGATCAGTAACGCCACAAATCACAAAAAACATCTCACTTTTTTTCTGAAGATTAACGATTTTACATTACTTTTTAGAAAAAAATTTGATTTATTTTCAGTAATTATTTTCTAAAAAAAGACATCTTTTTACAAATGCATTAAGTTGCATTTTGCGGAGATAAAAAACGTCCAACACGCTCTGAAACAGATTTGTTTCGCTTTAAAAAAAAGAGGTATTCATTTTGTTATTATCTTTATAAAATTCATAACAAATTGGAAAATCCTAAGTATATATATATATATATATATACTTTTTTATTTTTCATAATCTTTTTTTATTATGTGATGAAAGCAGCTAATCGAACGTAATAATTAGAAGTTTGTTGAATTGGCGTGTTCTGTGGCTGGCCAATTTGCAAATTCGACAAGATTAAGTCGACATGTACAGTTCGTATGTCGAAGGGGATATTTTAAATTTTTTTTTAATTTTTTTTAATTTTATAATATCTACTGATTGGTTGTATTTCATATACAGTTAATCAGCTTCATGTAGGAAGTAGAATGTTATTTTTATTTTTATTCTTATTTTTTTTTTTGAGAAACTCCGGTTTTTTCTTTTTCGCACGGAATATAGACAGAATATCTTACTATGGTAAAGCTGAAAAAATACTCTTACTCGCATGTTGCTGTAAATTCTTCTTCGGTAGTAGGAATCATGGAATCTTGACCACCCAGGAACATGGTAGCCATGCACAAGTCTATTTCTTGCCAGTGGCAATCATCAGCTTTCGTTAGACCACTCGCTGTAATATAAATAAAATGTTAAAATGTCTTTGAGTATATATAAGGTCATGAATCCTCTTTTTTTTTTTGCTTTGTAAAGCAAATATAAAATAAATAAATAAATAAATAAACATTACATCGTATATGTCAATACACACTGAGCTCTGGAGGCTTGAGTATTTTGAAAAGCAAGTAAAAGGCGAAGCCGAATAAAATGTTAAACTTTTCAACTAAGAGTAGGAACCTGAATATTTACACAACATTTCTGCTTTATTTTAGTTCAAACACTCGCCTTCGCGTTAGCGATAATAAGACGAGTTTAACTTTCTGTATACGTTACTCTGCTAGAAATCTATTAACTATTGACAGTACTGGGTTTCTACATCATGCCATTTATTAAAAATCAAATAATGTCAAATCAATAGCACCTCCACAGGGCAATCGGAAAGCAAAGCATGAGGCGATATTCATTAGAAAAGACCTCAGTTCAACTCTTGTCATTTATACTTAGCAACTTGATACATTTATAAATATAAACGGATTTTTATTCAAAGTATATTGCTAAAGAAGAGTTTTAAACGGCTTGATAAGTACGAAAATGAACGGACTGCGTATTCTGCAGAAAGAGATAAGAAATATAAATGATTACAATTTTATTCATTAATATAAGTTGTAATTTCGAGCTGTTTTTTGATCATTTTAATGAAAACAGCATACATCTTTGCATGTATTTGATAGATATTAAAAACTTCGACACATTTAGTGAGCGTTATGTTATAGACTTATACAGTATACTATAACAATTGCGATATCAGAAGAAAAGAATTCTATTTCTTATGACTGAATCAATTAACGATCTATATGCTAATTTTACTATATACATATGAAAATAACTTTCTAAAATTTGCCGTGGAATAGAGACTTGGAATGGAACACTCACCCAAAGCAACCGCGATGAAATATATAATTTTCTTCATGGCAAAATGTTATGACTTTCGATTGGATCCCACACTTTTCTTCTCCTTCAGTAAATGAAAAATGTTTCGCTTACATTTATGTTTCTTCCTGATTCTGGAAATTTATATAGACATGTCTATATGCGCAAGGTCATATTACCGCCTGCTTGATTTTCTTCTACAAATAAACAATTCGTTCCATGATGAAGCACTTGAGGAATGTTTTTTTGCACTTGATGAGTGCACTTAACTATTGATACGAGCACACGATACGATTCTGGGAACTAATTCAGCAAAAATCATAAAAGTTCCGTAACAATGCATTACCACTATGAATAAAGGCAAGGTTTTTTTTTTTTTTTCATCTCTGGTAATTTGTCACTCAGCTCATCCATGTGAAAAGAAGAATTTTCTGTAAGTGGTGTCACGCAATTCACGAATTTGGGATAAAATCTTGCAATCTTTTAACACACTTGAATAAGGAGCAAGATTGATAATAGATTAAAACTTGATATTTTCTTTAGTTTAGCAATAATCGCTGTCTTGATAACTATGTTGAGCAGACGAATTAGCAGAAAACATCCTTTCAGCATACACAACGAATATATAATCATCTTTGTCTGTTTGATAAAATAGGTTTTAATGTGGTTTTGCTCACACTACTTGCTGGCATTAAGAGAATTTCATTTATCAAAAGTTAGCAAATACAATACATTACATTGAACGAAATAATGGGATATAATTCTGTTTCGTTAGAAGAAAATATTCTGAGAAGAGTGCTTGTGTAAACCTTTGGAAATGTTGTTTCTTTCCATAGTGCTAAATCGTCAGAAGAAAGACTTTGTAAGTTCAATTCTATTCGGTGACTAGAGGAACTTTTACCCTGTCTTTTTTTTCAGCTCATTCCTGAGTTAGGATTTTTTCGTACTAGAAACTGCGGTTTTTAATTCTGCAACACAAAGATGCTTGACCAACACAACATGGCAGCAACGTCTTTATATAACATATAAATGGATAAGAAAAAATAAATTTGCCTGCCGCTCTCTCTCTCTCTCTTTGTGTGTGTGTGTGTGTAATTTTTAAACCGATGTTATCAGCTAAGCTTAATTTAAGCTTTGAAGATGTCTGAACATTAACAGAACTAAATGAAACAAGCTCAAAGCAATTCCTATCCAATCCTTCTCATCTGTCTAGGACGGGTTGAGTCCCCTCCTAATGAGCGACTACTGGCGACTCTGTTGCATCCTCTAAGGGCTATATTCATGACTGTATCCGTGTGTGTGTTCACGGGGCCGGTTTGTGGGATGAAAAACCCCCAGATAAGCTAAGGGGGGGGCCTGCTGTCCACGCCTAAGACCGACTAACTTGGCTGATGAAGATCCTTAAGCCCCTCGCGTCGTCGACAGGAATCGAACCAAGGACACTCCTTCCCCAGGCATATGGTTGCGAAGCACATAGCCACTAGGCTAACCACACGGACTCAAGGCAATTATGAAAATATATTTTTAAAAAAATTGAATTAATATTTAGATTTCACCTAGTTAAAACGGTTAATTTCTTGTAATAATTCAAAGAATTAATAAGTATAAAATTAAAATATAAAATAAATACAAAGTATAAATATAAAATACAAACAAATATCTCAACAATGAAAACAGCTCTAATAAATACAGGAAATAAAGCACTTGAGTGCTGTTCGCTGAAAAAAGAAATTTTCTGTAGAATCTACTCAACATAGTTGCTGTGTGAAAGTAACTGATCAGTAATCAATAAAGATACTGAATTAAAAAAAATATAAATAATCATTATTGTTATATTCTTATTCAATATCTTAACTGATGTCTATTAATGCACTTGTTCTGTGATTCCGTTTTAGAATTCTGCAGTTAGTACTGAATACAAACTACAATTTCTTCTTTTTTATATTTTTACTGTGGTTCTCAGCTGTCATAGTTATATATTAAAGTACCTTGTAAACATGTAATAATATGTGTTTTTCTGAATCGCCTCTCCTGAGTTTTGTATTTAATTTTCAGGGGCTGATTAATGCCATTGCAGTTGTCCGTGACAAATATCAATTATGCAGAGAATACTCTACTCCGCCATATACTATCTTTCTGATTTCTCGATTGTATACGAATGGTAGTGTGATTATAAATTGTTTCCTCTTCATTACAAAAAAACAACAAATTAGTTTCGCTTGGCACTGATTCGATCCTCAGTACAAATTACTTATTATTCAATACATGTACACTGATTCATTTCAGAAAAAAACAACATTCCGGTTGAATTGCTTCAATTTTTAAGAAACCATGTGTGTGACAAAACTTATGTAAAGTGAATAACAGCAGATTTAACGCGCTGCGTTTTTGAAGCTTAAGGAAAATACGAATCATTTTTTCGAGGAAGTTTCCATTTAAAAGTTTATGAGATTGTAATTATTTAGGGTTAGAATTTTCAATCAGCAGTCCATGAAGAAAATGTTGGTAACTTAACTCGAAGCAGTTTAAATGATTCTTTTGATGTCTATTAATCAATTAGTTGTTATTATTCATTTGTTTTCTTTTTTTTCTTTGGATTGCAGTTAACATTGAATAGTGAACACCAATCACATTTATTTAGTGTTTCTATTTCACTGATTTTTGCTATGGTTCTCGGCTTCCTTATTTATTAGAGTTCCTTTGTAAACTCATGACGCATTTGCAAGGTTAGATGGAATTTTAGGAATCGTTTTGAAATATTTAAAAAGCGGCACCTGGACGTCTTCGTTTTGATTTAAACAAGAATTTATGATATAGTTGTGCAGAAAGCATACTGACATTTGAAAGCATATATATATATATATATATGCTTTCAAATATATATATATATATATATATATATATAGTATATTTGAAATTTTGAAATTTATAGTATACTGACATTTGAAAGCATATATATATATGTGCTTTCAAATGTCAGTATGCTTTCTGCACAACTCTATCATAAATTCTTGTTTAAATCAAAACGAAGACTTCCAGGTGGCGCTTTGTAAATATTTCAAAACGATTATATATATATATAATCGTTTATATATATATAAATGTAGAAAGTATTTTACACCAAGCTATTTTAAGTAAGTCAAGTTTGCGCCTGCACATATTGTAAGTCTAGCTGACCCTCAAAGTTGTGCGAGTCAACGCAACTCATGGTAAAGGTAGAATAAGCTCTGATCACTGTTCTTAATATTTACCCTTAATGCACAGCCCATCTCCTTGAGGAGATGTATGATGCTATGTATTAAAGGCAAGGGGCCACTACCCAGACCAGTTTCGACCTTTATTGAGGTCTCATCAGTTGGAGCCAGGCTAGAAATACGAAGATTTTTAGTAATACAGAGCTTATAAGTATTTTACCAGAACAAGTTACCATAAGGTGTTTTAACCTTATTAAATAAAAATCTCAGGATGAGATATAAATGTAGAAAGTATTTTACCTTAGGTATAATGAATGTTAACTTATTAAGAGTTGCCTTGACTTGCACTACTTTGAGGATCAGCTAGACTTGCAATACGTGCAGGCGCAAACTTGACTTGTTTGTCTGTTTGCTTACTTGGGAAATGGAGTAAAACCAAGTTTAAAATAGCTTGGCATCTTTATATTTATTATACCCAAGGTAAAATACTTTCTACATTTATATCTCATCCTAAGATTTTTAGTTAATAAGGTTAAAACACCTTTTGGTAATTTGTTCTGGTAAAAAACTTATAAGCTCTGTATTACTAAAATCTTGGCATTTATAGCCTGGTCCCACTGATGAGACCTCGATAGGGGTCGGAACTGGTGGGGGCTGGCTTTGAGAGGCTCTGCTTGAGGATAGGTTTTTGCCTGTCTCTGAGTAGGGCCACCGCTGAGATTATGGCTCTGGCTGGTGGTGGGGTGAGCCTGCCACTGGGTAGAGCCAACGCTGAGAAGTTCTTCTCGGTGATGGAGTGAGCCTGTCACTGAGTGGAACAACGCTGAGTTGGACGGTCTTTCGGCCACTATGGAGTGGTCTAGGGATCGTCCTAATTTTTAGAGAGGTCTTTACTTAAACACGCCTCAATAAAGGTCGAAACCGGTCTGGGTAGTGGCCCTTTGCCTTTAATACAAAGCATCATACATCTCCTCAAGGAGATGGGCTTTGCATTAAAGGTAAATATTAAGATTAGTGATCAGAGCTTATTCCACTTTTACCATGAGTTGCATTGACCTTGCACTACATGCAGGATCAGCTAGACTTGCAACACTTGCAGGCGCAAAGTTAACTTGTTTGTCTGTTTGCTTACTTGGGAAATGGATATAGTAATGGAAATGGAAAAGGTATATATATATATATATATATATATACCTTTTCCATTTCCATTACTATATCCATATATATAATGAGCAGGATAGGTGAGTTTGCAGTTGAATTGTAAAAGGAGGTGGCAGCACTTGATGTTCATTTTTTAATATGATTTTAGCAGGTCTATTGAAAAGCCGAGATGTGATGAAGATTCGAATTAGGTGAGAGAAGCTTTCCTGAGAATATCTTTAAAAAGCCACAGAGCTTAAACGGCTCTTCCGTGAGAGAGAGAGAGAGAGAGAGAGAGAGAGAGAGAGAGAGAGAGAGAGAGAGAGAGAGAGAGAGAGAGAGAGAGCCTATTAAGCTTAATTACTCTACTTCTTGACAGCATCAAGTAATGGGCAAAAGCTAGCTTATTTTTAGATGTTGAGGATGCTATTGATGTGGTGTGTTTATGTTAGGAAAAGTTAAAGGTAAATGTATATTTTCTAAGAAGAAAAAAATTGATCCACAGTCGCCTAGTGATTTGTGCGAAGAAGAGAAGGTGAATCGAAATCTTTCTCTGAATTCGTGAAGAAAAGTAGAACTGAACTTTGATAGTATTAAAGGTCATTTTACTTACCTATTATGACCGGCTAACTCACCTTTAGTCGAAAGTATCGAGACTGAACTATGTAGACTGTGTGTGTGTGTGTGTGTGTGTGTGTGTGTGTCAAATCAATGCATTGTGATATGTGATTTTTTATTAATTCATCGTGCAGTATTTTAGGCGTATTATGTAATATTTGTTCTTCATAAATGTTATGCTTTTTCTTTTCCTTTTTTAAATTTTTTTTTTAATATAGCGGAACATCCTAGTTATATTAGGATTGTCTAGTTACCGTATTAGTCCAGAACTTTCCACACAACAATACGTTAATACATTTAGAAGATTGACCTACCTTGGTTTCAGAAATTGCCAACGCAATGTTCTTGGTTTTAGGTATAAATTGACATAGTCCACGTCTATCGTGAGTAAAGATATTTTATACAAATATATATAAATTTAATTACTTTATTTTTATATAATTATGGAACACAGTTTCAGATATAAAAAAGGAACTATATTTTGAAAGTAGTATGGAATGAGTTTGAAGACCAATGAGTTTGAAACAGCTGTCAGACCAGTGAAATCTTATCAAAACGGACCAATAGGAGGCGAATATACGAGCGGTTCGGCATGCGTGCTTCCTATTAGGTTCGGCTAGGGAAACTCGTAGTATGGGGGCGAGTATATTTCGGCAAGCTCTCTGGTCAATTTTCAATACCAAACTTTTATAGTTTCTGTATTCGGCTCTGAAATTATGTTGGATTTAATATCCACTTAATTTATTTAATTTTGCATCGCCGAAATGAAGCTTTTTTGGCTCTTTATTTTAGTAAATAGTATACATTTTTTTCCACTTTTCTCGTTCACTTGGCTTCAAACCTCGCTTGCTGTATTCGCTCAGTATAACGTATACTCCAAAGATTCGTTGCGAAAATACTTGACTTCAGTTCATTGTAACACTCTCGTTGTAGCATTCGTGAGTATACGACATATGTTACTTTCATTTTTGATTTTATCTTATCCGTCCTTCAATTACATTTCCCATCCACTTTCCCGTTACTTTTCACGAAAACGAAGTTGACGCTCTCGAAACAATTTCTTATAGAGAAAGCTAGCGTTATTCCTGACCAACTGGTGATCCATGACTAAATACTTTCTTAACAAGAATGCATGACTGACCCCATCTCAATCATCCTAAATTAGTCGTAATTTTCGCGTATACTAAGTTCACATCATCTTTATGCATTTGGACGTAAAGAAAGGAAATGAGTTTTGGTAGACACTTATGTAAATCACAACGGATGCTTCAGAGGCAAGCAAATCTAGAATAAATCAATGTCATTCGGAATCTGCGGATCAGAAAGGCAAGCAAAGGTAAGACACTAAATAACCATCGCTTCCAAAAAGCTAATACATCAGTGAATTGGTGACGAATTTCGTATGCCCAAACCTTCAAACAGTTGGCCAAGAACAACTGCCGGAAAAATCTGATTCAGATTTTCAATTTCTAAATTTAGAAGGTGATCTTTATTTGATTCGCCAAAATGATATGAGTGATCTTAGAGATTTAAATATGTCCAAAATCTAAGCATAATTTCTGTGATCTTGAGAAAAATCGAAGTTTTTTTTTTATTGGTTATTTGTCGCCATAAAGAACAATCGGGTTTTTTCGTTCTATAATGGATAAAAGGATGGAAGTTGCTAGACATGTTTTACCAAGATTTTTCAAACTAAGTATATTATACTAAAATATTTACATTCTTTATCTCATATGATAACGGTGTTCATATGAAAGAATTCAGTGAAAACAATCAATTCTTCTCCCTCCTCCAAAAATAACCCACATTTTCACAGATATGAATTTCTTCTTTTGAGTTTTGTGGTGAGAATTTAAAATTTACAATTTTAATTTACCAATTTTAAATCAGCAGCAGTAGCAGTGATTAACTTTACAAGGATCTGACCGGGCCATTTAAACCCACTGGATTTCGTCACTATTTTGAATTTTGAATAAGGATTGTCGCGCTGACTTTTCTTCAGCTGCCTGATTCAGGTAGACGGATACACAGGATACGTAATATGAGCTAGTGACTAATTCGGAGTGGAGGTCATCGGTTCAGAATATGTATCTGGCCTCCACTGCTTTTGGATGCATCGCTAGACTTCAACTAACTTGCCACTTACAAATGGTTTTACGTGTCGTAAGGTGAACAGAATTGGAAGACAGGTAATTGCTTCATATCTGTGATTAGGGAGGCCAAAACAAAGAAAGATCATTCTTAAAACAGACCTAGTAATTTTTTTCTTTCCATAGGGACCTAAAACTTAAGGACAAGTCTTTTTGATTGATGTATTCACTGAAGAATTTCATTGGTACGAGACAGACATGAACAGGAAAATATGAAATTGAGAAGATTAACCCCCGATTCATATTATACAGGACGTGAGGATGGGAAACATCGCAAAGCAATAGCATTGTTACTTAGCAGAAATGCACGTAATACCTTACTTGGATATAACTGTGTTAATGAAATGCTCCTAACTGCTAAATTTGGATTAATCTCTGATCAGTTGCTATGCTTCTACTGAAATATTCAGAAGATGGAAAAAAAGAGTGCTTCTTCAACCAGTTATAAGACATACGTTTAGCAGTTTTAAGTTATCAATTTTAAATTACCAAATGGTCCAGTAACTGGACTGTTTGGTAATTTAAGTAGTTGGCGAAGATTCCTTCAATTATACGAGTATATGCTAAATAGACTGAGAATAAATAACGCCTATTTCAAACATAAGGATATTTACAAGTGCACTAAAACAACATAATTTATTATGTTCGAATTAATAGTAAATGGCTGAGAGATAGGGTGTGACCACTGCCTTATGAAGAACACATATAATCGATAAAGAATATAATGAATGCAAGGATCTGGGATCAAAGTGGTCTAAGGATCTCAGAATATCTGAAAATGAATTGCTTTGTGTTTCCTAGCAACTGACGATGCTGGGACTCGACTAGGTGTGATTATTAATATTCAGGAACAAAATCCTCTGTCTTTCTTAATGGATGTGCTAGAGAGTAAATCTCTCACTTCAGTTATCTTGGTAGCTGTGTCACTGATATTAGTGAAGTGAGGAATAATGTAGGTAGAAGATTAGGAATTGCTTCAGGAGTGTTCAAAACATATGAAAAGTTTCGAGCACTGCGATAATCGGGGATTTCATGCTGCTTGTGATCAACGGTGTTTATGAATTATGTTAGGAATAAGAATAAGAAAATTGGGTCTTACATGGAATAACATATTCCATGTAAGACCCAAACATACTTCACAGTAAGATGTTATGATCCAGGTGATATTAGGGAGAATGTAGATACCATGCACTCGGCAGTTAGCATAGTTCACGAATGATGCGGTGAAAAATGAAGAGAATGAGCAGATTGTAATGGAAGAGATAGCGCACTTACGTGAATGGTTCGAGAAACACCTGGTGGATTGTATGACACAAAAGTGAAAGAAGGGGGGGGGAGAAAGTGTGAAAATAAGAATCGGATTTTATATGGTGATTCATTGATACGAGGATTCCTTGAGGGGGGGGGGACGAAATCGTGTTTTCCTGCTGTTAACATTCTTACAACATCAGTGATGTAAGGATGCAGAGCGTTAAGGTGAAAGAGATGGTTATTTTGGCTAGGACAAATGATTTAGCAGGAGAAAAGTGTGGGCATGCAAGAAGACGTGAATAAGTTGCTAGTGCATGCGAAAAAGAAGAGTGAGAAAGTAAAAGTTGTGTCTATTGCCATGGTATGATAGAGGCGAGCTATGATCGCGAATGAATCAGTGTACGGATTGTACAAGAGGATTGGTGTGCAGTTTGTGGATGTGATGAGGGAGTTTGATGGAAAGAAAGATTTATATAAGTTTTTTTTTATGTTCAGCCCATAGACGAGAGGTTGGTTGATCAACCTCTAGTACATTAGTACAGTGTATGGGTAGTGAGTTGGGAAAGGAGGAACTTGTTTACATTTTATTTGAAAGACTGTACGAGTTTATTTATTCCTTGAGAAACACAACAGGGGGAAGACTGTTCCACAATACAGCAGTTTGCAGGGATTAAGGAAGAGGAAAAGAAACTTGTTCTGTTTGTTTCAAGATGCACTCTGAAGGGATGTTGATAGCAGCGCAGCTGCACGTGTTCCAATGAGCTTAGTGCTAAGTGGGGAAATTACTGATGTTATTTCAGATGAGCATTTCCCATGGAAATATTTATAGAATATACATATTGCAGAAACCAAACGTCTGTGCGAAAGTGGGGGGGGGTGAATTTGTAAGAGATCAGAGAATTATTGATGTCATTTCAGATGAGCATTACCCATGGAAATATTTGTAGGATATACATACTAGTATTGCAGAAACCAAACATCTGTGCGAAAGTGGGGAGAGTGAATTCGTATGAGATATGTCATTAATAAGTCTAATTGCTCTCATCTGTATTGAGTCAAACGTTTTGAGGGAGCTTTTAAGGAATTTGACCTTATTAAATAAAATTCTCAGGATGAGAGATAGATGTAGAAATCGAATAGTAGAATAGATTTAAACCAAGTTTATAAAATTGCTTGGTATCTTTAACGTAATAAATACTCAAGGTAAAAAACTTTCTACATCTATCTCTCATCCTGAGATTTTTATTTAATAAGGTCAAAGCCCCTTGTGGCAACTCGTATAGGTAAAAATTATAGCTCTGCATTACTTCAACCTTGGCATCACCACCTCAGGGTCTGGCTCCCACTGATGAGACCTCAGTGAAGGTAGAAACCGGTGTAGGTAGTGGCCCATACCGGTTCTTGACTGAATGGAGGTCGACAATGACTGGCCTTGGAGAATATTGTGGGGTGATGAGACGCATTTGTATTTGAATGGGTCGGTCAATACTCACAACTGCAGAATTTGGGCATTTGAACATCCCCAAGCTATCCATCAAGGCTTTTGGAGAATGCAGTACCACTGCATTCTCCAAAAGCCTGTGGCTTCACAGCCGATTTCATGATAGGACCATACTTTTTTGAGCGTTTTACCCCTACAGGTCCTGTAACCTGCTCCATTACTGGAGAGATTTATCGACGAATGCTGGAAAATTTTGTCATTCCTGCATTGCAGCAAAGACAATGTTTGGACTCCATAATTTTTATGCAGGATGGAGCACGGCCACACATTGAACATTCAGTGCAGCGCCTTTCACGTCAGCATTTCAGTAATGAGAGGGTTATCAGTCAGTTCTTTCCGACGGTATGTCCGCTCGATCCCCGGACATCACTCCATGTGACTTTTGGCTGTGGGGGTATTTGAAATAATTTGAAGGTATTTGAAATGTGGGGGGAATTTGAACCAACTTGCATGTCTTGAAAGAGAACATAAAACCGTATTATGAACATCCAATCCGACTCCTTACGCTCAGCTGTAGAACATGTCGCACACCGGATGCAATTTCTTGTACACAAGAAAGGTCAGCACATTGAAAATCGTGTATATGGTCCAGGGGACACTGATTCTGATGAATAAAACAGTATTTCATGTGAGTTCAATCACTACATTAATTTCTGTCTCTCGCAAGTTGTAGTTTTAGTTTAATTATTATTATTATTATTATCATTGTAACGCGTCACATATCCAGCTGGAATGAGTGTTGAGGCTGTCGCTTACACCGTCGACATGTTATTATTCCATTTTATCTGCCTTTAATGTAATTATCCTCTTGTTTTCGGCTCTGCAAGCGCGAAACTTTCCCCATATCGGAGACTTTTGGTACTAAATTTTTTTTTCGCGGAATTCATCTCCCCATGCCTTCAAAAGTCTCAATATAACATTTGGTCTCATTCGTTTATTGGTTTTAGCTACAGATGCCTCCAAAGAGAGAAAGTTATTTTATGGCCACCCTGTATAATCTACATTTAATTTCATTACCAATCTTCTAAATTTTTGTTGTTATTATTACTATTATAAAAATAATAATATTCAGTTAATAGAGTTAACATTCAAAAATGAACAAGAAACAAGAAACACGTAACAACATAAATCTTCGACTGACGGATGAATCCAAATCGAGCTTTATACAAATGTCTAGAAATCGACGATATATCGTTGTAAAATGTGAAATTCTCCTGGAAGTGCTGTTTTCTGGAGTTGAAATGATATTTCAGCTTTTTCAGATGTTTCATGAATTTTCTTCCTTTTGTTCCTAGACTTCCTGTGCAAACTGGAAGTGTTAGGCGTTTTTTTTTTTTTTCAAATTCGTTCAATCTCCAGATCAATTTCTTGGTCAATTTGTAATACTTTTTTTCTTCTTTGTTAAAATCTTATGGTATTGCCACGTCAATAGACGACATTTTCTATCGTTCAAATACAGCGATGTCTCGCATATGATATTCAGGATTTCTGTCTGAATTTTAAAGATCCATAATATTTTTATATTTTCATTTTCAATTACTTTTCAACTATGTGTTAAGTTTTGGAAGTTTGAAACAATATGCCATCCAGGGTATTTGCAATCCCATCATGCCTTCATTTATAATCTGCATGGGCAGTGTTTCAAAAACTAATCAGTTAGTCTCACTGATTTTATTATTATTGACATCGATATCCTCACGCTAGTTCATATATAGAGAGTTCACGAGTATGTGGCGGGTTTGAAATAGAATGGATCAATATAATTTGGTTTAGAGCAGATAAAATTTTAAATAATTTCGAAATGAAAATTTCTTAAGAAAATTTTATAAAGATTCGAGCAGCCTTGAGAAGTAAACTGTAAACTTAAATACACAACTATTATTCGAGAAAAAAGTAATAGCATGTAAAAAATGTAAAAAAGAAAGAAACCTTTATGATTCATTGAAGAAAACCTAGAAGAAATTTGAATAAAACATTGATTAATCAGCCAGAGATGCATGTGGTGAAATACTCTTCAAGTATAGAAAATTCAGAATTCCATGGTTAAAGAAGCAGTCAAGGAAAAGAAGAAAGTGTATTGAAAATTTCTGGCAAGTAAGTCAGTAAATGTAAGAGAGCTAAGTTATGTGTAAAAGTAGTTAAACAAAAGTAACGGGAATACTTCCATAAGAATTTGGGAAACAAATATCAGGATGGTAGCAACATTTTTTGTAGACTATTGAAAAATCTCAGAAATTGAGGAAAGAGTATTGTAAAAAGAATGAGAGATGAGAACTGACTGAAACAAGTACTGACAGCACGGTGCTATAAACATTCGAGAGGAATGCAAATCAATACAATCAATGTAGAAAGTCATCAGAAACAACATGTGGAAAGGCAGATGGGGTTGTGATATTCTATCAGATACGTTTCAGTATGGAGGCATTACATTGGCTATACTGCATAATTCAGAAGATTTGGACATAGAGGTTAATTCCAGATGATTGGAGTAGAGCTCTCATAGTATCCATCTATAAAAACTGAAATAGAACTGAGTGAGAATTACAGAATAATTTACCTCGTGAGTATTAGTGGTAAGATTTATGCAACCATACTTAAAAGGTTAAGAAAAATATCGTACCAGAGGAAACGTTGAGAAGAACAATCGGTCAAGCAGAGGTTATCATCGAATCAGATTTTCACTTTGACAATAGTTGAGAAATCACGAGAATATAACAAAGATTTGTATTTAAGTTTTGTTGATCTGAAAAAAGGCATATGACAAGGTGCCAAGAGGAAAGCTCTTTAGAACGCTACAGTTATATGATGTAAATAGGACATTATATCAAGTAATATATACATAGCCTTTCGTATTTAAGCTGTAAATCAACATTTGGAATTGAAAGAGATACAGGACGATAGTTTGATGTAAAATCAGATGTCCAACAAGGGTGCACATTATCTCCACTGTTATCTATCATCTATATGGATCATGTTATAAAGGAATGTGGTATTAAATCTTATATCACAATTGGAAATGTTAATCTGAGTTCTTTAAGTTATGCAGATAATGTTATACTTCTGAATAAATCCATCACAAGTCTGTAAGATTCCCTGACTAAATTGAATAACTGTTGTAATAGATATGGTATGAAAATCAGCAATAAAAAGACAAACACAATGAAAACAGGCGGAAACATAAAAACAGTTACATCCTGAACGGAAAATCTATAGAAGTAAAACATTTCATCTATTTAGGAAAATATTTAGTGATAATGCCAAATTTAAATATGGAAATAGACAAATTTATTTAGTTGACAAGCAAAGTTGGTATGGCAGGTTAAGTGGAACGTTAGGTTAAGTCAGATGAATAAATTTATGTGGAATAACAGAGAGACAAAACAGTAAACCTGCTGTATACAAGACAGTGTTCACAACTAATTTTAATTTATGCGCGTTAACAAGAGTGGACTACTTACATATAGGCTATTGACGACACATCAATTACCTTAGTATTTCATAATGCATAATGCATCATGCCCGCTTTCGGACGTGTATAATGTTATGCCTTATGGGAAGTAAATTATCTAGACCAGTTTCGACTTTTTATTGAGGTCTCATCATTGGAGCTAGACAAAAAAAAATAAAAATAAAAAAAATAAAAAAATAAAAAATACCATGATTGAATTTATGCTGAAGTTCCCTTCCCATAATGCACATCATTATACACGTCCGAAGGCAGAGTGCGCTCAGCATTATGGGATACTAAGGATTCTGAGGCAAATGATAAGTCATTGGACTCTATATACAAGTTGCCTTGTCTTGAAGATACTTCACCAGCAAAATTTGTTTACTTAGACTTGAATAAAGGATTAAACCAGAATATAATTTCTTGGCAAGTTTAATTTAAGAGAATAATAGGAAGGAAGTTGACATTGTTAGCATTTAGGTGTGTGTGAGCAGAGCTCATTTCTGGTGGTATGGCCGCATAAACACAATCGGAGATGAAAGGTTGGCAAAACAAGTGTTTTTTTTTCTCCAGGACAACGGACTAAAAGACCTAAAAGAAGCTTAATAATGATCTACATAGATTGATACAGTAAGAAATGCCTTAGAAGAACGAAATATAAGTTCAGACAATCGTTGACAGATAAGAGATTAGTTTGCAAAAAAATTGTGGACTGGAAGTTGGTAATGATATAAATGTTACATCATTATATTCTATACATCCTCCTCCCTGAGGGATGATATCAGGAATTCGCTTATAATGGTGATGCACGAAGAATGGATTGAGAGAGAAAGAGAGAGAAAGAGAGAGAGAGAGAGAGAGAGAGGGGGGATAATATAATTACTTACTCAGTGCCCGCAGTCAGTTCTTCATCTATAATAGGGGGTCCATTTAGCTGAAAATACAAAGTCGCTATGCCAATAGAGTATTCCATCTTTGCGAAATGGCACTTATTCGATGATAAGGCAGTTCCGGAGAGAACTATGGGATAGGAAACATCTTTAAACAAACAACAAGCATTTTTAATCCAACATATAAATAAAATAATGAACAACAGATATATCATGTGGGACTTTTTTTTTCAATGACTCAAAGCTACGTATAATGACTGACCTGAACTCATTCCAATAGATTTATTTCTGTAAAATTGAATCGAGCTTTAGAAGAAATAAATTCAGCAAAATTATATTCTATAAACTTGTGTTTAATATCCTTTTTTTTGAAAGAAGTCAATACACAAGAAGTCTGAGAATATCTTACGTAAAATAAAATGTAAATCCTGAAGTATCTAATTTATTTTTGAAATTGAATATAAATTAATGAATTATCAATTATATATGTACCTACCTTGTTTACAATGATACTTGCATTATTAATTGCTTAACTTGGTTTTCTGAAGCGTTTTTTATTTCTTAACTTTATGGGAAGAAATTGATGAGTTGTTGTATACTTCATTAGAAAACGAAAGCTCGCGGCACAGTCATTTTTTGCCGATGTGATGTGATGGACGTTCTAGTGCCATCTAAAGCAAAAAAAAAACTTTAAAAGAGTATTATCAGAAGTAAATGATGATTGATAGATAGATAGCCGTTCCAATATGGAGATGTTAAAGTTTATTCCTCTCATTACTTTGTGTTATGATATTCAATGTTATCGTCCTGAAAACTAAATGATGATCACTTTCTATTTCATGTACTTTGTATATTGAGCCTCCGTAGCTCAGTCAGTATAGACGAAACCCTTTGGTCGGAAAGACCTAGGTTCGATTTCCGTCCAAGAGGTGAAGAACCTTGATCTGGTCTCTTTCGACTAAAGGTGAGTTAGCAGGTCTCATACGGAAGTAGGGGGTTTTTTCGCCCGGAAACTCGGGTTTTTCGTCCCCCAGAACACAGGCAAACCGGCCCGGTGAACACACATGGATTCTAGTAATGATGAATACGTTCGAGCCATATGCCTGTCTCGAGCCCGGATAAAATTGGGGGGGGGGGGCAATGATGAACTACCCTCTAAAATCTTGAATAAGTTGAAACATGGCGTTAGTAATTATTCGTCCACGTCCTGAGCCGCAGTCCGCCAAATACTTATCATTATTACTAACTTTGATATTTTCTCCAAATTTTTTTAAAACATTTCTGTGTCTGATAATCATTTCGCAATCTGAGTTCTAAGAAAGGCCATCTTTATTTTTTCTTTGTATTTTCCGCCTTCTATACCTCGAAAAATTTCTCCATTTATTCCTCACTAGAGCATAAGGAGATGCCAGAGGCACAAATAAGTTTCGTTGTTGAATTCCACATTCGACTTCAAAAGGTTAAGGCCAAAAGAGCTCCACCCTATCCCGTTTGGGATTAGGCGGGTCCTTTTACTGAAACTTTTAATTTGGAGCTCTAATCCCTTAAGGCATTTTTCCTCAATGGTAAATACCATTAAGGAGATTAGATTATTAATTGATTAGAGAAAAAGATAAAAATACCTTAAGGAATTAACGAAAATTAACGAAACTTTAGAGTTTCGTTAATTTTTTTAAATTAATTTCGGTAAACAACAAGTATGCGTACATTTAATGATATCCAAATTGAATGACTTGTCTAATTAACGAAACTCTAAAGTATTGTTATGAAAGCCCTAATATTTCAGGATTATAATGAATAGCTTTTTCGAAAGAAAGGGATTTACCAGTAAGGAATTCAAGGATATGTTTGCAATATACACAAACAAAGCAGACCAGAAAGGCAAACTCTTTTCGAAATAATACTTACCTATTCTGGATGTACACGTACTTATTTTAAGGACTTAATAAATCGTGTAATTTTGGCTGTGTAATTTTATCGCGTGTAATTTTGTCCCGTGTAATTTTATCATGTAACCATATTATCATATTGACCAACCTCCATTCTTTACTTTTATCATTACAACAAGAAAGAAATTTCGATAGCAGATAATGTTCTTTGCCTGTTTTATTTTTTCCTTTAGATGTTTAACGAAATTTTTATAGTCATATTCAAAATTTAAACTGTATGGATGTTTTTATGCTTATAGTAGAGTTTCTCTTTTGTCTTTATCATATTTTTTAGTTCATCTGTTATCCAGTGTGTGTGAACGTCCTTTTTTATAGTAACTGTTTTATGATATTGCAATTTACTGTCTGCATATTTAATCATTTTGATAAATTCATCATATAACTGAAACTGATTTGTGTCTAATAAGTCAGTTTGTGGCAGTTGATAATGTTTCATGTACAAAAATATACAAAAACAGAAAACAGCTTTAAGTTTATATGGACTAGGGATTCAAAATTTTATAAGCGAAAGGACGAAAATACCGGCATTCATGTAATCTCATATGAATCCGACCTTAATCGTTTACGACAATTTTAAGCAGTATATTCTTCTGTATATTCTCATCCCATTAACACAACACTAATGGACTTTAAAAGAGGTGTTATATTTGAATGTTATGTCAACAGGGTAGATCATTCAAGACCTTAGTAATAACCACTATCTAAATTAAGAGATGCATGAAAGACATTGAAAGCTCACGCCAGTGGATTCAAGGATGCATCGAAGGATGGTACAGCAATCTCAGCTCAATCAAAAAACCGATCAAGTGAGAGTTTAAACAGTATATTACATGAGTTCAGGATTTAAATATACTATTAGAAACTGCATAGTTATAGTTTCTACACATAAGAAAACATTAATCATGGTAAACTAATACCTACATTACACATGTGTTAATTACATTTTAACTTGTCCACATTGCATTAGAAATGAAATATAAGTAACGAGCAATGTTACTTACTTTTCCAAACCAAATGGGCGCGTGAGGAAGAAGATTTGTAGAACGCATTCTTTTGAGTACCTCATCTCAACTGTATAGTTTATTGATCTGAATTCGCATCTTTAGTTTTATTGTGCCGAAGGATGAATGTAATCGATACGGTACATTTCTGGATAAGGATGAGTCACACTGTGGCAGTGTTAAAATCAGACCCATTCAACACGACAACGATGTACTGTATGTACATATTTTAGCTGCTATTGTTGCATGGTTTGAGCAAAATGATTGAGAAATGTGGTTGTCTGAACATTTCTTATCTAAATAGAAACATCTTTGGAACGAACTGAAATGTGAAGTGGAGGTCGGTTCGAACGGATTCAATCGAATATGGACTGTGGACGAATATGGAATATGGAATATTGAAATGCTAAAGAGTGTCAACGACTCATCGAAACAGGTCCACACTAACCACTATTCACTCAATACCTATCATACCTTTTATTAGAATGATTCACTGTCTAAGCACTCACAACTATCTCCGGCCATCCAATCCATTCGTTCACCACACTCCAAGAGGAAAAAAATGGTTCCCGCATTCTGCCTAACCACACATTTACTCAACTTCCAATGGTAATTCTGTTATTTCTCCTACATTCGTCTATTGAAAAGTTTCACCTATGCATAGCAAATTATATATACCACTCTTCTCTATCAACTAGTTTTTGTAAACTCCCCACACAGACACCGTCAATCTATCCTCATAGGGAAAAAATTCTGAAGTAATCACACGATGTTGATCATCGCCTTTGAGTCCTCTCCGCCATTTCCCCATCCCAAAGAAATCTAGGGAAAATAAATATGATCACAGTAATCCCGATTTGTATGTAAGTATCTCTTAAAGAGAGACTCCTGCTTATCATTTATGAACACTGAGAGTCGTGCTGTTACTCAAAAAGTGTTATATTCCTATTCTAAATTCTGACCTTCACCAACTTTCAAAGCCTTCACCATCACTATTGAGGTACTATCAGGTCGATAATATCCTACCTGTGGTTTAGTTCATTCCTTTTGTAATGGAACTATCATACCCTCCTAGTCTTGGGATGTTTTCACTGCTGTTTAGGTCTAAATAAAAATCCTGCTCTAAGGAAAAGGCAAATCTTTTGTACATTGTCATAACAAGTGTGTTGGTATCTCATCTAATTATTTACAATGAAAGTTTGTAATATCCTAAGTACCTCCACAACTCTCATATCAATGACTATCGCGTCAATTACTGTATTATCTCTACTTGAATGATTACTTAAAGCCTATCATATATGAGGTCTATATATCTATTGAATTAAAGTAACATGATATGTATTTAATTAAGTCCTATTGTTCAATAATATAAATAAAAACGAAAGGAACTCTGTGCGACATTTCGCTCATATGAACCGGACATTCTCAACCATATTCTCTATACAAAACTTAACTTTCCAATACATTAGAAACTGAAACAGGTCAACAAATGATCCAAAGTTCACAAGTCGAATTTCTGTAGTGGGTTGTAATTACAAATTCACAAAGTGCAAAGCTTAGATTTTTTAGTTATTGTAGTAAGAAGGTCTTGCGTATTTATTTTTTCAAGATTATATTACTGTATCATTAATGCCAAAGTCGTTTATGGGTGCAAAATTCAGAAGCAGTGATTAAATAATAATCAAAGATTTTAATGGACAATTATTTCATATTTATTGCTCTCTTTAAAAAAAGTCGATTTTATAATTTTATTCTTTCCAACTGATATCTGACTTCCTGGAGTGCATGAATCATGTCAAGGTTCAATTATTCCATCTATTAGATACTCATCATTTCCTGTTTGTGCGTAGTTTGTTTTACAGCATCCAGCTTCGCTTATCATGGTATATAAAACTGTAAGTAATATGAGGATATTTTTATGATTTCAGTGCACGTATTTAAAAAGACATGAAACAGGACAACAGGATAACAATTATGATTACTTTATTTTATGTAAACATACCAGTCTTCGGCTGGCGCTAAATTACTCTTAAATTCTATTTATTAATTATTTTTAAATTTTTTAACCTTCAAAAGAATATTGAAATTTTAGTATTGGCTGAGTGTTTTAATTGCATTGCTAGCAGTTAAATATACAGGATAAAAATACGCTCGAGGGATAGCCGCATCTCTACTTCTTTCCAGATAAACCAAAGTCTGGACTCGTTTGTAGGCTAAAACAGAGAACACAACTCTACATTTGCAGGGTTTCAGTTTCAGTGCAGGTACAATTATGCATGGGGTATTCTACGCAAGGAAGACAAACCACTGGCTGTTTTGCGCATAATTCATTTGAATTAAGTCTCCTTAATACAGTTCAAGTTAGAAATGATATAGAGAACACAACTCTAAATCAAGTTAGAAATGTTTTCATCCATGGCCGCAACAACGTTGACAAGACATTGTAAGGTTTTTCTTACTGTTAGATCCAGAAATCGGTCTATTCTGGTTGATGCAGCCCTCTGGCGATTTTTTCTAGCCCTTCTTATAGTGGTTCCGCTCTTCTGAAACTGCGTCCATAGTGCTGATACGATACTTTGTGGCACATTGAGCCAGCATGCCACGTTTGTCTACGACTGACCTGTTTCAAGTCGTCCAACAGCCAGCCAGCCAGCCAACCATCCCAAAGAATCAACTAACCCACTGAGAATGCCAAAAAACGGGAAATTTAATATTCGAATTAAAATATCCATCAAAAACGTTTTGTTCTGTTAATTTTGTCGAGCAGTGTATTTTTTCTAAGTTTGCGAACCTTATATGAATCCCCCTGCATATATCTTCCACAGTTTGCACAACCAGCTTTTCATATCTGGGATTACACTAAACTTTAAGAAAATGTATGTAATCGAATGAACTCTGTATCATTGCAGCAATGAATCGCTGATAGAAAAATGTCATCGTATGCGTTATGTGCTAAAATATATCATTGATTGTAATATTGCATTATTCAAACAAAGATGATGAAGATGATGACTGTCATGATTGGTTTACATTAGATTTGTAAACTTTTCCAAAGGTTCACTTCGTTAATGCTAATATATTATATTATGTTCACTTTTTATAAAATTTATTTCTTTGTTTTGAGGAGAATTTACAGTCATCAGAATTTGTATCTGTTATGTAGTGGAAAAATAAATCAAATAAATTCCCAAACGCTTTTAATTCTTTAATTCAATAATTATATGATGAAGAAGTTTATCATAGTCAGTCTGTATTTTCACCACTGCTGAGTGAAAACCTCTTCCATTGGGAGGGGGGGGGTATTGCGTCTCTTCTTCTCCCATAGTGAACGATATCACCTTGGGAGAGTGTACCAAGTCGTGATGTTTTGGCTCATGAGTACTTTTGCGATCAGTAAAACTATAAGGAACTTGGACTTCTTAATGCAAGTATTCATTTGGATTTGCTTTGTTAAAAATGCCTATATTTTCGGACATCACTAAACATTATGGATTTCATAATTTACATCTTACTCATGGACGAAATTATTTTAACACTCCATTGTGCAGTGGGGAAGCAAAAAAGCCATTTATTTCAAAAACATCTCTTAGAAATTTCGTCACTTGAATTTAGGAATATTTATTACTATAAAAGGATTTTTATTGCAAGTGTATTGAT
This sequence comes from Typopeltis vanoorti, assembly GCF_054136105.1. Lineage (NCBI taxonomy): Eukaryota > Metazoa > Arthropoda > Arachnida > Uropygi > Thelyphonidae > Typopeltis > Typopeltis vanoorti. The sequence goes on from NC_143552.1 coordinate 35,019,342, forward strand.
GAAGAAGAGTTTTAGGCAGACCAAAAATTACATGAGAATGAACTTCTGCATTCTATAGAAAATGGCCAGTAAAATAAAACATTTCCTTAGTATGAATTGTAATTTCGAGATGTTTCTCCAATTATTTTAATGTAAATAGCATTTGCATCTTTATATATATTTCATATACGAGTTTCATCTGATTTAGTGCGACCTCTGTGAGAATATGATTTACTGTGATCTGATTTATCTCACATATCATTTACTATGATCGCTGTTTGATTTTGTTCTTCAAATAAACAGTCCATTTCTTTAGAGTAGTTTAAGAATGCTTTTTTTTTCACAGCTGATGAACGCACTCACTTATTGACAGAACACGTGATATGATTCTGGGAACTAATTCAACCCGAATCATAAAATGTTCAGTAATAATGTGCTGCCAGTATGAATCAAAACAAAGAGTTTTCATTTCTGGCAATTTGTCAAGCTGCTCATCCATGTTAAAACTCGTACGTGCTGTAATTGTTGACAACGCAAGTCACGAATTTGGGATAAAACTAGGCAGTCTCTGAAAACACTTCAGTAAGAGCCAATATGTAATAAATTAAAACTCTATACTTACTACCCTTTAGTAATAATTGATGTCTTGATAACTATGCTGAGCAGATGAATATATACAGTATTATAATATTTGTAACGTTAACACTAAGAGAAATTTATGGATGGACGCGGTTCTAGTTTCTAACCACTGCGTGAATTGAAAATTATCTTGATTTACATCGGTTTTAAAAAATTAATTAAAAAGAAATTTTAAAAATTAATATATACATTTCGTTGAAATAAGCATTAACATACCGCCTGTTTTAGAACGAAATATACTGACATTAGTACTGATCTAATCTTCTAGGAATGACATTTGTTCTCCTGGCGCTAGTCCACTAGGAAAAAGCAAACGTTCCTTTCTAATTACCGACTAGAGGAACTTTTTCTCTTCCATTATTAGCAGTTCTCGAGAATTAATCTTTGACGAAGGAAAACAGTATTTTTTTGTATGTTTTCCTATTGGAAGTTGGTTTTTTAACCTAGCAACCCAAGAAAATTGCTTATATAAGCCACACTTTTTCAAACAATAATATATAGTGTTAGCGTTTTCGGATCACGAGATGGCGGTAGTTGTTCACCCTACTCTCTTTCCCACATTCTTGGGAAATCACAGAAAGCCTTGGTCTGGCTGTCAATGACAGCTAAGGTTAGAGTTTAGCTGCTGACTGATCTTCAAGAAGATAGGGCTAAAAGAGCCTCGCCTACTCTCTTTTGGAAATGTTTGTGATGTAGTAAGATGCATATTGCGGTCGTCACATGTGATAACTGCGTGAAACAGATATAATCCCAGGAGTTGAGTATGCCTTCCTACACTGTATGGCACATAAAGGAACTGCATCTTTTTCATGGAACTTATGCCATATTATTATAACATAGAAAGCGTTCTTATTATAATGCCATATCAGCAATCTATTCGTTTTTGACTTCTGCAAATGTCTGCATTATCCAAATCAGTTGTAGGCAACGTTACATCACCACAGAAATGTGATGGTGTCTTTTCAGTTAAGAAAATGAAAGAAAGCTGCATGAAGCTAATACCAAGTAAGTAAAAGATGCTCAAAGGATGATATGAAAATCTCAGCAGTTCAATGTGGGAATGATAAATGAGGAAATTAATAAACCTTCAATATTTCATGATGGATGCAGGGAACTACGTTAAGATATGAAAAGTCCTGTTTTTATTACTTCTGACTGCAGTTGCTTAAAGAATATAATGACTACCATATTGAGTGCTGATAGTTTCTTATAGGGATCATATATTATACACTTATCTGAAACACAGATTTCTGCCATTAATTTGTCATGAATTGATCCATTTTCTTTGAATTTTTTCATCCAGTTATTAATTAAATTTTTGTGAGGAGCTTCCTTATTATAATGGACAGAGAATTTTCTTCTTACTTCGGTTATGGACTTGAGTTCAGCAAGTCACAGACCACAATTGACTTTTTCTTCAACATTTGACATCTTCAATCACACCGTTCAAAAAAAAAATAAGAAAAATGTAATGAAATAATAATATTTTGTGCATCAAATATTCTAATAGTTATACTTTCAAATGATATTTACTGCAACTCTGTAACCGTGATACTTTTGAAGCAGTTAAAGATCAAAACTGTACTAAGAGTTATGGGAAACCCTGTATATATTATTAAATACTTATTGTTACAATTTTACCACTACAAAATCAGTGTAAAATTACTGAGTATATTCGTTTTTGATAAATTTGTTTGTTTCTTCGAGACCGTTTTTCTGCTGTTTTCTTGGAAGCTTTTGCTAAGATTATCTGAGGAAGATAATAGATAGCCTTGTACTGGTGTTTCAGAGGATTTTTTTTTGGAGTAAATTCCATCTAATTTTCCGTCTCTCTGTAATATCTATATAGCTCTGGTTTCAGCTATCTGTAGGTCCCTAGGTTTCTTTTCTCGAATGGCAGTTTGTTGATCATGCCAGAAATAATAATAATAAAAGTGAATGGTGAAGGGAACAAAAATTGTTTCTTCTCCCTTATAATCAGCAAATTAGTTTCAGTTGGCACTGGCTCGATCGTAAATAAAAATGATTCATTCTTCAATACCTGTACACCGATTAATTTCATAAAATTGGTATTTATCTGCAGAAAAACGCACGATTTTCTTTGGTATCCTAGTACCAAGTTTCATATTTTTCTTTCAGTTGGAATTGCTTCAATTTTTAATAAATCATGCGTTACAAACTAACTGATAAAATGAATGACAATAATACTGAATTACGTGCATCCAAAGAAAAATAACAATATATTCTATGATTTCTTTTGAGGAAGTTTTCTTCTTTAAAAATTATGAGATTGTAATTATTAGGATTCGATTTTTCAATCAGCAGCCCATGAAGAAAAGGTTGGTAACGCAAAGCAATTTAACTGATTTTCGAGAATTCTTAATTGATAAATGAATCAAGTATTTTTGTGATTCAGCTTTTATGGATGCGGTTAATTTTATAATGAGTCAAACCACAGTTTTCTTAATTCTTACATTTTATTCATTTCAGGTGTGACGCTCCGCTGTGGTAATTATTTATTACAGTTCCTTTGTAATCATATGACGCACGTTGTTCAGGCTAGATTGAGTCTTCGAAATCACATTTGGAATATTCACAAAAAATCATCAGATTCGTAAGATCCAGTTTTGACTTCAGTAATGATTTATAACAAAGGTGTGCATATTGTATTCAGTGTTATGATTTTGTTTAAGTATATTTTTCTGATTTTAAAAGCTAAATTGCTTTATTTTATTTTTATTTAGTAAGTTATCATTATTAATTGAAATGTGTTTGAAGATGTCTGGAATGCCAGTGATTACAGAGCTCACAAAGAAACTTAATATACACAGTGCGACCATACGCAGAAGAAACAAACAACAAAAAAAATACTATATCCTTCCCTTAGGTTTTTTTTCCTATCTACTATAAACATCTTTGTACTCAGTAGCGAGGTTTCCAGACATTTGAACATGTTGAACAGGTTGGCTCATAACCCCACTCGCACCCTTCTCGGGTATAGATTTACTTTCCTGACTCAGATTTTTATTCTTCTGCAAAAGAAGCAGGCTTCCTAGACTTCTTTGCGTTACACAAACCTCAATACAATGATCTCATAGTCTTAATTGATTCGGCTGTAATTCCAAATAATTCAAATCAAAGCCAGTCTGGTTGGCCGAGTGGTTAGCGTATCCGCTCTCCAGCCTCCAGTCTGTGGGTTCAAATCCCACCGTGGGCATGGATGTTGGTGACTGTCTGTGAAAGTGGTGGTGGTGGTCAGGGGTAGTGGTGTTGATGTAGTTGCGTTGATGTAATTGCAGTTCGTTGTAGTTGGTGGATTGAGTGAGTGGTGGAGACAGAGAGTTATAGAGCAGAATCCCTCCAGCGATGAGACACTTTGGATTCCCTGGCGGTGTCACGTAATAATGAGAGAGAGAGAGAGAGAGAGAGATCATCACTTACTTATGTGTAAGTGCCAGTATTTTGTCGTTCGTAGTGTATAATTTCATGGATATATAGTATTTATGTGGCGGTTGGAGATTGAGCGTAACGATTTCCTGAATATTACCATGCTCCCTTGTTGTGGGGATGGAAAAAATGTCCATGGAGAAAGGGGCCTTTTGAAATTGTGTATACACTCCATGGCTTTTGTATTTCTTAGTGGGGTGAGGATGGTTATTATTATTATTATTTATTTATTTTTTTTTTTTTTTGAGAAATGGAATTAATCCGACATTGTCATTGGTGTTGAACAAAGCATAGTAAGCTCTGAACAGAAACAATTTCATATACTACTTCCTCAAAAACAAACATAGGAAGGCAAAAACACCCAGGAATACATTGATTTTAAAGCAAACTACTGCATAGACATATTTTCTACCATTCCTCCACAGGGGAAGAAAGGGAAGCTGTATTCAGAAAGGAAAAAAAAAACAACTAGTAACCCCTACTTATCTACTACCACACAAAAATGCGCATTCCTGATTTCTGTCTTGAGAACCTTCAACAGGAAACTATTATTTTCTCATTTTGATTTTAAGATTGAAAAAAAAAAAGAGTGGTTTTATCGATTTAAATAGAGAAGAGTTTCTTACGATGTTAAGAAAAGAAAAAAAAAAGACAAATTAAATAAAGTAAAATAAACGCTATGTAAAATGCACAGTTAACTTGAAAATAATTCACTGTACACTACATAGCAGAAGCAACAGAAATTTTCATAAAATTTGAGATAAAATTTTATTTTATTTAAGAAGGGTTATTTCTTTCAGGTAAGAGTGCTTTCAAATTTGATTGAAAACACTCTTACCTAAATATCCTTGCGATACCAAGAGACACTCTAAATGATCATATTTCTAGTTATGAGAAACCAAAGATGCCTTCGCCAATGTAGACGTTTTCCCTACATTCTTATAATATAGTTATTTTTATCTTACATGATACTCAATAGAGATTCAACAACTTGCATTTGCTTATATCATGGATGTAGCTATTCATACATGAATGAAGAGCCGCAACCTTTGACCGATGCGATGGTACGGGAGTAAGTGAGTGTGCACATGGCGAGGTTGTAACGAGCTTGTAAGAAACTGCTTTGACTAATTACACACTTAATTTTAAGGAGCTTACTAAGAAAATGGATACAGTGAAGGCCTCCATTAGTACATAAGTAACTAACATTATTGTGTTTCGCTTTAAAATCATTCTAATTGTTCAAAGTAGACTTCATTTAATGTGTTTCGAATCAAACTTTTTTTTATTGCAGTAATTTTTATTAACCCTGTTTTTTTCTCTCTCTCATTTCTCTCGTGTTTTATTTTGTTCCTTTTGTTTCGTTGCGTTCTCTTCCCTTTTTGTTTATTTTTTCCTTGTAGATCGGGAAGTGACGCGTGGAAGCGAGCTGCATGCGGCTAGCGAGCCATTGTGGCCACCACTGAAATAGACCATAGTTAATTCCGAAAACACATAACCTTGTGTTTCGGAATTAGCTACTTTATATTCTCTCTCTCTCTCTCTCTCTCTCTCTCTCTCTCTCTTCTACAAACGCCACATACTTTGAGAAGTAACAAAAATCGATTCACATTTGTCAAATCAGATAAGCGATCACCAGAAAACTATTATTTAATTACATGTATCTTTATCTTTCAAGGGTGACAGCAGTCCGTTTTTATGATGTGTAGATATTCCTTCCAATACTGTAACTAGTTTGGATTGTTTCCAAATCCTGTTTGATGGCTGAACATATTCTAAACATTGTTCACAATCTGGACAATCTTGTGCTGCCAACTTTAGGATTGGAAAATGCAGAATATTATCTCCCACAGAAGTGTTCAGTGGTTTCGTTGACTTTAAATGGGACAGAATCTCAATAGGAATTGATCAGGGCTCTGAAATACCATTGATCTTGAGAAATTAAAATTTAAAAAATTAAAAATAAAAGAGTTACGAGAGAAGTGCAGTTTTACTTCAAAAAAAATTGAACCAGATATTGGCTAAAATTAACACTACAGTTGAACTATATTCGAAAGATTATGTTCTGTTTTTTCGTGAGGAATATTTCGATTGGCCATGATGCTCCATTTGTACGTACCTAAATAGGATTTCACTGAATATGTCACTGAATATGTCAATATGTTTCTGCCCCTGTGAAATATTCACAGGGGCAGAAACATTGGGAAAATTGAATTCACAACCTGATTTAGAATGCAAACATGGAATTATCTCTTACTATTTGTACCATTACATCAAGTGGAATTTTCTGCTGTCCCTTTAATTTATCCATGCAATTCGATCTTATCTCTCGATTCATCTCAATAAGTGAATTTGAATTTGTGAATGTCATTAGGTGGTGGTTTTTGTCTTCCGGTGTGAGATCACCGCGATTCTTTACTGGAGCCTGAAATGGCTTCGAAAGTAACTGAGGATGGTTTTCATGGAAACTAGAAATAAATTAACAAAACTTATACCCAAGGTAAGCGCTGAAGAAGAGCCAATAGAAAATGTAACACTTCGAAACGGTATTTACAGAGAAATCAACTCTCACAGTTGAACTGTGTGTGTTAAACAAAAATGACAGACATTTATTTTCGCACAAAATATTTGTGTGAAAATAAATGTCTTACTCAACTCGAAGCGCCACGATAGTTTATCACTTGCAAATAATAAATAAAACAGCATTTTTTATGCCTCTTTATTTAAATCATGCCTCATTTGTATTCATCGGACTTACAAAGAAGAAGCGAAAATCGTGTTCTTTTTTTTAAAAAAAAAATAAAGCTGAGCCAGTTAAAGTACTGTCTTGTGAATGCCTGCTATGTTGTAGATCTAGATGCAGCCCACCTTGTGGAATCTATCTCAAACCACATATGTGCTGTATATTGTGAACTAGTACAAAAATAAATGAGAATCAGAATTGTCCATGGTGTTGTTACAATATATACGGTTTGTAAAGAAAGCAAATATTCAGAGACCATCTAGACATATTTATTTTGAGTGAGCACGCACGCATGCGCGCGTACGCACACACACACGCACACACGCACGCACGCACGCGCGCGCGCACGCACGCACGCACGCACACACACACACACACACACACACACACACACACACACACACACACACACAGAGAGAGAGAGAGAGAGAGAGAGTGGTTATCCTTCAGGGGAATGGTAGAACTTGGTGCTAATATCAGTCTTTTGATAGATTAGAGTAATTGCATTGTGAAATCTATGTTGCATGTGAATGTTATTCAATAATAAAGTGGGAAAAAAACTGTTTTGAAGAAAAGCACTTTCTTTCAATAATTGACGCTCAAAAGAAATAAAAACCAACTTTCCGTGATATCAATAAAATTCTCCAAGGTTTAGGAAATATAAAGATTAGGAAGAATGAAAAAAAGAAAGTCATATCCACGTCACAAATAATAACCAGCTATTAAAATACGTGAACATGCCATGATAGATTTTTCTCAAGAATAAAAATATAATCTTACATTCTGAATTTCTTGAAGGCCATGAGAAAATGTATTATGTTGCTGACATATATGAATGTCTTTTATTGACGTTTTAGAGACTTTTTATGACAATCCGGGATCGAATGTTTGTAACATTTTTTTCAAGCTCATTCAACCAAAAGAAAGATGGAAGGCTCATACCAAATCAAGAAAACCACCTGTCACCTATAGAACGTACACTAACAATCATGCCGCAACTGATGAGTAACAAGAATTGGAGATTTGCTATTTTTTTTTACGAAAATGTGCGCTTATTCAAACTTGGATTTTGCTTACATAGATTTATAATCGCTCGATCATTCGAAAACTATAAATTCTATATTTTCTTTGATAAAAACAAAACAAAACACTGAACAATGCAAAGAGTAGCATTGTAAATAACGAAAGAGTACATAAGTCTACCCACGAATTCTATATTAAGTATATCATCATAACACTAATTACGGGTATAGACCATATTGGTCTGTTCCGGTCTCATTATCCATCCAATATCCTTTTTTGAGGTCTACTCTGCCTTCTCTTTCCAATTGGCTTATATTCTAGTATTTGTTTAGGATGCCGGGTGTTGGCCATTCGGTTTACATGTTCAATCTATTTTTGTTTATAATTGTTTAGTTTTTCTTCTATTGATTTTGTTTTTAGTTCTTTTAAAATGTCTTCGTGCCTTTTTTGATCTAATAATGTGCATTTTGCAGTTCTCATAAATCTTATTTCACTTGTTTTTATTCTTTGTTTATCTTGTTTGTTCACTGCCCAAATTTCACTGTCATATAATGATGTGGGCACTGCTAAAGTATTGTATATTTTAAAGCGTGTTTCTTTTTGTACTATATTTGGGTTGACTGTTCTATTTATAAGGCCTATAATCTGTAAAAAAATTTTGAAGTTTTTAATTTTATGTATTTTTCTCCTTTATATGATATTTCACATCCAAGTATATATAATCTTATATATTGCTCTTTGTAAATTGTCTTCCTTATCTGATATTATCACCTGATCATCTGCAAATAATAGCGTATTTATTTTGTTATTCCGGGAAATTTCTATACCTTGATAGTTTAAGGTGTTCCACTGTATTAATATTTCATTAATGTAAATATTGAAAAGTGTTGAAGACAGAGGGAATCCCTGTCTTACTCCTTGGCTTATAGATTTTTTTTCAGACAACTTTTCATTTATTTTTATTTTTATTTCATTATTTTTATATATATATTCAATATTGCATGTAGTAAAATATTAGGTATATTTATTCTTTGCAATATATCAAACAGTATATATCTTTTTACTTTGTCAAATGCTTTTTCGTAATCTATAAATAAAAGACGAGTTTCCAAATTAAATTCTCTTCTTTTTTCTATAAGTAGTTTTAAACAGAAAGCTGTATCCATTGTAGATCATCCTTTTAAATCCATTTTGACATTCTAATATTTTTTCACTGTATATTTTTAGTTTTTCAATAAGTATTCTGGTATATATTTCGTAGCATGTATTCAGTAAACTAATACCTCTGTAGTTAGCAGGTTTTTTGTTTTATCCCCTTTTTTAATATATATGTATTACTATGCTTCTATTCCATTCTATTGGTATTTGTTCATTTGTATATATTTTATTTAAAAAGTTTAGTAATCTTTGATGAAATTTTTTTCCAGCAAATCTATACAGTTCGGAATTTATCCCATCCATCTTCTCCTGCTGATTTGCCATTTTTTATTTTATTTAGATTGTCTTTTAATTCTTTCATCGTTATCATATCATTTAAGGTATTTTGTAAGTTTCTGGTGTAATTATTTATAATGCCAGTATTATGCGTCCAAAGATGTGTAAAGTAATTCAAGAATTCTTTACATCTATTTCACAATTTATATTCGCAGTTTCTTTTATATCTGCATTCGCGTGTTTTAGTATTTTGTATGCACTGGGTCTTATTTTGTATATATCATTTTATTATTTAGTTTTATTATTATTATTTTATTATTATTTATTATTTTATTATTTAGGATTAAGTATATCCTCTTAGTATTTCCTCGAACCAAATGGCATTGTCGAAAAGAAAGCTCTTTACTTAATAAATTTGATACCTCATTGTTAGCACTAGTAATCACAGCTATCCAACGAGTCATACAATATCACCTCTTCCTCTTCTGGGCCACATTCATCATTTCGGATGATTCCATATTAAATAATGATGTCTAAATTGTTTTAGCATATTTTTATTTAATTTAACTTGACAAGCAAGTTACTTTACTGTAGACCAATAAGTCAGCATTGAAATGTTATTACTATATCATTTTATTCACGCATTTGCACTCAGGGAGTTTAAGGTTTAAGAGAAGAGATTGCTGTTCCAGTATTCGAGCTTTCCCAAGAATACAGACTTGAGGCATGTTTCTTGTTCCCTAACCTTGAATAAAGGCTAAGTGTCAATAGGTCTTATGTATATGTTGAAGGTAATCTTTTCTTTTCTAATCCAAGTTTTTCTTACTGTTAAACCTTAAGTCGACTAAAATGCAAACAGTAACAAAACGTTAATTTTGCAGTACTTAAGGATCCTCACGCAACCTCAAAAAACTGGTCTGTCTAAGGAGATAGGCGGGACATATATCAAAGATAGGAGGGACAAACATGTACATCCACTCCCTGAACTCGAATGTGTAGCTGCCTTTAGGATGATGATGAGACCCACTTATGAGACCCACTATTCTGCTTATCGGGGACTTGAAGTGGCTTAAAAATTTAATATTTCCTTTCATGAGAAGAATTTTCGGATTGTGTAAACCTCAATAAAATATGGAAGTTTCAAGCCCTTTTATTAAAAATATCGATAAAAATAAGTAAAAGAATTTAACTCACGATATTAATATTCTCTAGTTTACAACCTTTTTTTTTTTCGTGGGAGTCATATAAAACTATGTTTTTAGCGTAAGATATTTTGGGCAAAAATATGAGTTCCTAAATATTACATGCGTCATGTGCATAAATGAAGGCGTTTTCATTCATCTGTTATAATGAGCTGAAGGCAGGATTGAAACATTAGGTGTCTAATAAGTAAGAGTATGTTTGGCAGTCATTTGATTAGCAAAGCAAGGTTAATTAACAGTATTACTGGACAATTGGTCAAAATTCGTGATTAACCGGAATAAGTTGTTCGGAAAAGACAAGATGGGTAAATAAGATCACAAATTTATTTGACGCTTCTTAGTTACATTGACTTATATTACACATCAATAAAAGTGTAGGATCAGCGACATGTTCAGATTTCTTACGTTTCTTGTAATAGTTTAAGATTAATTTTATTATAATAGTTCTTAAAATATTAATAATATAATTCCCTGATGTACTATTAACACATAAATTTCAGCAACACATTGCGTTCCAATTGTATAAAAAAAGAGTCCATCTAATGTCTTCTGAATAGAATTATACTTTGATTGCCTTTGCTACAAGTCGGGCGATTCTCGAAGATGACTCTTCTCCTTTTGGAAGTGTTCCAAATGGTGGCAAAGCTTCATTACAGTGCTCACCATCATGGTCATAGTTATCGCAGATTAAAAACGGAACCTCGGTAATCAGAATATGAAGTGCTTTTTCTCCAGTCATAGCGCTTTCTTCTCCACATCTTTCTTCAAGATCTGAATGAATGCAATCACGAACTCTTCTGAAGGAACTTTTGAACGATAAAAAACAAGAAATAAGAAGAAAATAAAAATTTTAATTAAATTGAAATGTTTTATAAAGTCTTATTTATTTATACGTTCGATTTTAAGCCACAGACTGGCTGATTATGAATTCATAAAGTTGTATATAAAATTTCCTGAGTGAAAAATGCAACTGTTGTGACATACAAATATACTAACAGAAACCAGTTTTTATCGAGTGATTAGCCTGTGATAAGGTTGATTCTTCTCAGTATATGTTGTAATATGTTTTGACTTGCACCAAGATCATTGGCTGATTAATTCGATTAATGTACTACTGGCTTCAGCTTTCTTGGCGGTAAACTAGTAGTAACTATTACCAAGTGAGCTACTGATGCTGTAATCGATGTTCACATCTTCAAAAAATCTCTATGCGACTTTATAAAGTGAGTATAGTCGAAATGTGTAAAAGCATATCCTTTAAAAACTTAGTAAATATAACCTACGATTCTTTTTGTCAACCTTGATAATGCAAACCTTTTCTCATTTCCGACTGGAGGTTTATAAAAAACAAAATCACACAAAATCAAATGAAAAACTTCACTTCACTGTTCTCATTTACCTGATTAGTTAGGCAAGAACAGTGAGGAAGGTTGTACTTTTTTATCTAGAAATTCCTGCATAAGCAAACCAGTACGAAGGAGAATATTGTTGAGAGGAGACATCAATCACTGATGAGCATATTTTGAATTATTTTCCTGCACATCTTCCACTAAACGTAGCACAGAAAAAAATATAAATTCTGGAATTTCGTTTTCATCTGATCATATGTTTACGCCCCTGACATTGTATATTATTCTCATATCTCTAGATTTGTCTTTCATGGAGGTTTGTCGAAAATGAATATTTTTTTCACTTTTTAATCTAAGAGAAATAAATATTTCATTGAAACACGGTATTGCAAGTATTTAAATTCCATATGAATAATGTGATTTTCATTATTATTAACACATTCCAAATATATCTGGAAGAACCTACCAACAAAAAGCAGGAAGAATGTTTTCGATTGTGGTTTCAAGCATTACTTCCAGTCCTAACTCAGCATCCACAACGCACTTTCTCACAACGTCGCTGTGTAAATATTCCTCAATACAAGGAGCGTACTTCATGAACTCTACAAAATATAAAATAAAGAAATCGTTAGGGAACAAAAGATTATATTTTTATAATGATACATACAATCATACATTATCATTAATTATGTCATAGGAAAAATCTATTTTTGGTGTCAGGTAAGTATGAAAAACACGTAATAATAATATCAGATTCTTTCAATAACGAATGCAAAAAAAGAAAAAAACTGACATCTAAATCTTTTGCTCTTTGAAATTTAGCCGAGCTGACCTTGCACCGAAAAAACATTCTATACTTCAATGACAATAAGGAGTTATTAAAATGCATGATAACTGAGGCACTGAAGGATTGAACTAGTTCCTCTTCTGACATTTAATTTCTTTCAGGATGCTGGACCAATGCAGAGTCAGGTACTGGAATGCTCAGTGTAATCAAATGCGGATATTTTCAACCGGAAATGAACTAGGAAAAAAAGAGAGGAGATGCATAAAACCTTATATCTGGATGACTAATATTACTTCAAAAAGTGAAGACTAGGAGATAATTGAAGAAAAGAGATAATATCGTTCCAAATTATTCTAAGAAGATCGGAGAATTTTAATATTTTTAAACTGAAGTTCACTCGATTAAATGAGAGACACGTTTAAATGCAGTGGCGTTGATAATTTTCGAAACCTCATTTTTAGACCCATTTCTCTCTATATCACTCACTATTATGACCTTCACTTGACTTTTTTGATTCCTGAAGGCAGAATTCAAACTCAACAGGAGACTCCTAGGGTCAGTAGGTGGCCTTGATCACACTAAACCAAAACATTCCTTGCGTTGTGTTTCTAATCTTGCGTCAACACATGATATAATCAGGAGGACTCTAATAATTTATTTAGTCTAAGGTTTGTAACATGATTTAACTAAACGCCAGCTGTGCAACATACTAAACAATAGTTTATTCCAAATCAATTCTGATAGCTGTTTTGGACAGTTTGAAGTGTACCTTGGAAAGTATTGGATTGGAATCTCGTTAGCTGGTATTTATAGAGACCAGCTAACTCACTATTTAAACTAACTCTTGAAAGTTAGGATTTTTTTCGATTAAAAGCGAAAGACATATGCATTTAGCAGGATTTCTATAATTATTTCATCGTCAGAATTTCTGTGGCATTTTAAACAATCTACAGACCAAACCAAACTGAGAATTCAAATGGTAAAGATCGAAGCTAATGTTGAGTTTCCGGAGTCTTATTTTAAAATTTTTTAAATATTTCATTGATTCTGAATGCATTAAAAAAGTCTTCAAATCTTATTAGACTGTCCAAAAAAAGATACCTGTGCAGAATGGTAACGAAATACAAAAAATATGATGGACTTAATGGACAGTATGAAAACTTGTATCATACTGATATCTTAGGCGAGCCATGAATTAAATCAGGGTTAAAGCAAGCGGATCGTGATCTGGAGACCAAGTCCTCTGTAGATTTCTCTTGAGATATTTTCTTACTTTTTTTCATGAGGTTCCTCATATGAGACATCGTTTTTGTACCAAATAAGTAGGACTATAATCACCTACTAAACTAACTTGCTATCTGAAGATTTTCTCAATTATCTATGCGCGATGACATTCGACACCATACGTAGACAAAGTTAAAACACTGAATAAGCTTTTGCAGAAATTTTCTGATACATCCCTGTATGTGCTTTTATCCAGTGTATGCTGGATTAAACGCTTAGCTTTCCAACTCATTAGAAAGCGATAAAAGCTCAATATAAAAGTGAACCAATATTCACAAACTGAACGGAAGGAACTGGAATTTCTGTGATAGGTTATCATTAGGAATTTCCAAGGTGTAAAATTAGCACTTTCCTATTTGTTTTGGTAAGATATTGCGTTTAAGCAGTAAATTATATTAGTGGTATCATCCAGCTCACAACCTTTCAGAGGATTAAAATTTAAAAGCATTGTGAATCAAAGATCGAATGTACAATCATTTTGTATTAGTAAAAATCTTTTTAATAATTTTTATTCTTACCAGTTGCTGCTTCTGTTCCTGGAGTGCATAAATCATTGAAAAGCTCAGTGGTTCCATCTCTTACGATATCTATCATTTCTTGTTGGATTGGAGTCAAACAAGTTTTGGTGTAGTTTCTTAAACAGTCACAAGCTTCGTTTATTATGCTGTTATATTAAAGTGAAGATAATATGAGGTTAATTGATATTGTTATTATTTCAGTGAACGTACTTAAAAATATGCGAAGAAAGATAATTAGGAATTATGTTTAGATTTTTTGTAATAAATATTAGTCTTTTGGCTAGCACTACAATCTCCCTTATTTTTTACTGATTGGTTAGTTTTTAAAATTTTCCAATTTCAAAAGAATGTGGAAATAGGGGCGAGCAGTTTGATCAGTTACTAATAAAAATGGAAAATTCACATCGCTCTGTTTTCTTAAAAAGAGCATTTTATACACACACACACACACACACACACACACACACACACACACACACACACACATATATATACTATAGGATAAATAATATGCTAAAATAATTATATGAAAAATATTATTGAGTTACATGTTATATTTCTCATTATTATTATAAAGCATGATAAATATTAGTGATCATTAAGCACATAAACAATCATTTGGGAAAAATCAAAATTAAAATGAAAGAAAGTGCTAAAAGAGAATAACATATTCATGGGTACGAAGAAAAGTATTTTATGATTTTAATTTGAATTCAGTATGTATGACATTTCTTTCTAAGTTTTTCGAATCCCACATGAACTTTATACGTCTCTACTGTAGTTTGAACGATCAGCCTGTCATGCATAGAATTACTATAAAATATTAAAAATCAATGTAGAAAACAGATCTGTTTTATTGCAGCAATGAAGTAGAAGACATTGTCACAAAATAGGAGAGAAAAAAGATTTAATGGAAGGCACAGGAAGAGAGATGAAGTCATAAGAATGGTGGGAAAGTTGGATGAAGACAGCAGTAAGGGAAAATAGTGAAGAAAACTGTCAGTTTTTTTTTTATTTTATTTCCAGCTGCGGGATGTAACAAACTAATAACAAAAGAACAGATAAAAAGCTAAATCCAAACACTCACTTGCATGATTCTTGTGACTCTTCGTTATCTGAAGGAACTATCCCATTTAGACCCTTCTCTAAAATTGGCATCATGCAGTTTTCGATGTTTTCGAAATGGCATGGTCCAGCTACGATTTGATGAAAAGCTGAAAGATAAAATTGCAAACGCGTACGTCATTGATTGTGTGTGTATATGTGTGTGTGAGTACTGTGCAAAAATAAATTTAATAATAAAAATAATTTAAGATATGAGAAAATTTAGTTACTTTTTAGTTGCAGTTTTTAATTTTAAAAACTGATTACATTATTTTTTTTTCTGAAAAAAAATATTTAGTTTAAAATTCACGATGCATTATCTAAAATCTAGGCCAAAAGATCTGGAAGAAATCTTTAAACTTCCTAGTGGTAAGAAATTAATTTAATTCACAAATATTATAGCGAACCTGATATATTCTAATAATACATTATCTCATATCTTTCGTAACGTGTTAGGCCCAAAGCAGATCACGACTAAATCTCTTGGCTCCACATAAACCAATTAATTCTATTATAAGCCAGTTAATCTCCTATCTGCATGTGATGTGATGAAAAACCAGAGTTTCTAAGAAGAAACCCAGCTACCTCTGGATGAGACCAGGCTAACTAACATTTATTTTAAAAGTCATCATAAAAATTCTAGAAACGATTCGAACCCAGATTTCTCCGACACAGTTACACAGATACGAAAATATCAATGTCAATAGTTAATTGATGAAATATACTTATAAACTTATAAGTTTACTTATAAACTTCCCCCAACAATAAAATAAATACTGAAAAATATTTTTTTTCATATGTATATAATTCTAGTTACAATCTGGATTATTGCGACAGATACAATCCATTACGTATTCTAAACTTATGACCTGTTAGCCACCAGCTACCTCTAATGGTTCATTGCACAGTATATATACGGTGTTAAATCAGAAATAACAGGAGACATTACTTTTTTTTAAAACATAAATAAGAGAAAAAAATAAACAAAGGACAATTTCATTATAATTTATTATTATTTCATATTAATTTATTTTTGTTGGATATTATTAAATATTATGCTCTGAGCAAAGGATACATATATATTAGGTTCTGCTAATATATATTTTTTCTGCTTAAAAGTGGTTGGTTGCTCGGATTGTTCTGTTACTTCTGGGCTGTATAGTTAATATTCGCATGATAACGGGAGATGATGCTTCCCAATGATCCCTTTTATTTCATATTCTTGAAGGTCATTGTTTAAAACTATCTACTCAGAAATTCAAATAACTTACCTAATGTAATAACGAACACGAAAAGAGAACTCTCCATGATATATATCAATTTTCTAATCCCTGAAATACGCAAAATCTTCTACTTGATAAAAATGAACAGCCTTTGTTCTCTCTCTCTCTCTCTCTCTCTCTCTCTCTCTTTCTCTCTCTCTTTTCCCCTCACTCTATTGAAGTTTTGGACTTTTCATAATATTTATATACGTATGTATATTTATGTTTTTGCTTGAGATCACTTAAACAGCTCATTACTCTAACAAACAATTCCTGATGCTTGTGAAAATAATGATGGAAAAACTACTAGGAATTTATCTCGGTAGACATTATTAAACAATATTCTGAGAAATAATTCAAGAAGTAGTAAGAAATAAGTTGATGCTATAGGGAAAAATTGAAACGAAATGATAGCAGGCTGTGTTAAACAACACGCAACGTCTTAACGCATAACTTAGCACAGAGCACATCCGCATGATGCGCATGTTACAAATTAGCAAAATACCATGTTACTTTCTGGTTTGGAAATCTAGATAAAACCTGAAATTTAATGTGGAATGCAATAGGTCTTCAAGATAGCTAACAAACTTAACAGAGGAGAAAGGAGAATAAATGCATAAAAATGAATGTTGTTTGTGCAGACTCAATTAATCAATTACATGGAGTATGCAAAATCCCACTATACATACCATTCCTCCCCATGTATATATATAAATTCATACTTTTTATATACTGACTGAGATCCGAGAATTAGAATAAATAATGAAATTTATTAAAATACGCAACATGTTTCATCGGGATGACCGACTTCTTCAGGCGTGATATATATATATATATATATATATATATATATATCAGAAATCTCAGAGTATCAAGAATATATATATATATATATATCAGAAACAGAAATGTACATATATATTCTGATATTTTGTTTCGTTACATACATATGACTTTAAAATGGATGAAGAATTTGACTCAGGTTGGATAGCTCGAAGTTAATGATAATGTGAGTACACGTTCATGTGACGTGTCTCATCATATGAAAAACTGGAATCATGGATGGTAAACTTTTACTCGCTCCTCTCCACTGTACGTTACTGACATGAACCCTCCGGACTTCGAGGTCTTCGAGAAGTTTAAAGAACTAATCCGTGCGAAATGTCGCACTACCACTGATGAGGTTTCTGCTGAAGTGACTTGACTTATCACACACATCAACGAAAAAAGGTTTGCTGACAGGAGCAAAAATGACTTATTCAAATGTTGGGCAGCAGTGATTAAGGCAGAATGGATTTTACATCGAATATGAAAATGTATTTTGCTTGGTTTGGTTAACAGTAGGAGTGAAGTATGCAGAATTTTTTGAAATACTCTCCTATATGAATCAAACCATGGAAATTTGTAAATCTATTGTATATATCGTTCTTTTAGGTGGAGATAAGATTAAATAATCTGGTTTTCCCTGCTCTAGAAACCAAATATGGAATATTGAACTCTGCAGAGCTCCTTTAGACCATCAATACGTACAGTTACTAAGAAATTAGTCCAATAACACATCATAGCGACACACACACACACACACACACACACACACACACACACACACACACACACACACACACACACACACACACACACACACACACACACACACACACACACACACACACACACACACACACACACACACACACACACACACACACACACACGCCACAAAAATAAAAAACTTCCTATTTACCTCTGCCAGAGATCGACTAATGTACAAATCTAAATTACTATCAGTATGACTTTCTAGCGAAATGTAACATTGTTACAAAACAAAGACTGTACTTAATATAAAACAAAACAGGATGGTGGTCTCACTGGCGATGAAAAATGATCTACAACCTTAAAACTCACAATTTCATACTTAATTTATTTTAGGTATGGAGGGATTTTTACTTATGCAAACAATCTCCTGACGATGCAGTCAGCCATATAGATAGCGAAATATGTTGACAAAAGTATTTTGACACATTATATGACATGCAAATTTTAGATCTTACTACATGCAAATATTCAGGGAGTGTCTGCGTAAGTCTAGTAATACAAGGTGGGATGTGCTGCAATATTTGCACTGTACTCGATTTCAAGCTTACACATTCAGCTGAACTCTGACAGACTTCCAGTGGGATTGTAGTTAGGTATCACTTCAGTGGTCTTTTTGTCTGTGACCTTGCTACCCATCTCAGTATACCGAAATTCACCGTTCCTTATGTCATTCGTATATACAAAGTTGATGGTGCTACCACAACAGAAAAACGCCGTGGGAGGCCATTGACAATCACTAACCGAGATCGACGAGCTGTCTCGGAATGTTCGAGCATTCCGCACGTCATCATCGGCAGACCTCGCAGTTCACCTGGAAAATGTGCGGACATCTGTCAGTACTAGAACTGTCCATGCCTTAGGTTATCACGTACAGCTTTTTGCGAACAAGCCCTACATCACCCCGCCCCGCGACGCAAAACCATGTTTGGGCTGGTGTCTTCCACACCGTTTCTGCACCATAGATGATTGGAAAAGGGTTCTGTGGAGCAACGAATCATGCTTCCAAATGTTTCACTCTGATGGTTTCGATCTGGAGAATATCAGGGAATGGTTCGGGAAGGACTACATCATTCCAACTGTCAAGTTGTATGGAGGGTCGGTAATGGTGTGGAGATATTTAAGTTCGATGGGGATCTTGTTCTATTAGTGGACGTCCCCAAAACCATGACAATGACGTCTGATGGCTACCTAGACATCCTGGACAACTTCATGCTTCCGATGCCGTAGAAGTACGATAGTGACCCTTGCATGTTTCAGCACGACAGTGCTTCATGTCATACTGCACTGCATGTCCGAGACTCGTTTCCACAAAATAACGTTGATATGTTGGACTGCCCCAGCATAGAGTAGTCCAGAACTCAACCCCATCGAACATCTTTGGAACGAATTAGAACGCCGAATTCGTTCCAGAGAACAGGGGCCATGATCAGCATTAGCTATCGGGCAACTTTACGCGAGAAATGGAAGAATATTCCTGTTGCGACATATCAGAAATTTTTTGAAAGCATTCCCTGAAGGGAGTTGCTTTTATTCAGGCCAAATGTGGTTCCACTCGACGCGCGCGCACGCCCGCCCGCCAGCCCGCCCGCCCGCACACACACACACACACACACACACACACTGAGTCTGTCATATGCTTTCATATATGCACTCAAACTTCGACAAAAACTGTTTTAATTTAAATTTTGCATTTAAATGTTGTCACAATCTGAATTTCTTTTGAAACTAAGAATAGTCGACAATGAATGATTTCTGAAGAATAATGTGAAAAGCTTGAGCATACATACTGCACTTGATATAACTCTTATTCAATGTTTTTAATATAGAATTTTTAATGTTTACAGTGAAGAGTAATTTGGCAAAGCATCACTGAAAGGAATACGAAACAGACTGTATGAAAGAAGATATGAAAGAAGAGATCAAGAAGTTCGTTAGACATGCTTGGAACTGGACAGTGAATAGACGTTGATCCCCAGCTGTTCCTGCGTTTATGAGTTTTACGGAAAGTGGAGGAAGGATTATTGACAAATTCAGAAGAAAACGCCCACAAATACCTTAAGAAGAGGCACAAAGTAGAAACGTGTATTCCTCGCGTATTCCTCTGGTCAATGGCCTATAGATGTATAGGCCATTGACCAGAGGAATACGCGAGAGAGAGCTCATCAGTTATCAGAATCGCCCCCTTCTGGACTGAGATTTCGTTGCATTTTTAGAGAGATTTTTGCTGTACTATCTCATATGTAAAAACAGTATTATAAGGAGGAGCTGAGGTGTTCAAGGATTTATTCAGAGTTAGGAAGAGTTAGCGTGAGAAAGCATATCTTGAGCAGAAAAAGGACAACTAGTTTTTTTTTTTTTGATATAGAGGTATTATAAGATCTGATGTGCTTATGCCAAGAGTGGCCAGAGGTGTAAACCAGTCCAAAGAGAGTGGGGAGATCTAGTATTGTTACAGGCAAGCGTAAAGCGTGGTCTTTCTTGAATGAAAATTAAAGATTATTTTTTGGTAGTATTGAAGTTGACAAGAGTTGTCCTTACCCAATTGAAATATGGCAAGGAGATCATGGTTAAGGCACTAATTAGAGATCATATAGCTTTGGATACCAGGGAATTACAAAGTTCTTCAAATGAAACGAACCAATGGATGTTCACTGTCATCAATAAAACTGTGGATGAGGTTTGAAGTTAATGATCGAAGTCATTATGAATACGAGAAAAAGTACAAGCGAAAGCAAAGAAACCTGGAGTATCCCAGAACTGGTCGGAAAATCTGAAGAAAGAAGGGTTGCAAAGGGTGGGCTGTGGACCATGTGATGGTTATTTAGCGAGCAGGCCTTCGTGCCAAACAGAAGAAACCCTTGAAAATATTTATTATATTTATCTCTTTTTACACTTTTATTTATTTTTTCACTAGACTCTTTTAAAGATAAGTCTGGACTGATTAGTATTCTTTCTGAATCTTGAAGGCTCAATGGGTTTGAATAGTGCTATTCGCTTTGGCTTTCGGATGGAATTGCGGATGAAGGCATTCATTGTAATAAGAATGATTTGAGTTATTCGGCTGGAGCAGGCGTTTGGATCTAACGAGCAACAACGGTAGCCACCCAAAGTAAAGGAGTCACTGATCTCCCATTTGGCACTAACGTGTTGCCGGAAACTCATGGATGAAATTGAAAGGTTTCCGTAGGAAAGGAAGGAAATGAGATTTGGAAAAGTGTATGGTCTGAATTAGCAAGAGGACAACTGCCTTCTACGCTGTATTTAGAGAACTAATTAGAAGGTGTTAGGGATGTTGATGATGTGGAGCGGATTCTAAGATATTATTGTGGGCAGGATGACAATTTGTGAATAATCGCTACTGAAAGCGAATATATTAGCTTCATTGATGAAATTAGAAAAGGAAAGGTATTCTGATATGTGAGTGTTGAAGTCTCAGGAAAAACGGCCTCATTCTTTGGGTATTTGGACTATAAATGATACAGCTTCTCAGATGGATAGTGGTTTAGATAGTTTATCTAGTGATAGTTTATAAGTTCATCGAAAGTTGAAGAGCAATAAAAAAAGAATAAAACAGAATTTGACAAATATTTTGAACCATATCAAATGAAAAGAGGGACTGAAGATCTGTCATTCTTGCACGGAATGTCAGACTTCACACATACACAGGTATGTGTGAAGTCTGACATCCCTTCCCTCCTGGCCGAAGGAGTTGCTGCGGAGTATACTTAGGAAAATTGTGGCGGACAACTGTCATCGAGACTGCAAGTTGTGGTTCAGTTGGAATTGCGGATCCGATTTAGAGATTTGTAAGTATGGTTTATGTTGTTTAAATTGGTGCTGAGACCACGAATATTAGTGAAATGGATATGAATATTTTTAATGTAATATAGACTGCTGTTATACGTTCAGTTTTAGGTTGTGACAAAAAGGAAGGAACCATTTCTAGGCAATTTTCACATTTGTTTATTTTGTTTTTTATTCTCCCTAAAACTCGGAGATTCTGAAAAATCGTCCGTAGAATTCACTCTTTCAGACAAAAATGAGTATATTATGAGTATATTACGGTATATGATCACTAGATGGCGGCACTAGTATATCATGTTTTTTTCTCTCCTCTTGCCTCTATCGTTAAATAAGAAAACTTAATACGAGTAACACAAAAATAGTTTAATGATAATTATCAAAATATAATAAACGTTTTGATCTGAAAATAACACACGATCAATAGCGAAATTAAGAACTCACGTTCTTAATAAATACTATTATTTACAGTTATTACAGAATCTCCCAAACTTTCGATAAGCATATATAATCGTTTCGATTTAGGTCACAGGACACAGCTCAACTGTGTAATGGAACCTTGAAACTCTGTTTAAATAAGCGCTCAAATTTCTGTAGTCTGTGTTGACTCCAACTTTGCTCCAAACGAGATTTGGTAATGTCCTATTATGATATCTAGCTTGCAGCTTTTATCATGTATGCGAAATCCATTGTTGTTTATTTTCCCTTTTCAACATGTCGCATTTCACTGATGATGATTGTGTTATTTTCAGATCGAAATATTTATTTATTATAATTAAACTGTTGTTCTGTTACCTGCATTAAAATTATTAATCAATGTTACGAATTTCACTAAACACACAAAATCATTAGCTATCGGTCCAGCTATTAGTGCCGTTTAAGAGTGATAGCTGGCTGTCTACCTCTTTCCGAAAGGTTGTTAATGCTAAAAGAGTCCTGTCTTTCGAAAATAAGAAGGCTCAGACATTGCATTTATTTATTTCATTTCCAACAACGTTGTTGAGATTGTCGGCATGCCTTGTTTGCATTCTTGACAATCTCATGTATTGATTAACGAAATCCCATTATTCATTCCACAGTAGGCTTTTGGATGATGATGATGAATAATGCTCATGCACGGCTAAAACAGAAGAATTTTTCTGTCGACCGTTAGCAATGTTACCACGGTGCTCATGTTTCTGAACTACAATTTTGTGGTCACGCGTGATCACACATGACCACTATGTATGAGTAATCTTCGTGACAAAAACATATTTTATGCACTTAGCCTAGTTAAGCCATATAAAAAAACTAAAACAAGTATAAAAAAATCATAATTTAATTCTTTTGCTTCGTTATTATTTCATTATTTTATATTTTATCTATTATTCAGTTGAAGTAGGCTGAGTACATAAAACATATTTTGTTACAAAATTTACTCATGCGCTAATAACAGTATACAGATTTTCGTTGGATGCTATCCAGCATCTCACCAGAAATATAACGGGACAATGCCACATATATATATTTTTATATACTTTTATTTGAACTACTTAGGCTATTCTATAGAATAGCTAGGTATTTCATAAATTATGTAGTTAATTTATTAAATACTGATAATAATTTATCAGTAAAAGATGGGTATTTTCTTCCTTTTCACTATCAAAAATTTGCAAGCAAGTATAACTAAAACTTTATATGAAGATATTGTCAGCTTGAAGGCAAAGTACTTTCAGTTGATTAAATGTAACGGATCTTTTTCAATATCCTTTTTACTTTTTATGTGACTCCCACCCATTCGTGGGTGGGTTAAGGATCTTATGGATGATATATTTGTGCCATAAAGGCAGCAAATAAATGTCGGAGCAGAGAAATCTGGTGCATTGTGTATAAACCTCAGGAAAATATTTTCTAATAGTAACAAATCATATAGAAGTATCAACATTCTGTTTTGTGCATTGCCAAACTTTCTAAAAAAATTCCACAAATTTTACATGCAACATTCAGTAGAAATTATATTCTTAGTTTCATGTTTTAACCTATATATATATATATATATATATATATATATATATATATATATATATATATATATATATATATATATATATATATATATATATATATAATTGTATAGTCGATAGTCAGTGCTGATGTTATCTATGCTAAAATGTTTTTTGTTTCAATACGAGTTAGAGAATGTTATTTTTCTTCTATGGAAAAAGGCATGAAAAAAAGCTTATAAAGTTTTAGAGAGAGAGTGATTCACTAATGAATAAAGGGAATTTTCAGAGAGATGTGTGTATGGAAGAAATCGTGTGGTCGATTTTTATGATCAGAGGTACAGTGTTGGTTGTGTGCTTGTAGTTTGGACACTGGAATGCGAGTTATGATAGCATGAAAAATTTCTGGAGAACTAACCATACTTTTCAATGAAACAGATCTTTAGTTCTACTAAGAAATGTTGGATTACATAGAATATTTGCTACAGACACTTGTATTTATTAAAAGGACCAGACGAAACGCATGAAGGAAGACAAAAAATGTCAAATATGAAAAAAATATTGCCATTCCAAATTATGTTTCTTATTGTACTGGTAATTATAACAAATACGACAGGTTCCCAATAAAGGTTAAAAAAAGTTTATTCGGTTTCCGCTTTTATAGCTACCGTTCATTAATAATATCAATATTTTATCTTACAAATACTCTTCGATGATTTATAAGGAAATTTATAAGGAATGCACATTATTGAATTTTTTGTTATCTTCATTTTAAATACGTATAAAATTTATAAAACGCATGTTTAAACCAACAACATTATAATGTATTTCGTTACACTATATTTATAGCTGTATTTCGTTCGTTTTTCAAACTACAACCCTTCCGTTTTCAATAATTCCTATTGAATTTTTAGAATTTCCAATTTAGTCTAAATCGACCATTATGAAGCGGTATTGTTGAGGCTAGTGCAGTGCAGCACCTAACTGTAAAAGAAATAGACTCCTCCAAACAATAAAGGGATAGACAGACAATGCATGGAACCAGAATCACTGGTGATTGTACGGCTGTGATTTCTGTAAAGTGCTCCAGAAATGAACAGCATACTTTAAAGTGTTAGTGATGAAGTGACTAGTGTTAATAATGAGCAACTGTAATTATTAGTTCCGATTATTATGAACAATAATCTATTCAGATTACCGCCATAAATTCTGCGAAATGTTATGCGACTATTTCATTTCAAAATGATTACATGCAGTGTGCTTATAATACAACTTCGCTGCTGCAAATAAAACTGTTTTGACTTGGAGATCAGTAACTATAAAATTCTATCCCGTGGTGCCATCTTCTGACCAAACTGTGAACTACTTTAACATCATCTAATATTTTACTATTAAAGGCATTTTCACTCTTCACCAGTTGCCTTGTAATTCTCTTCTCCACATTACAGGAGCTTTCTTGCAATCTTCTAACGCGCATTACCTCTACAACTCCTCCACTTCATGTAAGTCGAGGTAGTCCTTTCTTCCGTCTTCCTGGTGGTAATCAATTTAGCACTGGCTTGGGTCACCTCTCCTGTGGAATCCGTTGAACATGTCCGTACTACTGTAAAGATCGACGTTCCTCATGATCCATCAGATTTTCTTGCAAATTCAATCTCTCCATGATGGTCTCATTCAAAACTCTCTGATGGAGAGATATACACATATTTGTCGTAAGCCGTTCCTCTCTACAGCTCTTGTAAGACTTTTCTACTTTGCATTCAATGTCCATCTTCTTGGAGTATCATCTTCTTAGTTTCCTGCCGAATGTCTCGATTCCAACCCACCAGTCAGTTGTATAATAGCATTATGCGATTAACTGACACGATCATCTACATTTTTCTCACATGTTCCCGACTTATGAATAATAGATACTAAGTATCTGAAATGATTTACTGCATTGAATTTACTGATAGAAGATCTAAATCTCTGCCTTCTCCACCAACCACCAAATATTTTGTCTTGGTAAATTTTACTTTTAGACCTCCCATTCTGTAAACAACAACTAGTTTCCTTAACATAAAGTCAATGTCATCCCGATCTTGCTCGTCAGCAAACAATTGTGACTGATTAACACTGTTTCTAATATCAATTCCTGTAGCTCTACAGGAATAATGCTGGCATTGCACCAAGGTAAATATTAAAGATGGTTGGTGACATTCCACATCCTTGTCTCAGACCTTTAGATGTTACAAAAACTCAGTTGATGAGTCCTCCACACTTAAAAGCTGCTCTGCATCCTCTATATACGCATTCTCTTAAACTGATGCTCGACTCCTTCTCATTTATCTTCTTTATCAACTCCAGAGTCTGCTAATGGGAACTGAATCATATGCCTTTTCAAGA
This sequence comes from Typopeltis vanoorti, assembly GCF_054136105.1. NCBI lineage: Eukaryota > Metazoa > Arthropoda > Arachnida > Uropygi > Thelyphonidae > Typopeltis > Typopeltis vanoorti. The sequence goes on from NC_143552.1 coordinate 35,045,877, forward strand.
TCCACGAAAATTATGTGTGTTTCCTGCCCTTTGGCAATTCTTTTTTTCTATGATCTGTCTATGTTACGAAGAAAATATTTTCAATACAAGAATTTCCAGGCAATTCAACCAGCCTGTTCATCTGACGCAAAAGGAAATACTCTTCTCTAACCTTTCAGTTATAATTTCACTTAAAATCCTACTCATGAGGCCATCATACTAATGCATCTGTAATTTGAAAGATCATCCTTATTACCCTTTTGAAAGATAGGAATTATATATATGATAATGACCACTCATAGGGAATTACACCTCCTTCTACGACTTGATTGAACATTCTTGTTATTATTCTTAACAGCTGATCGCCTCCATACTTCCAAAAGTCCATGAGTACTCCTCCTGGGCGGTCTACGTGACGTTGCCAAGGCGTCTCTCATTTCTTCCAAAAATGGATCTGCCTGTTCTGCATCCTCAAATCACCATCTGTATATCCCTCAATGTATTCCATCCTATTCTCTGTGAGAAGGTCCTTAAAATAATTCATCCAGGTTGCTATAGGTATTAACCTCACTGGATATGATCTACGGTCTGATGTATCGCTTGCACCTGATGGTCCTCCATGCCTGCGCTTACTTATTATATCCTAATGAGTAATTAATAGCACTACAAACTGTTCCAACACGTTATTTCTTACATTTTCGTTATTTTTTTAAAATTTTCCTCTTAAAATATTGATACTTTTTCCGATCCTCCTGTCCTCCAGAACTAAGCCAAGCTTTATATGCCTCCTTCTGCTGTGAGTCATCGCCTAAACGTCTCACTGTGATTCAAATTCCTTTCAAAACCAGGTACCTACTTAGCTGCATCATTAACAACCTCTTTAATATGATTATAAATTTCATAAGCACTCCAGTCTTCACATGCATTCAAATCTTTGATTGATCCTACTTTTATACAATCCTCTACTACTCTCACCTTGAAGAAGGCTAACCATATATTGTGGTTCATCTAGCAGGATGTCACCGTACTGTTCATTCCTCCTTTTTCTCCTTCCAGACAAAATTATCTGCGCAAGTAACAGGTTGTGGTCGTGCCACATTCTACACCTCTCAAAACTCGCACGTTCCTTATAGTGTATCGTCTCTGTAACGTTTGGTAATCACGTGGCCGATAATAGATCGTAAATATCTTGCATTGAACCCAAGTAAATCTGTGCATATCTTTGTGCTGGAAGTGTGAATTCATCAATTGCAATTCCTGTCCTCCACACAATGCGGTCTATCTCTTACCATTATCATTTTCTACATCTTTACCAAAAGGTCCAACTGTTAAATTCCAATCCTTTGAGCAGTTCTACTGTTTAAGTCCCCAAGGACAAAAAAGCTCTTGGTTATCTTTACATGTCTCCATTAATTCACTCAGCTGCTCAAAATACTCATTTTCCAGCTGTATTGATGCATCATCTGTTGATGTATATGTTCGTATGATAACCATTTCCACTCCATAAGTAGCGAATATTATTTTTAATGAGCGCTCATTAACGTCTTTCCAGCTCCCTACTTATTAGTCAACCGGTGAACTAACCGAGAGTTTCCATCTCGGGAAAGTGAAAGCAGTCAAATATTAAAAAAAAAAAAAAAAAAAAAAAAGCCGTAAACACTAAGGATTGGCGAGTGTAAAATAACAGAGATGCGTGTCCTTAATATAAGGTACATAATTAGAACAATAAATCAAGAATGAACTTGTAATAACATTTTCGTCTTTAACGTTATCGTCTTTCAGTTATTCTGTACTCATAAAAATAGAAGTAAAGATGGATTTAAATTAGGTAAATTTTAGCTTCAGTTACAACGCTGACGTGTAAATTTCCTTCCATGTTTTTCCGTCATATTATTGTTGCATTGTGCATTTTATTAAAAGTAGAGGTTAACCGGACGTCCTAAATTTTGATCTTTGGAATTTCCTTTGGTTGGAAAGACTTACGTTCGAATCCTCTCCAGGGCACGAAGAACTTTTATCACGTTCAATGAAGGTTCAATCGAAAAGACTAAATCGTCATCACGTTCTTCCTGTTCAACTGAAGACGAGTTTTCCTTCAGGAAACGTGGATTTTTTCATCTGGCAATTTCATCTAGCTCTTATTATTAAGGAGTCAGGGACTCATCGAGGGCGGCCACATACTACAAGCACCAGCTATCACACTTATTCTTGAATTTATTCACACTGCTTGCGCTCACAACATTCAAAGGCAATCCATTCCGATCACGTACCACCCTATGAGAGAAAACTCTAGCCCTCAACCCCTTCTTAGCGGCATTCATTCCCAGCCTCGAAGGATGCCCTCTTGTCATTTCCCCACCCTCCATAAATTGAAAAATTCCACCAACTGAAATCCTGTATGAATCTATTAGAAGTTTGTAAGTCTCAATCATATCACCCCTCTTTCTTCTGTTTGCTAGTGTCTGCAGTCTTTCCTGAATTAATTTTTTGGCTGTAATTCCAAACAATGAAATTTGTTTGGATGTTTGTAATTACAGCCAAAGCGACCAAGGTGCCCTCTGGTGGCTTGTCTTCAAGGAAAAAAAGGTTCCCTCCCTACCTTTTTAGGGAAGAAACTCTCCGCATTCATATGAGAATAAGAAACTCACTTTCATTGAAAAAGCTTTTATAAAGCTTTTATATCAGCCCTCCCTCCTCCACACACACACACACACACACACACACACACACACACAAAAAGAGATTAACTGAGTATGGATGTTGACCACCATTTCTTTAGATTTTCACATGGTTAGAGGAAAGTGAAGGAATGGTGGTAGTCAGTTCTGGTGCAACAATACGTTATGAAAATATACCTACAGAACAGCCAGAAACAGAATTTCTATGAGAAAGTGACTGGAGTGAGTTCTATGAAGAGAGAGAGAGAGAGAGAGAGAGAGAGAGAGAGAGAGAGAGAGAGAGAGAGAGAGAGAGAGAGAGAGTAGAAATCTTCTCCTGAGACCAACCAAGACAACAGCTCTTTTTAATCTCCAATCAGCAAGTGGTGTTTTAGTCAGCGATTCAAGCCGTGCCAACCAAATGAGTATAGTTGGTATATCCGGTAACCAGGAAAGATAAGCTTTTTCAGGCAGCAATACTGGTTCATCGAGTGGAGCCTATTTTGTGGAAATAGATCAAAACGCGGAAAGTAGGAGTTGGTTTGGTTGGGAGAGGTTATATATTTACATCACCAGCCATCCTTGTGACTGCGCTATGAAACTGTATTTGAATATGGAATGCATGCATTATTATAGTAATAATCAAAAAACGTAGATCAGGCAAGGATGAAAGCTTGGCTTACTAGGAGCAAGAATGCAATACTGAATATATCCACGAACTTCAACAACCATTGGTACAACAATATCGCAAAAGTTTCCATTGAAACATATGATATATTATATCATACTTTACATATAGGTATGATAAGGGGGGGAAAATGAAAGAACCGCAAATTACTCTTTATCTTGCATTTTATTCAACTTCTAACTAGAATTATGGCTGAAAAGGGGATAATTGTTTTTCTTTGATGTTATAATTCATCAAATACACAGATATCAAGTTAAACTTTAATTCTAGTCATGACCTGGTGTGGATAAACAGAATCGAATCAAGAGTGCAAAGAATTATGCGTTTTATATTTTTAAAGTAAACATATTTCTGCAATACTAAGAACACCCTATGATTTCGAGTTATAACCATCTCTGGCCAGATTCACCTAAGCATACGCCCTGAAAAAAAATATATATATATATACATTTCTACTCCAGGCAATAAGGAAAATGAAATCAGATATTCATCTTGTTCAAGTTATATTCCACCATCTTGAAAGTTATAAGAAACAAGATGAAGAAAAAATCAACGTGTGGTATGAGAAGTAAATTATGAAAATTGAAATATTCGGAAAGCAAACCACATAAGAATTTAACGGTTGACATATTACGTCACACACGAAATGATAAGAAGTATCTTATATATATTTATTCGTAAATTATTTATAATTCTTTAATAATTATTAGTTTTTAAAGAGAAAACTTTTCGTTATGCAGATGTATGAAAATTTTACTTTAGTATGTGTTTCATTTGTTCTTGTCTGCAGAGCAGAGGAACTTGCTTCATTTGTTCATGATGCTCTTAGTTAAATAACCGGTGTCGTTGATTAATGAAAGTGTTCCAAGATTTATACGATTTATTTCTTTCGCTAGCCATGGATAGAGGCGATGGTATGGTGCACAAAACTTTTATCTTTTATTTTTTAACCTGTTGTTATCCGATCTGAAGTTGTTTGCAAGCAAAACATACATGTTGTCTCAGGAATCTACCAGTTTTGACATGTGATGCAAGTAAATGATTTCGTCATTTCTAACCAGAAATTGTAATATCACCTAAAAGTTTATTTAATGTATACATAAAGACGATAAGCAATGCATGTATTGTATAAGAATTCATTACGAGAGCAGTTAAAACATTTTTATTAATAAAGTTTTTCATACATCAGAGAACTGCTAACAGAGACAGAACTCATAATCTTATAAAATTAAACAGACACTAACAGCAAGCATCTACAAGCATAACATTAATCTCTTTGGACATTTGTTTGGAATCACAAGGATATCACAGAGCATCGTGGTGGTTCAGGGTAGTGCTTTGCTATTCTGCGATTTTGAATCTTCTATGAAGATAACACAGAAACCAGTTTAACCAGGGGAGAATCGCTTCCTTTTGGGGGTGTACCAGCAGGTGGAAGTTTACCTTCGCATTTAGGATTATCTTCTTCGAATGAAGATGCGACAAGTTGAGGTATATCAGAGACGATCATACTCATTAACTTCATGCCAACTTCATATGCGTTGTTACCACATTTACTTTCCATTTTATTTCTTACGCAGTTAACACAGCGATTGAGCCCACTGCAAATAAAAAAGAAGAATAAACTAAATTATTTGGACAACAGAAGCCAAAACATACATGATAAAAGTAATATCGTTGTTAATTTCTATTTTTAAATAAAATCTAACATAAGCTTTATTTATTTATTTTTTTTTTTCATAAAATGCGAAATACACGCGTTTTCAGAGAATAATATTCTATATTTTAGAGTACGGGACCATTGAGATGGCAACAGTTGTCTCCCGTTGTCTCTTTTCACTGGATGCCTTTAAATAAACGATATTTTGAGTCATCTATGCCTGATTGGCTATGGACAAAGACGGACCTCATTCTTCAAATATTGGATAGGATTAAAACGGCCTCACCTACTTTCTATGAGGAATAAAAGGTGTTTGCGGATTTATTTATTTATTTATTTTATTAATTTATTTACTTTTGTTATCATAAATAAAGCATAAAATCTGTTACCAGATTTTTTCATTCACCAGATGTTCATTTTTCTGCATTAAGTGTTCAAGAATTATTTTTATTTTACAATTTATCTGAAATATAAAATAATTTATTTAAAGAAATTAAAATTAGTTCATAAAATTAAAAATTTTATTTTAGTTTATATTTCTAGTTTTTTTTTATTATTATTATTACGTAACACCTCCAGGGAGTCCAAAGCCTCATCAAGGGAGGGCACCTACTCTACAACTCTCTGTCTCCACCACTCAATCCACCAACTACAACGAATTGCAACTACCATCATCATCCACACCAGCGCTATCTACCGTCAATCATCACCATATTTTCACAGATAATCACAATTTATATGTTGATATATTTTGATTTATATTAAATTTAATTTATAGTTACCATAGATAAAACCCTGTAAACTTATATTAGCACCGTAGGTGGGCTAAGTACCAAGTTTGATCTCATAGGATCAAACTTGGTACTTCATTTTTCCGAGCCACTTCAATCTTCTAGTTTCTTCCTCTCTCTCTCCAAAAGCATCCACATACTCCAAAGAATTATTTTGTTTTAATAAAACGAAATTAAACTTACCACAAAGCAGTGGTCAAACGGTCTGCGGGAGCTGCTGTTTCAATTGTTTCTATAACGGTTTGCATGTCACTGTAGCAGCTCTTCATCTCACCCTCACTCATGAGTTCCTTCAGACAAGGAGCATTCTTTAGATATTCTGGAAAATAAATTCAATTTAACAAATTACTGACCATAAATATGAATATACTTATTTTATTAGATGAATTTTATATATAATATTCTAAATTGGTGTCACTTTCTTTAGTTTAAATCGAATATTTAGAAAAGCTATTGAGCTTGAAAATGGTGATAAAAGCTAGAAAGTCTTACATAGGTTACTTTTGCATTATTTTAATTTAGTAAATCTTCTTATTCCGGCTCACCCATTCAAGTCGATGCTTTAGTATCTCCGTCTTTTTAAGATGCGGTGTTTTGGATCTAAATTTATATTTCTCTTATGCAATAATTTACATTTTTGAGCTTCGCTAAGTTATGAAATATCACCTTCGATTGTACCAGAAACAATTTGATGTCAATAAATATTTCTCTATTAATAACTGTTTTCAGTTTTATTTATAAGGTAAGTGGGAGTGGACCAGATCTATATCGGACAACAGGGTGACCTCGGTGAAAAATGATTTCAGGATCATTCTCGTGGAACTATAAAATATTTCCAGTCCACCCCTGTTTAATAAATCTTTCGTCAGTATCCGCAGATAATTGAAGGACAGTCTAAGTATTTATTTGGTACACGAATAACAACTTCAATACAATTATCCTAACAGTGGTATTGACAGCATGATATAAAAACTTGTACTTCCAAGGTGTCCTGGTTGTTGTATATTTAATTAACCCCATATTATTGTAATTCTTTTGGTTGGTTATATGAAAAGTTTTGCATTATCAATGAAGATAAAGTGTTTGTTCAGATGATAACCATTGATTTATTTTGGCATTGACGGTTCTACTTATTCATTCCTTGTAGCAGTTATGCATTGCCCTGACGACTACTTCCGTATTCATTTCTTGCATAATTTATGGGCTTGTTATTTATCAAAAGTGATGATAAAAGAAATTATTGAACTGCTTGTATGATAAACTTAATTTGCATTCTTAACATTTGATAACCTTGGAACAATTTCCCAGAAAATTCATGCAGAAAGTAAGTGAGTAGGAAAGGAAACCAAAACAACTGAACCCAGAGGCGGATCAAGCGGATGTAGGACCGGGCAGCCGCCACGGTCCCCAAGCTGTGTGCAAAAATTAAACGAAATCTATAAGAACGCATAAGATCTATATTATGCATTTTGATGATGAATTGGAATAGTTTCTACTATTTTTTAAAAAAGATGAAAACAAATTCATTACTACCACACACGTGTACCTGGTTGTAAGAGAAATCGTCAATCCTTAATGTAAATATTTTAGGAGGCCCGTAAATTTTGCTGCCAGGAGCCCAGCTGGATTAATTCGTCCCTGACTGAACCTCTAGAGAGGTTCTAGATGCATTTCACAAAATGTATGCACCTTTACATCCATCTATAAGCTTTTATATATTATTATTATTATTACTGGGCTCTGGCTGAAATTGATTTTCATTCAAATTGGACATTTGAAATCCTTATAAATAATTACTGTAGTTTCAATATTGATTTTAATGGGACATAAAGTGATGTCCGATTAAAACAATATTATATAAAGAAGTAAATTATATAAAGCACTTCTTTCGAAATCAAAGCCTGTGTAGCTCATTGGAAGTAGCGCGTGCATCGTTTGCGTAAATTGCACGAAGATAGACTTATAGTTCGAGTCTAGTCGCTGACTGGAGAAATTTTTTCTAAGCCTTTCTTCGACCGGTTCCCGAGTTAGTCGATCTCTCCGGTATGGACAAGTGGGATTTTTCTCCCGTAAACTAGAGAAAAACAACCGTACAACCCACTTTATTTCATATCCTAGTAGGGTTAGGTACTAAGTGATGGCAGCACTTGTTTGCCGGTCTCTTCATCGGTGGCTGCCGATAATTAGTGATAGACATGGGCCAGCTATCTTTGATTGACTTCCAGTGGAGATTGAACTGCCCCTTCAGTAGTCTCCAAAAAGCTAGATAGGGTTTAAAGGCCTCGCCTACTCCCTATAATACTAGCCGATTAATATTGTTGTCATTATTCTTTCGAAATTACATAGAGCAATAACTTCACTCTGATGAGGATGGACTTGAATAAACTTTATGACTTAAGATTCCCAATAAAAGATGTCCATTCACTTCCATTGTGATTACAGTGTTAAAAAGAATGTTACAATACAACAAACATGTCTACAGCACATAAATTATAAACAGCTCTAGAATCAATTGCTGTGATTGCCTACGTTACTTTTTTTCTGTTAGCTTACTTTCTATAAACAGCTAATTTACTGTCGTTTGTATCACCTATCAAACGACATATTACGTATAATAATCTATTCTTCTTCAACTTACCAGATTTCATTAAATTCAACTTACCAGACTTCATTAAATTCTGGAAATATGGTGAGTTATAAAATTGTCATTTTGAATAATTTTGGCCATTATGGTTAGGTTTAAATTAAAACAGAGAGGACTTGAAAAATGATACTAAAATCCCGTGCAGTGAAATTTCATTAAACATATTTCATCAAGTAGGAATGAAATTAATGTTATAATTCTTACTTAAACCACAGTAATTGCCTTTGGCTGAAAAGACCCCTAAGTTTCAATTTCGTTATGAAGATTTTAAACTGAAGGCGACTCCCTTTTGGAAGTAGTAGGTTTTTACTCCAAAGAATTCGAACAGTTTACTCCCGAAAGAAGGAAAGACGATGTCATGAATAGATATTTAAGATATAATACATCTCCGTTTGGAACCGACTATATTAAACGCCACTAAATCCTCCATCGATGGACTCGTCCAACACTACTATGGAAGAGATGAAGAAAGACAGGGGAATCCTTACAGAATTCATATCTTAAAAAGTATCGCACTATTTTTTAAGAAAGTAGATCAAAATGAACTTTTATACTCGAATTTAAAGCACTTATGTAAGAAACATCCACTAGGATCCTCGGAGTCTATTCATATGTAAAACCTATTCGCTTATATTCACGCTAGTATTTTCCAATCTATCTATCTAGTTATCAATCAATCAATACAATGCTTATGTGTGTTTACTGCTTACCAGTTCTCAACTCATCTCCTGGTGTTTTGAATTTCTGATAGATTTCTTGAGGAACTGAAGCTATTAGGCCGTAGACTTCTTTCATTACTTGAGTAAAACAAGCGTCAGAATAGTTTTTCATGCACTGATTGCCTTCATCAATGGCACTAAATAAACACAATATTCAGAAATTAGTTCAGAGTAATGTGAGAGTAATTGCTAAGTAATGCATATTACTTAGCAATTGTGTTAAAAATGGTTTCCTGCTGACTCCTATCCAATTCAGCAAAAAAAAAAAAAAACGGTGTGCATTGTATTATGCTAGTGCGTTAATATTTAGATAGTTATGTTTATTTCTTTTGAAATGATTTTGCCATTTCAAAAGAAATAAACATAATTCACGTCTGTTGATATTAAAATGACTAAAATCTAAAAAAAAAAAAAAAAACGGATAATGATTAAAAATAAAATAAAATTTCGACTTAAAATTCAAATTCCAGAACGTCAAAGGGTACATATTTTAAGTATTTATATTATATATGAATCTTTTAATATTAGGTAAATACAAATTGGACTCTCTACTTGCAACCAATGTAAAGAAATTTGCCGATTATACAAAGAATACTTTAAAATTATTGTGCAAATTGTGTTTTAAGAGCATGGCATTATAAGTATTTTGCGCACTCCCCGATTAAATAGTTAAAAATATAAAGTAAGAGTAAAATCATTTCTATGTAACACAGGTATAATTCTCAAATTATTTTGCACAGACGTTGCATCATTTTTTATGTTAATATATTTAGTTAAATATATTAATATTATTAATGTTCGATTTACATAATTATAACCTTAAACCATCCTATAGTAAAGGTGGGGATTAGTGACGTCTATTCAACGAATCCGCGACCAAGAGAAAAACGCATACAGTGAGAGAGAGAGAGAGAGAGAGAGAAGATTACTTACTTGGTAGTTTCAGTTAATTCCTCTTCTGTAACTGGAATTCCTGCTGCCTGGATTTGTATTAATGGAAGGCTGTTACAAAATTCTACCTCTCTTGAATGGCATTTATCCGCTGCTGACGTAATATGAGCAACAGCTATAAGGGAAAAAATTGTAAATAAACACATGAAAGGGAAAATATATTTAAAAAAGCAGATATACATTTTTACAAAGATACCTATTATTCATGGATCTCGTTTCCAGAACAAATTGATTTTATTTTTATAGCGATTTCATATCAGTGAGGGTTCCAACAGAAACTCTTGTCTGGTCTGTTAAATTGTTTTTTTTTTCTGATATGTTGATCCTCAAAGGTAATTATTGCTAATTACAAATGATGATATGATATTCTTGATGCTAGTAGCAACAGCGATACCACCATTATTACTACCCGTCGAAAGTAAAGCAGTGTCGAATGTAATGTCATTTCTATAGAACAACAGCAGTGTAGAACTTGAGAAGTCACAAAATAACAGACATGACTCTATAGGATGTTATGAAATGCCTTTATAGCCCACGAGGTGCTCACGGATTTTGGAAAATGATTACCAATGTATGGAACACCAGAAGGTGGCTAGCTTAGCGTAATTTTGGATGTATTGATTATAATGTATCTTACTATCTGACTATTTTTTATCACACTCTTCGTCAAAATAAGTGTCAGATGATATGACACATTAAGTAAAATGTGAGATGATATGCTACAAAATATCACTTTGTTCTGAATCGCCATTTTGAGACTTAGATCTAAGAGTCTTTTTTTATGTCACTTTTTCTCCGAAATCACGAAAAATAAGCAAACTAAGTAATCACATTGCTTATGTTAGTTGCCTCGAAATTAAATTTTATCACATGCACAATGCAACAAATTCGTTATAAATTCGGCCTTTGCTTACTCTGAATTTTTAAAATTATCTTTATGAAATCAACGAATCTTTTTGGACTTTCACTGAAATGCAATTTGCGTTTACAACATGGTTGCAATAAAAATAAATTAGAAAAAAATAAAAATAAAAAATGCGATTTCTGTGAGAAGAAAGAAATTTCTCTATTATTTGGAATCAAGTTGTGAATACATTTTAGCCAAATCTTATGGCTAAAATGTATTCACAACATTTTTAAAATGTCATCAGAAATATAATGAACTTCCACGCACTACATATATTAGAGTAATATTTCAATTCCCTTTTAATGTTTAAACTGAGAATGACTTAGAAAACGTTCTCACTGAGCTAGCTAGAAATTAAAAGTCGTTTTGCCTTTCAGAGCTGGAAACCCCCCCCCTCTCTCTCTCTCTCTCTCTCAACTGATCTTTTAGCAGAGGAAATTAACACTAACTCTGATTTTATCTCCAGAAATGAATAAGTAAATACAATAGCCAAACTATCCATTAATAATGCACAAAAACCCACGCAATAATTTCTTATGTCTTTCTCTTCTTTTCAAATGTCCACTCCGTCCAATGTTATTTATTTATACCATTGCTAGTATTGGCGTTTTCTTTCTTCGCATAAACTTAAATGATCAAGATCAATTTACAGTTTAATTTACAATGATATCACTATATATGCCATTTCTAAATAGCTTATTGTCACAACATAAGAAAAAGTTTGCTTCACTTTTGATTTTGGATATTATCTTCAAAAAAGACAAGGTGATGCGATGCATTCAAAGGTATTTATGAAACACGCCACATGAGCCACATTGGATTGTTGATTTGGTCGCCTGTAATTAATTCATCAGGCTAGCGACCAGCTGGCCAATGTAATTAATGATATACATTATGCGTGTGGTTCAGTTTGTTCTTAGGCTGCTTTATATGTTTCATGGAGGGAAAAATGTACATTTCCATAAGAAATATTTTCCTTCTAAAATCACTAATACACCCACCTGAAAAAGAATCAAATCAAATCAAATCAGCTAACGCCTATGTTGTTCCCGTGTAGGGAGTAGGCGGGGCCGTTTACCCTATCTAACTTACCCTATCTAACTTTTGGAGGCTGAGTGGGCAGTTCAATCTCCACTGGTAGCCAATCAGAGAGATAGCTGGCCCAAGGCTATCACTGATTCATCGGTACGCAGTGAAGAAGGCGGCAAGCTAGTGCCGCTATCTCGTGGTCTCTAACCCTAAAACAATATTTTTAATGTCTGAAAATAGTGTGGGTTCTGCGGTCGATTTTCATGAGTTTACGGGAGGAAAAACCCGAGTTTCCGGGAGAAAAAACCCACTAGCCCGTGCCAGAGATCGACTAACTCGGGAACTGGTCGAAAAAAGGCTTAGAAAAATTTCCTCTAGTCGGCGACTAGATTTGAACCACCGTCCTTTCTTCGTGCGGTCAAACGCTGTAGAGTGCAAACGCCATTTATACTGACTACACAGGCTCTTACCTGAAAAAGAAAGGTCTAATAAAATTTCCTTAATGGCAGAGAAAATTTGATGAGCTCATCTGTCTCGTTTGAAACTACTTCTCTGGATTGATAAATACCGAACTCTATCCAAAATAAGTATGTCGGGACTTCCCCCAAGAGTTCCAAAGACGACGCACTGTCGAAACGGCTCACACCTCGTTACTCCTACCCCTGACTTTTTCTCATCAATTCTTCCTCTTCCCCAAAGAATAATTTCTATCTTCAGATCCTTCTCTCCTCCCCCCTCCCAAACGCTCTCTACTCACCCTTAATAAAAATAATAATATTATACATATAAAAAAAAAACCGTTTTTTTTTCTCAAATAATTCCCCCACATTTATCCCCCACTTTCTCAAAACCCCCTTCCTTTAACGGCTTAACAGCAGATGAGCATATCGCCTGGATAAGGAGACAGCAAACAACATCCAAAAAAAGTTATGTCCAAAATTTTCCTCCTGTATTATTCTTCATTTATTAGTTTTATAACATATCAGTAATTCTCTAAGATTTGAGTAAAGAGACAACGACATTATAAAAAAGGGCACTCCTAAACAAAAGTAGGCTATATTAGCCATAAAATAATAATAAGTATATCGTATTAATTTTTGTCTAAGAAAATATTTCGGAATTTACATCATCATTTTGAGGAATTATATGAAAAAAGTTATGAAAAAATTATATGAAAAAAAACGTATTAGGGATTCACCAAAAGTATGTCCGGAATAGCTAATGCAATAGGCCCAGAAAATTAAATCTGTTAATTCCAACATTCTCCGCATTTGTCTTTGCAGTAAAAGCAATCGTTGCTTCCTTTCTAGAAATTCAGATATACTGAAATTTTCCTCCTAGAAACTCAGGCAAACAGTTTCTAGGTGGAAATATGGTTTGAAAAAAAGTTTTATGCTTGTTCTCGTAGTTCCTGATTATCTGACTCTCATGTCATGAATGTTCTAATAGTAATTTGTGCTATAATGCACTATAAGCGTACATGGGGATTCTCATTAAAAAATTTGTGCCCTGTTAAGAGAACTTAGAGTAGAAAAGTGGAATGTAGAGCAGCCAGTTACTGTACATTACGTACAGTTACTGTACAAAAAAAGAGAAAGAGAAAGAAAGCTGCATTCAAGCAGCAAAGATAAATATAAAAATATTAACAAACGGCCGTAAATATTCAGAGAACTGTATTTACAGTTAGTCTGTGAACATATTGGTAATGAAGAGTAGCGAATCCAATTGATCATCAAAATGTATTGAAGGTATTAATACAGCATATTTACTAGGCCGTCCATTACATTATGTAGAAATTAATATTATTTCCCAGCAATGTTACAATTACCATGTACCTACACAAATAAGAACAAATGCAAGCTTACCGAAAAATAGCACGACTGCAACAAGAGACTTCATGTCTTGGGTGAAAGCTAGCAAAGGCGAGGATCGTATCTCAAGATGAATTTACTAACTGGTCTGAATGAGTGAGTTTCTCCCTTTTATATCTAACTGTCATAAATGATTCCTTCCTCTACCTTAAGTTGACAGTCTGGAAATTTTTAAAAGAATTGAAAAAAATAAGGAAAAATATGTGCTATGCATTGTTTGAAAGACGGAATGACTCATGAAGACGTCATAATCAAATAATTTTCTTTTTCGTTGGTCACTGTCAACTTTCGAAGGTCACTGCCAGCACCGGACTCCTAATGATATTTGCGTTCTTTCATGACCTTAAGTGGGCGGTTTCGCGGAAAGATTGAAGAGATTTGTATCATTTTCCCCTCTTGTAGTTATCGCAAATGGTGGCTTGTTTACGTCAAAGTTTGTTTCTATTTCATCATAAGGTATTTAGTAGCGTCTGTAGGCAGTACCAGAACTGGTCTTTTGACTATTCTTTATGATTTAATGATAAGTTTCATTACGTTCTTTTTTTATTATTATTTTTGTTTTTATTTACAGGAAAGCAGTAGTTTCACTAAGAACTGTTTTTCTGTAACAGAATTAAGCTTATGACAGAGCGAGAGAAAGAGAACGAGCGAGCGAGCGAGCGAGAGAGAGAGAGAGAGACCACGCTAATTGATTTTGGTATCTGAAACATTAAATACACTACTTTAATTTATAAACCTATCGTTTTTTTATAAATGTTATTATTATTCTGAAAGTGAAAATGAAGCAGTGTTAAGTAAATAAGCAAATGAAAGGCATAATAGACTGACATGTTAAGGATTTATAAACATTTGAGTTAGCTCTAGGTAAATACTCTTTCATGAGCGACAACTTAATTAAATCATTTTAGATAACTAAACACACACACACACACACACACACACACACACACACACACACACACACACACACACACACACACACACACACACACACACACACACACACACACACACACACACACACACACACACACACACACACACACACACACACACACACACAGAGAGAGAGAGAGAGAGATCAATGAATTAAATAGAAAAAATCGAGGATAAAATCTTTACAATTTGTGCATCACTCGTTTATTTCAAAATTATTGTTTTTTATCTATTTAAGAGGTAGTGTAAAGTTTCTGTTCAATCTCCCACGAGAATTTGATGAGGTTTTTGAAAGAGTGATGGATCCTTTTTAAAAGCTGTCATGAGAGGTAAAATACTTCATCCTAGCTGAAGAAGTGTCTTTTGATTATCACTCATATGGAAGCAACTTGGAAAATCTGTTTTTCAATTTCAATATCACTGATTCTTGTGTTCAAAAGAAGGTATCGTGTAAAATTATCGCAAAAACGTCATAAGAAGAACTTGATTACTTTATTAAGATGGACTTTTACGTAAAACGTTTCGTATGGAGTAACACATAAACGTATAACATGTGTTATATAGTATGTAGAATATTATAGCATCTCAAATAACTGAATTTCATAATCCGCTAAAGTATTAATGAACAACGTTTCGAAAAAAACAATCAAATAATATTTCCCAAACTGAAGAATTTTTGAACAACTTGCACTACTTCAAGTCAGACTAGTTCCCATATGTTATCTTGTCTCGAAGTTATTTCATTTCAGTTATTGCTTAATTTAATTATATACCAATGAATTTATTTTCGGTTTCTGTTGCAAATTGTCGTTCATTTATAACAGTTTGAGTTGTTTAGGTATGTAATGTACTTATTTCGATTTTGATTGCATCTGTGTTACTGACTAACTCTAAATATCACGTAGAATCAGTTGAGTGCGTGAGAAGAATGTGTTCGGGCCAGCGAATATGCAACCCTCGTACACTAGTGAAATAGTAATGGGTAAATTGAAAAGCAAAAAAAATCCATTAAAATGTTGGATTATACCAACTGCTCAGAGCGCAAGTACTGGAATTATCTCTAGGTTACATCACAGAAATATAGGTGAAAATTATTCCAAATAATTCATTTGGAATAAATGTATGAAATAAATACTGAAGTACAAAAGTTAATTCGAGAATTATGCAGTTGTTGATATTTAGTTGTGGCTCTTCGATTTATCACACAGTAGCAACTTCAAGAAAAATAAGAAAATGGCGAAAAGAATGAATCATGATCACAATGCAGTGATTCACGTAGGATTTTCCTAAATGCAGCGGGAATGAATTGTAAGAAAATTTCATGGGCTGACTTTCCTGAAGTAAAAGACTATATAGCACATTAACTATCCAAACAAGGTAAAATAGTGATAAAAATTCAGTATAATGACAGTGATAAATTGCATTTTGGTGTACACATATGCTATCTTTAAAGGATGTTCTTGGACCATCCACTGCATGTAGCTATTCGCAGAAAAGCCATATATGAAGAATGGCATCGCTCATTACACGGGAGGAGATTTTTTCTTTTTGTTTGGAAAGTTAGAAAGACAAGTTCAAATTCTGGTAAGAACTGATGAAGGGTTTATTTTAAAGCAAAGAAAAGTCACAGAACACAAGTAGCAAAAAATACCCATTCTCAATATGAGCTTAGTTGCCTTGGAATCCAAAACTGACATTGCACAACAAGAACAGAAGCTGGACATCTGTGTACAGAACGTGTGTGTGTGTGTGTGTGTGTGTGTGTGTGTGTGTGTGTGTGTGTGTGTGTGTGTGTGTGTGTGTGTGTGTGTGTGTGTGTGTGTGTGTGTGTGTGTGTGTGTGTGTGTGTGTGTGTGTGTGTGTGTGTGTGTGTGTGTGTGTGTGTGTGTGTGTGTGTGTGTGTGTGTCTAAAAAGCAGCGTCTAGGCGTCCGATATAGCTGGACTTGGTCGTTTGAGCTGAGCTTGAAGTAGGAGTTAAAGGAAAAGGTTTTATTTTTATAAGCAATGAAGCAAGATTTCGTTTAAGTTCAAATATGATTCACTACATTATGTGTTCTTTCTTTCAACAGAAAAATTATATCGCAATTGATTTTTTAAACAAACATCTATGAATGAGACGAAGACCAGTTTAGTGCGATGTACTTTATAAACGGAACTTGGGTGGCGTTTGTAGTAACCACTTCTCATGATATCTGAATACACCGTTCAGGTAGGCAATGGACTAAAACTTTTTTCTCTACTTCCGAAAAAAATTTTCTTTTACCACTTGCTAAACTTTCTTTTTGGCCTCTCTTCGCTTAAGAACTTTCATCAAGCGTCTTATCCTAATCTACAGTGCACTGGTATAGTTGTTTTGGTACTGCTTTTAGGTTCATACGTTATCAACGATATCCAGGATTACTGTAGCGGATAACGAAATTTGAAACGCAGTAATAGCAGTAGTAGACAATCTTATTGGAGGGAGTCAAAGTATGGTATAAAGTAATGTTTGTGGACTAGGATTCAATAGAATCCTATATATTTGCATATAATTTTTCATCTGGTGAAGGAGGAGGTAACTTTTGTTGGATGATTGTTTGCATATAAGTCTTCAACAAATAAGCTTATGATTCTAGTGTATTATGTTTATAAAATGCATGTATTTTTCTGGTTGATGATTTGTTTTTCATCTTGTTTCATTTCGTCACTACAATTGGTACAATTCAAACAAAAATTGATCTGCTCGTTTTAAGACATACCACAGGAAACAACAACAACAACAACAACTCCACATTAGACAGACTAACTCTTCTACAACTGAAATGCTCTTATGCTGAAAAATCTTTCTATTCTAAATGCATTCGAATGTACGTCTTTATAAGTAAAGCACATCCTCTTTTACCGAGTGAGCTATTATAAGCTTTATGAGAAAAAGAATACCTAACACTAATGAATGCACGCGCGCGCGCGCACACACACACACACCAATTGTTTTAATTAATACTGTGTATTTTCTGAGTTCCAAGCCAGGTTCTTAGTATTTCAGCTCTTTTCTTTGCTAATATAAGCGTATTTACTTTTTATATTTGGAATCCCTTCGCAACTTTCTACAGCCGTTTGAGTTTTCATTTAAGTCAACCTTGTTACAAAGACAAAATTGGACAAAACGTTTTCAAATATATATTCAATAACTTCATTCTGGTTGCATAACATTTATGATCATGCTATGGTATTTAGCATGATCATAATATATTGTATCATGATTAATTTTATCTTTATTCAGATTATTTTTTGGCAAAATATTGCAATATTTTTCGGACTAATAATAATTCGATTCGATAAGTTTGTCACGTAATTTCAATTTTTATTTCAGTTGGACTTTGTCAACTGCAGAATTAGGTAAAACAAAATTAAAACTTGTAGTTATGAGCCAACAAATAGGAAAATGATCGTAGACAATGCATATAGATTATAAGGCACGCTTTGTAATTTATATGCAAATCTTTGTAAGCATATTTTCGACTTTTGTTTTGCTGAATTACATCACATAAATAATCCATCTACAACGACGCAAGAAATTTAATTGTGGTCCTAAATATGTTTCATTCAGTTTCACCAAACCGTGAAGAATTATTGTTATCACTTCGAGTTTCTTAAAAATGTTATAGGGAAGAAAAAAAAGGGAAGGAAGGAAAAATTATGATGGGTATTTTTTTTTCATTAAAATAGTATTATAATGAGAAACAAAAAAAAATCTTTCATTCAGTCAAATTAGTCTGCTTAGTACTGATTTAACACTAAAATTACTGCGCCGAAACGTACCGAACAGCAGCAAACTTTATAACAAAGACCAAAATTCTTCAAAGTAGAAGTTTGGTTTGACAATATATTCGTTGTTTTCACGAGAACTATAATGACGTCCATGAGAAAATTACGTTATTTTCGGGTTTAATTACGGTGGTAGTTTTGTCAAAATCTGATAAATGCTTCAAAGCTGTGAACGCGTTTTAAATGAACTCCTGTTTGTATTTCATCTGTTTTATTTCGTCACTGCAATTGGTTCAACTGAAACGAAAATTGAAAGGACTCAATAAACGTCAATAGAAATCCAAAATATCACATTTCATTTAATTCCATCTATTTAGCATGGAATTAATATCACCACAAATTATTTTTAAGAAATTTTGCTAATAAATTACTCTTATTATAACTAAAATTGATATCTTGTGTGTATTCTAAATCCAAAATTTGACTTATTCGGTCCACATAATTATTATGATATATTTTCGACCGTTTGGTCCTTTTATGTTCTTGCAAATAATTCTTTTGAAAATTTGGAATGCTTTTGCAGTTCGTGTAAAAGATGTCACTCTATAACGAACTGTTGTCATTATAATAGCAAAACGTTAATATAAATTCACCTTTTTACGAGTGTCTACTATCATTTACTTACTAAAAATTATTATCTGTAATAAATATGCAATAAATTCATTGTGTTATTATTATTATTATTATTATTATTATTTTAAAATTATAAAAATATAAAAATTATAATATTATAAAATTATAAAAAAATATTTTTATCATTTTAAAAGTCGCACTATAGTCGCTAACGGGAAGAAAGGCTAAAGGTCACCGAGACAGCGAAGTTCAAGCAAAATGAGCTGTAACAAATGCAATAAGTCATTAAGCGATGAAGGGGACGGGCCGCAGTGTTCCGGATGTAACAAAAAACAACACTTCCGCTGTTCAGGGATCTCAGAAAGCACGTGGAAAGCAAAAGGAGCTGTGAAAACGAAGAACAAAGACCAAAGAAAAATAACGACGCACATCAAGGTAAGCCGCTTCCAGATCCTAAAATTATAGATAACTTTGATTCATTTAAACTCATGGTGAAAGACTTATTAAATGCACACATGGAACAAATTAACAAAAAATTCGAGGAGTATGAACATTACATACAGTTCAATAACGAGACCTCTGAAGAAATGTTAGGAACCGTGCAAGAAATAAAGACGAAATTAACGGTAGCGATAGAAACGCAAGAAACACTGAAACGCGAAAATCAAGAATTGCGGAAAGAAGTTAACACACTCAAGTGTCAAATGGAACACATACTACAAAAAGAAAGAAAAAAAGAACTTCAAATTGAGGGAATAACGAAAGAAAATATAGAAGACTTAAGCAATATAATGCAACTGATCGGCAGCAAAATTGGAATTCAAATCGCAACCACAAATATCACCTATATCAACCGAGGCCCACAAAAAAATAAAGAGAGACCGCCACCAATCATCGCCCGTTTTACCAACAGAAATCTGAGAGACTCCATTCTTACAGCAAGCGGGAAAACAAGGCCGACAACAACGATCCTAAATGATAAGAAACTCCCAACACCAATCTATATAACGGAACATTGGACTCCATACTTCAAAAATCTTCTATACCAAGCAAGGAAGACAAAATCAGAGAAAAACTACAAGTTCCTGTGGACAAAGAATTCCAAGATATTTTTGAGAAAGAATGAAAACACTCGAGTATACATAATTACAAGTGAATCCGACTTACACAGCCTACCAATATAAAACACTAACGCTTTACATCCTTAAGAATAAGATTAGAACTCATTTAAAAACTATATAATGGAGATCCCAAACATAGGCGAACATATCCAGTCAGACAATATAAACTTCAAGGTCTTTGACTCTTTGAAGAAATGGTCAGACAACATTTCCACCAACACCAACTTCACAATCATACACACAAACATAAGAAGTATAAAAAAAAACACTGGCTTACATTGATAACACAGCTCAATTATACCATGATAAACATAGATGCGCTAATACTGACCGACGTTGCAATAAACGACACAGAAATTTACGCATACAACATAAATAATTATCAAACCTACAACTTATGCAGACCAAACAAAAGGGAGGCATTGTGGCATTTATCAAAGAAAAATACAATGTGACAGAAAAACAAACTCACTTCGAACATGCGGAAACACTAATTTTGGAACTAACAAATAGCCACAATAGTATCAAATACACAATAAACACAATATACAGATCCCCAGATAATAATTCACTCAGTTTTCTTCACGAGTTAGAAACATGGCTAAGCGGCATCGAACCGCGTACAACACACAGGCTCATCCTAATAGGAGACATTAACATAAATATTCTTGACCACGCTTCTTCAACCACTGACACATATCTTGATATACTAAGTCAGTACAACATAAACTCTACCATTAACTCCCCAACAAGAGAAGAAATATTCAATAACTCACTAACACAATCATGCAGTGATCATATTAATATACGGGCTCCCATCCATACATATACATCATCAGTAATTAACGTAAAAATTGCCGATCACTACTTCGTCTCAACTTCGTTTTATTACGTTTCCTATCCCCCCTCTCACCACCACAAAAGTCGACAAAACTCGATCATACTAAAGAGCATTGTCGATAACCAAGTAAAAAATACAGACTGGAATTCCCTACTTAAAATAAACGATCCTGTAACATTATACGAGAATTTTCAACTAAAGTTCACAGAAATATACAAAAAAGCAACAAAACCCACACAAACGAGGCGACAAACAGACAACAATCCATGGATAAATGACGACATACTAAATACTATTACTGAAAAAGAAAATCTATGGAAAAAACTTAAAAAGTCACCCAGTAACACACACTTACAAACCTTATACAAAAAAACAAGAAATAAACTAACAACAAAAATTCGTAGGACAAAAAGACGCTACTACTTCCAAAAATTCATGGAATATAACGACAACATTAAGCAAACATGGGCTACACTCAACGAATTAGTAACCCGAAAAAAGAAAACATCTGCACAAGATTTTATAGCAAAAAGCTTCGGTCAGGACACAAACCAAGAGGAACTAGCAGACTCATTCAACCATGCTTTCACAAACCACATCACGCAACTCAAAAAAGACAAACTACCAACGATCAACAAAAAACTACCAACACAAAGTCAACAACAAACAATGTATTTTCCACCCAAACAAAACAGGAACTGAAAGAAGCACTCCTAAAACTAAAACCAAAGACCACTCCAGGAATAGACAAAATAAGACTCACAGACCTTATAACACACCTTGAACAAATAAATCCAACGCTTTTGAAACTCGTGAACATAATATTCGACACAGGCATTATTACACAACAACTAAAAACTGCAGTAATTACACCAATATACAAACACGGGAAAAGAAACGATACTCAGAACTACAGACCAATAGCTACACTACCAGTCATCTCAAAAATCGTAAAAAAAATAACACACACCAGACTACAGAACTATTTAGAGAAGTACAACATCATCTCACAAAACCAATACGGCTTTCAGAAAACAAAAAGCACCATTACTTTATTAGAAGACATCGCCGACACAATAAACAAAGCTCTCGACAAAAACAAGTACGCCGTCATACTACTGGACCTAACCAAAGCATTTGACACACTTGAACATGACATACTACTCACCAAACTATACTCAATAGGTATAAGAGGAACACAGCATACATGGTTCAAGAACTACCTCTCAAACAGAACACAAGTAACAAAAATAGGTACATGTCACAGTCGGAGTATACAAGTAAAACACGGTGTACCTCAAGGTGCCATATTATCACCTACTCTATTCAACATATACATTAACGATATTCATAACATATCCATAAGAAGCCAAATATTTCAATACGCAGATGACACTGCACTACTAGCAATCCACACAGACATTAACGCAGCTCTCTGCAAAGCACAACAAGACCTAAACGAAATCACAACATATACTTCCACCCAAACGCAATTCTAATCAACGGCACCAAAACACAGATGCTGATAGTACACAACCGAAGAATCATACGCCCCGTACCACTATCGATACATTGTCACACATACCGCTGCATTAACAACAAAAATACCTGCCAATGTTCCGAAATCAAACCTGTAACACACACAAAATACCTCGGTCTGTATATAGATTCCCACCTTAAATGGACAAAACATATAGAATACCTACACACCAAACTCCGGATCATCGCAGCAAAACTCTTCCAAGTTAAGGACATTATTCCACCCAACATAAAAAAACTTCTATATCACGGTATCTGCGAATCCCTACTCAGATACGGAATAACAGTCTATGCAAATACATCAAACAGCCACCTAACAAAATTAGAAAAACTACACAGGAAAATAGTGTCAACAGTGATCTGGACACCTTACACGCAACAACCAATATCCGACAAGCACATGGGGGCGATACACAGAATTCTGAGCATTAAAAACCTGAAACACTACATGACATTAACAAGGAATTACTTCAACATCATCTATCGAAACAACAGAGAAACATATCGTATAACACGACCTACAACAACTCTCTACATCCCCACACCCTTCAACAACTCATACGGTTCTTTTGTGAGATCCCATCAGATACCCACGCAACTCAACAACCTACCAAGAAAGTTAAAACACGTAGATAACTACAGAACATTAAAAAAAAACGAACTCTGGAATATATACCAACAAAGTTAAGAAACCATTAACATTAATATACACATCACAAATCACTAGCATCCAATGCCTACATCCCATACATAAACAGTAGCAACAACACAAATAGTGAAGGCCAAATCCGATCCTCTTCATAAAAGCTAATCCAAGCTTCGAAGTAGGTGGGATTAACTTGTCTCACTCATCTACATGTAATCCTTACAAGCAAATGCAGAAATATGTATGTATAATCATTCTTTCTCAAACTTAAAAAAAAAATAAAATAAAAATAAAAAAATTAAAAAATTATACAAAAAATTCTGTATAATCTTCATTGTTAATATTAGAAGAACATGTGTTGCAAATACATAATATAAAGGCAAAAAAGTATTATTAAAAAAAATTAATTGAAATCGAATGTAGGAATTGCAGCACTTAGTGCTGAACTCTGTAAAACTATAAGATGCAATGTCACACATGATGTTTATTGTATGTATAAATATTTTAGCAATCAATAAATATATTATTATTTAAAAAAATATATTATTTTATTCGAAGACTGACGACACACATGCAAGTAATTCCTTATGCTCAGTTATTATGAAGATTTCAATCGTGATTTCAAACAGACTTAAGTGGCACGCTTAAAAGTTAATCTAATCCTCTCATAAATAGGAACAATAAGACTAGTATAAACAAGTTAATCATTTCATTATAATATTTTTAGAAGAATTAGTTGTGATCGAGTTCATTTTCAATTTATAATTTCCCCTTTAAAAGCTCATGGTATCTATTTCGGAATACCTGGAGGAACTTGACAAGAACAGAAATAACACATTTTTCCCCACCAGAAAACACACTAAGACCTAGTAGACTTAAGGATAATATTTTACGCCAAGAATAAGTTTTTTCATTCACTAATTTTGTTTTAAAAATGTAGCAGATGAAAAGAGAGAATAACAGTTTCACATTTTTTTTACTGACAAATATAATGTTGAGATTTATTTCAAGGAGAAGTTACTTTTATTTTTATTTCATATTAACAAATATTTTTACCCAGAGAAAATGGAATACTGGTATTTCCCATTGCTACAGTAAACATGGAAGAAACCAATTTATTAGAAAACAACAAAACAAAAGAAACCGGTTTCATGTAATTAATATTGCTTAACAGAATAATGAGAATATATTTCGTGCCAAAGAGCCATTTTTAAAACCTTGAAATCGTGGTGCGTTGCGTTTTTTTTTAATGTGTTTTTTCGTGAATGGAAAAAACGAAAAGAGATAGTTTTATGCTAAAGCAGGTACACCTACTCAATTATTCCAGACACACACACATGAACAATAAATTTATTTAGACGCAGCGTGAACTTCGTGCTGCAGAATTTCAAGTGACAGCAGTATGTTTTATGCAGGTACCATTAGAGGTTGTGATACTTATCATGTTTAGTTAATTTGAAATGGTTTTGGCTTGTCATATTAGATATACGGAATGAAAATCCAGCAGGATTGCTCAGACATAATTATGAAATCAATTTAACATATAAAGTGTAAGTTTGTCTTCATACATTGTTTAAGCAAATCTCTTTTCTTCTTCTTCTTCTCTAATGTCAGAATGAGTAAAAAACATATTTTTCCACTACTATCCTCATGAGTCATGAACAGAGAAAACTTGCTTATGGTTTTATAATATTTGGCAGTTATTCAGAAGCTTGCTTTCCTCTGTGTACCTGTGCATCCACTATCTCTATTTTCTATGTAAACGAAAAACATACATTTCAGGGATTAATAGAAATAATATAAATAGAAAGAAGGAAGTTTAATCTCTCTCGTGATTATCTCTTGATTATCGTGGTGTGGCATTATCTGCTCCCGAAGATAATGCCACATTCGCCTCGTTGTTCCTACGGCTCTGTACACACACACACACACACACACACACACACACACACACACACACACACACACACACACACACACACACACACACACACACACACACACACACACACACACACACACACACACACACACACATTGAAATGATTTTAAATTAGACACAAGAAAACCCTTTCGCTGTCAAAATACTAACATAATATCTTAGCATTTTTCTTATCATGACAAAAGTAAATCTGAAAACAGCACTCGTATGTTAGCTGTGTGCGCACTCTCTAAGTATCATATTGCTCAAAATCGTTGCGAATTCACATCGCAGATTTTGACTGTAACATTTCCTTATATACTATGCAATTTGACACCGCTAACAATGATAAACCTTGTTTGCATTCGCAAGTTAAACTTCTCTATGATTTAAGCTTTATATAAAGCATTAAAACCTTGAAAGTTACATGTACTTTCAAATAAATATGCATATAATTTCAAACATTTTAATCAGCAACGGTTGTAGATTTATCATAAAAACTGAAAGCATTTTGAAACACCTGCCAGCAGGTTGAATATTATTTTCCATATTAAGGAAAATAAATATAATTCTATGGTACAATAGCATATCATATAGTGTATATATTTGATGTACTGTACGAAGTTAAATCGAAAATCATTTGGTAGCATTATTTTATTTCACCTACGAACTATTGTGTTAAGATCCGTCGAGTCGTTTCCGACTCCTGGCGACTCCATGAACATACACTCTCCATTCCGATCTGTCCGTGACCATGTTTTTCAGAACCTCCAAGCGCATTCCAGTTGCTTCTTTAACTCGATCCATCCATTTAATTCTTGGTCTTCCTCTTCTCCTGCTTCCATGAACTTTAGCAAGCATCATCATCTTCTCCAGACTGTCATTTGCTCGCATAATATGTTCCGAAGTATGACAATTTTTGCTTGATGATCATAGCTTCAAGGGAGCAATCTGGCTTTATTCTCTCTGTTACTGATTTATTGGTTTGCTTTGCAGTCCATGGTATTCCCAGTAAGCGTCTCTAAACCCATAATTCAAATGCATCTATCTTTCTTCTTTCATTTTTTCTCAGGGTCCAACTTTCACATCCATACAGCACCACAGGGAATACCATTGCTTTCACGATTCTGATTTTTGTTGTGAGGCTAGTTTCTTTATCTTTAAAGATCTTGCATAAATTTGTCATTGCTTTTTTCAGTAATAATCTTCTTCTAACTTCTTCGGTACAATAACCATCTTTATCAGCTCGAGATCCTAGGAACACAAAATTGTTAACTGCTTCCGTTTTCTCCCCATCTACTTCAAAATCATTAAGTTCGCATGTTGCCATAACTTTTGTCTTTTTGAGGTTAGGTTTAAGACTATATTTAGCACTTTCTTCTTCAACTTTCATAATAAATTCCTTCAAATCTTCTTTGCATTCTGCTAGCAAGGTGGTATCATCTGCATACCTCAAATTATTACGAGCATTTTTAACTGTAGAAATGAAAGAGAAATCTTTAAATTATTCTTAAACTTTTCTTGAATATAATGGCTTGACTTGTCAGCACATTTATCCCATCTTCCATTTTTTAAAGTCTGTTGTAATGTTTTGTGACTAGCTTCCACGAAGTCATTTGCATTCGGCTGATTTTGCCTCACTGTTTATGATGGAATGTTGGAGAGAATGGACGCTTTTCAATGAGCCAAACAGATAGAAATTGCTAGGAGCCAGGTCAGGGCTGCAAATAGGATGACGGAACTCTCTCACTTCCAATGTTCAAGGTATTGTTCAACCACATTGGCATTTAATCGAAAAATCGGTTAAACGATTTCTAATCTGCAGGAAACTTTCATAAAAGTTCTTCCTGAGATAGGAAATCTTTGGAAGAACTTTTTTCCTCTCGTCATTAGAGGAACCTTATAAAGGTTATTTTCTTGATACGAAAGACCTCATATAAGTTATTCTCAAGAAGCGATTCGCGTTTCCAAACAAATTGAAGATTTCTAAATTGAAATAAATAACAAAATTGATAAATAAATAACAAGATAAAAACAAATAAATGAAATTAAAATAAATAAAATAAAATAAATAACAAGACGAATATCATTAAAATTTTTAGTCTATGCATTGATACATAGAATGTGCTGATGAGTTCATTGATTCAATTCTTTTTAATTCTTCGTCTCAAAAAAGAGTGTGTGGATATACTTATAGATATTCTTAGGTTTTAAGATATTTGAGAAGTAATGTATTTTGAATCACACACGAAAATAATTATTTAGAATGTAAATATTAATTTGTCGTTTTGTTAAATATCGTACTATTTGTTTATTTCTACATCAAATAAATACATTTTATATTATTGCAATATTAATAATGAAAGAGAAAGAAAAACGCACTTGTTTGGAAAAAGAATGTTACTTCGAGGATAAGTTAACTTTTGATTGATTAGAACAAAGAGAAGTGATAATTAACAGGAGTGGGATTTATGCAGTGCAGTTTTGCATGAATTCGCATGGATTTTGAATCGGAGTATTTTGCAATTCAGAAGGATCTTTGCGATCATGTATGTGTACTGCTTCCGTAATCTGCAACCAAACACACCGCCAAGCAGATTATTGCTGTTGTGCGATCAGAAAGATCATGCAGACAATTCCGTGTCTCTTCTAGTACAACCTTGCGCCGAATATCACTACTACAACAGAGAACAATGAGCAAAACTCGGGTTTAATTAAGAGAAGAATGGAATCTGACTAGCAATTTTTTCTCCATCATAGAAGACGATGAAAATTTTCTCATGTAGGCAGAAAAGTACTCATTTTTGAAATTTTAGAAACATGTAGTTGTTACTCTATTATCCTGATATATCGAAGAGGGAGAAACTTTTACCTGCCACAAAACAGACAGACCGACTGTAAAACACTGTTACAACATACGGTTTTCATAGCTTTAATTGCTTCCGTCGCATTTCCAACTAATATCAATATTTCCATTCCTGTGTACTCGGAAAATTATTTGTCACACTTTTTCAAGCATTTTCCTCCTCTTACGTATATTAGGCCTAGTAGCCCGTTACGTTCGTAATTAGGCTACGATTTGAAACCGCGACCGCTTCGAGGATAAGGTGGTTACCTTATGCCTCCCGGTGTGTCCTATGTCTGTAGATGCGTGTGTTCAAGGGCCCGTTTATCTGTTCTGAAGGACGAAAAACCCGAGTTAGCGGTTTTTCGCTTACCTCGCTGACGGTACTCGGCAGGAGTTATTTAAAGAAATTCAGCCAGCACTCAAAAATTTCCGGATTACATTTTGTTACCTAAGATAACTGATTACTTATTACTCTACACACGCTCTCTTCGAAATCTTTCTTTTGCTGCTTGATACTATGAATGTAGTGATAGACCATCTTTAAGAACTTGCAAAAATCCTATGTTTTGAACCTAGGAAGCGTAGACAGCGATATTTTCGATCGTGATAATATAATCAAATCTTTAAACCTTGAGTACTAACTTGAATTTAAAAAGGAGTTAGTGCTAAAGAAATATAAGCAGATTAGATCTGGCAGAGTAAGCCAGTTGTGTGGGTTTTGCAGAGTATACGTACAGTGGATAATGATAACAGTTTTCCGTACTAGTAGTTACTTGTTGTGTGGATCACGTATTACCTCATTTTGCTGTCGGCGGATAAACCTAACTTTCAGCATCATATCACTTCACTTCACTTTTGATGTGGCAAAACAGTTGTTTCTAATCATATCACACACAGACACACACACGCGCGCGCGCGCGGGTTTAAATCATCACTTTTTGATAGATGATAAAATATTTCCAAGGACGAAACTTGAAAATAGATTAAAGACATTACTTGGTCGGCCCCATTCGTTTTCCCTTTCCAGAGTTAGAGGAGTGGGGTCTGGAAAGTTCTGATAAAAACCTAGAACAAAAATGATATTGAAGCAACTGATATACCCACGAGAAAGAACATACTAGTAGCAGAATTATGAAGGTAACTTATGTTCTTATATCCTTATGTCCTTATATGTTCTTTCTTTCTTTCTTTCTTGGGTTATATCAGTTGCTTTAATATAATTTTTGTTCTAGGTTTTTATCAGAACTTATCCCCCTCCCCGTATTCATGAATACATTTTTGAGAAATGTATTCATTCATATAGAATTCATTTAACTATCAAGGGAAAATAATTCCCATTTTTTCGTTGGAATTTCAGCAACTCATCATATCCAAACATCATTATCCAAACATCCAAACTCCCCCACCACCGATTCACACATCCATTATCCCCAGCGGTAAGCTATGGAAATTTTAACAAAGGGCTCGCATCGTCGAGAAAAAAAAAAGAAGAAAAAAGACATATTTTACACAAACACTTTTATTAATACAGTTTGTGTACAAATTGCAATCAAAAAGTATGAGAGGACAATCAACCTCTAAAGGCCATCATTTTCAAACAAGTATTTCATGATCTAAATATGAGATATTTGCACACCATCAACTGTATTAATTTATCTTACATAAGAAAAACATTTTTAAACTATCAAAATATAATAAGAATGAAATCTTTTATAATATTTTATAAAACATTTGATTGGCTACTGGTTTTACCATACGATTGGCTAGCAGAAGGAAGTAGGGTAAAGACAGCGCATGCGCTTATTTTATTTTCAAACTTGGGCGCATTCGTTATAGAGGCGTTGAAACAATAATTCCAAATAATCTATACACTGCCGAATAGACTAATTTTTGTTAGGTTACCATATGAGTTTGTCGCTTAATATGTTTCAAAAAAATTTTTTTTTGAAAAAATAAAAAAGTAAACAAGAAGAACAAGGGGCTCGCAAATATGAGAAAAATTTAACAAAGGGCTTGCGCGAGCCCCCCGTGAGCCCCTTATAGCTCATCACTGAAATTTATCCCTCACATCATCACCCCCCTCCAAACATAACAGGTTATTAAAACACTACTAACAGAGCCAGATCCATCATCCAAATCCGTGAAACTTTTCACTTTACTTAACCAGTGACCTTCGTCCTTAACAAACTACATGCTTTTCTCTTAACCCAATATAAAAATACCCATTACCATTCCATATACAGTATTCGGTTTTCATCCAAAAAGTAGTGTTAATTCTTAAAAGACATTATATCAAACATTAACAAAAATTAGAAAGTTTTACCCTTTCATCAGAACTACTCCGTCACATAGATCATTGTGTACAGGATCCTCTGGACCTGCAAACTGACCTACTTGAAGCAGACAGGAAGAAATGCCAATATCTATCTGGATGAACATAAAAAATGCATCAAAACTTTGCATTTCCAGCAATAATGATGACACCCCTAGTTGGATAGACTAAGCCTCGTATCCAGTCATTATAAGGTGTTGTCAACTGAAGATAAGTTAGCCAATCTCAGTGGGGTTGAAGAATTATAAAATAAAATAAACAAATACAGAGAATAAATAAAATCGAATACTGTCGCTGTTATCGCATTAATGAAACTTCTATAATGCTCTTAATTGGCTTTGAGAGGTCATTTAGCCTAACTCTTAAGGAGCGATGGTATTGGTGCTACATTAGAGCTATTTAGAAGTTGCAAAGTATGCAAATGACTCATTAATATTCAGTGAGTGGGAAAAAAAATCTGACTGACTGTTTTTGGAATATGCAACATCTATACAACGTTGTCCTAACTTTAAAAAAACTAGCATCTTCACGAGGTGTATCTATCATTTGTTTTCCTTGTGTGTGTGTTTGCTTGCATACATGCATATTCTTGTCTTCATGCTATGCCGATGCCTTCATAACCAAGGGAAATAAATATATCCTTTAATAATTAAATGAAATTATTTAATTATTATCCTACACGTTTTCTTAAACCTAATACGAGAGACATATGAACACGTTATGTCAAGTATAGATCCTTGTGCTCAATAACCTTTCGGACAAAACATAAAGTAGTATGCATTCACTTGAAGGATGTGCTTTGTCTTCTTGTTCAAAATGGTATAAAATCCACCGAATCAGCAATTCTAAGTTATTATCTTTATCCTTTCCCTGAAAATATCGCTTTTGGAATTTTTGAGACAATATAATACGACTTCAATATTTATCTTGTCGTAATATTACCACTAACACCGTGAATATGACCAATAACATCGTGAGTTACTTGTATGTTCAAGACGATTTGTCTCTTATGATTCATGACATTTCGGTTTATATAAGGTCATTCTATTTTACCTCATTAAATATAGGTAAAATAAAGTATTTAAAAAAAAATTAAAATGTTTCAAATATGTTAACAATAGCGCCGTAAATACTATAATAACAGTACTGATAATTCCAGTGGAACTAAATAGCCATTTTAGGGGGGGAAATTCCCAACATGGCTGCTGTAGTTCCACTGATGATATTTTGTTTATAAACCCCAACCACGTTTTTTTTTTTAAGTTGAAAAATGTTTATTACAGAAATTATAGGGCCAAGAATTCCGAGAAAATCATTTCTATAATTATTATATGAAATTTGTAATTTCTCTGAAAATGCATCTTTTTTTTTTATTTTTATAAAAGGCACTCCCTTCCTGCCATTTCCCCCAAAAGATCTTTCTTTCCCTCATTTATATGCACCTTAACAATGATACTTCCTGGTAGAATGCAGCCCAAATGGTTACATGTGCATGGAACCAGAAGATAAGGGATAAGGAAAAGGTTGCCAATATTCAGACCTTCCTTCTCCTAGAAAATACAAAAGAAATAAACTGGTAGGTGAGTAAATGCGTCTAAAATACCCTCTCTATTCATGATGTTAGTAGATGGCACTAGTACGATATTTCATCTAATAAACATTAAAGAAATCTAATGATGTTACTTAAATATAAAGAGCCAATAGGCTTTATTTCGGAGATATAAACATTATTTAAATTAAGGGGATATTAAATCCCACATTGTTTTAAAACCGAATAAGAAACCCAAAGATTGGAATCAGAGAGTTTCATGCCGAATATAGTAATACCCTTTGGTATTAATTTGGTCTAGCTACTCACTGATGAAGCCTCAAAAAAGGCTGAAACCGGTCTGGGTAGTGACCTCCTGCCATAATGTAATAACAGCATACATTTCCTAGGAAATGTGTTTTTACATTATGGAAATTACCAAGCAGAACTTTACCACCTTTGCTGCGAGTTGCCCGAGTTTGTACTACGTACTTGGACTATGTGCATTAGCTCACGCTAGTAATCGCCGATACTTTTATAGTTTATTATACTATATTCGGCATGAAACTCTGATTCCAATCTTTGAGTTTCTTATGCGGTTTTCTTATCTCTAATGATGTCTTTTGATA
This sequence comes from Typopeltis vanoorti, assembly GCF_054136105.1. Lineage (NCBI taxonomy): Eukaryota > Metazoa > Arthropoda > Arachnida > Uropygi > Thelyphonidae > Typopeltis > Typopeltis vanoorti. Next base: position 35,078,495 of record NC_143552.1, read on the forward strand.
TAAGTATTGGCATAGCTGTATTCTAGAGAAACCTAACACACACACACACACACACACACACACACACACACACACACACACACACACACACACACACACACACACACACACACACACACACACACACACACACACACACACACACACAGTTTAAATTACCACTTTGGTCCTGATACTGTTTTTCATCTTTCTAAACATACACTCCATCATTAGGTTGTGATGAGTCAGGTATTCGAACTATTCTTCCTTCAAAACAAGGTGCACTGCCATACCGAGATCATGATTTTGTCTAGGCCATTCAAGCTTTTCCTTATCAGTTTCCTCAACCATTGTCGCAATACTAACTGATGTGACAGGTGCATCATTATGTTGAAAGTAGCATTCAGTCTGTGGCAGTATTGAAGTTTCCTGATGTACATCAGCGCACGTTCCACGTAAATGGTCATACTAGGAAACAGATCTGGAACTGTTTTGACTAATTACTATTTTACTGATTATTACTTTTTTCTTATATGTTACTGATTACACGAAACTTCACAGTTGGGATGATACATTTGGAAAAAGGAAGTTCCCTTAGAGTCCACCATACCAACACTATTCTATCCTTTCGGAAGAGGACGTAACCTGGTCCATCGCTCGATATCACGTACGTCCAACTATGGTAAGGAAAGTCGGAGCGTAGTTTGCACTGTTTGCTTCCATGACTGTGGCTTAGGTGGTAACCAAGACCATGTTGCTCTTAACGCCGTCTTGCTATAAAACCTGAAAAACCTCCCCACTCCACCGAGACTGTCTCAATTTCTGGATAATTGTTTCCACATTGGAATGCTGAGAGTTCAGTACCATCCTGTTACGCATCCTTTGGTCCATCAGGAATAGTTTTGTTTTCTTACTGTAGTTTGACTTTCTGAGGCAGTTCACTTACATTTCCATCGGTTTATAATTTAGGCTTACGCGACCTTTTACTAAATGTCACCGATGCTTCTGATAAAACATTCCATGATAATATATTTTTCAGAATCAGAAATTTCTCCACCTTAGGGGTATCTCTGTTTAGTATAGGCAAGGTGGAATCACAAGAAAATATACATATACCCTGTATTACAAAACTAGATATTCCGATGCTTATTTCAATATAGTGTACAAATATGTAACAAAACTTGAAAGACAGCCGATCACTATTTGTGAGCCTGTAAAAGCATATTGTTCTCTTACGACACATCTGAGCGGGGATCGAAGAAGAGATGTGTGTGGGAAAGGGAACTTAAAGTATGGCTATCCTCAGCCATAAGTCCACATTGCTGAGCATTTCGTCCACCATCTTTTTTCTCATTATTATTCTTTCATGCAATTATTATCAGAAATGGCATGAAAATGAAAGTTAGGAACTGTTATTTTTTTATGTTTCGCCCATGTACGAGAATTTGTTTGGTCAACCTATCGTACGTTAGTACCGCATTAGATTTTAAAGCTCTGCATTGTATTCCTTGTAAATAAGGCATGGCATAAAAAAAAGAAAAGAAAAAAAGTACTGAATTTTGACACTTCCTTCCGTACACGCGCTATGAGATATGCCGTTCGACTGCGGCATTAATAGAAGAACACGTGTAGAGTCTACGCCATTATATTTAGCTGTAGCAATAGTGCTGACGTTGGAAAAAGCCAGCCTGGCTGGCCGAATGGTTAGGATATCCGCTCTCTCTCCCAAAGGCTGCGGGTTCGAATCCCGCCGTTGTCATGGATGTTTGTGATTGTCTGTGGAAATATTAGTGATGGTGGTCGGCGCTAGTGTAGTTGCGGTCAGTTGGTGGATTGAGTGGTGGAGACAGAGTTGTAGAGCAGATGCCCTCCCTTATTTTCCCTCGATGAGTCTTTGGACTCCTTGGAGGCGTCATGTAATAATAATATGTTTATTGTTGAGCATCATTTTCATTCATATAGAGTTGATAGAGCAAATGTTCCAAGCCTACGACATGTTGATGAACAGTTTGTTCGTCGTTTCCGTAAGCGTGCCCCAAGCAATAGTATCATCATTGCCTTAATCGAGAGGTTCCGAAATACTAGGAATGTTCTGCCTAAATGTAAAGGGCATTCGGGAGATCACGAACTGTTAAAACAATTGAGAATTACTAGCTTGTACTGGAGCAAGTGTTCCAGTCTCTCAAATGCAGTCAACGCCGAACAGCGGTAAAACTTAGGATACCGAAGAGTCACTGCAGAGAATCCTTAAGGAGCTGGGTGCCTTTCTGTACGTCATTCAGGTGAGTCAGTGTTTAACAGCAACAGATTACCCTTCATGGCGGGAATACTGTACACGTGCTAGCCAATGTCTATGAAGATCCATCCTTCCTACATAATGTCCGGTTCTTGGACCAAGCACATTTCCATCTAAACGGTCATGTAAACAGACGAAGCGACAAATTTCTTGGTTTCTCGAGACCTGAATTTGTCCAAGAGAAACCTTTTCGCAGCGAGAAGTTCTCCGCGTGGCTTGGTGTGTGGTTTCCGTCGATGGCATAATTGGGCCCTACATCATTGAAGAGGGTGGTATAACTCTGACCTTGAATAGCGAATGCTACATCGAGAATGTGTAGGTTCTGTTCACTCAGGATCTGCATAGGATGTGTCGTGGAAATATATTCCATTTCGTGCACAGGTATTCCAACAGGACGGAGCAGCCTGTCACACATCACGCGGTTCTAGAGCCAAATTATCAGAACTCTTTCCCGGGAGGCTCATTTCGAGGTTCACAGAATTCCCGTACGCTTCACATTCTCTTGATCTTACATCACTTGATGCCTTCGTTTGGGGGTATGTCGAAGGAATAGGTATTCCACAATGACCCGTCTTCAATACTTGATGAACTAAGGGATAAAATTACACGATATGACCAGCAGATTTCACTTGTTCTTTAAGATGACAGAGAATCTTCGCATGCGCTACGAAAGCTGTCTTGAAAGGCAGGGCACCCATTTCGAGCACGTAATCTACCATCGTTAATGCTTTATTCGACCAAGATTTCTCCCATAGTTGTGAATACATATATCATCATGTGTAAACATATATTTCTTTGTTAATAAACCTGTTTACGCCATAACAATAACTTTGCTACTCTTCTCGGAATTCAATTTATGGGAACGGTTTGGGTCTTTGAAGATTTTATGTGTCCTCCTAAGGTTATCATTTTGTCTTTATTCTGTGGGCATTAGCAAATATTGTGCCATGACTGCTTAAGGAATGAAGACACATTATGCTTTCCTCGACCCTGTCATTTGAATATGAATCCAGGGAGCAAAGAATATACACTTCGGTCATTTTCTTTTTCCTTCTGTTAAAAATAGGATCTCATTCTATGGTAAGAATGTACGCTGCGATTACCCGATATAAATCTATACCCTTTCCAAGGACAAGATGGGACGTTGGGAAGATAAACCAATAAACTAGGATACCACTGCTCACTTGAACTTCAGTGCCTCCTTAGTATAGTCACTAGAATCGCGATAATTGCATTCGGTAGGAACGATTTAGGTTCGAATCCCATTCAGGAAGCAAGAAACATTTGTAGGGGCCCTTTTCAACTGAAGATGAGTTAAATAACTGACAGGATTTTTCCTCGTGAAAAAAAAAATACTTTCAGAGAATAAGGCAGTTAACAGACATAATACACTAACCTCATAGCCTTAATTACTTATGCCGTAATTCTCAACAACTTAAACGTTGGTCTTACCAACGCTTCAATTTAATATATTCAAGAAAATTTTCTATGTCTCATTCATAGAGATTGCAGTAATTAATGCAGACAAGAATTGATATTCCGTCAAATCTAAAACCGGGAAAAGGACAAAACCGCGCTGCGTGGAGTAAAACCTTACATCACCTCGTGCTACTGAGGAATTTCATATTCGACATGCTGTTCTGCAGAAAAAAAATGTGAAGATGCAAAATATATTTCTGTGTTTTAGAATAGTGGCAACTTACGCACTCAGAATCCGTTTACTGAAAATACTTTGTGGTCCTTCTATCATGGTCGCTAATAACAGCATTAATATTGTGGTACATTGTCTTCGCTCTCGTATCTAATGCGAAGTTTTTCGTTTTCACAAATTCAAGTTGGCAATGAAGAGACGATTTCAATCTACGTTAGGCTTCCGGTAAACAGTGTGGTGTTCTTTCACACTGGGGAATGAAAATACCTCCTAAGATTTTCACAATGCATCCGAGAAACAGCTGAAATGAAATCCACCTTAAGTTGTTAGTTCGAATGCAATATACTGAAATGCTTTGCTGTGTGACACTTTTTGGTGGATATATTAGAATTTTATTCTATTTTATCTACCAAAGTATCAAATAATTCTCATTATCAAAAATAGGAACAGGCAGGAATTAGCTAAGTTTTTCGTGATTACTGAATTCAAAACATGGACACTACAAATTGCACTTTCTTTCAATACTAGCCATACCGGGCTCGATAAATTAAATGTAAATGGATCATCATGGAGGGATATCGATAAATGCTGTGTTCTTGGCAAAAAAATACCGTCTGGAAAAAGTTTAATCCCCTCTGGTACTTGGCATGAGAAATGCACATCTTCGAATGTTTAAAGATATAGTTTCAGAAATTAATTGTTGCTCTGTTCTGAAATGTCAAGCAATGTGTTCATTCGATGTCATACTAAAAATCATCCTTATCCAAGTCTCAGAATATGAAATGAAACGAATTATACCATTTAATTATGGCATTATGAAATAATGATCGTTATACTTTACTCTTAATCGCAGGCGCACCTTATACCATCCAGGCATTCGAGCCAAATCCGACTGAACAAGATGACTAGCCTTTATTCCCATATTCTGCTGGGTCTATTAATTGTTTGTGCTCACTGGTCAGTTCTCGTAGTTGAAAAATTCGAGATTCAGGGAAGAAACACCTCTGAACATTAAGAATCATCACGTCAGCAGCAGCAGCAAGTCCGAGCTCAGGGCTTTCCATTCGAACGACAAATGTCCAATGTCCTCTTGATTGAGTTAAAGAGATTTTGCTGTGAAATATACTGTAGAGTAATAATTAATATCTCTGTTAATATGTTTTAGATAAAATAAATACTCTACGAATTACAATTAATGCCCGCTACCAACAACTTCTATTGACTTTATAATACAGTCCATGTTAGGAACATGAACTTTATTGTAAAATGACTGTATTAGGCAAATTAAAACCTCTTCTTTCAATTAGCATGTTCTAGCTTGTCTGAGGTTTGAATTAGAATCAGGTAAGAATATCTTACGCAGTCGACAACATAGATATTCATGGATAAACTTATCCTCTAGAGTTAAATGGAATATTAATCTGTATGCATTGTCTACATACATTTCTTTGTCACCAATACATCGTCATTCTATCAACAATATTCAAAATACTCTTCCTTTGTAGTTCTATCTATTCTAGTAATCTGTCACCTAAAATATCAAATAGGTTATTGTCTTCTTCCTTACATGCACTATGTAAATTATATCTATTTTATTACGTCATACTGCTATTGCTTATTTTTTTGTTGTTCATTTTCGTCCTTGCGTACTCTTTGAACTTGTCAATATAATTTTAATTGGTTCAGTCAGATAATTTATTCTTGTTTATATTGATATGTCCTTGTTGAATAAATTAATAAGCTGGCAAGAGCTTCTACAAGAAATAGCTACTTCCTTGTCCTTGTTTATCAATATCCTTCTTTTCATTTGATCAGTTCTTTGGGTCTTTCTTATCATCACTGCAATGTGTCATTTGAGCTTTACTTCCTCTCCTTCCACAACAACGTTCCTCTTTCACTTGCCACAACCTAGGCCATAAGTTTAGTACACAAACTTAAACTTCTGATTTCTGAAATGCAAAATAGTACACATTACGATCCTACCCGTGAAATATTATAAACTTAAATCATATTAATACAGTACATCAAGCTAAGGAATAAATACTCCAGAATCTTTGCTCTAAGATCAAACATTGTAAGTTTTCGAGTCACTTTCGGGTTCCATTGAATTTCTTTTTAATCACTTTTCATTTTGTATAATCTGAAAACAAGTGAATATTTCTCTTCAACTCATCTTTAATTTTATTAATATGGAGGTCAGAACAGTACAACTTGTTCAGTCCCAATCATTACCTATCTGGCAATGCTTATAGGCAACCTTTCTTCGGTATTTATCACAGAGCCTTTATATAATAAACTGATCAATTTTTAATTTCAATATCACTGTCGCTGACGTGTATGACATCATTTAAATACTAGTTTCTCATATAGAAATCTCTTAATGTCATGTGATATGGGAGGATTATTATACTTTTTTTTAAGCTTTTCGTTTATTTTAAATATTAGAAGCCAGCCATTGCTTCAAAGAGTTCAGAGCTATCGGGCAGAGATAACAGAAATATTTCTTATTAGAGATGAGGAATAAGTATTTATATTTATAATACATAATTACAATACATAAATATTATAATAAATAATACATTATAATAATATTTTGCTTAATAAACATGTTAAAAGAAATCACTACTTGTAGCTCTGTTTCTACAGAAAACTGCCAACACAAATAAATGAATCAAGCCTTCGGCATAAACCTATCTTACATATAATGGGAAAACCACCAAAACAGGTATGCGAACATACTTCCGCAACTAGAAACATGAGAAGAGGAATGAGTGACAGAGAGTGTCAAAAGTTAACCTTGGTAGTGCGTGACAAATTCGGAAGAAAAACACATGTGCCCTTTCTTTTGGTGGGTTCAAGACCCGTCAAATATATAAACACGCTCTTCCTAAACTTCCTAATAGAAGTGAAGTTTGTAGCTCTTAGACAAATGTAGTAAAACTGTTTTCGAGAAATGCAGTTTTAATTCTCCAAAAACACATAGCATAAGCTACTCACGATGTTTCTGATGCTTTTATAGTGTGAGTTATCATTCATGTAGCGATAAATTTTAATATTTTAAAAGATATTATCCTAAATATATCACTTCTTTTTCAAATTAGTTACGTTATTCACTTTTGTTCATTTCATCTGAAAATGTGTCATTAAAATATACAACTTTTCCTCCTCTGGTGACGCATTTGCTGGGATCAATTTTATGACTGCGTGCAATATAGAGTATAAACAAGGGTTCAGTATGATTCACGTTTTATATAGCAGGAATAAAATATTTTACTGTTTTCATAAACAAGTGGATACATATTTTATTTAATAGGTCTCTCTCTCTCTCTCTCTCTCTCTCTCTGCATGTGAAGTTTCAGTGAATGAAATTTATAGTATATCGAATTAATTTCACATCTCTTAGACTTCATAAATAGTTTTAATTAAATATCAATTCTTAATAGATAACCATGACACGAATTAGAGGTTGTAGAATCTATATTTATACAATGTTTTCTTTAACAACTAAGTAACCTTGTTGATAGTCAGCATGAATGCATACAAAAGTACTAATAAAAATATCCATTTGAAAACCTAAAGGAAAGCAACAACACGGACTATAGGAGACATCTCTCTGAATTTCGACATTCATGGTCGATTGAATACATCAAAAAGTAATATCGATATCACCTGATAGACTTTTGTTTGCATTTTCACTTTCCGTGCTTTTATTACACAGTAATTTACATGTGAACCAAATTTCATCTAATCAATATGACCTTTGTGAAGTACACTGGGGCAAACTACGTCACCTCTTTCTACAAGCCTCGACATATAAAATCCACTCATTAGGATTCTGAAATACCTGGAGGATTTAGGAGAAGAGAGCTAGTCATTTGGCACCACAGAGTTCTTCCATTAGTTATTTCTCCTAAGGTATACAATGATGAAGGGTCTGTGTATCATCGCCATCTTCTTTATCCTTAGTAAGTATTTAGAACTCTGAACTATTCGTCAATTCCTTTCGGTCGCTAGTGTAAATTCAATCAATTTGAAGTATTTTAGTTTAAATAGAACTAGATTTACTTCTAAGTAATAATATAATTCGATATAAATGTGTTAAGTATCCATAAATTTCGTTTTGCAAATAGTTTGTTTCTATTTTTCCAAAATAAAATAGCATAGATTAGCTTTATATTCGGATAGAATTAATCTGAGGATAGTTGTTGTAAAGCCGCAGATTAACTCCCATGTTTTAAAAGTATATTTAATTTTATTAAATATTTTTTTCACGATTGAACAGTATTGAAAATCATTCCATTGCGTGTTCTTTTCACAAAACAAATACCACATAAATAAAATTATTTCTGTTCGATGAGATTGAAAAGAAAAAAAATCAACATTAAAAAAATATCATCTTCATATATCACTGTTAATTATACCATTAATTAATTGTATTATTTCATTCCAATGCCTTCTATCTGTGTAAATATGATCACAACAGATATTTACATCAGATATCTCAATATCCAGTCACTTAATCTACAAAATAACTCTCTCTCTCTCTCTCTTTTCTCTCTCTTCTCTTTGTTAATCTGGTTCTCTTATAAAATAATTTCAGGTTCTTCGTGAATGAATGTTCAGTTTTTATAAGTGTTTCTGTTCATAAATAAAACCTCGTGTTCCTTGATATTCTTCAGCATTCAAAAATATTTATGCTCATTTCCTGAAATTATTCAAGTTAAAACGAAACAAGAAAAGGTCTCAAACATTTTTGGATAACAAAAAACTTGTCTGTAGGTTATTTCAAACACTAGATTTTATTTGGACTAATACCCATTTTTTAAACTATGCGATTTTTGTTTAAATTCAATGTGATGACATTGTTTTGTACTCCTACGTGAAAGTCACAAATAATAATAGCTTTTCCTAATATATTGAACTGGTCTTACTTCATTAATAATTATAATTATTCACTGTAGAAATATATGGCTTGTCTATAAGAGAATGGGTATGAAAGTCTTCATAACACGAATCTGAAATTTAGGTTTCAACCAGGTAATTCGGGCATGTTTCGAATGCAGGTATTTCTAATCTTTTGTTTGGAATAATCCAGTTTCATATCTCGTGTAGGATGCGAGGAGGTGTTTTCCATCCAGTAAATAGACAAATTGGCCAGAAAACACAATGAGGTGTTTTTTTTGCAATATACTGCCTTCATAGCCTTAGTTTCTTACTTCGTTGATGATCGGTTTGTATTGACTCCACTGTGAATAGCACTTCTACATTATTTTCTCTGTTTTCTGGTGTTGTCCTTTTGAGATAATGTTCTATAAATTTATTTCTACTTGTTCGTTGGTCTTCTACCCGTTATGTTAGCCATGTTATGTTACATACAGTTAAAATTGGTACAATTCGTGTTTAGTTGATTTCCTGCATTCTCTTAACTTTCGTGTCTTCTCTATTAAGTCGACATCACGACTGCACATTTCTGAGTTTCAAGCGCCAGTCACAAAAGACTGTAATAAAAATAAAAGGATAAATTCAGGGAAGATAGTAGGATCTCAAATATAATATATACACAACACAAAAGGAAGTTAAAATTAAATATCACTATTTAAACATTGTTATTATATTATAATAACAATATACATGTAATAATAGTACATTACTTCCGTTTTTTAAACAAAAGTAAAAGGAACAATTTTTTGTTTTAAAATGTGAAAAAGCGCTTTTAAAATCGATCTTGCCTTTGGTTTATAATAGAAATAGTAAGGTTTTTCCCTTCAAGATTCTCTATTTAGTTGTCCTAGAAAATCGGACTAAAAACGTTTGCATTTCACAGGCACAAAACTAAGACTTCATTCTAAATTGCGTCTACATAATCCAAAGGAAAGATACAGTCTACTGTATGATGAAAAAAAGAACTATTAGGACATTAGGAGAAATTATTTTTCCTGCTTCCTTAAAAAAACTATTCCAGTTAAGTACTCTAACGATCAGATAATCTCTCGTGCGTTGCAAGTAGCGTAACTATAAGGCATGACTTCCATAGTTATCTTTACTGTTACAGAATATTACTTTACTAGTTTTTTATATGTTACCAGACATTAAAAGATTCAGCTTTAAAAAAAAAGCTCACCACATAATGCGATATGAACATGGTCACTGATGCAGAGCGTTGTCATTATACAATAACGAAAGAAGACAGTACGAGATACCTTCATGTATATGTAACAGATAACTGAACGCGAATTACCAGTTACATTTAATAACAGCTTTATGCACTGTCGGATCCTATATTCATAGCGTATCATTTAATTCTGTTTTCTTGGCGGAATGTTTTAATTTTTAGCGACAACTTTAAGAACGCAAATCCACTAAACAGTTGAAAGATGAAATAACAAAGATTTCTATGATGGTGCATAGATATGTCGGTGTTTGAACTCATGGAATAATGGGAAACTGAGGATCAGTTCTTTATTATACTAATACACGGTATATTTAAAATTAAATAAAATATATAATATCATATAAAAATATAATATAATATCATATGAGGTCTCATATGGGGATGGCAGTTTTTTCCCTTCCAAAAACTCGTGGCTTCAAATAAAACTACAAGTTATCACACACACACACACACACACACACACACACACACACACACACACATATATATATATATATATATATATATCGCTGTTTCAGTTCTACATCAGCATTCGATAGATAATAGACTCGTAATCAAAACATGTATTAAAGAGTTCCTGAACAGTTTTTTATTATGCAATTTATATAAAGACTTAATCACTTAGATCTGAATTAAACGAAAACGGAAATTTAACTATATTGAACAACAATACGAAATGAACAATTTCGAGATAATAATGAACATTTTAGTGGTAATGTTTGTCTCAGAAACTAATATCAAGAGTAATTTTGGATTTTTATATAATACAATTAAATTAATAAAGATATTATAATATTTTTGAAACACCGTACATTCATGACTATACGTTTCTTGCGCATAAAGGCAGTTTGTACTATTTTTGCTTAAAAAAGAGCGAAAAAAAGTAGCAGGACAAAGCACTAATGGACTCCAGCGTATATGCGACATAAATACTATTCCGTCCATATTATCGCAAACTCTTCTTTTCACAGACTCATTGCAATAATATTTGAATCACTATGTACATTGTATTCAGACAGATGGATCATTAATGCTACAATGGTAGTTACGCCATTCTTATATCCACTAAACTGTCTGTAGAATTTTGAGCCTAATGTATACAGGCAATTTTTTGTTACTGTTCTCAGAATCCGCTTGATTATCTCTCTCTAGAAAGCATTTCAACATGGCGTGTTCTTAGAAACCTGTTCGTAACACAGAGCTGCTTTTATTTTCCTCGCCTGGATAATGAACAGTTTCCTCCAATCTGCCTTCTTTTTCATTTCATAGCGATGACGAATATCTTTAATTTTCCTTATATCTTGTCTCTCCATCTCTTGACCTTGATATTTTCCTTGTTTTCCTTCTATTATGTATCCATCACCACAAGCTAATCGGTGACTTTACCATCAATAACACGCAATCGCTTATGATTTCGGCACATTCATGTTTCGTCAATGAGGCACAAATACCTGCTGGCGAGGCATCATCGGCACGAGTAGGTGAGCCAAATGGTATCCCAGGAAATAAGCGAGGACACACACACACACACACACACACACACACACACACACACACACACACACACACACACACACACACACACACACACACACACACACACACTAGGATGCAATCAGATGAATAATTAGAAACTGATAAACTTAATTTTATTCCATGTCACGGATTCTAAGAGAAAATTCTTGCATTTCCTTCTGGAGGGATGAGAAATCTTTGAAATATTTATTAAACTAACTGACTGCTTAATCAATAAACACACGACTATTGAGTCATCTTATATCGTATTATTGTAATTTAATTTTTTTATTTTGTTGTTTATTAAGTGAATTATGTAGGCTGTTTGATTTATTTCATTCAACATGTCTTTTCATTTGTTGCCTTTTGTCAAATCGCCTACTCCTATTTAGCCTTAAATTACTTATTAACATACAACGCGCACCGAAGCTCTAATAATAAGGATAAAACAATCGTTCATAGTATACTGATTATGGACTAAGAAAAGGCTATGAAAACAAATTCATAATGCGCGTTTGTTTTATTTGTATTGCTACAAACTTCTCTGCCGCAACTGCTAAAAATGAATCCTAAGAACTATAATTGTTTTGTATTAAGACTACTTAACTAAAATGAATTCATTAAGGTAAATTGCTGGTCTGTGTGGTGTAATGGTTAAGAGAAATATTCCGCGAGGTTGATTGAGGTTGAAATAATGACTTTCGACTGTCAGCCTGGTTGGCCGAGTGGTTAGCGTATCCGCTCTCGGGCCAAAAGGCTGCGGGTTCGAATTCCGCCGTGGACATGGATGTTTGTGATTGTCTGTGGAAATACTACTAATGATGGGGGGAGCAGTAGATGACATTTCTGTAGTTGCGGTTTGTGGACTGAGTGGTGGAGACAGAGAGTAGGTGCCCTCCCTCGATGAGTCTTTGGACTCTGAGGTGTAACATAATAAATGAAAACTGAATAACTATAGTTTCATAATTAACTAATAAGCACTGTTTTAATTTCTTTATCTGTCTGGCAGTAGTTGGGGGGGGTAAATAATCTAGTACCTAATATTTCTTAACATGTTTTTCTTTTTATTTATTATAGTGTCTTTTATGTTTCTCACTAAAATGACATAACATGTTTACGTTCGGAATCCTATTGTACCACTTTTCTTAACAAGTTGAAGGACACATAAAATACTTGGCGATGAAGAAAAGCAATTTATTATATTTACAATCACCCCCCCCCCCCCATGGCGATGCTATCGGAAAATTTACAAGTGACTTTGGGAACTAACAAAAAATCAACAATCGTTTAAAAGAAAGTCACATAAAATATTATTTATACGGATTGAGTAGAAGCCGGTTATATGAGAACTGCACATAACAGAAAACTGGATAAACAAGAATTTATGGTATTTCTATTCTACAAATAAGCAGACAAGAAACATTTTAGAACTTGAATCTACAAACTACCACCACCACTACTACTATTATCGATCGTCCACTGAGAAACAGATTTATTTAGGGAGGAATCATTGTGAACTCCAAGAATAACTCAAATTCTTACTTTATGCCTCCACTGTACGTGTAACATTACAAACAAATATTCCAGAAGTCTGTTTTATGTTTGTAACAAAAAAAAATCCTGCAATCACAAATAGAGAGATATTAACTCAGTTCAGGAGAGAGGGTGAGAGAGATTTAGAGAAAGGGGGGGGGCATATGCTGAGCGATTGTGTTTGGCCAAACCGATAAACTAATACTAGGTTCATCATTCCATGTATAAGTGGATTTGTGCATATTCATATTGACAGCTTAAATTCTCCCTTTGACCCGCTCTCCCTTTTCTCACATTATATATTTATTATTGTAAATTTTATTTTTACTTATACACGAGGCGTTGATCATTATCGTTGTTGTTCAATCCAACGTAATTCCCTTGCAAATTTATATACCTAACTTGGCGTTTCTGCAACCTGCTTGTAACATCATTGTAATTGTCCTTTGAGATTACATTCAGTACTGTCCTCAAATCAATTTGTATTTCTTCTCTGAATATCTCAAATGTCTGAAGCAACAGTTCCATGTTAGAGAACAAAAAGAAATCACAAAGAGCCCTAAAGTAAGAGAGAATGAAGGACCACAGTCATGTTGTTTTGGGGCAAAAATTGTTGCAGAGACAAGATCGCTGTCTATACAACGCGAAATCAGCTGACATGTTGAATAAAATTGACTTAACCATATGACTAATACTCTCATGAATTGTGCAACTTCTATCTTCGTGAATCAATTCCCACACTTTTTTCAACATTCTTATCAAAATGCTAGGAATCCTCACCCGACAATTAACCAATCTTAAAACTAGAAAACGACTTAAATGTTAGAAAACTAGTCGTTTTCTAGCATTTAATACAAAACGGTGTTTTGCACGTCACTCATTTCAGAAATAACAGAAGACAATAATAAACAGAACCGAGAAATTAAGACAGTTAACATGGAAAACACTTCAAACTAGAAACGCAACATTCAACAAACGAACCCATTATGAAGCGATACAACAACCCTTGCATTAGGACGTAGTCCGACAACAGTGAGTACTTCCTGACAGAGTTTAAAAGTGGCGTTGTGATAGGATGCCATGTTGCAGGACCATCTCTTCGGCAAATTGTTGACAAATTGCGCCATCTCAGGTCAACAATCAGTGATATCATACTGAGATGGAAGCACAGGGAGTTAACTGCAAGTGCTACCCGCAGTGGACGACTCCCCACACTTACCGAATGTGACCGTAGGGACGAAGGATAATATGTAAAAACCGCCATTCTTTAGCAAACACGTTGAATGTGAAGTTCCGAGCATCGACTGGAAACGAATCTGCACCAAAGCATTTACAACCGAGTCTTACAACATTGGTTAACATAGTTGGACAGCAATATGCAAGCCCAGCACATTACCCGAACCAACATGCGACGTCTCTTTCAGTGGTGAAAAGAGCGTGTACAGTGGGATATGGTAGCTTTGAAAGCTATGTTATGGAGCGACGAATCACGCTAGACCCTCTACCGAGCAGATGGATTGGTGTGGGTGTGACGAATGTGCGATGAACGTCTCTTACTAGAGTGCGTAACCCCCAACTATAAAATTCGAAGGTGGCTGATATGGTGTGATGATATGGTCCTGGTTTTCCTGGTTTGGCCTTTCAGCTCTGTTTGTGGTGCCACGAATACTGAACTCTGAAAGATCTCTGAACATTCTGGACAATGTAATGCTTTCTAATTTGTGGCGTTTATATGGAACTGACCTTTGCCTCTTTCAGCAAGACCGTGTCATAAGGCTGCTACTGTAACTGCGTGCTTGTGGGCATGAACATCACCACTCTTGAATGGCCCCCACAGAGTCCTGATCTCAACCCTATTGAACATTTAACGGATGAACTGGAGGGTCCGGTGAGGTCAAGAAAGGCCCGACCTTACAACACTCCAGATCAATGGGGACGGACGGTCCATTGATCTCCTTCATACTCTTGTAGAAATTATGCCCCGTAGGATTGCTGCAATCATCGCAGCGAAAGTAGGTTCTAAATATTATTAAGGTGAGTGTCATGGCTGTTTGTTTCTCACACTATGGTGTCCATTGACTTCTTTCCAAGCAGTGTATTTGTATTTATAAATTTTTTGACGGAAATGGAATGTCACATTAAATTTTTAGACAGTTCATTCCATATAACTATAATTAATAGAGCTACAATAGCACATTAGAAATCCTATTTGCTTGAAATTATAGATTGATCTTTTCTTACTGAAATTCGTGTGATTAAAAACGAGATTAAATTCACAAAACCAAATTATGTATATTTTTCAGTTTTCCATCAGGTGTCCTCACAATCGTGCCATCTTCGAGAGGTCGACTTATGTTTCGCAACTTTAGTTTTGCATCACCAAGGGAACGGTATCGCGACAACAGATGACGAAGTAAACACTCAATGCGAGTAAGTAGTTTTTATTTGACATTGAGAACGAGAGTACATTCCCATCCCAAACACAAGTTGATAAAATCTGTTTCCTTAATACCGCAGGCTGACAGATTAATAAACACGAGACATAATTTATTCATATGATTCATTTAACGTCATTGGTAGGGCATGCGACTTCCCTGTTATGTTTAATAAATACGATATAATAGATTAATAGCGCTTTCGAAGACGGATGTAACTGAGAGGATCGCTAGATTTCGTTACTTTGACGAATACAAGTTTACATATACAGTACTTGAATTCGAGAATAAAACTCTTGAATAAGCTACTTCCCTCAACAGAATATAGTTGAAACCAACATTCATACATTAATTAGAATTGCATGTGGTAATATAATCTTAGTCCGTCATAAAGAAAGAAAATGAACTAATATAATGAATATTGAACTAATATTACAGTGCAGATATTAACGAATTTGTTTCGTAGGTGAGAAGGGATCATTATTAATTGTCTTTAGGTGAGATGTGAGCTTTGTCTCCCGGTGTGACATCACTTCCCCTCTTACTGGAGGCCTGAAGTGGCTTAATAAAGTTCCATGTTTGGTCTCTATAGCGGTAGCTTAGGCTATTTAAAAATAAATAAAATACAAATATGTAATATTAACAGTGCTAGCAGATTACTGAAAAAAGTCGTATTATTTGCTTGATTCTAATTGCTAGCTGGGGCTCTTTCCTAGTTCTTCCGTAAGTTAATCAATGTTTGTTGGAAGTTTGGTTTGTTTCTCTCAGAAGAAACGCAAATTTTAACCGAGCAAATCAAAGAATCAACCATAGCGATCGTAGAATATATTCCTTTGTATACTTATACTGGTTAGAATTAGGAACGTAAGATGATTGCCATTGCATACCCGTAAATTCGTAACTTGCGTGCTAGAAAAAATTCATGCAATTCTCATAATGAAGGAAGGTAGTGACTGCATAGCTTACCAAAAATCTTAATCTCATTATAAAAAGGAAAGGCGAAGATTTTAAGAAATCCCATTAAACCTGAGTCATTACTCAAATATTAATTATTACCGTTTGGCAATGTAACTTCAGTCATAAAAAGTTTACTGTAATTTTTTTACTTTATTTATTTGTTATTGTTTTATTTTTTTCAGATCCGTGAAGGAAGCTAACTCGTGTTTTGGAAACTTCTCACAAAAATGTATGACTCCTCTGCAGAGACAAGTTGTCGTTTACCTTCTTGAAGGCTCCGAAAATCTTCTAAGTGGCTTTTGTACCCCTGGCTCTCAGTTACGAACAGGTAAATGATTCATGATGCATAAGTAAGTTTCCAAGACATTTTTACGATGCAGTTAATATTGCTGTTTATACGCTATTTCCATAAATAACTTAAAATCAAGTTATGGGTTGAGCGATGGAAGTAAAATTTAAAGAAATAATTCAAACACAGTGTTTATCAGCTGAACTATAATTTAAGAAACTGATGCTTGGATGGAAGGACTAGAAGAGTAAAAGACCTGACATGTTATCAGAAGGCAGAATATCGTTGGAGATTATCAAAAAAGCCAAAGGAAAGCTTAATGAATTTTGTTACGATTGGAGTGTAAGAAAACGTAATGGCTATAACAGAATAAGTTGAAAGATGTGACGAGAGTAGGTGGTTGGTTGAATTGTTTAATGACCACTTGTTCAAACTTTATACCTGGTAGAAATGTTGCTGAATGTAATTTGTTGATGATCAGGAACTGGTAGAAATGTTCCTGAGTGTGTTTAAAAAGAATGTTCAAGAGGTTAACGCACCTCTGATCTCATTCGTAATAAGTCTTAATAGTAATAAAGGAGTCTTTATGAACTCCATTAAAAAGTCTTCATGGAGTTGGTAAATCAATTATACATCAGTTTATGTTTCTGGAGTGGTGATTAAAATTTTGAGAACGCGTTAGGAGACTATAAGTAAGGAGTGGAATTTGTTTAAATCTCTGTGGGAAAATGTTAGGTTTTGTTTAGTAATTTAATCACACTGTGTAATAGGATGAGAGCTGTATGAATAAGGAAGATGTAAAAATGAATTCACTATAATATTATACGATTTTACAGTATGGAAGTTACTGCATCGTTTGAGTGCAGTGAGAATGGTCATGAGAAGAGTTGAATAATATGAATCAGAAAGCATTGAATGCATTGTGTGTGTGTGTGTGTGTGTGTGTGTGTGTGTGTGTGTGTGTGTGTGTGTGTGTGTGTGTGTGTGTGTGTGTGTGTGTGTGTGTGTGTGTGTGTGTGTGTGTGTGTGTGTGTGTGTGTGTGTGTGTGTGTAAAGAAGAAAACTATATTAGCGATAAAAGTCTCTCCTCGACCTATCATTCTATTTCTGTCATCTCATTTCTCTTGAAAATAATGGAAAAAGATAAAAGTAGCAATTCCTTCAAAACCAAGTAATCCCACACTATATAGTCCGTCATTCTTGATCCACAGCAGATCTCCTTGCTTACTTCACTCCCTTCTGGAAGCGTCATCGCAAGATTTGGTAAAACTTGTGCTATTAGCCTAAACATATCTAGGGAAAAAACATTTGATTAAGTATACACAGCAAAT
The DNA here is from genome assembly GCF_054136105.1 of Typopeltis vanoorti. Classification (NCBI taxonomy): domain Eukaryota; kingdom Metazoa; phylum Arthropoda; class Arachnida; order Uropygi; family Thelyphonidae; genus Typopeltis; species Typopeltis vanoorti. The sequence continues at coordinate 35,096,653 of NC_143552.1, forward strand.
TATTCTTATAAGCTGCCTTTCACTCATTGTAAGGGGGCGAGTTTCTCCCTTTCAATGAGAGAAGTGTGGACGTCATGATTGGTAACTTCCACACTTCACATTTCTTTTTCTTACAATGCAAGACTGCCGAATTCTATTTTCCCTCCGTTTTCTTCTGTAAATTAATGACTTCTCTCACTGAATTCAGATCCTATCCATAATTTTGCTCACTGCTGTACATTGCTGACAAGTAACGGGTACTCCTCATCAAAACAGTAGCACGGTCCGAACATTCAAGATTTATCTGCCAGTGCCTGAAACATTCGTCTCTGTGTGCCATGATAAAATGAGATGAAAAGAATCCAGTGGAATTTAATACGACTTAAATTTCATTTCGACTACCCTTATCTTAAATAATATCCAAATCTCTAGTCAAGATTAGTAAAAATCAAGTAAAAGTCAAGAAAGGTGTAGTTAAGATTAGATTTCTCTTTTTGTGTAACATACATGAGGCAACTCGATCCTTCCCACTTTAGCCATCCTCCTTCTCTTACGTATATTAGTCCTAGTAGCCCGAGACGAAAAACCCAAGTTTCCGAGGGAAAATGAAGCTTTAAAGATAAATAATCAAATGTACTAGAATGGCTATTAGAACTTGGATCACGATAAAATCAGCAAATGCAAGTTCAGTGTTCCTTGAAATAGATATTAGACGAATGCAGGAGTGTCAGGGAGATATTTTATGCAGAGTTTAGTTCGAAGGACTGAATCGGACATTGGTTGCTTTCTCTTTATTCTTCTCATTTTATGCAAATAAAAGCTTTTGGTGACTATTGGTTCGATTTAATAGAATATCATATAGTAAGTTAGCACAAAATAAGTCTAGTTGGATGAGCAAACAGCTGAAGACTCTATGGGATAAGGCTGAATGATAAGTAACGATTGATTTGCAAATTAACCGATTTATTAAGAGGCCTTACACTTGAATGAATCGTACGATTTTACCACTAGGTGTTGTAGCTTATAATCAAGGATTCATGTTCAATTCAAAGATTATAAGAAAACGACGAAAAAAACACTACATTATAATAAACATTTTAGCGGAATTTTTGCGAAACTGAAATTTTATTCTTTATATTTAATAAAATGCACACGGCATTTGTTAATCAGAGAACCTGTTTAATTAAAAAAATAATAAAACAAATTGAGAAAAAAAAGTCTCTTGTATTTTTACGTCTACATTGAGCTTTATTTCGGTTATCGCTTAAATTTTCTCTTAATTAGCGAGAAAGTTGGCCAGTTGGCCAGTCATTGCACTAAAAACGACAATGGCAATTCCACATAGCTCTTATGGTATTCCAAATTAAAAAAGTGTATGCTAGGTGAAAACCTAGCATGCACTTTTTTTTTTTGAACATCGATAAAAATTGATGAACATCGTTTTACATGGAACTACTTTGTTAACTGGAGGCCTAAAATGGCATAAATGATGTTTGAACTTCATTGTAATGTTCTAGTGTCTAAGTTTCGTTGTAATACAACCCTCAATCCTCAGACAACCCTCAACAGGCTTTCGCACGTTTGTAAGAAAGATAAGAAATATCCTGGTCCGTTAATAGGTTCATCTAATTGTTACAACAGTAGTAAGATTATGTTTAATGCAGTTAAACAGATCATACGAACATAATAAATACAACTGAAGTGAAATGATTATTTGTAGAAGGATTATTGCTATTGTAAGCTCGGTTTAAGTGACCATGGAATATTAAGTCCATTTTTAGCCTGGAAATTTAATATGAAGGGACATTATTAGCTAAAACTTAGCATTACACAAGAAATGATAAATTCTAATGTTAAGTTCCAATACGTAGGATGCTATTCAAGTAATTTACTTAACAACTTAATTCATAGAGGATCACAATAAAATGCTCTGAAGTTTCCAGCATAACGCAAATATCCTTATCACAGTGATAATAATGTCCTAAAGACAGTAATAATATTATTATATGACACCCCCAGGGAGTCCAAAGACTCAACGAGGGAGAGCACCTACTCTACCTCTCCATCTCTCAAATCCCCCCAAATACAGCGAACCGCGAATACACCAACGCCATCTACCGTCCATCACCACAACCACTAGCATTTCCACAGACAATCACAAACAACCATGCCCACGGCGGGATTCGAACCCGCAGCCTTTTGGCTGGAAAGCGGATACGTTAACCTCTCAGCCAACCAGGCCGGCTGTCAATATCACTGTCAATTAATTTTTAACTAATTAAAATTAATTTCGTCGATTAATTTAATGTTATCAAATAATCGTAACGAGATGATAATGACCATTTCCTTTAGGATTATTTTCATGCTAAATTACACAAGTACTACTTGCAATGTTCTTATATTGGTAGCCACTAGAGGGCTACATGGTGTGTAGTGTTTGCGGATAGCTCCTGAACAGATAAGTACTATTTTGATTAATAATTGGTAAATTTGCATAGTATTTACATAGTATTCTTTACTTTTCGCATTTTAGCGTGTCTGGGTGATTTTGTGTATTTTTTGAGTATTTTAAATAGTAAAGTGATAGATACGATTATCTGTGCACATGGCCCCATTAAGAGAAATACAAAGATGGCGTCCAGCTTTGTTTAAAAATTTTAATTTAAAGGATTTGATTCAGTGTACCGTTTGAGAAATGTATGCATTGAGGAGAGCAGTTGGAGTCTGGTTAAACAACGATAGTGAAGTGAATGTGTGCAGAAAGTGTAAAGAATGTGAGGATTTAAAGGGTGTTTCAGGTTGTGTGAGTGATATCGTTGTTGAAAGTGAGAATCTAGATAACAGTGATATGCGAAGTATGAATAGTGATGTTTGCGAGGTAGTACCTGATAGCTGTGAGAGTGGCGTTGAAAGTGAGAATAAAGGTAAACATACAGAACGAATGAGTGAATTATCGGAGAATCAAAATGATGAGACTGATGCAATGAGTGAGATCGCTCGGTTACGCGGAGCGATACACAGAGTAAATCGGCAGCTGGAGCGTTGGCAAAAATGTTTACCAAGCGTACCGACTAATAAACGGCAAAGGTATGATAGAAAAAATAAGAGTATGATAGTGAGTGTAAACAAAATAAAAGAGCGAGTGTTGTATGGAGATTCCTTAGTAAGAGGTGTGTTAGTTGAGAGTTTAACAAAATCGTACCAAACCTGGTGCGAACGTTAAGAATGTAAGCGAGTCAATTAGAATACAAAAGCAGCGGGTGAAAGAATTGATAGTGGTGGCAGGTACAAATGATATGAAAGGAAACAAAAAGGCTATGAGTGAGGATGTGAAGGAATTGCTTGAGGTAGCAAAAGAGAAGAGGGAGAGAGTTAGGATGGTGAGTCTGGTTCTACGGTATGACAGCAAAGAGTATAGAAGGAGGGCCATAATTGCTAATGACTTTATGCATGACTTATGTTTGATGAGTGGTGTGGAATTTGTGGATATGTGGAATGAGTTCGATGGGCGAAGGGATTTATATAAAATGGATGGTTTGCATTTGAATGGATTTGGTGTACGGAGACTTGAAAAGGTGTTGTCGAATGTAGTGGAAGTAAATGTGTAGAACCATGGAAACTAGAGTTATTAAGGGGGGGGGGAAGTAGATATGCAGACTTCAGGGAGACAGTTGAGTGTGTGAATGTGTGTAATATGCCCGAGCATGGATTTGGTGTACGGAGACTTGAAAAGGTATTGTCGAATGTAGTGGAAGTAAATGTGTAGAACCATGGAAACTAGGAAACTAGAGTTATTAAGGGGGGAAGTAGATATGCAGACTTCAGGGAGACAGTTGAGTGTGTGTGAATGTGTGTAATATGCCCGAGCGAGTAGGAAGGACCACGAATCAGAATGGGATAGTTAGTATAAGGCATCAAAATAGGGATGGGACAAATCGGCTTCTGCAATTCATGTATACCAATGCCAGAAGTATTAGGAACAAGAAGGAAGAATTTTTGGCCTGGTTGGCACTTCCAGACCACAGGTTATTGGCATTAGTGAAACATGTCTGACAGAAGATGACACAGCTAACGGGATTGAATGTGAGGGGTATGGTGTGTTCAGGAGTGACAGGGAGAATAAAATGGGGTGAGGAGTGTTATTGATGATAGCTGATGAGCTACAGTCAAGGAGAATAGAAGTGGAACTGCAGGATAGAGAAAAGAGCATATTTGAGGCTATTTGGTGTGAGATCGAAACTAGCAGAACAAAATATACAGTTGGGTGCTGCTATAGACCAGTTGATGGAACAGATGGTGAAGATAGGCAAATAGAAGAAATGAGTCGAAGGAGGGTAATAATTATGGGTGATTTCAACAATGGTAACATTGACTGGAAGGAGGAGAGTATGTAATGGAAAATACTAGGGATCAGAGAATGCTTGACCTAGTAATTGCATCTGAGAATTTGGCTGTAACGAATATGACCATGTTGCCACCAAATTGGTGAGAGTGATCATAGCGTCTTGACTTGGGAGGCGGCTAAAGGTGTGGAATTGACAATTAAGACAGTACATGTGGAATTATCCGGCTGGTAAGTATGACAAGCTAAGGAGTTTGATTGGTTCAGTGCCATCGCATGTAAAACTGCAAGGGCTGGATGTTGATATTTCATGGGAGGCGGTTAGGAAGTGTTTGCATGAGGCAATGGCTGACTGTACACCTAGAGTTGGAGTAATAAATCAAACAGGGGTTAAATGGATGAATAACACCATTAAGCTTGATCTGAAAAAAAAAAAGAAAAAAGAAACTACTATGGAGGGAATTTAAGGAGAAAGGTGGCCGGCAGGCACATGAACGGTATAAAGCGCAGGCCAAAAGTGTAACGAGTGTGGTAAGAAAAACAAAAACAGATTATGAAAGAACATTAGCCATGCAGGCTAAAGAGAATCCCAAACAGCTTTTTCGATATGTTGCAAGTAAAAGAAAAAATGTTATGGCAGAATAGATTTTAAAGAATGCCGATGGTAAGGAGGTAATCGAATCAGTTGATATAGTTGAATTACTGAGCGAGAACTTTGCAAGAATATATCATCCAGGTGGTGACATTGCAGAAATGAATGACCCCATAGATTATACGGAATTGTGGTGAATGAAGTGGAGGTGAGTAGTCTATTACAAAACCTCAATGTCAATACATCTGTGGGATTGGATGGTATATCAGCTCGTGTAGTACGTGAAGCGGCTAAAGAATTTGTCAGTACCTTTGACCATTTTGTTTAATTTGAGTCTCGGGTCTGGGTTAGTCCCGAGGGGATGGAAAGAGGGGAAAATAGTTCCACTGCATAAAGGAGGTTCCAAGACTGTTGTTGTAAATTACCGACCGATTAGCATATCAGGAATCGTTGTCAAGGTCTTGGAGAAATTAGGCAAGAGAAGAATACTGGATTGGATAGATGAAAATGGAATACTGTATGGGGGACAGCATGGTTTTGTGAAGAGTAGATCATGCCTCAGTAACTTGCTCACGTTTTATACACAGTGACAGCTGAACTCGATAAGGGTAATGGGTTTACAGTGATTCTACTGGACCTTGCTAAGGCCTTTGACAGGATACCACATGGAACTCTAAACTGCAGCATATGGGGATGGATAAAGGGTTGGTAAGATGGATAGGAAGATGGCTGATGGAGAGATATCAGAGATCAGAGAGTGGTTTATTCAGGAGTAGAGTCCAATAAACGCTGGCTTGTGACTAGTGGTGTGCCGCAGAGTTCTGTTCTTGGACCACACTTTTCAATTTGTTCATTAACGATGTATGAAAGGATCTGAGAGGAACTGTTCATTTGTTTGCTGATGATGCAAAGTTGAGTAGAGCAATAGTGAGTGCACAGGATGTCAAAATTTGCAAGATAATTTGGATAGTTTAGAGGACTAGACTAAGGAAAATGGTTGTCAAATTAATGTGGCAAAGTGTAAGGTTATGCATTTTGGGGTGAAAAGATCAGCAACAGTATATCACATTGGTGGAACCATACTTCAGGAGATTTACCAGGCCAGGGATTTGGGAGTGTTGGTGGATAGGGAGTTGAAGTTTAGGGGGCATATCGCAAAAATGGCTAAATCAGCTCATCAAATCACTTGGTTGCTGAAAAATACTTTAACAAGCAAAGACAAACAAGTTATTGTTCCTCTGTATCGAGCCTTGATAAGACCCCATCTAGACTACTGTGCCCAGATATGGGCGCCAGGGTTTCTTCTTGATGGGAAGGAGGAGGAGGTGGAGAGGATCTAGAGACGAGTGACCAAGATGATTGCAGGTCTATGGAATGAACCTTATGATAACAGGTTGAAGATTTGTGGGTTGCAAAAATTGGTTGATAGGCGGAAAAAGGGTGATATGATTGAGACATTCAAATTACTGAACGTTTTCTATAAGATTAATTTGGAAGATATTTTTAATAGGACTGGTGGTGGGAGGACAAGGGGCCATATATGGAAGCTGGGCAAGAATGTGGTTAGCAGGTCTGTTAGAGCTAGATTTTTTACTTGGGGAGTGGTGAATGAGTGGAATAAGCTGCCAGAGTCTGTTGTGGGTTCTATGACTGTGAATGAGTTCAAGGCGAGGTATGATAGATACTGTGTGAATGTCGAATAGTTGTTCTTGACATGATGTTAGGCCCTCCCTCGATGAGTCTGTCGACTCCTTGGAGTTGCCCGGAATAATAATAATAATAATATATGGGGGCTCCCAAGGACAATTTCCAGTCTAAAAGTAGTTCGTGGCATATTAGTTTTGACCTCTGACCTAAGTAAAGAGCAAAACTTTGCCAATTCTGGGCTAATTAAGGAAAGATGTCGAAATAGTTTCGCATAAAAGATCCAAAATAACACTCAACTTTCCTGCTTCTTTCAATTATTGTTTAATGACGCCCTTTTAAAGAACAGGAAATCAGTCTACAAGACAATTTGCTTGATTGCGATTACTTCATGTATATGTATGACAAGGTAATATACAGACCAAAATTTTAGATTCATGTATAAAAAATCAATGTACCTATAAAATTAATAAACAATCTAATAATCAACTTATTGAAACTTAATTCTCGGCAAGGATATGAATTTTGCGGTCGTTAATATATTATAATACAATAAACATTATCTATTAATTTGCCCATGTTTATAATCAAAAACAAAAACATCCAGATTATTATTTGTGTATTTTACAGATTACTTGAAGTATGGTAGCTGCATCGGAGAAGTAATCAATGGGGAAGACACAAAGACATGTCTACTTGATATGCAAGCGGCAGTAGAAACTCTTGACAGCGCTGCATATGACAAACGCATTCCAATTGGATGCTGGTAAGTTTTCTTAACGTCTCATAGATGGCGGCACATTCTATTTCGTTATAGAAATCGCGGATCGTTTTAAAACAAGGCGATACGGAACAGAATTAATATGATTTTTAAAAAAAAGAATGAAAATTGTTTAAAATTTATTTTATAATTTATAAACATAGCTGAACAGGAATATATATGAAAATATAAATTCTGGTTTTAGCAATGATAAAGTTTATCATCGTACAGAGTAATTTCATGTATACAATTAAAGTATTATGATTATAATACTTTGAATACACGTTTTGTATTCAGTAAAAATTTCTAAATGCCCGCCTATTTAATAATAATCATAATAATAATTTCTCAACTAGAACTAGAATAGTTTATTCCATTTCAAAGAAGTTACATGCACGCATACATAAAGAAAATAAACAAGAACATAATCCTTGAATAAGGTTTCAGTGCTCAGTATTGCTTCCATGAGTAGACTTGTTAACGAGCAGAATTTTTTAAAAATTTGTTAACTCCTTTTACACCCCAAATGGTGTAGATGAGTTCACTTTAACTCTGTCTAACTTTCAGCCAACTATCTCTCATTGGCTATGGTTAGGGATGATTTCCCCTCAGTCTATCAGATATAGCTGGTTCAAGCTTTCATTTCAATAATATTAAGCAGCATCCAGTGATATGAGAGTACAGCAGATACCTACTGCCATCTGGTGGTCTCTCACCCTAATGCAATACAATGTATAATTGACAATTGACATTTATTCTTTAAGGGTGAAGCAAAATGCTTTTCATATTCCCCGCTATCTGTTGTGGTTACAGTGAGGGTAAAATTTACGAGCAGTTTGCTCGCCCTGAATGGGCATGGAGATTATGCATCGTTATAGGAGGCTAATATAGCTTTTGGTCTTCTATATTTGAATATGTCCGTTGGCTCGTATGCTGCAGCTTGTTGAACCAAATCGTTTGGATGTGTGGACGTCTTTAGAAAAAACTTGGAAGCTAAGGAAGGATTGTAGATAAGAGAGAATATAGGGAATATTTGTGTCTCTGTGGAGTTGGCTGTTTCTAACATACCACGGGGCGTTCAGAATCATTCTCAAGCACTTGTTCTGCACTCGCAGTATTTTGATAATGTTAGTATTAGAGGTGTGGCTCCAGGCTGGAGAGGCATAGATGATTATAGGACGAATCATCATCTGGTATAGTTGCAATTTGATTCTGTTGCTGAGTTTGCTATTTCTATTAATTAGCGGGTAGATCTGAGCTATGGCTTTAGATGCTTTTGCGCATGCAGACTTGATATGTTGGTTGAAAGATAGCTTTTTGTTGAGAATCACACCCAGGTAATTTGTTTCTTTCTGCCAGGGAATTTTAGTATTGAATAGTAACACATCTCTTGCAGGAGACATTGGCCTTTTTGAGAAAAGAACCGCTGAGCTTTTCAGGGGGTTGACTTCCAGTCTCCACTTGGAGAACCAACCCTCCAGCTTTAGAAGGTTTTCTTGAAGCTTTCTGGTAACGAAGTGGGGTCTGAGAGATCTGGTTAGTATTGCCGTATCGTCCGCATACAGAGCTAAAATGGAAGTCATCGGATTGTGTGGGATGTCTGACGTGTATACAGAAAACAGCAATGTAGCCAGTAGAGATCCCTGCGGCACTCCAGCAAAGATATGGCGCTGGGACGATGTAGAACCGTTAATTTTAACTTGCATTGATCTATTCTGAAGATATGAACTGATTAGATGAACCATTTTCAGTGAGATACCGGCTGAGATAAGTTTGTGCAGGAGTCCAAAATGGCAGATTTTGTCAAATGCTTTGGATAGGTCTAGGAATACAGCTCCTGTGCACTGGCGCCAGTTGTAGCTGGTGGTGATATATTCCACAATTCTGTGGATTTGCTGGGTAGTACTATGGTGTTGTCGAAAACCAAACTGTTCTTTAGGGAGGTTTAGGTCGTTTACTGAGGTTTGGAGTCGTGAGAGGATGACCTTCTAGGCAATCTTACCCAGATTGGAGATGAGACTGATTGGACGATAATTCTGCGGTAAGTGTGGGTCTTTGCCTGGCTTATGTATAGGAATCACATCAGCCAGTTTCCAGGTGGAAGGAAAATAGTAAAGTCTTAAGATTGCATTTATTATACTGGTCAGGTGCACTATAGCTTTTCGAGGCAGCAGCTTGATCACCCTGTTTGAGATGCTGTCTGGTCCAGGAGCTTTATTGTTCTTAAGTTTTTTAATAATATCATATAATTCAACAGGTGATGCGGGTGCAATATGGTCAGCACTGGTATCAGGGAGGTTTAGTGCATGCCTAACGTGTCTGTGGATTTTGTACAGATGATTGAAATCAACGTTGTTATAAGAAGGTTTGCACTGATCCTCAAGATTTTTAAGTATGGCTTCTGCCTTATCTGCATCTGTGTGGACTAGGCCCTGGTTTGAGATTATATTGGGTAGGGATCTGTTTTTATTTTTGATGTTTCTCAGTAGGCCCCAGATAGAGTGATCAATAGGCGAGATCGAGGCTAACTTTTTATCCCAAACTTGGTTTCTATGTGTTTTAAGTGCATCTCTTACTGCTCCATTCAGTCTGTTAAGCACTGCCTTATCCTGAGGTGCGCTACAATGTATACTATTGTCACATGATTACTTTACTATATATTATATCTGAAATGGTGTGGGTTGTACAGTCGATTCTCTACAGTAGAATTAATACATGTAAATTATTATTATTATTATTATTATTATTATATATTATATATATATATATATATAGGGAGGTTTAGTACATATATATATATATATATATATATATATATATATATATGTACACAATGTAATTTTACAGAATTTTTTTCTATTTTCAACTATACTGTAGTTGAATAACTGAATAGTATTTTCAAATTATCATTATTATTATTAAATAATATTACATATGAAATTATAATTATAAGAAACGTAAAGAAGTACTTGCTTACACTATCAACATTGCTCAATAACATCTTAACAAATATCGATATTCTAATCTTGACTGAAGTTTCTATGTGTGATACAGAAGCGTCTGTTATACGCAGTTATCAGTCCTACATCTTATGCAGACCACGAAAAGAGGAGGCCGCATTATCACGTTTGTAAATGAAAAGCACAGTGTGACCAAAACCATAATACTTTCGAAATATTACTCTTGGAAATCACTACAGATGACAGATACAACCACAAATACACGATAAACACAATATACAGACCCCCAGTTACAAACACATAGCTTCTTCATCAAAAAATTTGAAACGTGGCTAAGTGACATCAACAATTGCACAACAGATAGACTGATCTTAATAAGTGATATTAATATAAATATCCTTGACTGTGGCTCTCCAACCACTAACACATATCTTGATATATTAAGCCAGTACGGCATAAACCCGACTATAAGCTCCTCAACAAGAGAATTAACAACTCACTAAACACAATCATGCATAGACCACATCAACATACGAGCTCCTGTCAACACATACACGTCATCAGTAATTACCATTAAATTCGCTGGCCGTTACTTTATTGCAACTTCATTCCACAGTACCACTTTTACATCCCCCACACGCTGCAACCCCCCAGATAAACTGCACTCTACCAGTATAAAGCATTGCTGATAACCTTAACGCATACTGGAACAGATTACTTAATATAAATGATCTAATAACTTTATATAGCAGCTTCAAATCCTAGTTAAAGAAATATACAGAAAGGCAACAAAATATCCAAGAAACTGGTGACAAGCACTAAATAATCCATGGATAAATGAGGACATCCTTAACGGTATTGTAAGAAATGACATTCCATGAAAGAAAGTAAAAAAGTCACCCAATGACATTTACTTACAAACATTGTACATGAACAAGAAACCAACTAACAACTAAAATTAGGAGTGCGAAAAAAAAGACACTACTACTTTCAGAAATTCGTGGAATACAGTATTAATATGAAGCAATCATGGTCTACATTTAATTAACTCTTATGCTAAAAAAGGAAAACCTTCCCACAAGATGTTATCACCAAAAACTTCGGTCAAGAGAAGAACCAGAAGGAACTCGCAGAATCATTTAACTATGTCTTTACAAACGATATAAAATAAAACGTCTGCCATCTTTTATTATAATTTTTAACTTGGTCGATCACTTAAAGGGACTGTTATTTCGGATTTTTATAAAGAAATAATTTAAGATAGTTATTCAGACTTTTCACAAAGAAAACCTTTAGATATGTTTTATTTTCTCTCCTTCCTTACAGAATAATTTATTTCACTCTTCTTTTCTAGTGGTTACCAACGATTAATGAAGTGTATTAAAGGTCACTTGGAAACAAAATGTGGTAAGGAATCTGTCGATCTTGGTGACAAAATGCTCAGACTAGCTCTCACTGATCTTGCTAATCTCTTGTGTCAACCATATGACAATGACGGACCTAGATGTAATGGCGTACTTCCTCCACCTGGCACAACTCCTAAAGGCTCAAATTCAGATTCAGCCCTCTCCCGTCTTTTGGCAGCTTATCTTGGGAATTAAAGTACTAATCTACACAAATCACTAACGCCAAACTGAAAAACAAGATCAAGAAAATGTTATCTGTACTTCTTTGTTATATGAACCAAATACGAAGACTGTTATCTCATGCTTGTCTATTCCCATATTGGTATTGTGCAATATCATTTTCAAATATCTGAAGAAACTTTGTTGTAATGATGTTTCATAATTGATGTTTTGTATCTATAAAGTTCACTTTTTTAAAAACGAAAAAAAAAAAATGTTTAAAAATCTAAACGATTTCGCTGCTTTGATGCTCATGTTTAATTTTAATAGCTAGCTTTCTTGGCATGTTGTATAAAAGTCATTATGCACAGATTTCTTGTCTTATTATTTGCTTTGATACGGTTTATTTTTTTCACATTCTATATACATTGATTCCAGCTTTGCTAATAAATAATATACCATACCATAGACTTAATTATAAAGAATATGTGACCAAAACTTAGAAATTATAATTATGGTATATAAATTCTTCGATTTTTCTGAAATAATTTCTTGTAGCTCCATGTGGCTTCATGTAATGGAGTTGCCCTTTTGTTCCAACCGTAAACTAAATTTAGTTCTGACTAAAGTGAAATTTTTAACAAATTGCATTTAAAGGACACATTAGAGATTATGTGATTTTGGTGCCGAATTTGATTGAACTGACAAAGGCACGGTAAGAAAAAGTTGTTGATAAAGATCAAACATGTGAACGTAGAAATATATACTCAATTGCCGAAAATAACATGAATGGCGGAGAAGTCATGAATAAAATAACGGATTTTAAAAGATTAAAAAATCGAAAGGAACAGATGATATAAAATATATACAAAGCCAGAAGCATGAGGATGTGCTGGCCGTTTCGTGGAAATTATCTTTAGTAGACGAAAATTTAAATCTTGATAGATTATATAATCAATTATAATTATAAATTATATTTTAGTAAATTATATTAAAAGATATAATTTGTTAAAAACTTCATTTTATTTAGAATTAAATTTAGCCTTAGGCTGAAATATAGGAGATCCCTTTACCATAAAACATTTGCTACTTCAGCTTAATATATCTCGTTATAAAGACTACTATCTTAATTAAAAATTTTTTTTTTCAACATTAATTGTTTAAGGACAGTTTTTAAGTCACACATTAGATGTGAAATGGAAGCAGTCGATAATACTATATGCCCTATTACGCAGCTTTGCAAACGATATTTAATTGATAATTTTTTTGTAATGAAATAAATCTTTAAAGAAAATTATGTTAAAATGTTCCTCGTTCATATTCTTTCTAAAAACAGAAAAGATTTTCCCAACATTTTCCCCCTTACTTACCAGTATATCTGACTTTCAAGTTCATATGATTACACAACCCTTGGAATATGATCACTGCTCTCTGATGTCCGTATCCCATGCACTGTTGCAAGAAACTTTCAAGAACTTTTTCAAGCTATGATGTGATAGCTGAAGGGCTCCTCATTTTTGAAGCCTTCCTTCTTCACTTGAAGTATTCTTTAGCAGTATAGATAAAGCAAAAATATATATGAACAGAATTATTGGTGGGAAATTAAAGCATATTAAAAGTTATTCTTCATTTATCACTTGCCGGCCTGGTTGGTCGACTGGTAATATACTTGCTCTCCCTCCAGAGGTCGTAGGTTCTAGTCCCACAGTGGGCATGAGTATATCTATCATCCGTCTCTAGACAAATTTGTATACTTCCTTTTCAAAAACAAAACAAACAGAAAAGCGTGATTCTCCTGTTTATATGCAATATTTCCATCTCTCAACAGTAGATTTGTTTGGAAATAGCCTGCAATGTCGTATTAAGTTACACATATCCACAACCTCTTGAGAGAATGCTCATTCTGCGGAATTCTAGTCAGCTTTTGAAAGATTAAGAAGTCACTGAAATGAAAAAAAAAAAAGGTGAACTGCGTGAATATGCTGTGCTCGGATAGGAATTTCTGAAGCAGGAGAAGCTCCATTGTAGCATGCATTGTCATGGTAAGGGAGAAAAAAAAAACTGGGCTTGTGTGAAAGCTATCTGTGAGATCATTTCCAACGAACTGAATCTTGAAAGTATTGGTAAATGGTTCTGTATATACTATGATTCCTACCCCCCCCCCGCTTGGAGAAGAAATTTATAAATCAGGACCTCCTTGATATTTGACATGGATCGTTGCTTTCTTTGACAGAGATAACAACAGTATCTTTCCCTAATGACTAATAAAAATGGAAAACAACTTACAACAAATAAACACAATTTTCTGTCTTATCTCAAGACAGAAAATTGTGTTTAGAAAATTTATAGTTAGAATAGAACAGAATGACAATTAAAAAACAAAAAGCAAGTGTTACATTGATAAGATGTTACAAGAAAAATCTACATTTAAGACGGTCATGAGACGCAACCAAAATATTTTTTTACTAAAAAAAAACAAAAAAAACCTCTTTTTTTTTTTTTTTACAACGTTTTTCAGTTTTGATTATTGGTCTTTTATTTAAGCCTCGATCTTTCGCCATATATGACCGTATCTTCTATTAAGACTTTTGTCTTCTCTTAGGCTCGCAACCGTACTACTACAATCAGGCATCCTAGACAGTTTTAAGCTGAACTTGAAGCTCACATTTATTTTCACAAAATGTCCTTGGTCCAGGGCATTTTTTGATCAGCCCTCCTATGAAGAGCATTACAGACGTTTTAGGACAAGGAAATCATTTATATAAAGATAATTCACTATTCAGTTAATGCTTTTTTAATTTTTTTTTAGTTACGTAAATACACACTTAGGAGAGTAAAAACAAAAGCAAAATTGTTTTCAATTCAAATATGGCATGTTTGCAAACTCTTAAGTCAAACAGTGCATAATATTTAGTAATGTATATTACTTTGCCACTTAAGCGGATACTATTAAATAATCCTCTTTCATCCAATTAATAGTTGCTATGTTTTACTACCACTTAAATCACCACAGAAAAAATAACAAACTTTTGGAATCTAGGGTGTAGCCAACTCCACCCTTAGCCAATCACAGATTGCTGGCATGGTTTTCAATGATTTCAATTGACGTTCAAGGTACAGAGTTTGGTATTCAACTGTGGTGATCTCGTAGTCACTAACTCTAACACAAGATACAGTATTACTGTTTGAAATTATGTTAGTTACACAGACCCTTTTTTCTTTCTTTCTTTGAGTTGCGTGATTAAAAATCAGAGTTTTCGGGAGAGTAAAAAAAAAAAAAAAGCATACATACTCATATCAGATATCGAAGTTCCGATATCTGATATCGGAACTTCTTTCCAAGAAGTTCCGCTAGGTGGTGCTGAAATCGGACTCAGGAAGTCTTTCTTTAGATGGCATAGCACTGTAATACAAAACTCCATTTCCACTGGACTATACAGACTTAAGTTATAATGATATTGCTTGAAAATCATAAGAAAATCTACTCTTTTTTTAAAAATAAATATCAAAGGATATATTGCACATCATACAGTTATTTTATGGTATACAAACTATCAAAAATAAATAGAAATTAATGCAATGTGATTTTTGTTTATGTACTCGTACAAATGCAAAAACGATTGTACAATGGCTTTCTAGTTATGATCTTTCCTTCAACAGAGCTGGTTATCCTAATAAAAAAGAAATTAGCACTAATAAATTCACATAACATGACATAAACCACACTTTTAACAATAGCGTATATTAACACTCTATTCTGACTCAATTATTATATAATTGTACACAAAAGAAGTCAATCCTTCTCATACACGTACCGGCCACTGAATTAGAAGCTTCTCTAAAATCAATGGTTTCCGCATAGGCATGCGACTGCCAATACCGATCCTCTGCGATTCTCTGCGCATAGTTCGGTGAGATATGGAACGGGAACAACGTTCATTAAATGTTTTCGGTCAATTGCTGAACACAAGAAGTTCTTCTGTTTGTCCGTACAAGCATTTTGAAAAGATCTCATTCCTGACGGACTGTCTTAGAACCACAGTTACCTCTTACATAAGAAATGTGAATTATTTTTCCACTGATTAATCACCGGAGCTATCTCACCTTTTGAGAAACTAGTCAGTTCTGCTGTTTTCAAAACCGTGGCTCCAGCCAGACGGGCACTCATAATAAGCCCTTTTTCGTGTTGATTGATTGACGATTAATGACCAGCAACAGCAGCATTCTTAAATAGTTGCCTAGAATACATGGTGAGCACATAACCATGCATTTTGCATATACACTGCGTAAGTGACAACGACGTACATCTGCATCAAGGTTTCTAATTCAGTGGCCGGTATGTGTGTGTGTGTGTGTGTGTGTGTGTGTGTGTGTGTGTAGGTAGTCCTTCTCTTGCAGATTTTTCTGTGAGGGAAGGGGGGGGGATTCTACATTTTCTCTTTTTGTACATACCCTTATCGTGGTTACTACACCGACTTCGCTATTACTGTTCCCTCCAACATCTCATTATGTAAAAACAGAAGTCACCAGTACACACCCATATACAGTTCAACACCAAACACATCGAACCAAATTCTCATCATTAAATTCTTCTTCTTTCTTCATTCCATTGTTCATTGGAATAGCCATTTGCATTCACTTTTAACCACCCAGCACAGTTCAGCTTTTCAAGAAATGTATTAGTTGGTTCCTATTTATACCTTAACCACTTGCCTACACACTTCACTGTTGTATATAAACTCTCTCTCTCTCTCTCTCTCTCTCTCTCACACACACACACACACACAGAGAGAGAAGAGAGAGAGAGAGAGAGAGAGAGAGACTGCACTCCATTGCTGTTGTGTTTTGTTCGCTCTTGTGTGTGTGTGGGGAGGTGGCAGATTAACATAAATATGAGATTTTATCGATTGATTTTTAATTCTAAGGAATGAAAAAGGAAATTTGAATCTGTTAAACATAGTAAAGAATATGAGTAATGGAGAGAGAGAGAGAGTCACGGCAATGTAGAGATCTAGCAGGACGATTTAAATACCCTGTAAGAATGGGCAATAGATAAAGGGTATCAGCTTAAGGTAAAGGAATGTAAGGTATGCATATTTGGGTTAAATAACAAGCTGGGTATCACATTGATGGCTCTTTACTCCAGGAAAGAGATAATGCTAGAGATTTAGCGGTGGTGGTAGACAGAGAGTTAAAGTTTAGAGGACATGTTGCTAAGCTTGCTAAATTAGCCCATAAGATTACTTGGCTAGTGAAGAACACATTAACAAGTAGAAATAAGGAAGTTGTAACTCCTCTTTATAAGGCCTTGATACGCCCACATCTGGATTACTGTGCTCAAGTCTGGTCCCATGGGTTTCATGGGGATGAGGAAGCGGTGGAGAGGATTCCAGAGACTAAGATGGCTTGTGGAATGTTCCCTACGAGAACAGATTGAGGGTGTGGATTGCAGAAGTTGGTGGATAGGAGAGGATATGAGAGAAACATTTAAGTTGCTTAAAGAATTTTATAGGATTGATGCGTGGGAAATGTTTCAGCACTTGGCTGGTTGGAAGGACCAAAACAAGAGATCATTCCTAGAAGTTGAATACAGGTGTGGTTAGTAGGGCTGTGAGGACTAGATTTGTTTTGCTAGGAGAGTTGTCAATGAGTGGAATGGGCTACCAGAGTCAGACGTGAGTAATTTATCTGATAATGTGTTCAAAGAGCGGTATGATAGATTGTGTGGATAGTTTGGGTCTCCCGCGATGAGTCTTAGGACTTCATGGGAGTGCCTGTACAATAATAAAAATAATAATTCTAAAGGCGAAACATTTTATAATTATTAAATTAATTTTTAGTCATACAATCTAATATTCATTCAGTACAAAGAAGAATTATGAAATTTACATGTTCAGAATAAACAAAAATTAAAATTTTAAAATTTTAAATAAAAAATTAGTCTTGTATTGCCTAAAGACTTTTCACGTATCCAGAAGCGTACACGTAGCACATTTTGAAAATCTCTGTTCTAAATGATTACTAATCTTTGGATTAGTAACTGTTATCTCCCTTTGGGGATAATCATTATGATTCTTTAACGATACTTGTGACATAATGATTAGAAATATATACACGTTAACAAACGAATAATATTTAATTTTAATTTTATTTCGTTTTTTTATTTAGAATAATATTTAGTTTTAAAAAACAAGGTGGAATACGAACAATTGATCATTCACTATAGATCATTCTTCTATAGGTTGAAGAGTCCATAATTACTGTCGCTTTCCCCTTGTCAGCTTTAGTAATGATGAGGTGACTGCTGTTTCTTAAGGAATGTATAGCTTTCTTTTCAGAAGGAGATATGTTCGAGGGAGGAAGCTTGGCTTTAAGTAGCGAAGAAGCAACTTCTAGACGGAGAGGCGATGATGCTTTTTCACTTGAAAGATGAATGAGGTTCCGTTCGATGTTAACTAGAAAATTTAGATATGGAATCTTTTTAGGGACTATATAGAAATCATGTCCTTTTGAGAGAATGAGTGTTTCACTATTAGTTAAAGGCCAACCCGATATGTTGATGATCCAATTATCTGGAACTTGGAATGGCTTGATTTGTATAGAAACAAGAACATCATATTTGTAGTTTAGATGTTGATTCTGTTTTTTATACGAACGTGTAAAGAGGTTTAGCTAAATTCAGAACTTTCCCTTTTACTTCGAGATCGCTCAACATACGAAGAACTCAATTACGATCCCACCAACAGACCACTGAAAAAATTAAATTCCCTGCTAGATGAGGTCATAAGGTTGGATGTATACACTATTGCAAGACAAAAAACTCATTTTGCAAGGCCTCCAAGGTTTTATGATCTACCTAAAATACACAAGACAGATATTCCTCTTCACTCTATAGTGAACTGTATTGATTCTCCTACGTATCGAATAGCCAAATATCTATCTAAATTATTGAAGTCACACATTGGAAACTCACGCTCTTTTTTAAAAAAAATCTTCCGATTTCTTAAATCATTGAAAAACATCGCTTTACAATCTACAGATCTTATGGTTAGCTTTGATATACAATCTTTATATACAAATGTACCTCTCAAAGAGACTTTAGGATTACTTGCTGACATCTTCCCACACGATATTATAAAGTTATTTGATTTCGTAATGCTCTCTGGATATTTCTTATGTCAAAACAAATGTTACAACCAAGTGGAAGGAACAGCCATGGGAAGTCCACTCTCTCCTGCTCTTGCCAACTTTTATTTGCAACATCTAGAAGTCCTGTTCACATCTATATTCCCTCAACCATCCTTTTGGGCTAGATATATAGACGACATCTTTGCTGTATGGCCTCACAACAGAGACTCCTTCTTCCTTACATCCTCGTATAAAGTTTACCATAGAGATTGAAAAAGACAAGTTATCATTTTTAGACATCCTCATCCGTTCACCTTCAAGTATTCTTATAACAGTTTACAGAAGGCTTTCTTTATTGAGGATTTTTTATTGAGTATTCATTCTCTTGTTGGGGAGTTAATAGTAGAGTTTATGTTGTACTGACTTAATATATCAAGATATGTGTTAGTGGTTGCATAATCGTGGTCAAGAATATTTATGTTAATGTCTCCTATTAGGATGAGCCTGTGTGTTGTACCCGGTTCGATGCCACTTAGCCATGTTTCTAACTCGTGAAGAAAACTGAGTGGATTATTATCTGGGGGTTTGTATATTGTGTTTATTGTGTATTTGATACTATTGTGGCTATTTGTGATTTCCAAAATTAGTGTTTCCGCATGTTCGAAGTGTGTTTGTTTTTCTGTCACATTGTATTTTTCTTTGATAAATGCCACAATGCCATCTCCTCTTTTGTTTGGTCTCCATAAGTTGTAGGTTTGATAATTATTTATGTTGTATGCGTAAATGTCTGTGTCGTTTATTGCAACTTCGGTCAGTATTAGCGCATCTATGTTTATCATGGTATAATTGAGCTGTGTTATCAATGTAAGCCAGTATTTTTTTATACTTCTTATGTTTGTGTGTATGGTAGTAAAGTTGGTGTTGGTGGAAATGCTGTCTGACCATTTCTTCAAAAACTCAAAAACCTTGAAGTTTATGTTGCTGACTGAATATGTTCGCCTATGTTTGAGATCTCCATTATATAGTTTTTAAATGAGTTCTAATATTATTCTTAAGGATGTGAAAAGTTGGTGTTTTATACTGGTAGGCTGTGTCGGATTAACTTGCAATTATGTATACTCGAGTGTTTTCATTCTTTCTCAAAAATATCTGCGAATCCTTTGTCCACAGAAACTTCTAGTTTTTCTCTGATTTTGTCTTCCTTGCTTGGTATAGAAGATTTTTGAAGTATGGAGTCCAGTGTTCCATTATATAGATTGGTGTTGGGAGTTTCTTATCATTTAGGATCGTTGTTGTCGGCCTTGTTTTCTTGCTTGCTGTAAGAATGGAGTCTCTCAGATTTCTGTTGGTAAAACGAGCGCTGATTGGTGGCGGTGTCTCTTTATTTTTTTGTGGGCCTCGGTTGATATATGTGATATCTGTGGTTGCGATTTGAATTACAATTTTGCATTATGATGCTTAAGTCTTCTGTATTTTCTTTCGTTATTCCCTAAATTTGAAGTTCTTTTTTTCTTTCTTTTTTTGTAGCATGTGTTCCATTTGACACTTGAGTGTGTTTAATTCTTTCCGCAATTCTTGATTTTCGCGTTGGAGTGTTTCTTGCGTTTCTATCGCTACCGTTAATTTTGTCTTTATTTCTCGTACGGTTCCTAACATTTTTTCAGACGTCTCGTTATTGTATGTAATGCTCATACTCCTCGAATTTTTTGTTAATTTTATCCATGTGTGCATTTAATAAGTCTTTCACCATGAGTTTAAATGAATCAAAGTTATCTGTAATTTTAGGATCCGGAAGCGGCTTACCTTGATGTGCGTCGTTACTTTTCTTTGGTGTCTGGTCTTTGTTCTTCGTTTTCTCACGGCACTGTTGACATCGCCATTCGGTCCGTTTCACTGCTCCTTTTGCTTTCCACGTGCTTTCTGAGATCCCTGAACATTGGAAGTGTTGTCTTGGGCCACATCCAGAACAATGCGTCCCATCCCCTTTGTCGCTTAATGGCTTATTGAACTTGTTACAACTTGTTACAATAATAATAATAATATTATTATTTTTTTTTAACATTTTATTATTTCTCAGATAAATTACATACATTCTATGAAGACAATTATGCTTAACAAATACTTTCTCGTACATAAAGTTTTTTTTTTAAATAATAATAATAACTGTTTACAACGTATATTATTATAAGTATACATAATGATGATTATTACAGATTTTTTTGCAATTTTACACTCTATATATACAATATCAATGGATATGATCACTCTATATTGCATCATTTTGTTACAGTTATTACATACATTACATACATTTGATTACATATGATACATCTTGGATGAGAACTAATTTCTCTGCTTTCATCCTCGAAGCTTATATGTAAGCTTATCTGAAGATGACACCAGTTGCTTATTATTTATTGGGTTTTTTTTTTGCTGTATTCGGAAGCTACGAAATCTTTGATTGAGAAATTCGCGTGCGTGAACGAATGTATTGTGCATCATTAAGTTTCTATGGTATTTTGGGTGCATGTTTCTTGTTCATAGTATGTCCTTAGAGCTTTTTTCAGGCTATTGTAGTTTGTAAGGTTTTTGTGTTCAAAAGGTAATTTGTTTGTCATGTCTGGGATGTAGAAGTTTCGCGTGGCCTTTCCGTAGTGATTATTGTATTTATGTGATATAATTAGTTGGTTGAGGTCTTGTTATACGGTATGTATTTCTGACTGTCCTGTAGTTGGCATCGAAATAATGTTTTAGCAAAGCTGTATAGTGACATAAATGTTTTGCTGTCAATATTTTGTGTTCTGACATTGCAATGTATATAAGTTCGTTATTTTCTCTTTGTTCTCAAAAGATCAGTTTTATCATTTTGTACTGTAGCGACATTAATCTATTTAATTTGTAGGGTGCACAGAAAGCATAGTTTGTTATAGCGTATCTTAGTATATTTTGGCATAGTGCTTTGTATATTAGTGTTTTTAGGCGTATGGTAACTATGTCTTTTAACCTGTAGAATTTGCCACTTATTATTCGAAGTTTGTTGTGTAGATGGTTTATATGGCTATTCCAGTTCATATCTGCATCGAAGTAAATTCCAAGGAATCGTATCATTTCAACCTGAGTGATTGTAGTGGTTTTGCTGTTCTGTGTGTTTTTTATGTTGGAAAGTGGATGTTGGATGGTTATATATTTGTTATCAACTGTTCGATTCAGTGGGTTTCTGAATATCATTAATTTTGCCTTTTCTGAGTTTAGGTGTATGGAGTTTTTCGTGAGCCAGTCTATGATCAGATTTATGTCATGTTGCATATTTTTTTGGGCAATGCTTGCTTTATTATGTATGGATATTATTGCTGTATCGTCTGTGTATTGGAATATCTTGCCTTTGAGTGGTAGCTGATTAATATCGTGCGTGTAAATGTTAAAAAGAGTTGAGGAGAGTACAGCTTCCTGTGGTACTCCACACGTTACTGGTAGCTCTCTGCTTCAGTTTGACCCGATACGTGTGATATGATTTCTATTTTGAAGGTAGTTTGTAAACCACCTGTGAAGAGGCCCGTCTATTCCAACATGCCTCAGCTTTTCTAACAAGGTTTGATCTGTGAGTGTATCGAATGCTTTAGTTAGATCAATGAAGACTACCATGGTAATTTCGTTTTTGTCTAAGGCAGTATTAATTACGTCTGTAAAGTCTTCCAAGAGAGATGTTGTTTTTCTGAAAACCATATTGTGTTTTGGGGATAATATGAAAGGTCTCTGTGTATGCTGTGAGTTTCTTCAGTATGATCTCCATAATTTGATTGATAATTGGTAATGTTGCTATGGGTCTATAATTGCTGATTAAATTTCTTTTTCCAAGTTTGTATATGGGTGTGATTATGGTCGTCTTTAGAATACTTGGTATCTGTCCTGTTTTAAATATTTTATTTATAATTTTAGTAGGATAGGACTTAAACTAGTTGCATGTTGCATTATATATTTAGGTCTTATACCATCAATTCCTGGGCCTTTGTTTGGTTTGATTCGATGTATTGCAGAGAGAAGTTCTTCTTCTTTTATGGTTGGGAACCAGATCTGTTTTGATTGAGGTCCAAGTGGAGGGTCACATTTTGTGATTGGGGGAATATTTCTGTGAAGTTCTTGGATGGAGTCTGCAAAGTATTGGTTAAAGTCATTTGCTAGTTGTTGGATAGGTTTTGCGTCTTTCATGAAGCTGTGTTTTATGGTTTCGGAGGGGGTGGTGTTGGGAACACAATCTAGCATCTCATTGGTCAGATGCCAGGTTTGTTTCATGTTGTTTTATGCAGAGGTTAGTTTGTCTCTGTAGTAGCTTCTTTTTGCATTTCTGATTTGTGTTGTAAGGCGATCCTTGTTATCTTATATTTAGTTTTTAAAGCTGTGTTATTTGGATATCGCTTCAATTCTTTCCATAAAGCGTCCTTTCTGTGTATTTCTAGGATTAAGTTTTGTGTTATCCAAGGATTTTGTGTTGTTTTTGAACGAATTCGGACTTTCTTTGTAACGTTCTTATATATTTCCTCCAGTGTGAGTTTAATGTTGTTGTATAAGATATCTGCTGAATCTGATGCCAGGTGTTCCCAGTCTGTTTTTCTTATTTCGTGGTTGACTATTTCTTCGTCTATTATTGTTTTCTGTCGCTTTTCTTCTGTTGGACATTGCATGGATATTGTATGGTGTGCAGATTTAGAGCGGTGAGGTAATGGTCTGCTACTTTGCACTTTATGACTGATGCAGTGTAACTGTTTCGCGGTGTTCGGACGTTTATATGATCTAGACAGGAGGCAGTGATAGTGTTTCCGAATATTTCTTCTCTAGTACATGATGTTATTGTTGGTATTAGATTATACATGGATAGCGTGTCTAGGTATTATACAGTATTGTTCTGGTTTGCAATATTTATGTTTATGTCGCCAATTATCATTCGGTATTCGGTTGAGCATATTTCTTGGCGTGAAAGCTAGCAATTGAGTTCATGCAAGAATTTTATCATGTTTATGTTAATATAATAATAATAATAATAATAATAATAATAATAATAATAATAATAATAATAATAATAATAATAATAATAATCCTTTTATTCCCTTATTGTGAGTTAGCGAGGACTGTTAACCCTATCTTGCTTTTGGAGACTGAATGGGTATTTTAATCTCCACCAGTAGTCAACAGGGATAGCTGGCTCATGACTATCATTAATTATAAGCGCCAACTGATGAAGAGAGGACTAGCAAGTAGCCCCATCTATTGGTACCTAACCCTAACAGGATATTTACTGTCTGAAATAATGTAGGTTCCACAGCCAACTTTGTTGAATTTACGGTAGTTTGAGGTGAAAAACCCGAGTTTCTGGCCGAAAAAATCCGCTTGCTTCGACTATCTCGGAATCTGTCGAAAAAGGGCTTAGAAAACGTTTTTTGGTGACTAGACTTGAACTAAAGTCTTTCTTTGGGTGGCTTAGTGCAGAGGATGCAAGTGTCACTTCCAGTGAGCTACACAGGCTTTCTATTATTATAATGATACTTATTATTATTAAGAGCCTGTGTAGCTCAGTGGATGTGGCGTTTGCACACCACGGCGCTTGGCCGCACGAAGGAAGACTTGGTGTCGAGTCTAGTCGGCGACTAGAGGAAATTTTTCTAAGCCCTTTTTCGACCGGTTCCCGAGTTAGTCGATCTCTGGCACGGGCAAGGGTTTTTCCTCCAGGAAACTCGCGTTTCTGTAAACTTACGAAAATCGACCGTAGACCCCACATTATTTCAGATATTAAATATGTCGTAGTTAGGGACCACGAGATGGCGGCACATTTGAGCCCTCCCTCTTCACTGTGTACCGCTTAATTATTGATAGCCTTGCGTCATCTATCTCTGATAGTACCAGTGGAGATTGAACTGCCCACTCAGTCTCCAAAAGTTAGGTAGGGCTAAATGGCTTCGCCTACTCCCCGTATACGGTAATAAAAAGGCGTTAGCTGATTTTTTATATTTTTTTAATTATTATTGTTGTTGTTATTATTATGTGAAAAATAAAACCGAAATTAACGGTAGCGATAGAAGCACAAGAAAACCTGAAGCACGAAAATGAAGAAAATGAAAGAGGTAAACACTCTTAAGTGCCAAATCGATCATATACTATAAAAATAACCTGCAATACTACAAAAAAAGAACTTCCAATAGAGGGAATACCAAAAGAAAAGACAAGATTTAAGCACCATACTGCAACTGATTAGCACCAAAATCAGCATTCCAATCACAACTACGGAAATACGTCTGTTAATTGAGCACCACAAAAAAATAAAGAGGGACCCCCCCACACACACACCAATCATCGCTCGTTTTACCAGAAGAAGTCTGGAGACTGCATTCTACCAGCAAGCAAGATAACAAGGCCAACAACATCGATCCTAAGTGACAAGCAACTCCAGAGTCGATTTTATCATTAGGCGAACCTAGACATTCGCCTAGTTAAGACTTCGGAGCGCCAGATTTTGCTGCATAATTCGGGGAAAAATTGCAACCTTCGAAAAAATTAGTAAAACCTTGATTAAAATTTTCTTTGCCTAGGGTTATCAGATACTCTCCGACCAGCTCTGAACAACTCCCAAATGCGATCTAAATATCTGAACACTGGACGCTATACTTTAAAATCTTTTATACCAAGTAAGGATAACAAAAACAGAAAAACTACAAGTTAGTTCCTGTGGACGAATTATGCACAGATATTTATGAGACAGAATGAAAACATTTCAGTATATACTATTTTCGCATTATAAGACGCACAGTTGTATAGGACACATCACTGTTTTCATGTCGAATTTTTCTAAAAAAAATATTCTTTGCACTATAAGACGCACGAATTATGCATCAAATTTTTCATGTAAATATTATTATTTTTTTTAAAATTAATTTTAATTTTTAAAATTTTAATGTTATCCGTTTATTTTCCGTGATATTTTCGTTTTTGCACGCATGCATAAATCATTTCTCTTCATAAACCTAAGGCACCATGATGGTGACCCTGTAAAATCGATTATATTTCTTTCTGTTGCCAATAATTTTGCTCGTTGAAGAATCATTTTCATAGATACGCAGCAACCCTACCTTCTTTGACTAATATCGAAGTTGTTAATTCATTTTCAATTTCTGGACATTTTTCCGGTATTCTGCAGAGATTGTGTTTTCAGAATTTTCTTCTATTAATTGCTGTTCTTATTTCCTCCAAGTTCGTACCATTTTTTCTGTAGCGGAGGCCCAAAGTGCTGCTCTGCTTCCCTATTGCTATTCTTTTTTGCGTACTCAATCACACTACACTTAAACGCAATTATATAGTTATGTATGTGCTTCGTAGAATCCATGGATTATAAAAAAATTAAATATAATAATGTATTGATTACTAGTTTAAATGCGTGACGATTAACGACCATGCAACTATTCCTACTGATCACGCATTACCGACAAGCGATGACGCAAAGTAAGGTGCATTAGTTTATAAGACACATTCGGATTATAGGATGCGTCCTAATTTCCAAATAAATTTTAAGTACAAAAAAAAAAGCTTATAAGGCGAAAAATGAGCCTGTGTAGCTCAGTAGAAGTGTCGTCTGCACTCTACGGCGCTTGACCGCACGAAGAAAGAATTTGGTGGTTGAAATCTAGTCACCGACTAGAGGAAATTTTTCTAAGCCGTTTTTCGACCGGTTCCCAAGTTAGTCGATCTCTGGCACGGGCTAGTGGGTTTTTTCACCCGGAAACTCGGGTTTTTTGTCCCGTAAAATGAAGAAAATCGACTGTTGAACCCACACTATTTTCAGACATAAAAAATATTGTGTTTGGGTTAGGGATCACGAGAGGGCGGAACTAGCTTGCCGCCTTCTTCACTGCGTACCTATGAGTCAGTGATTGCCTTGGGCTAGCTATCTCTCTGATTGGCTACCAGTGGAGATTGAACTGCCCACTCAGTCTCCAAACGTTAGATAGGGTAAATGGCCTCGCCTACTCCCTATATGGGAACAAATAGGCATTAGCTGATTTTTTTTTGAAGGCGAAAAATACAGTAATTGCAAGCGAATTCAACCTAAGCACTTTACCAATATAGTACATTAACTTTCGTCATCCTTAAGAACAGGGTTTAAATTATTTTTAAAAACTATATCATGGAGATCTCAAATCTAAGCGAATATATCCAGTCAGAAAGCATAAATTTCAAACTGGTTGATATTGACAACACTGCTCAACTACACCTTGACAAACATAGACGTACTAATCCTGCCGAAGTTGCAAAAAA
Source organism: Typopeltis vanoorti (assembly GCF_054136105.1). Classification (NCBI taxonomy): domain Eukaryota; kingdom Metazoa; phylum Arthropoda; class Arachnida; order Uropygi; family Thelyphonidae; genus Typopeltis; species Typopeltis vanoorti. The sequence continues at coordinate 35,123,921 of NC_143552.1, forward strand.
TGACATAAAACCTTACGCATACAACATTAATAACAACTTATGTAGACCAAACAAAAGAGGAGGCGATATCATGACTTTTATCAAAGAAAAATAGTGTGACCGAAAAACAAACTAGTTTCGAACATGCGGAAACACTAATTTTGGAAATCACAAATAACGACAAACATAGCGTCAAATATACGATAAATGTAATATACAGATCCCCAGATAATAATCCACTCAGCTTTCTGCAAGAAGCATGGGTAAGTAGTATTGAAATAAACGGCATTAAAATTGTTAGTACTTCTTCAACCACTAACACAAGAGAAGAAATACTCAACATTTCACTAACACAATCATACATTGACCATATCAACATACAGGCTCCCATCCATACATATACAGTACCTCATTAGGAATTAAAGCCAAAATCGCGATCACTACTTTGTCTCAGCTTCGTTTCATTATTCAATCTCCTCCCACTCCCAATATCGCATAACTCGATCATATTAAAGCGCATTGTCGACACCCTTATAAAAAATGCTGACTGGAATTGCTTACTCAAAATAAATGACATCCTCTAACTTTATTCGAGAACTTTCAACTACTGTTCACAGAAATATGCAAAAAACAGCTACAAAACCTACACAAGGGAGGGGAGAGAAAGAGACAATAAGCCATGGAGAAATGTCAACATTCTAAATAGGATTACTGCAAAGGAAAATCTATGTAAAAGACTAAAAAAAGGCACCGGGTAACACTTATCGACAAACATTGTATAAAAACATAAATAAAAACAGAAGAAATCAACTAACATCAAAAATTTATAGGGCAAAAATACTACTAATTTCAGAAATCTACGAAAATATGAAGTAAACACGAGCTACACTTAACGAATTACAAACGCTAAAAAAGGAAACTTAAATATTCTGTATATGTTAAAGAATAATAAACTTTGTCAAAAGTTATTATTCGTGGGAGGTCTACTAATATCAACGCAAAACATCCATAATTTTACAATACTGTCATATATCGCTCTGAACTCATTCACTAAAGGCCTGTGTAGCTCAGTGGAAATAAGGTTTACAACCTCTGAGGCTAGACAGCATAGAGGATATAAAGGAGATTTTCATTAAGGTCATTTCTTATATCATTAATGTAAAAAATAAATATTTATGTCTCTGTGCAGAGCCCTTGCTAAGCCACCACTCATCCTTCTAGAGTTCTTTTGTTCCAAACTAGAGATACCTTTTCTAAGGCTTTCTTCCATCAGATCCCAAATCAATCATTTTCTTGCAGGGGATGGACAAGCTGTTTTCTCCCGGAAACTTCGGTTCTTCATCTCATAAACTCAAGAAAGCAAAACATAGAACCCACGATATTTCAGACAATAATATTTTGTGTTAGGATTATGTGCCTCGTGATGACACCACTTGTCGGTCGTCTCTTCATCAGATGCTGCTTATAATTAGTGACTGTCCTCAGGTTGCGATCTCAGATTGGCTACGGTGGTGATTGTACTTCTCCTTGGTCTCGAAGAGTTAAGGGCTAAGACATCCTCACCTACTCCTTATGGGAATAAAAGGCGTCAGCTGATTTTTTTTATCATTCGCCAATAAAGCATTCTCACCTGACTCTGGCAAACCATTCTAATCATTCACTACTCTCCAAATAAAATATTTAATCATTCCATCCTTGCTAACCATACTTTTATTTATTTCCAGGAATGAGCTCTAGTTTTCCCTCATACTGGTTAATACACAGATAGTGGTGATAAGATAGACATATACTCATGCTTAGAGAGTGTTGTAGAACTGAAAAATTTCCTCCTTATCAGTTCTACAACACTCACTAAGCAAGTGTATGTGTCTCTATCTTATCACCACTATCTGTATATCAACCAGCATCTATAATCCACAAATATTCAGTATCTCCTTATATGGATCATCTCACAAACTTTCTGCATCTTTGGTCACTCGATTCCTGATCCATTCCACCTCTTCCATATCTTCCAGAAACTCAGGCGACCATACTGTGTGCACTAATCCAGATGATGTTTTATCAAAGCCATAACGAGGTAAATTAGCATGCTTATTTCTGCTTATCTGAGTGTTCAATAACCAGATAGTACTGTGTTTTGTTTACCCACTTTTGCAACGAATCTTCTCAATTTCAACTCCCAAACCCCCGAAATATCTGGTTTCATCAATTTCCTGAAGTACAATTCCATTAATATGGTACACAGGTGGCAATCTTTTCACTCCAAAATGCATAATCTTACACTTAGTCACATTAAATTGATACCCATTCTGCTTTACCCACACATTCTGTGAGTCTATTTAAATCTTCCTGTAATGTCATCTCATTACATAATTTTAATTGATGCTCTGCCGAATTTGTATAATCTACAAACACCTGAATATTTTCCATTCAGATCATTTCCTATATCATTAATGTAAAAATTAAATGGTACTCTGTGACTTACCACAGAGCCCTGTCGTAAGTCACCAGATGCTGAACGCCTTTGCGAAATCTATCTTTATCGAACTCAGCTGCCAGTTTATCATAAAAAGTAGGTTATTGAAACATGACCTACCTTTCAAAAAACATGGTGTCCCCTCATACAGATCCCGTTCCTATCTACCCATTCCTGAATTCTGTTTAATCTTCTCAAATTACCTTGACCGCCACTCCTGAAATGCTGATCCGTCTATAATTTGCCCCTATTGTCTTGGAACCTACTTTCACTTCGGTGGGACTCTACCAGAGTGTTGGCTCAAACTAAGCAGTCGAATCAAAGGCGCTACCCATTCCGAGCAATTTTCTTGCTAAGCAACTGACATTCCATCCATGCCCACATCTGTATTAACATCGAGATTGCGTAATATCCTACACACTCCAACTTCCTCTTTCCGTACATCTACATAAACTTCTTTTACTGAAATATCTTCATCTGGATGAGACACCCTTGAGAAGAAACTCAATAATTCAACTATTTCGTCTTCGCATTCATCAGAATTATTTCACCATAGCCAATCTTTCGTTTACTTACTACATACTGAAAAAATTCTTTCGGATTATCCACAGCTCTCTCAGCTAATTCCCTCTTATACTCTGAGTTTTCCTTTCTTGCCATACTAGCCGTTCTTCTGGCTATACGAAATATTCGTGCTACCTTTATTCGCGTGATTTACAATCTCTGACACGTTTCTCTCTTGATTACGAAATTTCAATATATCGCCTTGTTTTATTACCGGTAGAGGGTATGATATACGTGCCTCGGTTTGTATAACATGGAAGTTATGCGATGTGGATCAATGTTTTGGTCGATGTAAAAAGTTGTTTGTTTATTGATGTGCGGTGTTTAGAATAACTGTTTGCTTAGAGTTGTAAATAAAGATAAAACAAAATGGCATCAATGACTGAGGAAAGACGCAGGGAGATGGAGGAGGAGATGAATAGGTATATTTAAACATTTCTTAGATCATATGACAAATGTGATCAAGTGCTATGAAGTCGCTTAAAATACACATTTTGCTAATTAGTAGTAATGACAATATTTTGAAATGTTTTTGTTGCTTGTATGTTACTTAGGTGACTAGAAATGTTAACATATACTAGTAGCATTGAGTTGTAACTTCTTGTACATTTTCAGATTGATCACCTCGATCAGTGTTCTATATTACTGTGCACAGTTCAGTCCGAAAATTCACCTAATATTCAGTCTGTTTGTTGAATGTAATCATATACCAGAAGGTACTTTCAAGATGCTTCAAATTTTTAAAGTGGTAATTTCATTACACTTATTTAAAAGATTCCTTTCTTAATTTAAACGATCATGTAAAATTCACGATATGTTAAATATAATTTCTATGAAAAAAAAAAAAAACCCAGATACTGTTGCACTATATCAAAAAAAAAAAAAAAAAAGCTATTTTGTTTAATGAAACCAACCAAAAAATCTTGTATTTTGTCAGTTGGTGCATGCACCTAGTATATTGTTTTTATATTGTGTTTGGATACATTTGCCATGATGTCACAAGTGGTATAGTTTCTTGTGGATGTTATGCAACTGCTGCTTCTCTCCCATTTTATTACAACCCTCTTTATGTCAAACTTACTCCTAAAATACTGGCTTGGTGTTATCTCCTTCCTTCTCCCCTACACATTCAACAAGGATGTGTACATTCTATGAAATCATGAGTCACAAGCTGATACTATAATAAACATAACAAACAGTTACAGACGCCTATTCTGAAGGCTGTTTTAAAATTAAATATGGATCACATGTCACAAGTCAATTTTTCTATATGAACTTCATTTTATTTAGTTGATAATGCCTTTTTTGATGACTTCAATGGTAGGTAAACCTAACGATGATGAATATTTCTGATATGTAACATGTGTAAATGAACTAATAAAATTACATGATATATACAAAAATAAAATATTTTATTTTATCATGGTGTTTTTCAGTGCCTTTTTAAAAAAAAAAAATTTTTTTTTTGTTCTTTGGCATAGTTTAACACATCTGGTCTTCAGCATCGTCAAATATAAACCGGGTCTACAGTGTATTATGGCAATGTGCATCTCAACCATAAAAGGTTCTTTGTATATCTGCATTATATTAGCACTATTGGTGGCTAAGGGCTCAAGATAATTTAGAACTCTGCTCTAGAGACTAAAGAATATGGAACTTTTTAAAGTCCCTGCAGACCTTTCCAGGGTGGCAATCTTGCACTGGACAATTCATCAGCTATCTCAAGACATTTATCATCTTCAACCAAAACATATCATTCCAGCCTAGTTGGCTTGAGTAGATAAGATTAAAATGATATTTTGATAAATGATGTATGTATGAAAAAGATTATTAATTAATCAGGATGATTTGCATATTTCTTGTTTTGTCCTCTTCGGTTTTTTAAACAATTCTGCAGCATTTTTATCAGGTCGTATTTTATCCTTTGAAGGATTAATAAAAGTTAAATATATATAAAAATAGTTCTGAAGGGATCATGTAGGAAAGGAATTTAATTCCTTCTCTCTATCCTTTGCCTCTATAACAGTGTTATACTCTGTCATGTTATTCAGTGTACTAAATGTAAATTATTGTAAGGACTTTAATGCAACGCTCATAAATAGATGCTAATGCTCAAAAGAAAGATGTTTCCTCTGAGCTTTCTGACTTATAGCAAGCATTAAAGTTAGTAAATATTTGTGGGTGTGATAAATAGAAAAGATATGACATGATAGAAACATGTAAGTTAGCAAAGGAGTGATTTTATAGGATAGATGCAGAAAAAAAAAATCCTACATGGCAAGAATAGGTAGGGATGAAAAGAGAGAGAAAACTAGGTATCATACTGTAAATTGGGTGTTTTCTTGTTGATCCCACCCAGAGGATTGTAAACCTATACTTCATTAGTACTTTGGGTGGACTAAGTATATTTATTTATAATCTTGTAGAGATCAAACATGGAACTTTTTTCAACCCCTTCTTCAGATCTCTAATTAAGTAGGGCGATGATCTGACACTGGGTGATGAAATCCATCTTCTACTTAAAGACAATCACAAACATCTGTGCTTGTACCAAGATTCCAACCTGCAGTTTATTGATTCGAGAATGGATGTGTGAACCACTTGGCCAACCAGGTTAGCATTAAACTTCCGTGGAGTCAGTGACGCATTGTGGGAAGTTCTCCATCATACATACAGGTCATCATACTGTGAATTGAATGCTGCATTCACTGTCTTCACACTCACCACACTTCAAAGCAATGCATTCCAACCACCCACAACTTTTCATGCAAAAAAACTACTCATGCTTTTGCTCACACCCTCCTTAGACAGCTTCCAGGGATGGCATCTTGTTCTCTCTCCATCTCCATTCATTCCATGAAAAATCTGATTCACATTTATCTAGATAATCCCTTACCAACTTATTTGTCTCAATTATATTCCCCCCCCTTCATTCTTCTATCCATTAGACACTTGCAGTTTGCATTCTCGCAATCTGCCTTCATACTCTACATTCCAGAGACAAGAAACCACCTTAGTCATCTCAGAACCCATTCTAATATCTCTTCATCCTTTTGAAAACCTCGTGACCAAATTGTGCACAGTAATCCATATTTGGTCTGATCATAGCCTTATACAATGGAATCATAATGTCCTTACTCCTACATGTCATTGTTCTTTGCATCATTCCTATAATGTGCTGACATCACAATTTTAGCAAAATGTCCCCAAAATTTCAGGTCCTCAACCTCATTTGAGATATTTCCAACAGTATGATTCTCTGCATTCAAAACTTCACACTTTGCTGCCTTAAAACTGGTAGCTTCATTCATTTGCCCCTTCAGAAAGTCAAGTCCTCTTGCAAGGTTTTGACATCCAGTATACACCTCATAGTGCTTCTCAACTTTGCATCATCTGCAAATAACTGTATATCACCATTCAGGCTTTTCCAATATCATTTACATGCAAATTAAACAGCAGTGGATCCAAAACAGACCATTGGAACATATCACTGGTGACTTTCCTCCTCTGGGATATTGCTTCCCCTTATACAACTTGCTGATAACTATCAGAATCAGACAGCCGATCCGATCTCCAATCCAGTGCACTAATCTACTGTCCAACCCCATTTATTCCAATTTTATTACCAGCTTGTCATCTTGCAATTTATCGAAGGTCTTTGCAAAATCTAAATATACTACTGTATATGCATCTCCTTTGTTCAATGTATTTGTCACGTTGTTATAATAAGAAAGCAGATCGCTAAAATACAATCTTCCTTTCGCAAACCCCTACTATCCATCAAAGAGAATGTTGTCATCAACCCATTCTGAATCCTGGTACTAACCAGCCTCTACAATACTTTTTACCACAACTCCAGACAAATAGATTAGTCTGTAATTTGAAGCCTTAGTCTTTTCATTTCCTTTATGAAGTAGAACAGTTTTTGCCTTCTTTCCATCCTTTGAAACTTGTGCAAATCTAACGCTCAAATTAAAGAGGTAAGTTAATGTTATTGTTAACTACCTGGAACATCCTCAAGACACAGTGATATACCATCAAGTCCTACCAGTTTAGTCAGTTCCTCATGTGCCTCCTGCTCACTCACTATTAGTCGCTCCTTCTCCCTTCCCACTGCTCTCAAGTTCTGCATGATGTTTCTTTCACAATGGTGAAATACCTTTATGAACTGCTCGTTTAACAACTCTGCTATATCCTCTCAGTTACCATTCTCACCAACCACAATCATTCATCCTTCCATAATCATTCTTTCTCTTACTGGACACGTAAGAGAAATAATTAGCAACTACTGCCTGTACTACAACTTTTGCTATCCTTACCAAGTGAGTTTTGGTAAGGGTAGCAAAGCAAGCATTCTCTTCTTGCTTGCGTTTTGTATTCCTCATGCAACCAACTTTTACAACTATTTATCTTCGCGTGGATAGGCTTATGTGTTCGTCAGACATGTTGTAATAGATTTCACAGTATGATATGAACACAGATAGATAAGAAAATAACTATTTATTAACTTAGAAGCTAATATTTCACTGGTATTATATCCAGCATCTTCAGAGCACACAACACAAAGTTTGTTACAAAAGCAAGACAATCACAATCTGGTGTAACAGTGGGGTTAGTATAAGTAATTGCAGCATGCAACGCAAGACTAAAGTCCTAATATGGCGCCATCTAGGTTAAAAAAAAAAAAAAATCCTGGCCAATATCCTTATCCATTCTAAGCCTCCCAAAAATAATATCCCACATAAATAAATAATAGCTCTAAAAGAACTACGCAATAATAACCACATTACAATAACCAAATCAGACAAAGGAAATGCCACTATAGTAATGGATACAACAGAATATGAAAGCAAAATGCATGCACTGCTCCAAGACCGGTCTACATATCAAATCACAGATTGAGATCCCATCAACTCACAAATGAATAAAGGTGCAAGTTACTGAACAAAGTCACTTCCTGGCCAAAAGAAATTGTCAAAAAACTCAAACACTTGCACATTAAAATACCCAGAATATATGGTGCTCCTAAAATACACAAACAAGGTACACCTTTGCATCCTATTGTAGATAGTATAAACAGTCGTACATATAAACTAGCTAAACATTTAGCCAAATTACTAACCACTTACAAAACAGTTCTCCCTCTTTTGTTAAAAATTCTACCTACCTAAAAAAGTATTTTAGAAAACCACACTTTAAATAGTTCAGACCTAATGGTGAGTTTTGATATCACCTCATTATTCACTAATGTACCACTGATTGAAACACTTAACTTACTAAATTCACAATTTCCCCCAGATATATTTCAGCTATTTAAATTCACGGTACAGGCAGGTTATTTTACATGGAAAGGGAAAATATACAAACAATTAGATGGGACAGCTATGGGTTCCCCCCTTCCCCAGCCAACTTCTACATAAAACATCTGAAAAAATTGGCTATCAACACAGCCACTCTCAAACCTATTCTCTGGCTATGCTATGTTGATGATGTGTTTGCTATTTGGCCACATGGCCCAGATACATTGAATACATTTTTAGTGCATCTAAATAGCCAGCACCCTAAAATCCACTTTACAATGGAACTAGAAGCCAATAACTGCCTGCCTTTCCTGGACACACTGATCACACGTCTTCCAGAAGGTTCCTTATCATTTTCAGTTTATAGAAAACCCACAGGGAGATACTTACACAAACAATCACACCATCACCCTTCTCAACAATATGGTATCTTAAAAACACTAACCCATAGAGCTAGAGCAATCTGTTCCAATGACATTGCTCTCACTGCTGAACTTTCTCACCTACGTCACACCTTCTTAACCATGGTTATAATCCCCATAAGATAGATAATATACTCAATGCTACCCAGAAATGCTCTCTATCTACCACAAAAGACTGCAACAAAACTATCACCATCCCATACATTAAAGGCACATCTGAAAAGATATCTAGGGTGCTTAACAAACACCAACTATGCACAGTATTCAAACCTTATGTGAAATTAGCAACTCTCATCCGTTCACCTAAGGACAGATGCACTCATTTATCACATCCAGGAGTCTATGAAGTGCCCTGTTCTTGCCATCAAGCCTACTATGGACAGACAGGAAGAACTGTGGATATCTGCTGCAGTGAACACAAAAAATATATCTGACACTTTCGCTATGGCAAGTTGGGTCTGGCAGACCATGCTTTGGATACCCCTGCACACAGGATCAATTGGAAAGAAACAAAAGTAATGCACAGAAGCTTCTACAAGTCAGAGAGGTTGTTCCTGGAATCAACAGAAGCCTTAAAACATAGCCTCCAAACCTTAACAAGTATGGCTGTATAAATCTACCAAAGATTTGGGAGACAGTCATCCTAAGACCAAATTAATATTTATTACTTTTATTTTATTTGATTTTTTAAAACTTTTTAAGACTATCATTTGGACTACTATTTCAAAACTTTGAACTTTTTTTATTTTATTTTATTTTATTTTTTATTTTATTTTACCTAGAGGGCACCATATTAGGACTTTAGTCTTGTGTTGCATGCTGAAATTACTTATACTAGCCCCACTGTTACACCGGATTGTGGTTGTCTTGCTTTTGTAACAAACTCTGTGTTGTGTGCTCTGAAGATGCTGGATATAATACCAGTGAAATATTAGCTTCTAAGTTAATAAATAGTTATTTTCTTATCTATCTGTGTTCATATCATACCATGAAATCTATTACAACTATTTATCTTATACTGCCTACATAATGCATTCTTCTTTTTCTAAATTGCATGCTTAACCTCTTCATTCATCCATTTCACACCCACCTTATTTGATCTCTTGGCCTTTGGAATGCAATCAGAATTGCTTCTGCCAGACAGTTCCTGACAGCATTGATCTCCTTTTCTTCCAATTCTTTGTTCAGTTATATAGTTGCAAGCTGTCACCTGATTTTATCATAATCACCAGCCTTATAGTTCCACATATCATTTTCTCATAGAAGTCCTCATATGGCTGGCTATCACCCAAGTAATCACTTGATGGTCACTCTCACCAACTGGAAGGAAATTCAACACCTCATTTACAGTAACATCCTCTGATGCGATAATCAAATCCAAGACCCTTGATCCACTTTTACCCTCTGTTGTGTGAAACTGCCTAAGGTAATTGTCCCTCAAAAATTCAACAAACTGATTCTTTTTATTCCAGTCTATATTACCATAATTAATCACCCATAATGATCACCCTTTTCTTATTAGCTAGATTTGCTAGACTCGTTTGCCTATATCTTTCCTTCACACTATCCTTTGCATTACCAGGTATATAACAATATGCAACTAGATATTTCATTCTTTTAATCTCCACCAAACACAATACTGCTTCATAACCACTGCTGCTATTCGCTTCTTTCATCTCCACCATAGATGGAGACAACTCACCATCAACAGCACTCCTCCCACCCTTCTATCTTACCTATCCTCACGGAAAACATCATATCCACCCATCAATCTTTATTTCTGTCAGAATGTCATCCTCATCTAACCATGTCTCACTTATTCTAACAGTTTTTGGGCAAATATACTCTTTTAATGCTACAATTTAATTTCCTTTATTTTGAATACTTCTGGCATTTGTAAACATACATAGCAACATTTCTGGTTCTGTAACAAGCCTTCCCAACCCCACTCCTCAGATGTGACTCCTCCATACCTCCCTTTGGTCACTCATCTCTATCATCACTGATCTTACACCTCTCCTCAAGCCTGTTTGTTTCTCCCCCCACCCCACATCCCTGGTCATTTCTTGTACACACATATATCCACTCTTGTATCCATCATCCACTCTTTCATAAAGTGTCTCCTTTTTCACTCCACTTCTCCCATTTCTCTGTTTGGCTTGTGTACTTTCATTTTCTTCACTCATGTTATTCACCTCTGAAAATTATGAATGTGATGACTACCTTTCCTACCACTCTGTTATCTTTTACTCTCCTTAGTAACCTCTTGATATTCATCTTTACCTTCTCCTTGTTTCCATCCTGTTCATTTTTGCCTATTACCACTCTTTTGCTTGCTTCTTCTAGTGCTTCAAACACTGCTCAATCTATCCCCCTCCCCAGAAAGCAAATCTTATGCATCTTCTCATTTACCATACCTCTAATAATTGAATCCCCATACATCACTCTCGAATCATTGGACACCTCTTTCACACTGACATCTTTTATTCCAGTTTTTCTCTCCCTTCCGTACATGCATGTTATTCTCTTCATTTTACTTTACAGTTGCCTCATCTTCACTAACTCTGCTTTTATATCCTAAATTATTTTCTCTCTTCACTTCTCCTCGCTTTCTCTACCAGGTTGTCCACACTTCCATCCTACCTATCTTCCAGTCTGTCACTTTAACTCTCACATACGCTATATCACCTCATTTATTCTTTCTTTCACCATTTAAAGCTAGAACTCTATTCGCTACAGCCCTTTCAGTTTCACGGCTTTCAGCATTAACTTCCACTACTTCATTTTTCTCGCTTCTAACAAGTCTTGCAGTTCTGGCTTGTAACACATGCTCCACATCTCACACAAAAAATCAAAACAACCTGTAATGGTCTTCCTAAATGGAGAAGTTCTCGTGGTAGCCAGTGAGTTAAAATACCTAGGAGTGATAGATGAAAAATTTACCTTCAATAAGCACATCTCATATGTTGCCGAAAAAAGCTTACAAGTAGTAAACCATCTAGCTAAGTTGACAAGGATTAAGTGAAGATTAGGCCAACGAGCACTGAAATAGTATATACCGGTGCTATACTACCACTGATACCTTATGCTGCACCTGCCTGGAAACATACACTAAAATCAAAGATTAACCGACAAAAACTAAACAGAGTTCAACCTTATAGCCGTACGTATAAAGGATACAGGACAATATTACTATTATTATTACGGGCAACTCCAAGGACTCCATAGACTCATCGAGGGAGGCCCTAACATCATCTCAAGAACAACTATTCGACATTCACACAGAATCTATCATATGTATCTATTGCCTTGAGCTCATTTACAGTCATGACATCCACAACTGACTCTGGCAGCTTATTCCACTCTCCAAGTAAAAAACCTAGCTCTAACACCCTTGCTAACCACACTCATGCCCAGTTTCCATGGATGGCCCGTAGTCCTCCCACCACCAGTCCTGTTCTGAAAAATATCCTCTGAATTAATCTTATAGAAACCCTTCAGTAATTTGAATGTCTCAATCATATCACCCCTTTTCTGCATATCAACCAATTTCTGCAACCCACAAATCTTCAACCTGTTCTCATAAGGTTCATTCCATAGACTTGCTATCATCTTGGTCACTCGTCTCTGGATCCTCTCCACATCCTCCCCATCTGAGGATGTGGAGAGGATCCAGAGATCTGGGCACAGTAGTCTAGATGGGGGTCATATCAAGGCTCCATACAGAGGAACAATAACCTGTTTGTCTCTGCTTGTTAAAGTATTTATCAGCAACCAAGTGATTTGATGAACTGATTTGGCCACTTTTGTGATGTGCCCACTAAACTTCAACTCCCTATCCACCAACACTCCCAAATCCCTGGCATCGTTAATTTCTTGGAGTACAGTTCCACCAATGTGATATATTGCTGCTAATCTTTTCACCCCAAAATGCATAACTTTACATTTTGCCACATTAAATTGACATCCATTCTCCTTAGCCCAGTCCTCCAAACTATCCAAATCATCCTCTGCACTCACTATTCCTCTACTCAACTTTGCATCATCAGCAAACAAATGAACAGTTCCTCTCAGATCCTTTCCTATATCGTTAATGAACAAATTGAACAGTAGTGGTCCAAGAACAGAACCGTGCGGCATACCACTAGTCACAGGCCGTCTTTTGGACTCTACTCCTGAATAAACCACTCTCTGATATCTATCCATCAGCAACCCTCCTATCAATCTCACCAACCCTATATCCATCCCCATATGCTGCAGTTTGTTGATTATAATTCCATGTGGTATCCTGCAAAGGCCTTAGCAAGGTCCAGTATAATCACTGTAAACCCATTACCCTTATCCAGTTCAGCCGTCACTGTGTTATAAAACGTGAGCAAGTTACTGAGGCATGATGTACCCTTCACAAAACCATGCTGTCCCCATACAGTACCCCATTTTCATCTATCCAATCCTGTATTTTCCTCTTGACTATTTTCTCCAAGATCTGGACAACGATTCCTGATATGCTGATCAGTTGGTATTTGACCTTGAGGTTTTGTAATAGACTATTCACCTCCACTTCATTCACCACAATTCCTGTATAAGCTGTTGGTTCTTTCATTCCTGCAATGTCACCACCTTGCAAAGTGCTCGCTCAGTAATTCCACTATATTAACTGATTTGGTTTCCTCCCTACCATCGGCATTCTTGAAAATCAATCTGTGTGTACTTTTTTTCTTTTACTTGCAACATATCGAAAAAACTGTTTGGGATTCTCTTTTGCCTGCATGGCTAATGTTCTTTCATAATTCGCTTTTCTTACCACACTCATCACCCTTCTGGACTGCGCTTTGTACCATTCATGTGCCTGCCAGTCACCTTTCTCCTTAAATTCCCTCCACAGTTGTTTCTTTATTTGTAGCTGAAGCTTAATGGTGTTATTCATCCATTTAACCCCTACTTGATTTATTATTTAGACTCTAGGTATACAGTCAGCCATTGCCTCCTGCAATGGCTGAATGTATACTTAACCACCTCCCATGCAGTATCAACATCCAGCCCTTGCAGTTTTACATGCCATGGCACTGAACCAATCAAACTCCTAAGCTTGTCATACTTACCAGCCTGATAATTCCACATGTACCCTGTCTTAATTGTAAATTCTATACCTTGAGCCACCTCCCAAGTCAAGACCCTATGATCACTCTCACCAGTTGGTGGCAAGATTGTCATATTCATTACAGCCAAATTCTCAGATGCAATTACTAGGTCAAGCACTCTCTAATCTCTAGTATTTTCCATTACATGCTGTCGCAGATAGTTATCCCTTAATAACCCCATAAAATCCAATTCCTTCCTTCCATGTGTCCTCTCCTCCTTTCATTTAATGTTACCATAGTTGAAATTTCCCATAATAATTACCCTCCTTCCACTCATTTCTTCTATTTGCTTATGCATACTATCTCCACCATCTATTCCATCACCTGGTCTATAGCAGCACCCAATTGTATATTTTGTTTCTCTATCTTGCAGTTCAACTTCTATTCTCCTTGGCTGCAGCTCATCAGTTTTTTTTCAATAACACTCCTCCACTCATTTTATTCTCTTTGTCACTCCTGAACACACTATACCCCTCACATTCAATCCCACCAACTATATCATCTTCTGTCAGCCATGTTTCAATAATGCCAATAACCTGTGGTCTGGAAGTACCAACCAAGGCTAAAAATTCTTCCTTCTTGTTCCTAGTACTTCTGGCATTAGTATACATGAATTGCAGAACTCCATTTGTCCCATCCCTATTTTGATGCCTTATACTAACTATCCCATTCTGATTCGTTGTCCTTCGTAATTGCTCGGGCATATTACACACATTCATACACTTAACCGTCTCCCTAAAGTCTGCATATCTACTTCCGCACCCTTAATAACTCTAGTTTCCCTGACTTTTGAGGCAGCTTGCGTTATTGCAGCTCTAACACCGATCTGCCTGAAAATATACGAATTATCTCTTGTATATGACGTTACTTCCGGAAGATTATAATGAAAGTTATAATATTGATCCAAATTACTATGAGTGCCCGATTCACTAAAGTAGGTGGCCTCATTCAGCAAAGAGAACATATATTAAGGAGAAGGATAGCTTCGAAAGCGATGATTTTCAAATATACACTGACGGAAGCAGAACCGAAGGGAACGTCGGTTGTTCTTTCATTGCATACAACAAACAGTCCATTATACAAGAATGCTGCTGTAGGCTGCATCATCTCTGTTCCAACAACCAAGCAGAACAATTGCTATAGTTCAGAGAATTAGAACTCAACACCTCTCATCAAAAAACTGCAACAATTTTCAGTGATAGTAAAAGCACTATAGACGGGCATAAAAAACCAAAACAATCATATAGCATTAATAGAACAGGCAAGAAATCTAGTTTGGAATCTCACTCCAAAGGGATGGAAAATCAAGTTCTGCTGGGTGAATGCACATACTGGTGTAGCAGGAAATGAGAGAGCGGATCAGCTGACTAAAGAAGCAGCTAGAAACGAATGGCTAGAAACAAGTTATCAGAAGTACTCAAAATCTCTCAAAAAAACACTCACAGAAGAGAAAAGCCTAGACTTGTGGAAAGAAGACTGGAAGACATCAAAAAACGGGTCAACAACAAAAGAATCCTTGCCAAGCATCAGAAGCACACTCTGGCTGAAAAGATATGCCATTTCTCCAGGTTTAACACGCTACTAATGGGACACGGAAAAGTATTACTCAGAATTAATTCAATTTGCCAATAAGATCAACTTCCAGTGCTTGTAATCTAACATAAATTACTGATATTGTGTGAATTATATGGTGTTAATATATGGATATATAAAAATATAAATATGAATATTGATATAAATGTAAATATGAATATTGATATAAAAATGTTAATATGAATATTGTTACAAAAATATAAATATAAATGTTAATCAGTACTTGTAAGCTACATGTAATATATGCAGTGGAGCATGCAGGAATAAATTACCTCCTGATAGGGTTACTATTGGGAAGAAAATGCAAAACACACACACACACATACACCATTTTCTTTTGATATGGAATCCATATCAAACTCCTGCACAATGATGTCTTAGCTGCCATTCTCATTTGCATTGTTACCGCAAATAATACTATTTATATATAATACACACAGTATAAATATATCAAAATATAAATAACATACAGTCATACACGACGATACTACAACCAATAATTATCAAAAATATCATGAATTTAATATTAAAACAATGACTTATCTGTAAGCTCATGTTCACATGGTCAGTCCAGTATGTGTGCTAATTCTAAAAAGTCGGATAATAAAATCGAAAGACTCGTGCAATTGATTTTGAATTGATTTTGAAAGGCAATTGAATTGACTTTCAAGTTTCAAAGTAGTTGGACATTATCTTGGGAGAACACACTTTTACCAACATTTGTTATGTTGTGCATTGCATTGTTAGAAGATATCAATTTTGCCTTTTCAGAACAAGTAATAGACCTTAAACTAGTATAGCAGAGCAAACATGGTAAAACAGAAAGAAAAAGAAACCTGTCACTGGTCTTTCTTGATGATCTTTCAGGCTATGAGTTAATTTATCATCTGAAGTGTGAGACCACTACTGTGCTTACTAGAGGAAGTAGTGTCATGTTCATTCTCTAGAGCACCAGATTATCTTGCCCTTTATTTTGTCCTGAGCATTAATATGCTTTAATTTTACATCTTTTCATTCCAGGATTGGCATTAAGGGGAAAAAAAAAAGAAACTTGCTGTATTCATTGATGTTTTAGAAAAATGTAATCAGATCTTCAAAACCTGGGGTGGGGGAATTAATAAATGCCATAATGCATAATTAATAATAAAACTTTTAATTGAAGGTTAAACAGCAATTATAAAATTATTCCAAAGAAGTGCTGCTGCCATTTGTTTTGAATGGTGCTGAAATGACTAGAATGTGAATTGTGCATGTTACTTGTGATCAGCATTTCTGTTCTCTAGTTGCTTTGTTTGATGGGTAAGAAAAACTTGTGATGCAAGATCTGCTAACTTGCTTTCAGTATTGCTGTGACATCCTCTCAAGTGCACTGTTTTCTGAACAGTCATTGAAAAAAAAAAGTTGAAATGAAAATTAAACTGAATTAAAAACTTAATCATAACATTATGAAAATTATGGAAACAACTATCATGTTGGAGTAAAACTTTAGCTTAATATAAACCAAAATAAACCCTCTTTTTTTCACCAGTGGTCAGACCAATAGTTGTAATGGTTGGTGAGTAACTTTAGCATGCCATGTTGTTTGTAGTGCAGCTTGTTTCTTTGTGTATATGTGTATACTCCAGATGATGACCTTAATGTGAAGGTCGAAATGTTGAGAGTTTATTTTGGTTTATATTAAACTAAAGTTTTCCTCTAACATGGTAGTTGTTCCATAATTTTCGTAATGTGTTATGTTATCACTGTGTAAGCATGAAGGTAAGGTTAATTATAATGCATTAAAAGTATAGGTTTAATCCAAGTGATGTATATATTTTTTCTGTTGGTACTATGTGCCATCTCTTTATTATTATTATTAATTTGTGTTAATAACATTGTTAGCAATAATGGCAGTGAGTAATTTATATTACAGTAAGTCACATAATATCTGGCCACACATTAGTAGCCTGGCATTTGACTTAAGTTCTGACCCTGTCATTTTGAGACTGATCACACTGATTGTGAGCTAGTAATTACCACTCAGCAACTTATTATGCTGCTTGTGCTCAGAATCATCTCCTGTTGAAACTGATTGCACTCATTTGATGAACACTAGCATCTGCCATCCACCAGATTTAAAATTAAAACTGGAAAAGGGTTTAATGTGATTTGTTTCTGCTCCATATAATGAGCTTCTAGTGCTCTATGGACCACTCACAGTGTTTTTAATGGCTGTTTTGATTTGCTGTGTTTGATGTTTAATTTATATGCAGCTCTTTGCTTCATTAGAAACTGAAACTCTGATGTTTTACACTATGAGTATTGTACTGCTGACTTATAATGTGAAGCGTTAGAGAGTTTCGGTGATTGAAATATGGACTGTGAAACTCCTGGTTTTTCATTTTCATAGTTGACTGAGATTTTCATACTGCTGCTCCAAGCACCCTTTTGTTGTTTGTTTCTTGTAGCCGTTATGTATCTTTTGACCAAGATGGTACTCTCACATTTCCATTGGTTGATAATGTTTCCTACAGTTATCTTTGGGTAATGCAGTCTTATCAACATTATGAACAGATAAGGGATCATATCATAACACCTCTTTTGAAATCTAAGTTTTTCTTCACATTTTATTTGACTATGTAGATGTACATTTGGTTTTAAGAATATATATATTCCTTCGGGTAACTTAGGTGTTTTACCCTGTAAAAGAGGGTTCTTAGTTGTGGACTTCGCAACTGCAACCATCTCGAGGATAAGGTGATTGTCCCTATGCCTCCTAGAGTGTGTCCTATGTCTGTAGATGGATGCGTGTGTTCATGGGGGCTGGTTTGTTGTTCTGGGAGATAAAAAAACCTGAGTTTCTTGGTGAAAAAACCCCTACCTCCGTATGAGACCAACTAACTAACTTTTTGTTGAAAGAGACCAGATAAAGGTTTCTCACGTCATGGACAGGAATCGCGCCCAGGTCTTTCTGATCAGAACCGTCTATACTGACTGAGCTATGGAGGCTCATATATATGTGTGTGTGTGAATGCATGGAAGAGAGATCCTAATAAAAGAATGGTTATAAACCTATTGTATATTAGAACTGGGTGCCAAAGGTTACATAATCCAGAAACTCAGTTCTCAAAAGATATCAAACATAAGTGCTTTTTTTTTTCAAAGTTGCCTCAAGCCTCCAATAAATAAGTACCACTCTCAGATCCATTAGTTAGAAAGTGGCAGTGCTTTCCATGGCCACTAGGGCGGTGAATGCAATATATATTTGTCTGCATATATGGGCATATGCAGCAGTTTAGAGTTTGTCCATCTTTACTTTTTTTTATTTTTAAGCTAACTTTCTGTGCTATTATCCTCTATTATATTAGCTATTGAAAGTTTATTTTTCACTTGGTTAGAGTATAATAAAATTAGTTTAATCCTTTATCCAAGTGTGAGCAAACAAAGTTTGCGCCTGAAAGGTATCTTCAGGACTGGGGTAAGGTGGTACAACACCAGGGCAACTCATTGCAAAGGTGGAGCAAGCTACCAACACTCCTATCTCAGTATCTCCTATAATGCAAAACACATCTCCTTGTGGATATGTCTAATGTTATGCATTAAGGGAAGGGCCACTACCCAGACTAGTTTTGACCTTTATTGAGGTCTCTTCAGTAGGAGCCAGGCCCAAGTGGAGATACCAGGCAGAAGCATTAGCAGGTCATCTCTACCTATAGGAGTTGCAAAATGGTGTGGCACCCTTTTTTAATAAATTACTCTGGATTTAGAGAAAGATGTTGAAAGTTTATTTTTCACTTGGTTAGAGTATAATAAAATTAGTTTAATCCTTTATCCAAGTGTGAGCAAACAAAGTTTGCGCCTGAAAGTATCTTCAGGACTGGGGTAAGGTGGTACAACACCAGGACCTGCTAATGCTTCTGCCTGGTATCTCCACTTGGGCCTGGCTCCCACTGAAGAGATCTCAATAAAGGTCGAAACTAGTCTGGGTAGTGGCCCTTCCCTTAATGCATAACATTAGACATATCCACAAGGAGATGTGTTTTGCATTATAGGAGATACTGAGATAGGAGTGTTGGTAGCTTGCTCCACCTTTGCAACGAGTTGCCCTGGTGTTGTATCACCTTACCCCAGTCCTGAAGATACTTTCAGCCGCAAACTTTGTTTGCTCACACTTGGATAAAGGATTAAACTAATTTTATTATATTAGCTAGTAATAAAGAGATCTGTCAAAATGACAGTTAATGAAGTAACACATCATCCTAAAACATTCTCCTTAAGGATGGAGTGGATTGAGTCTAGACCCATGTATAATCATATGCTGCATGTGTATATATATATATATATATAGCTTTATTCAAAACAGATATCTTTAATTTTTATTCTGGAGCTTTAATTATTGAATATTTATTTCTTACTGTATTAATGGTTTCTATATATACATATTAATATTTTAATGTTTCTATGTAGATTCGAACAAGAAATTGCTGCTCCAGCGGTTCCTGTTCCTACTTCAACACCTACTTCTACACCCCTTCCTACCACTTCATCTCATGTTCTTACATCCACATCTGCTCTTACTCCCAGTTTTTCTCCTGCCCTTACTTCTGCTTCTGTTCCCATACCTCCACCACCTCCGCCCCCACCTGCAATAGATGTTAAAACTCCAATTCCTGAAAGAACTGAAATTCCTCCTCCTCCTCCTCTTCCTGAAATTGATCACCCACAGATGACAGTCTTGACTGTTATCCCAACTGTAACAGTTTCCAGTAAGTTTATTTTCTGAAGTTTAATTTTAAAAATTAATATTTATATTCATTTGGCATAAAAGGAAATTATCTTTTTAGTAAAGTAGTTTGATCAAATATCATTTTAAATTTAGTTCTCTTCTAGTATGGAAGCACAAGAGAATCTCCTTTGTGACTACTCAAAAGAAAGCTAGGGAGACTAAGGGGAAAAAATTTAACACAGTCACTGCTTGACTTATGATGAGGTTCCGTTCTGACAATCTTGTTGTAAGTCGAAAAGGTCGTAAGTCAGAACTTACAATGTGAACCATAAGGATATGTTGACAATTAACATGCCTGAATGCTAAAATGCGTAGGTCTGTTTTGTTATATTTTAAAACTAATTTTAATCTTTGTTTATAGTGAAATGTACAAATCATAACGTTTACTGTATACAGTGAATTACAGTACTGTACTATAATACATAATGAAACATGAGTGTACATGCTTCTGTGCACTTATTAGTAAAATAATCAGCTAGAAATACATGGAGCAAGAGTAATTCTTCATTTCTGATGCTTTATTAATTGGATGACTCATCAGAAGAGATAGTGGAGGCTTGTTCATCAACAACAAATTCTTCAGATTCAGGGATTGCAATAGAGCAGTCTGAGGATAGTTCATCAGGTGCATATCTTGTGAAAGATCTGTGCTAATCTTCAGGTAAGGGTGGGTAGTCTGATAGTTTGCTTCTTTTTTCTCCCCCCCCTGCATAAATTTGTCTATAGCAAGCAATTGTAGCTTACATAATTCTATCTACATTGCTAAATCTCTGCATGTTGGTGCCCATTTTCTCAAACAACAGAATCACCTTATTAACAGATGCAAATGCCTCTGCCTATTTTTTTACTCTACCTTTTTTCTGGGGAGTCAAATTCTTCAGATTCAGGGATTGCAATAGAGCATTCTGAGGATAGTTCATCAGGTGCATATCTTGTGAAAGATCTGTGCTAATCTTCAGGTAAGGGTGGGTAGTCTGATAGTTTGCTTCTTTTTTCTCCCCCCCCCTGCATAAATTTGTCTATAGCAAGCAATTGTAGCTTACATAATTCTATCTACATTGCTAAATCTCTGCATGTTGGTGCCCATTTTCTCAAACAACAGAATCACCTTATTAACAGATGCAAATGCCTCTGCCTATTTTTTTTACTCTACCTTTTTTTCTGGGGAGTCAGCTTCTTCTCCTTGTTGTTCTGGTGTTTTTTTTTTTTCTCTTCTTTATTTGCAACTTTCTGTGCTTCAAACTCTTTAAGGTCTTCATTTGAGAACTCTTCTACCAACTGCTTTGTATCTTCATTGTCAAACTCTAACTCACCAGCACTATTTTGTCAGCATTCTGTTGTAAGACATTTGTTGAATTCTCTGAATGCATGAACATATATTTTCAGTTGCTTCTTCCAAGTACCATTTTCTCTCTCTCTCTCGCTGCTGTCATCTCACCCAATCTGCTTATACATTCTGTGTACAATGTAAGATCTCTTTCAAAAGTCTCTCAGGATTTTTCTTGTCTTCTGCACCAGCACCTGAGCAAATGTATTTCTTAATTTGCATTGAAGGTTGCAGTAATGCCCAGCTTCATATGTTGGAGGAGTGAGGTAGTATTTAGTAAACGCATTGAGATGGCTCTTACTTATCATATGATAAGTCAAGGACTAACTGTAATTTCTTCCTCTAATTGCAATTTATTTTCCCTTTTGATTGTCAGTTTTTCATTAGTGGTTTTATTGGATTTAATTGATGTCACATAGTAAAAAACAATTTTGCTGAATCCCCTTAGAATTGCACTAAATTATTCTGAAAGTAATAGAGAGGAGGAAACATCAGTAAGATTAAAAAAAAAAATAGTTTTCTGTCAAATAGAAACCAGCTTGGTATAATAAAAAATAATTCTTTAATCTGTCTTTAATAACTCATAAATAATCATTGTTGTCCTAAGGAAAAACAGTTTTTCTTCCTGAAAAGTAGAACAAAGAATGTACACAGTTAATAAGTATTGTGTATTGGCCTCAAAGCCTTAGCTGCTTTGGCTTTGATTATGAACAGAATCCTCCCACACCTCCTTTTTTGACATTTTTGTAATGTTGAAATTCTGTGTTCATGTTAGTTATTTCATATGAGAAAGAAAAACATAAAATAATAGGTGATATTATACATTTCCCATTAGCTGATTTCTTCTTGGTAACAGAAACCAGAGCTCTCAATACATTGGTACTCATGAGCTCGCACATAAACACAGTTTAAATGCACAGTAGTGATGTGTTTGCTATTTGAACTTATAGCCTAAGTGGTTTAGCTGATCTCATATGGAGGAGAAATGGTTTTCCTCTCAAAATCTCAGGTTTTTTGTTCCATGCATTTCTCTGATTTGGACATGTTTTACTAAGCGTTTTGCAGGTTTTTAAATAAATGGAAAGAATTTTCATTATTTTACTTTCCAAATGTTATACTTCATGGTAGTCATTTTTAAACTTTAAACAGTTGTTATAAAGTTTATTCTCTGTCTCATCTGCATGCCACAACATAACCTTCCACTTTGGCATGCTTACACTTTTACATTCTGATAATGCTTAAACGCTGTGTATAACTACAAATTTAGGGAAATTATTTACTCCCTCTCTCTCTTTCTGCCACCAGTTCTTTTAAATCATTATCAAATTCCTGGGAGTATACAGAATATTATGACAGTACTACATGAAAAGTTATATCATTACTAACCGCTTATTGATAATTTTTCTCCAAATTAACCTGTTATCTCTCAATATTATTAGCTCTTATGTTTTTGTTTTCTAAGGCACATTTCACTGAAATCAATCCACCTAAATCTTGGTCTGCCTCTGTCTTTTTCTTGCCATCCAGGCAAAGGAAACTCTTGTTTTTGCCAACCTTTCCTCTCCCATTCTCTTTACGTGGCCATACCACCTGAGATTACTTCTGCTAACACATTCCTTGAGTGCTAATGATATCAGGTTCTTTCCTAATATCCACATCTTTCATATGATATGGCCATTGATGCCATCTGTTCAGTGCTCTAATCTTAAGATCATATCTGTAGTCTCCAGTCTTTGATCAAGAGTTTTATTTCTAACCCAGCTCTCAGAATCATAAGTTAAAATTGGTTTAAACACTGTCTTGTATACAGCTAGTTTAGTGTTTTGACTAATTTCTCTCTTATCCCATATAAATTTATTGAGTTGACTTCCTATTATATCAGATTTACTAATTCTGCTATCTATTCCCAAATTTAATTTGCCATCTTCAATAAAAATTGTGCCTAAGTAGCTGAAATGTGTTACTTGTTCTGTAGGTTCTCGAAGCCTCCATAGCTCAGTTGGTATCGACAAAGCCCTTTGGTCGGAAAGATCTGGGTTCGATTCCCCTTCTAAAATGTGAGGAACTGTTATCTGGTCTCTTTTGACTAAAGGTGAATTAGCCAGTCTCATACGAAAGTAGAGGGTTTTTTCACCCGGAAATTCTGGTTTTTTGTCCCTCAGAACAGGCAAACCGTCCCCATGAACACACGGATTACAGCCATGAGTACTTACGACAATATGTGGAAGAGATAGGGTCATCACCACATGTCGTTATGCCTGTGGTTAGTCTTGAGTCACATGGTAGTCAGCCTCCTAGGTTAGGAGACAGCACATGAATGGAATAGGTTCTCCATTCAGGATGCAGTTGATATTTTTGGTGTTTCTGTCTGTTTTCATTGTCTTTGTCTTTTTAATGATGATTTTCATGCCAAATTTATTACAGCAGTTATAATTTAGTTAGGGAATCCTGCAGACTTGTACTGGTTTTTTTAGGAGTATAACATCATCTGCATAAATTATATATTTAGTTTAATCCTTTATCCAAGTGTAAGCAAACAAACGTTTGCACCTGAAGTATCTTCAGGACTGGGGCAACTCGTGGCAAAGGTGGACTAACTTCTCATCACTTGCCTTAGTATCCCATAATATAAAGCACATCTCCTTGTGGACATGTATAATGCTGCACATTAAGGGGAAGGGTCACTACCCAGACCGGTTTCGACCTTTATTGAGGTCTCTTCAGTGGGAGTTAGATCCAGAGGTGATACCAAGGTTGAAGGCAGTGCAGAAGTCATATTTCCATATACCAGTTGCCAAAAGGTGTCACACCTTATTATTAAATTACTCTGGATTTAGAGAAAGACGTTGGAAGTTTTTCTCACTGGTTAGACTATAAATTATATATTTAGTTTAATCCTTTATCCAAGTGTAAGCAACGTGAAAAAACTTCCAACATCTTTCTCTAAATCCAGAGTAATTTAATAATGAGGTATGAGACCTTTTGGCAACTGATTTATGGAAATATGACTTCTGCATTGCTTCAACCTTGGTATCACCTCTGGATCTGGTGCCCACTGAAGAGACATTAATAAAGGTCAAAACCGGTCTGGGTAGTGACCCTTCCCTTAATGTATAGCATTATACAAGCAAGGAGATGTGCTTTGCATTATGGGATACTAGGGCAAGTGATGAGAAGTTAGTCCACCTTTGCCACAAGTTGCCTCAGTTCAGAAGATACTTCAGGCACAAACTTTTGTTTGCTTACACTTGGATAAAGGATTAAACTAAATATATAAGTTATAGTCTAACCAAGTGAAAAAACTTCGATCATCTGCATAAAGTAAAGCACTGAGATTAACATCTCCAATTTTGATTTTGGACTAACTTCTCATCAGGTTTAATACCAATTTCCTTCATAATGTGTTACATATAGATGATGAATAAGAGTCGAGATAATACACACACTTGTCTCACATCTGATTTAACATTAGACCATCTTCCTGTACCTATTCAATTCTGTGTGCTGATTTACAACTCAGATATAAACTTATATTGCTTGATATAATGTCCCATTTACACCATATAACTATAGTGTTTTGAACAGCTTTACTCTTGGTGTCTTGTCATATGCCTTTTCCAAATCTACAAAAGTTAAGTACATATCCTTGTTATATTCCTATGATTTCTCAACTGTTTGCCTCAAAAGTGAAGATCTGATCCTGACAAATTCTGTTTGTACCGAACCCAGTTTGTGTTTCTCTAAGCTTCCTTTTTGCAATTTCTCTTAGTCATTTCTCGGATATACTTGCATAATTCTTACCAGGATCACTCAGTAGGGAACTTCCTCTGTTTTTAGTCTTCAGTTTTAGTTTTTCTTTTTATAGATAGGTACTATAACTGCTCTACTCTGATCATCTGGAATTCGATCCTTTGACCAGGCCATCTGAATTATGCATTGTAGCCACTGTAAAACTTTTATACCTCCATATGTGAGAATTTCTGGTCGAATATCATCTACTCCAGATGCTTTTCCACATTTCAGGTCTTTGACAGCTTTTTCTGCTTCGGGTACGGTACCGATATATATTCCTGATTGCATTTTCCTATTGAGTGTTTCCTTCCACCATGCTGTCATTGCTTGTTTTATTTAGTAATCTTTCAAAGTAATTACTCCAGATATCTAGACTATCTTTATCATCTCTGATTCATTTAATGTTATTCTTCCCTCCATTTATGAGCTTCTTCAATAGCCTCCAGAATATTTTATTCCTTTCCTGGTATTTATTTTCTATGTTTTTACCAAAATCTTCCCATTACTTTTGTTTTGTGTGCTTTACACAGTGCTTCACTTTCTTACATTTTCTCTTTATTCTCTAAGAGCACAAGTTGACTTACTTGACAAGAACTTTCGATATGCTTTCTTCTTTTCCTTGATTGCCTCTTTAACTTCCTGAATTTACCATGGAGTTCTGATATTTGATCCTTTCAGATTATATGGCTGAATCAATCAATGTTTCCTTTAAGGATTGCCACTGAATCTCCAAGGTTTGTTTCTTGTTTTCAAACTCTTTCATTTTTTCTCGAATAATGTTTGTGTATTTTAGTTTACCATTCACCTCTGATGGCTGTTCAATTTTGATTCATTTCAAAACTTTCTTGCATGCCCTTCTATTCAGTATGAAATTCAGTTTTATCTTGCTCAACATTAAATGGTGATTACTTTGAATTTTGAATCCTCTGTATACTCTTGTGTCCTGAATCTCTGGGAAAGCATTGCTGTCAACAATAACATAGTCACTAAAACTTTTATTTCTTGCATCTTCTCTTCATGTGAATTTATGCACATTTTTATGTTGGAACATGGTGTGAATAATAACTAGTCTCTCTGAACAGAAATCCAGCAGGTGCATACTGCTAGTATTAGAGCTCTTCCATTTTCTCAAAACTTTTCTATATGTCTAATACTCATTTCCTGTTTTGCTGTTTCAATCTCCAACAAGCACCAACTTTTTCTCTTTCATTGTGTCAGCTACCTTCTCTAATGCCTCGAAAAATTCCTCTGCATCCTTGTTAGTAGAACTAGAACCTTTTGTGGGACCAGAGAAACAAATCTCATTGTAGGGTTCCCCATTCTTACATTAGCCCACATCATTCTACTTGATATTGCCTGCCATTCAAGAAGATTATCCTCATATTTAGTGTTTTGAATACCATAGCTATTCCTTCTTTTTTTCCTGATTGCCATTGGCTAAATATAGCATCTTGTATTTGTTGCTTAGAAAGATCTCACCTGCTTTTATCTTCTTTGTTTTGGTAACATCTATTATATCGATGTGGGACTTATCCAGTTTTTCTGCTAGTGTCATTTTTTTTCCATTGATGCTTCTTATGTTGATGGTGCCAATCTTAATATCTGCTGACACTGAGTCGGGATTTGTTCTAGTAACTGACCTTTTGCTGTTTGCCTTGGTTCCCTGATGAAAACAACAGGGGCCTTAACCATGTAATGCCCTAACTGGCATGAAATTCTGTCATGTTATACCATAGTTTTTCATTATGGTTTTAGCAAATAAGAATACAGTTTGGTTGGCTATATCCTAAATTGCCAATCCATCCTTGTTCATTCAGTATCCAAGTAGATATCTAACAGAATACACCATGAGAAGGTGAGGATTGGACATTTGGTTAGAAGCCCTGATTGGTTCTCCACATTCCTTAAAAGGCTATGTGAAGTTCTTCTCCCAGTTATCCAGCTTGGATACTTATGCATTTCAGTTCTTTAAAACATACACAAATTATTTTAGAAAACTCATATTTTGTACCATGCTTCTCATTTGGTTCAAAAACATAGTCTGCAGAAGATCTGAGTTTCTGTATCTTCTATATACAAGTAATATGTACATTTTTTGTATAAAAGTAGTAAAATGGTTCTGCACTGATTTAACCTTAGTTAATTCCTGGATCTGGCTCCAATTGATGAGAACAAGCAAACTTTGTTTGCTTATGCAAACAAAATACAGGATTAAAACAGGACCATGATTTCTTGTCAAGTATAATATACTCTTGGATCTAATTTGTTTTATCAAATAAGGAGGCTCCATTTGGATATTTGACTATGTTGGATGTGAAACCACATCAGCATCAAGGAAAATGAGGCTGCAGATATTGTAACCAGGTTGGCATTTTTCTGATAGAAACATTTTCTCCTTCTGCCTATCCACTGTATCAGTTACAAATGAATAATGAGACAATTAATATCTCATTGACAAACATTGATTACAGAGACTACTAACCAACACTATATCAGATTAAGTCTGAAATCAAACTGTGGCTGCCTACATTTTTGCATTTCTATATAAATTAATAATTTCTATACCAACTGATATATGAGGACATATCAGTTTGTCCTCTTATGTTATGATTCACCCGCCTACTTTTTTTTTTTTTTTTTCAGCACTGAATTAGTTGATCTTGGGCTGTGGGTGTATCTGGAGAAAAAGCCCATCTTGATTTTTTCCAGCCTCAGTATGTTTGTATAAGATAGCCTGTTATGTCTACATAACTCTCCCCCCCCCCACTCCTGGCAATAGGGCATATACTGACTGTGTTACAGAGACATTGCTATTAACATGTGCATGCCAAGCGGTGTCAGCATATGCATAAATGCAAGCAGGAACTAGCTTTAGCATATATATATATATGCTGCTTTTGTGTCAGGCAGTCACATTTTCACAAAGCTTATATGGCATGTTAGTTGCAACTTTTTTGGTAGGATTTTATTTATAATTAGCATTTGTGAAGTGTCTTGTTGATATTAAATATTTGAAATTTGATTCAAACTGATTTCAAGTTATATATTTATATAGATTCTCATATGCGTCTTTTTGCTTTTCATAAATTTTATGCTTTCTGTGCCCAATGACTGCATTTTATACAAATTTTCTGGAACTGAAAACTTGAAAGAGGATGTTAGGACAAATGTGTTTAGTGCTATAATAAATCTGTTTTGCTTGCATGCATGTAGCATAGAGTGTGTGTGTGTGTGTGGGAGGGAAATATTTTCATTATGAAGTGTCATTCCAGTTGTCTCTAATTACAATAATTGTTGCTAAACATACTACAAGGACTGTAAAATGTCTCTGTACTGTGCTTAGCAATACACTAAAACCACTTGTTTTTCTTGCTTCTGCTGTGTAACATCTGTTGAGGTTGGAATATTTTTCACGGTATTGGAATATCTTTATTCCATTCTTCAGAAACAGCAGATGTAGTAAAATTTATCTATTCCTAAATTAAAATGAATACTTTTATGTAATACATGAAGTGGTTGATCTACAACAGAATACTAGCATATTGTGAGGTATCTATTATTTGAGTAGAATGAATGTAGGATTCATGAAAGGGTGGATAATTCCGATGATGATTGGAAATTATTTGTGTATTCTATTACTGTGTAAAAAGTGTATACTGATTCTCAGTAAACAAAAGAAAATTTTTAGAAAACCAGCGAATTATAAATAAATCAGAGAAATAAATATACATAACAAGCACAACAAATTTTACACGATGATTTTGCAACTCCATTAACTGACATGTTTTCTTGCCATCCCTAAATGAATCACCTGAACATTATTAGTTCATTGGATTAGCCTTTCCCTATAGTTATTTACTGAGCTACCAAATGTGTACAGTAGCTGTTTATTATTGGTTACTTATTTATACTTTGCAAACAGATCTCTCTTTCTCTCTCTCTCTCTCTCTCTCCTCATTAGAGTTTTTTCCCTTAATTTATGACATCATAAATGCATATACATATGTTTATTAGAGGATTACATGCTGTTTGCTCTACCAAGCAACTTACATTACACACATATAATATCACATATGTGAATTATTAATACTTTAGTTGCCAATAAAGAAAGTATTTCTTTTCGTACTTGTTCTTTCTCCTTTATATTTCCAATCCTCACATAGCTTATTAATGATGGTCACATATTTATAGCTTTTAGTAATTCTAAAATATCAACCACATATATCATATCCTAATTATTGTTTTCTTAAACAAACACATCAGTCCCTCTTCCCTCTCTATGCAGAATTGGTTATAATCAAAGAACCATCATGTCTGTAGAAATGCAAACACAAAATTTTCACAAGGCATAGTGAGAGAGAGAGAGAGAGTGACAATTGCCCCGATGTGAATGTGTTAAATATAGTATATTAATTAACATTACTGTTGAATGCTGGCCGGAATGGCTGAGTGCATAACATATCTGCCCTTCAGCCAAGTTACAGCTTTGAATCCTACTATGGTTATGTTGTTGTTATATATGGTACATCATAACTTTAGTTACGATGTACTATACTTTGAGCAGAGTTTCCAGATTATCTAATGCTTAGCCAACCCATCTCATCTATCATTTTAAGTTTTAGGCTTGATGATCTGTCACAGCCAGTAACTTGGGTTCATGGAGACCTAATTAATGATCTGTAAAGGCATTTAAATCTATCTGCATGGCATGGCATGCTTTTTTTATTATTATTATTATTATTGTAGGTATTTGGGGCCAATTTGTTTCTCTTTGTTGGATGAGAATCTAGAGTTTTCAGAATGGAAAAGACTGCCACTATGATATGAGACTTTTCAGTTGAAGGTTCTTCATATCTTAGATGAGATTGGAACCTAGGTCTTTCTAACCAAGGTTCTGTGATGGCTGACATATTTATAACTTTTATTAATTCAAATATACCAACTAAATATAGCACTCTCCTTACTTATTGTTTTCTAAAATAAACCCAATTAGCATAGCATATAAGCTTTATCTTAGAATACCAAGAGAAAAATAATTCTCAAACAGATTTTTTTTAGCTTCTTATAAACATTCTTTTGCCTTGGCATGGCTATGAAATGTAGATTTTTATCTTGCATTTCTTAGTGTTTTTTATTTTTTTATGTGAAATTTAAAATATTAGGTATTAAAGAATTTTAATATAGTTATGATGTATATAATATAATTTTATATTCTATTAAATCCAGTAAAGTGTACTCTAAAAATGTCTATTACAGCAAGGTGTTTACCGCCTCCACCACCACCGCCGCCACCACCTCCTCCATTACCACCTGTACATGGTCCTATACAGTTTATTCCTCATCAGTTGCAGCGTCCACATATACCATTACATCGTACTCCAGTGAGGTTACCATTCGGACCTATGAGGGGTCCTCCTCTTCCACCAGGTGTTCGTCCATTTCCACCTCCACCACATCATCCCAGTATGCATCAGCAAATAGCAATGGGTCCAATTGGTATTTTGCCAGCACCAGGTTATGGACCTCCACCTGTTGTTCCAGTGACACCTATGACACCAATGGGTCCTATGGTACATGGCTTTATTCCTCCAATGGGTCCCCCCATGCTACCTACATCCATGGCTCCTGCTTCTCTTCCTCCACAAACATCAATGAAACCACCAGTCATTATGCCTGCACAGACAGTTTATGCAGCACCACCAGTTAAAACTGACATAGAATATGAATCTGCAGTATCAAATGGAGAGACTCTAGTAACTAGAGTATCAACTACATCTATGTCACCTATGGTGGGTGTTCAGAAAACTGACAAAATGAATAGTGCCAAAGCTTCTTCTGAAGACACTTTGGGGATTCAGCCAGCACAAAATACAGGTGAAGAAGTGTCTACAAAGAAAAAAGAAAAGAAGAAAAAAATAATCCGTTTAGCTGGTGGTCAAATATGGGAAGACAACTCTTTACAAGATTGGGATCCAGGTAATAATAATAATAAATATAATAAGTAGATAAATAAACAAATAAATATACACAAAAAAGTAAATAAATAAAAAAATAAAACAATGTACAAGGAGGTACCCCAAAATAACTGGAATCTGAACTTGTAATGCACATTTTCTAGTTAGGAATGATGCCACTAGGCATTGTGTGTGGGTGCACGTAGTTTCTGTGCCAGTCTGTGGCAAGTAACTTCATTCTGTGTGAACTGGTTTGAAGAACACTTTTTTGTCTTTATGTGATTCCCACCTATGAAAGGTGTAAACATACAGTACATTAGTACTAGGGTAGATTGGGAGGATTTTAATTATTTTTATTTTATTTATTTATTTTTACATTATCTTGCAACATTACTCTAGAGATCAAATATTTAACTTTTTCAAGACACTTCAGGCTTCCAGTAAGCATGGCATTGGTCTTACAACAGATGAAATTTATCTCCTATCTAATGGCTGTCCTAAACATCCATGCCCACAGTAGGATTGGAATCTATAGTTTATTGTTTTGGGAGTTGGGATGCTAACCACTTCCCATCCAGACAGTTGTTATCTTCATATATTCAGTTCTAGATTATTTCCATCAGTTATTTCTTCATTTATCTTCTATATTCTTTTCAGTCTTTTCATGAGTTTAATTTTGCTACTTTTATTTATAAGTCAGCTTTCTTATAAGAAAGGACTACCTGCTTGAATCTGCTAACTGATTTTTCTATCTGTGCAGCTAACTTCACATTTTCATGGCTGAATCAGTCACTACTTTTGTGAGGTTGATTTTTTTCACTGGGCTTCCAATATTTGGAATTTGTTTTCAAACTGTTTCACTTTTTTTCCATGATTTTTCTGCTTCAAAAGTATATCTTGGAGTTGGAGGAAATGCCATCTAGACTCATCTGTGTGGTAGATGACACCCTCAACTAATAGGGAAACACCGCCCTGCTTATCAAAGCAGGGTAGTGTTTCATCTACCACACAGATGAGTCTAAATGGCATTTCATGAGAACATGGATTTCAGTTTCTGTTCCTTCCCTCCTTACTCCACAGTGTGAGTGACACCTTTCCATGCCAGACATACTTCGATACCTATCACCTCTTCTGTTTCAAAAGTGGAGCAGTAAATGGTGCCTCAGGCACACCACCAGATAGTTCACTCTAACTTGTCAGGAACTATTTAGAACTCATGCTCAGCTAGCACATAATCCCTTGCCATGCACACACTCTGACCTGGATGGGTGAGGCCCAAATATTGGTACATTGGGGGCACTGCAAGGCCATGTTATAATAAGGAGACTTGTCTTTCTTGGTATGAGCATTATGTCCAAGAGTATTTCTTCTTATTGAATGTCTCTACCCTCTCTTCAGTTATTTCCTAATCCAGAAATGAAATGTATAATAGATACACAGTTTAATGTCACTGTGATTGATTTTTTTTTTAAAAAAAAGAAAGAAAATGATTTGATTCTTACAAAAAATACCACACGCTACCAAAACCTGTACAAAAGGGGAGAAAAAATTACTTTCACATCCACTTTACTAATATCCATGGCATAAACATCAATACTATATTGATATAGGCCTGGTTGGCTGAGTGGATACACTAACATTTTTTTTTGGTCAAGAGGCTGCAGGTTCGAATCCCATCAGGGGCATAGATGTTTGTGATGGTCCTACTAACTGTTTACCATATGTACTCCTGTAACCTGTGTCCAGCTGCAGTATTACCTGTGATTTCTTTGCACCATAAAAATCAAAAATAACTAACCAATCAACCAACTATCACTTGCAGACATGTAGACCAGCCCCTCTAGTCTTGACTGAAACCTAACTTATATCTACAATGTTCACAGCTAACAACAGTTTATCTTTACAAATATCACTGTATAATCCTTTTGCCACAATGGTGGCACCTGTACTTTTTCTAGATCTGACATTGCTTGTCAGGGAATACAAAACCTTGAATTCTCTGCTTTTGACCTTCTCTAGTTTAGTTTCCTTGCTCTGTTCAGTAACATTTATCTGCTGTATTTACTGCTCTCCAAATTATGAAAAAATCCACCCTGACCTCTTTGACTTATCTTCAGAGATTCTTTCTGAAATCCAAGTAGCTCATTAGTGAAGCAGTCTTCCTTAGTGATCATAATGTCCACAATTCCAACTTACTTACCTTTTCCAATTTGACCAAACTGGAAGAGATGCAGAAATATTTGCTTTAAGCAGTAACCTAATGCAAATCTACCAACTTGATTACATGATAACTCTCTTCACTCTCCCAAATACTCTTGATCTTAAACAGTTCTCCTTCCAGATATACCAAGGAGGTAATTTCTCCTCATGGTAACTTGTAAGTTTCCTCTCTCTCTCTCTCTCTCTCTCTCTCTCACACACACACACACACACACACACACACACACACACACACACACACACACACACACACACACACACACAGAATGACTTACCTCCAGCCATTCTCATCTTCGTGTCATTTGGCATTGTAAAGGGGCAAAATGGAATGACCTCAGAAATTTTATTCTTCCTTTTCATGGCCAACTACTGTTTCTGCCTTTCTGATCTAGATAACTGCTCGGAGTGAGACACGGAAATTATTTTCACTGGCATAAGGGCTATTCCATTCAAAAATTCCTGTTCATTTTCAAAGCCATGATTTAATATAAATAACAATTGTACCAAGGCAGTTCATAATTTGTTACATTTATTACATGTAATAAATGCAAAACAGCCATCAACAAATTGACATTTGTAAGGGCAAGCTGTAGGAAACCCATTTTCTCCAAATGGAAGTCATGCCTTTTAGTCCCTTGTAAAAACCATGAGATGCAATTTCTGCTCACCTGCACTTCCACCTCTTTCATCCACATGACAACACCACTGTTATAGCACCTGAAAATAAAGCTGATCTTTGGAATAACCCTCCTCCAACTCCTACCTACCATGAACCGAGTACCATATGCCCTCTGTGATCTTTTGGCCAAAAGACATCAGGGATATGTTAAACATCTAAGTTAAACATTAAGGGAACAAACCCTAAAACACACCCCAACTCAATATCACCAGAGTTGAAGATTGTTACTATCAACATAAGAAGCCTGAATGGCAAAGAAATGGAGCTAGCTGAGGAATTAGATCAGCACCAGATCGATATAATAGGGGTGACTGAAACTAAAAAGACAAAAACTGGTGAGACCTTTCTGAGCAATAAATGCAAAATGTTATATTCAAGCAATGACAATCAAAGAAAAGAACTTGTAGCCATAGTATTCAACACTAAATATGAGGCTAATTTTCTTGAATGGCAAGCAGTCTCAAGTGGAGTGATATGGGCAAATATAAGAATGGGGAACTGGACAATGAGACTTATTTGTGCCTATGGTCCCACAGAAGGCTCTACTAAGGTAGAAGTGGAAGAATTTTTTGAAGCTCTAGAGAAAGCTACTGACACAATGAAAAATGAAAAGTTGGTCATTGTTGGGGGATCTAAATAGCAGAGTAGGAAGTGATTGTGAGACATACAAAAATATTTTGGGAAAATTTGGAGAAAAGAGCAAAGCTAACAATAATGGCAAATACCTGTTGGATTTCTGCTCAGAACATGGACTGGTTATTACTAACACCATGTTCCAACATAAAAATGTGCACAAATTCACATGGAGAGAAGAATCAAGGAATAAGAAAAGTCTCATTGACTATGTTATTGTTGATAGTGATGTTTTCACTCTGGTGCAGGACACCAGAGTGTACAGAGGATTTGAAATTGGAAGTGATCACTATTTAGTCTTGAGCAAGATAAAATTGAGTTTCATATTGAAAAGAATAACATGTAAGAAAGTTTTAAAGTGAATAAAAGTTGAGCATCTCTCAGATGCGAGCTGTAGACTAAAATACACAAAGATTATTGAAGAAAAAATGAAAGCGTTTCAGAACAGGAACCAAACCAAACACTGATTGATTCAGCCAGAGAGGCATGTGGTGAGGTTGTGTGCAAGGATAGAAAAATCAGAACTCCGTGGTGGACACAAGAAGTAAAAGAGGCAGTGAAGGAAAAGAAGAAAGCATATCAAAAGTTCCTGGCAAATAAGTCAGCTTGTGCTCTTAGAGAATACAGAGACAAATGTAAGAAAGCTAAACAGTATAAAACTAGCTAAACAAAAGTCATGGGAGGACTTTGGCAAGAATATAGAAAATAAATATCAAAAAAGGTTGCAAAATATTCTGCAGGTTGTTGAAGAAGTTCAGAAATGAAGGAAAGAGTGCTGTAAAAGGAATTAGAGATGATTAAGGTGACATGAAAACAGGAGAAAAATATATCCTTGAATTATGAAGTAATTACTTCAAAAAATTGCTAAATGAAACGAGCAGTGGTAAAAAACACTCAACAGGCATACAGTCAGGAATATATATCCATACTTGAAGTAGATAAAGCCATCAAAGGCTTGAAATGTGGAAAGGCAGCAGGAGTAGATGATATTCGAACAGAAATACTGAAGTATGGTGGTATAAAAGTCTTACAGTGGCTGCACTGCATAGTTCAGTAGGCCTGGACAGAGGGATGAATCCTGATGATTGGAGTAGAGCTCTAATAGTACCCATATATAAAAAGGGAAAAAACTGAATGTGAGAATTACAGAGGCATTTCCCTACTGAGTGTTCCAAGCAAGATTTATGCCAGTATACTTGAGAAACGGTTGAGAAGAATTGTGGAAGAAAAGCTTGGTGAAGAAAAAGGATTCAGGCCAAATAGAGGCTGTCAGGATCAGATCTTCACTTTATGATAATTAGTTGAGAAATCATGGGAATATAACAAAGATCTGTATTTAAGTTTTGTCGATCTGGAAAAGGTATACGACAAGGTGCCAAGAGAGAAGTTATTCAATACACTACAGTTATATGGTGTCAATGGGGCATTATATTAAGCAATACTTAGTCTTTATTTGAGTTGTAAATAAGCAGTTAGGATTGAATGAAGTACAGGAAGATGGTTTAATGTTAAATCTGGTGTGAGAGAAGGATGTACATTATCCCCTCTTTATTCATTATCTGTATCACATATGGGCAACCTGCAGGCTGGATCCGGCCCTTTACTTCTTTTGATCCGACCCTAATCTATTTCAGCGAAGTTTGTCTGATTCATGGTTGGAGAAAACATGGTGTGTTCTACTAACTCACATTAAGCTGATGTCATATGACTTGCACAAAACACTATGTTTTCTCCAACCAAGGTCTCTTTCTCACTTTGACTAGCGGCATGTGTGAACGTGTTACAATGTTTGGTACTTGCGTTGGTGTTGTGCTTTGTTCAGTGCCTGCATTGATGTTATGTTCTGTTCGGTGCTTGCGTTGATGTTGTGTTCTGTTCAGCACCTGTGGTGTAGAAGACAGTTTTGTTTGACATTTCTGAATATCGCTTATAAATTTGGGATATTGCAAAAGGGGTTATTGCAAAAAACGAAAAGTAGATGCAGAGAATCGTCAATTTCAAGACAACTGGACGGAGGATTATCATTTTATTCTGAATAAAGGTTTGCCTGTATGTTTGCTGTGCAACGAATCTGTATCCATCAACAAAGAATACAACTTGAAGAGACACTTTACTTCAAGACATACGGATCACCCAAAAATTGATGGAGCTACGAAAAGATGAAATACAGAAGTTGAAGAAGAACTTGGTTACCCAGCAGCAAATTTTCAACAAGCAAAGAACACAGCAGCACAGCATTGTCAAAGCCAGCTTTGTGGTAAGCGAAAAAATCACTAAGCATTCTAAGTCATTTGGTGAAGGTTATTTATCAAAGAATGTCTGCTGGATGTTGCAAGTATAATATTATTATTATTATTAATTATTATTATTATTATTACCACGGGCTACTCCAGGAGTCCTTAGACTCATCGAGGGAGGCCCTAAACATCATGTTCACACAGCTGTTCAACATTCTCACAGTATCTATCATACCTTGCCTTGAACTCGCTCACTGTCATAGCACCCACAACAGACTCTGGCAGCTTATTCCACTCATTTACCACTCTAAAAGTAAAGAACCCAGCTCTAACACCCCTGCTAACCACGCTCTTGCCCAGCTTCCATGGGTGTCCCCTAGTTCTCCCACCACCAGTCCTGATCTCAAAAATATCATCTGAATTAATCCTATAGAATCCTTTTAGCAACTTGAATGTCTCAATCATATCTCCCCTTTTTCGCCTATCAACTAGTTTCTGCAACCCACAAATCTTCAACCTGTTCTCATATGGTGCATTCCATAGACCTGCTATCATCTTAGTCACTCGCCTCTGGATCCTCTCAACCTCCTCCCCATCAAGAAGGAACCGAGGTGACCAAATCTGGGTACAGTAGTCGAGATGAGGTCTTATCAGGGCTCGGTACAGAGGTACAATAACTTGTTTTTCTCTGCTCGTCAAGGTATTTTTCAACAACCAAGTGAGTTGATGAGCTGATTTAGCTACTTTCGCAATGTGCCCCCTAAACTTCATCTCCCTATCCACCAACACTCCCAAGTCCCTGGCCTCATCAATCTCTTGGAGTACAGTTCCACCAATGTGGTATACTGCTGCTAATCTTTTCACTCCGAAATGCATAACCTTACATTTTGTCACATTAAATTGACATCCATTCTCCTTAGTCCAGAACTCCAATCTATCTAAGTCATCTTGCAAGACTTTGACATCTTCTGCATTCACTATCGCCCTACCCAACTTTGCATCATCAGCGAACAAATGAACTGTCCCACTTAGACCATTCCCTATATTGTTAATGAACAGATTAAACAGCAGTTGTCCAAGAACAGAACCCTGTGGCACACCACTAGTCACAGGCCGTTTTTTGGACTCTATTCCTGAATAAACTACTCTTTGATATCTCTCCATCAACCACCCAGCTATCCATCTCACCAACCCTATATCCATTCCCATATGTTGTAGTTTACGGATTAGAATTCCATGTGGTATCCTGTCAAACGCCTTTGCCAGGTCCAGCAGTATCACTGTAAACCCATTTCCCTTATCCAGTTCAGCGTCACCCTGTTATAAAATATGTCCTGGAAAGAAAAAAGACTTCGAGAATATTCGTTTATTGAGACATACTGTTGTCTGATGGATAGAAATTATAGCTGATGATATCAAAAAAAGTTTGAAAGAGAAGATTGCTAGATTGGGAGCATTTTCAGTTGCTTTCAAATCGATGCCTCCCATACAGCACAACTATCAATATTTATTCGAGGAGTTGATGCGGATTTCAACATCACAGAAGAATTATTGGCGCTTCGGCCGTTAAAAGGAACAACTACCAGTGAAGATATATTTGAAACAGTCAGCACAGTCTTCGAAAGATTTGAGCTTAAATGGAGTTCACTATCTGGCATATGCACTGATGGAGCCCCTGCAATGGTTGGTGCACAGAAGGGATTTATTGGAATAGTTCATGAAAGAGCAATAGAACTACAGATCCATCTGGAAAATTTAACAAATTTTCACTGCATTATTCACCAACAAAAATCTGTGTGCAAAATCGATTAAATTCACAAATGTTATGGAAGTTGTAGTAGCCAGTAATAACTTTATTAAGTCACATGCACTTAATCACCACCAATTTAAGGAGTATTTGGCAGACCTATTTTCAGATTATGAAGATGTGTCTTATTATTGTGAAGTGAGGTGGTTGAGTAAAGGTAAAATGTTAAAACAATTTTATGATCTGAGACAAGACATTGCAGATTTTATGGACATAAAAGGAAACACAATTAACCAAGTAAAAGATGATGAGTGGGTGTGTGATTTAGCATTCCTTGTAGATGTCACCGGATACCTAAACGATCTGAATCTTAAATTGCAAAAACAAGGACAATTGGTTCATGAACTGCATGGAAATGTCAAAGCTCTTTGTAATAAACTAAGATTGTTGGAAAGTCAGATAAGAGCTAAAAATTGTTATCGTTTTCCAACTCTAGCAACTCATAAAAATATCCCTTATAATTGATATGGAGATGAACTGAAGGCACTAATAGAGCAATTTGATACAAGGTTTGCCGACTTCAAAAACAAAGACTCCACATTCGCTATATTTGCTCGTCCAATGGATGCTGATGTAAATAATGTGCCAGAAAACTTACAGATGGAACTTGATGAGCTTCAGGTGGATTTAGTGCTAAAATCACAATTTAACAACATTGCTTTGACGGATTTTTATAAATTTTATTTGGTGGAAGAAAAATATACAAATTTACGTGCCTTTTTTAATTGGTAATTATTTATTTCTCATAGAATTTTCAGTTTAGTATTAAGGTCATTATTATTGTTAACATCATCAAACCCCCATGAAGCAAAAGACATTGTTGGGGATTGCACTGTGTCACACACAAACACACAGCTCACAAAATATGCCTTACACTCATTCACCATCTCCACACTCATGTAATATATTCCAATCACCCACCACTCTCCACACCCAAAGAACTGTCTTGCTATTCATACTCTACTAATCCTTCTTATAGGATGGACTCTTTTTCTCCCTTTGTCTTCTCCTGTTTTATTGTTCTATGAAAGATCTGATTCACATCAGTATAGTAAAAATCTCTTACCAACTTATGTCTCGGTTATCTCCTCCTTGCTAGACTCCTGCAAATTTCATTTCCTCATTTTTTTATTTTTCTTTATATCCAACATTCCAATGCTCAATATAATATAATCATAGAGACTAGAAACCACTTTAATCAGTTGTTTCTGGACCCATGTTATGTCTTCATCCTTATGAAAAACGAGCTGACAAAATCTGTTCTCAAATCTATATGTGGTCTGATCAAGGCCATATACGAGCAAAGCATGAGCTCCTTCTACATCAAGTGTCCTCTGTATCATTGCTATAATTTGTTGTGATGTCCTCACAATTTTAGTTGTCCTCTAAATTTTAGGTCCTTAACTTCCATCACCTCCAAATCACTTATTTCCTCCACTTCCTGTAAGATATCCTCATAATTTGTATACTGTGCATCCTGGATCATCTGTGCTTCCTGAATTTTAAAACTTTACACTTTCAAAACATTGAACTAGTAATCACGCTTATCCACTTTATTCATGTATCTTGTAAGTTCACAATGTCTGTATTACTTCTTTCCAACTGTATTATCTGTAAACAACTGCACATCCCCAAAGGGTCTCTGTTTTCAGCAGTGATCTGAAAACAGACCACTTGTGGGGATACACCACTTGTGACTTCTCTTAGATATTATTATTATTATTACATGACACCTCCATGCAGTCCAGAGACTCATCGAGGGAGGGCACATACTCTACAGCTCTTTATCTCCACTGCTTAACGAACTGCAAGTACACCATCGCCATCTACTGCTCACCACCACTAATATTTTCACAGTGTTGAATTTTGAAAGAAGATATTTTAACTAAGAAATATCTCATTCAGAATTTAACAAGAAAAAACACTAAATGGGGAAATGCTTGTAAATAAGTAAAGATACTAATTTGTTTAAAGAATTATTCTAATACAAATTTTGAAATATTAATTAAAGGTGAAAGATGTCATTTATTTGTGAATGATTATAATGTAAGAAGTTTCTCTATAAGATATATGTTAGAGCATAGTAACAAAGGTTCAAAGTCCACTAACAACAACTTTGGATAAATTGTGTAGCTGACGGCAAATTGTTTACGTGTGAACAGCACGCGCACGGTGTTTTCCAGGAAGATGCGGCATGCGTACGAAGTATTCCAGGAAGATAGAAATGAAAATAGGAGCTGGGTGCAAAAAGAAAGTGTCGGGCAGAAAGGTTTGGTAGTGAAGAGGGCACTAGAGATACGAGGTATAAAACAGATTCTACCCCCGTTGAAGGCTTTTTAGGTTATTTTCATCTGGAGTTGCTGGAGAATTTCTTGTGGAGCTGGGAGGAGTTCAGGATCTAATCGATAGCGGACAGCTATTCTCTGCTGTCAGTTCGCAATGTCGTATGGAAAGTAAGAGAACAGTAAGAGAAAAGTAAGTAACAGACGTAGAAATATTCAGTACTCTTCTGAGTAAGCTTGAAGAAACTGGCCGCCACATATGTCCAAATGGATCGATCCAAGCCATGCTGTTTCCAGTCGAGAATGCAATGGAAGGACAAAACAATGAAGGCCAAATCCTGCCCGTGAGTCAATCACCAAGGACAAGATCGAACATTCGGAGGGAAATTATAAAAAATGACAGACTGAATGAGTTCCAGGAATGTGGTAATGTAAAACCCTTTTATAATTCTTTTGTTAAGAAAGAACAGAATATTGTGTTATGGAAGAAACGAGATGTTAGGTTATAAAACTCTAATCTTGTAGGAAGAAGGACTACAAGACAGTGAGATTTAGATACTAGTGTCTAGAATCTAAATGCTGTTTCCTTAGTATTTATGTGAATGAGTAATCTTTCAATGAATCGCCAATTGTGTGGATAGATTTAACTGTAGATAAGAGAGTACAGAATTCTGATAGTCTCGTGTGTATAGACCATAGAAATATATAGTTAAAGTAATAACTACACAGTGACAATCTAAGATAAGTGATATAAGTAGGAGAACACAATAAAATATAAATTAAAGAAATGTCACGATGTAACAATGGCACAGCCAGCAGGATGCAATTTGATCGCTTAAAACATATTAATCGATCAGTCACAGTAAGTTGGTTTTGGATTCAAGTCAGGCAATCAAGGTGCATTAGAATTTGAGAGAGAGTTTGACTAATTTAGAGAAAAAAATTTGTAAACTTAGGTATAAGCATATCGAGTGACTGACAGTGGAACCAACACCTCAAGAGAGAGAGATGGGGCTAGTTTATATAGAAGAAGTTCAATCAATGGTGAAACAGGAAATTGAACAACTTCAACAGCCTTTAATGGACAGTCTTGATGCAGTACTGAAACAGCTGGCAGTAGTCCCAGATAAGACTTCAAAGTCGTCTATCCCTCAACCAGAGGAGACTGATGCATTAATCAGACAAGAAGTCGAAAGACTTCAACAGCCTATGTTGAACCGTCTGGATGATGTAATGCAAAAGTTGGCAGTAGTGACAGAACGGAAACCCAAGGTGTCTCTACCTCATTCACAGAGAAATAATGAGCAAGGAGACAGAAGGGAGCCTCCTAGATGTTTTAATTGTAACAAGACAGGGCATTTAGCTCATAATTGTTTTAGTAATAGGAGACTCTCCATGAGAAATAATAGAAATGAGTCAAAGTTTGGGCAAACTCCTCACAATTATGAAGGTAGACAAAGAAAGTCAGAAATGATAA
The DNA here is from genome assembly GCF_054136105.1 of Typopeltis vanoorti. Lineage (NCBI taxonomy): Eukaryota > Metazoa > Arthropoda > Arachnida > Uropygi > Thelyphonidae > Typopeltis > Typopeltis vanoorti. Next base: position 35,166,569 of record NC_143552.1, read on the forward strand.
TTAAGGTTAAGATTCAAGGATCGCATTGTGATGTATTGTTAGATACTGGTTCCCAGGCCTCTGTCATAACGGAAGATTATTTTCAAGGAATAAAATCCCATATATGGCAAGGCATTTCTAATCTAAGGAGACCAATCAGATTATCAGGGTTATCGACATCTAAAGTTTATGCAACAAAAAGTGTTAGAGTAAAATTATACTTACCTGAGTTTAACATGTGTGTTTGGCAGGAGTTGTTGGTCCTCCCTAGGACATCCCGCCCTAACGTTCAGATAATTTTAGGAATTAACTTTCTTGAGAGGTACAAGTTCTCTTTCCACTTCTCGAGAAATGAGATATTCCTAATGGGTAACAAACGGTCCAGAGGAGAGAACCATAATTATAGAAATAGGACTAAAAGGTCACGAAAGGGGAAAAGGCAAAGTGAAGGTAATGTTACACCGAATGATAAAGCTAATGAAGTGACTCAAATTAACCAGGTTGATTCTGAGATATCTTCAAATTCAGAGGTGAATAATCATCCTGAAACCTGCCAAATGTCAAGCGTTTATTTGGCAAATAACCAGGGTGGTGCAGAACAACAATTAGGGCAAGATGGTCCAAGATCAATCGGAATGAACTATGTTGAGATAGATAGCGGATCTAAGAGTTTCCATAACAGAAAGAGAAGAAACAAGTACAGAAGACAGGAAATTAGTACACAATCTCAACGGCAATTTAATTATGCAAACTTCCTCTGTTTTCTTTTCCTGCTTAGAAAAGCTATAAGTGGTCTGTTATGTTGGTACTTAACACTGGCCAAAGGCTGCACATTTACTAACAGATTGTGTATGCTCTGAGAATAAAACTAAGGAAGAATTGTTTAGGCCCAAGCCATTGAAGGACAGCAGAAAACCTAAGTGTAATCATGAGATTAAAACACAAAATGAGATTAAGTACAATTTTAGTCCAAGAAAGATATGGAAGAAACGAACTATTAAGTCAAGGTCAAGACCCCCCCCCCAGAGATTCTGAGGGGGAACACAAATAAAATTTTTGGGAAAAATTTTAATAGAAGGGGGAAACCTTTGTTGAATTTTGAATGAAGATATTTTAACTAAGAAATATCTCTTTCAGAATTTAACAAGAAAAAAAACTAAATGGGGAATTGCTTCTAAATAAGTAAAGATACTAATTTGTTTAAAGAATTATACTAATATAAATTTTGAAATATTAATTAAAGGTGAAAGATGTCATTTATTTGTGAATGATTATAATGTAAGAAGTTTCTTTATAAGAAATATGTTAGAGCATAGTAACGAAGGTTCAAAGTCCACTAACAACAACTTAGGATAAATTGTGTAGCCGACAGCAAATTGTTTACGTGCAAACAGCACGTGCACGGTATTTTCTGGGAAGACGCGGCACGCGTATGAAGTATTCCAGGAAGACAGAAATGAAAATAGGAGCTGGGTGCAAAAAGAAAGTGTCGGGCAGAAAGGTTTGGTAGTGAAGAGGGCGCTAGAGATACGAGGTATAAAACGGATTTGTCACCCTCCCTCCTGTTGAAGGCTTTTTAGGTTTTTTTCATCTGGAGTTGCTGGAGAATTTCTTGTGGAGTTGGGAGGAGTTCGAGTTCGGGATCTAATCGATAGTGGGCAGCTATTCTCTGCTGTCGGTTCACAATGTCGTATGGAAAGAACAGACAAAGAAATATTTGGTACTCTTCTTAGTAAGCTTGAAGAAACTGGCCGCCACATATGTCCACGTGGATCGATCCAAGCCATGTTGTTTCCAGTCGAGAATGCGATGGAAGGACAAAACAATGAAGGCCAAATCTAGCCCGTGAGTCAATCACCAAGGACGAGATCAAACATTCGGAGGGAAATTATAAAAAAATGACAGACTGAATGAGTTCCAGGAATGTGGTAATGTAAAACCCTTTTATAATTCTTTTGTTAAGAAAGAACAGAATATTGTGTTATGGAAGAAATGAGATGTTAGGTTATAAAACTCTAAACTTGTAGGAAGAAGGACTATAGTGAGATTTAGATACCAGTGTCTAGAATGTAAAGGCTGTTCCTTAGTATTTATGTGAATGAGTAGTACTTAATTTGCTATAAGTAATGATCTATAGAGTTATCAATGTGAATGTTTTAAGAATATGTGTAAGCTAGTAAAGGTATTTAAAAGCTAACAAGAATTTTGTATAGTGAAATGAGCCTATTCTTGGATATGATGTGTGAATTACAGTTGCTATGTCTAACCTTATAACTTGGGATAACTCTATTCCTATTGAGTGTTTTTTTTTTTAAATGTGTAATCTTAGGAATCTAATAAAATGTATCTTGATTATCTTAACCTGTTTTGTGCCTTGATTTGAATCCAATGCACTGCTTGCTAACATTTGAATCTGAGCGGGAGAGAATTATATGACAGAGACCACGACTGCAAGTATTTTAAGAGAGAGAGAGAGAGATAAAATTGAGATAAAGAGTAATTAATAGATTGATTTACTTAGTATATTTTCTGAGGGTTACTCCTTGGTTAAAAGGACTTTCTAACCTAGGGATATGGCTGGCGCAGCTTGATCAAATAAATATTGCCAGAACCTGATTAGGAGGTAACTCCAGACCATTATTGCTGAGGATCGGACTCTATTCAGAAGTCTACTCTTTGTCAATTTATTTAATATGCTTAATCATTCTAAAAAAAAAAATAAATAATTGAATGTAGTATAGGATAAGGAATATATGTAAGAGACGTCCCTTAAAACATGTACCTTAAAAAGGACAAAGGAAAAGAATATATATAAAGAAATAACAACCCCCCCCCCCAAACATAACAACAGACAATCACAAACATCCATGGCTTTTGGCTGGAGAGCGGATATGCTAACCAGTCGGCCAACCAACCCAGCATTGCTTCTCTATATGCAACTTGCTGGCACTTATCAAATAGCCAGTCTTCAACCCAGTGCACAAATCTGTTATTCAGTCTCCTCACTTTCATTTTAATTAAAGGGAGAAGACTGAATAACTGATTGTTACATATACCGCTGTATATGCATTTCGCATGTCCAATATATTCGTCATCTTGTTGTATTAAGCAAGTAGATTGTTAAAAAAACAACAATCTCCCTGTAGCAAAATCATGCTGTTCCAAAAAAAGGGAGAATGTTGTTACTCTCAGCCCATTTCTGAATCTTGATCTCTATTGGCCTCTTTAACAACTTTAAGCACCACTTCAGATACATATGGATTGGCCTATAATTCCAAGCCTCAGTCTTATCACCTCCATTATGGAGCAGACACTATTGCCCTCTTTAAACTCCTTTGGAACTTGGCCCATTGAAGAGACTCATATTAAACAAGTACATCAGTGCAGCTGTTTATTCGCTGGAATGTTTCCCTATAATACACAGTAGTATGTCATTAAGTCCTACTGCCTTGTTAACATCAAGATTAACGTCTGGATGTCATCATCATCATCATGGTGTCACACTTCATGATGATGAAACACCTTTATGAGTTATTCGTTTAATTTCTCAACAACATTTTCCACAGTCTGCCACTTTCACCAGACAGTATCATCTTTCCATTATCATCTTTCTTTTTCCACTTATGACAAGAATTATGTGTTTTGTTTTTTTTTTACCTCATTTGCTATTGTTGCTCATACTTCCTTTTTACCAAGTGAGTCATCTTCCTGTTCTACTCTTTGTACTCATCATGCAACTGATTATAGCCACTCACTTATGCTGCCCTATAATGTTTTCTTCCAGATTGCATGCTTAACCTTCTCGTTCATCCATCCATCACACCTATCTTATACATTGCTTCTGCTAAGTAATTCTTTAGTAGCATTAATCTCCATTCCACCCAACTTCTCATTCCATTTTATAGCTTCAGGCTATTTTCTGAGCTTTTTTATAATCACTAGCCGTATGTACAACTCCATGTATGTCCTACTTCACAGAAGTCCACATATGGTTGACCACCACCACCACATAATGGTTACTCTCACTGGTGGTAGATTGGAATGAAAAGTTGGCATCTGGGGCAAAGAAAACTTCTTGATTTTCTCAGGATCACACATGAAGATCAGTGGTCATTGATTTGATTATGTCATTAATAGAATAGCATTTTGGGATGCAATGATGGCATCTAAGATCCTCAACAGTTTAAGGTAGTTGCTCTTCAAAAACTCAAGAAATTTGTTTTCCTTGCTGTGGATACCATCTGTCCATTCTATACTACTAAAAATCATCACCTTCCTTATTTGACTGTACATTTTATTATTGCTGCCCTCCACATTCCTAGGACTATAGCAACATTTTACAAAATATTTCATCCTATCCATTTCAGTTATATCATATGGCCTCAAAATTACTGTCACTATTTTACCCTTACATGTAACCTTACATGGGCAAAACATTCCTACTATCAAGAATAGCTCTCCTATTTCCTGTCCTTCATGAAAATCATTATCCTCTATCTTTATTCCCATTAGGATTTCATTGTCATCCAACCACATATCACATATTCCAAAATTTTTTGGGTGAATGAGCTTTATCAATGCAACAATTGCATTCCCCTTATTTCTGATACTCTTGGCATTTGTAAACATACACAGTATTTTGGGTCTACAAGAAGTCCTGTTGATACTGCTTCTCAGATGTTATTTCTACACACCTGCCCCTGGCCATTCCTCTCTGTCGCCACCTATTCCATAATTTTCTCCAGATTCAAATGCTTCACTTGAAGCATTTGAATCTGGAAAAATCTTCCAAATGCAAAGCAGAAGCAAAGGCACGTCCTCCTTTGTCATATGTTCAGCTGGCCTGGTTGGCCGAGTAGTTAGCGTATCCGCTCTCCAGCCAAAAGGCTGCTGGTTCGAATCCTGCCTTGGGCATGGATGTTTGTAATTGTCTGTGAAAATACTAGTGGTGGTGGGCAGTAGATGGAGCTGGTGTAGATGATGTGATTCACTGTAGTTGAATTGAGTGGTAGAGACGGAGAGTTGTAGAGTAGGTGCCCTCCCTCCATGAGTCTTTGGACTCCTTGGAGGTGTCACATAATAATAATAATATGTTCATTTAGTTGATGTACACCCATTCATTACTGCTTCCAATATCCAACCTTCTCATGTCTCCCTGTCCACCCTTCTCAATCAATATCTCCCTCTTTACCTTGTCCCCTGTTTTCTTTCTATCTTGCATTCCATTTCTCTTATACTACAGAGTTGCGCTACCCACTTTTTCCATTCACAAGCTCTTCTGTCTCTCCTACTCTGTTATCTTGCTCTTCCACATCACTTCTTACTTCTTCAGATTTCCTGTTAACTGCTGTCATTACTCTCCCTTTTAGCAACAGTCTCTCTAGGGTTTTATATGTGGTCTATCACTTATACAGTTCCATCCATCCCTCATATTCATCTCACACACAAACTGCACTCCTTTCTCCTTACATCTATAGCAGACAATTTGTGATCTTTTCTTGCTATTCTCAACTCATCACTGTCATGCCACAGCACACAGACTACCTTTCCTACCATACTCATCTTTTACTCTCCTCTGTGAGAACTGTGAAGTTCTTTGCTGCAAACCACATTTAAAGAATGATTCCCACTTTTGGGAAATGATTCTGCTAGACATTTAATATCATTGTTGATACGTATTTAATTACTAGTTTGTGTTTTACTCTTTGTTTTGCTTTTTTTTTTTTTTTAATCATTGTCATATAGATGATATGCTTGATAAGAAGTTAAATTTTGTAGAAATAAAACAAAAAAAAAGGTATGTAAGATTACAGAATATTCTGCAATACAAACACATATCCTTAAATCTGGACCCACTGAAATGTGGTAATATGAGTATGTGCTGTAAGAACCAAAATCTTGCTATCTAGGGAACTTACAATATGCAAAATCATAATAGATCAAGAGATGCTTTAGGAGATAAAATGTTTATGACCTTGAAGTCATTATTCAAGATGGAAAAATTGACAAGAAATCAAATGGATGCATATCAGCTACTGAAAAAGCTCTTTTAGACATTAAGAAGGTTAATTCTTTTTCTTACTACAGCTTCCTGCCCAAATGGTACTCACTCTTTCTGGTCCCTTGCCAAGGCCATTGGGTGCAACTTCTGCCCAACCAGGTTTCCACCACTCTCACATCCAGATGGTACTGTAGTTACCTCACCAAATGACAAGGACAATTTACTTGCATCACTCTTCTTTTCCAATTCCTGCATTAACGAACCTGGGCAAACTTCCCTCCACTCCACAAAGAACGGCTCTCTCCATGTTTCCCATAGTCTTCCGACAAAAAGAAATCTGAAGAATCCTGAACAACCTAAACACAAGTCATCTAGTCCTGATGGTATCGGGATTTTAGCACAATATCAGATCTTGTGCTAAAAAACTGTGCCCCATAGCTAACACCTATCCTGTGTTGTCTCTTCAATCTATCCTATTCAACTGGCATCTACCTGACAACATGGAAACAGGTCCACATTCAGCCCATCCCAACGAAAGGTGATAAAAGTCAACCATCGAACTACTATCCAATTTCTCTCACTTTTTCTCAAAAATTATGGAGAAGATTATCAACAACCAACTCTTGAACTGCCCAGAGACATACCAACTAATCAGTGACCAGCAGTATGGATTCCACCAGTCGCGATGTACAGCTGATCTTCTCTTTCACCATCCTATGGACTCATCCCATGGAGAAATTGGGAGAAACTCACATGGTTGCTCTCGACATCTCAAAGGCATTTGATCGAGTTTGGCACGGCTGGGCCTACTCACCAAACCGCCATCCTATGGTCTGCCTTCCTCACTCTGCAGCTGGATTGTCAACTTTCTCAATGGTCGCTCACTGCATGTCATGGTGGATGGCTTACTCTCCTCAGATTTACCTGCCAATGCAGGAATACTCCAGGGTTCTGTTCTTTCACCCTCTCTTCCTCTTGTATATAAACGACCTGCTTTCACAGACTTCCAATCCTTTCCATAGCTTTGCAGATGACAATACACTTCATTCCTCCTTTTCATTCGACAAACCTGTTAGTTCTCAAGTATTAGAATCCTCAAGATCTACCACGACCAGGGAATTGAACTCAGATCTTCTAGTTGTATCCCAGTGGGGCAAAGACAACCTTGTAAACTTCAATGCCACGAAAACCCAGTTCTTTCTGATCTCTTGCAAGAAAGAGCTTGCATCCCTCTTCCTCCTTACCTTCAGTAATACTGAGATAACCAAACATGATCAGATTTCACTTCTTGGACTGACTTGCACCTTCGATCTTTCCTGGCACAACCATATTTCAACTATAGCTTCTGCAGCCGCCAAAAAAACTTGGTGTACTTTTTTGCACAAGACACTACTTCACACCTTCACAGCTGCCTAACTCAATACAAAGCCCAAATCTGCCCAGCCATGGAATATGTTCCCATATTTGGGGTGGCAGTACACCAAAATATCTAAGATTGCTCGACTCTATCCAGAAGAGGGCAGTCCAGCTAATTAATGATCCCTCTCTCACAAATCCACTTCAGTTCCTCTCTCACAGACATTCAGTTTCTACCTTGTGCCTCTTCTACAGATACTTTCATGGACAGTGCTCTGCTGAATTGGCCACTATTATTCCTCTGCTCTCCTCCAAAATCATTAAAACAAGAACCACTGTTAACCAAAACCCTTTTATAGTGCACCATAAAACTCACTGAACCAACTTCACTGCCTCCTTTTTTATTCCATCTACTTAAAAAAAACAGACCATCTGTTGCCCAGCATATATACTCTCACTATCATTTACAGGTGTAAATCATGGTCTATTATTAAGAAGCACCACCATAGCAAATCTGTTATCCTAATCCAAAAAATTACAGAAACAAGATTTCTTAAAAAAATAATATCCATGAAGACACCTTTTATATTTCCGGTTCTTTTTGATATTTATATGCTACAACAGTTTAAAAATACTATATTTAAGTTTAAAAGTTACATATTTGAACTTCTAAAATAGTTGAAATTATTGTTGTACTATACCTAAGCATAAGTAAACAGTTGCATATGAAGTATTGTCATGGCTTTCTGCTGTTAAAAAAGTTGTTGCATAAATTGCTTCATGTAAGTTTTGTTTTAATGATTTTTTTTTTAAGAAATAGATCTTTAGTAGATGAAATTATTAAGAAGCACCACCACCACAGCAAATCTTTTATCCTAATCCAGATCTCAGGGAGAAATATTCACTCGTTTGCTGATGAAGTAAACCTGGATAGAGCAATAGGTAGCAAAGATGATGTAAATATTTGTAGGATGATTTAAATAGACCGACAACATAGACAAAGAAGAATGACTCTTGGCTTAGTATACTTATCCGTATTTAGATGAAAAGAATACCAACTGTATACTAATTGATGGAACTGGGTTTCAGAAAATTGATGATGGTGCCAGAGATTTGGGGAAGAAATTGCTTGTGGAGTGTGAGCTACAATTCATAGGATATATTGCAGAAGAAGCTAACATAACTCATAGTTATTGTTTATTAAAGAACACATTGACAAGATAATAAGGAAGTCATTATATACCTCATTATGAAGCCTTGATATGAATTATGCTATAGATTATTGTGCACAAATATGGTTACTTGGGTTTCTTGAAGTGAAGAAAAGGTGGAGATCATGGTTGCTTTATGTAATGCTCCTTATAAGGATAGGTTGAAGATTTATTAGTTAGAGAAATTGTGATGATAAGCAAATATGATAATGACATATAAGTTACTCACCATTTTATAAGATTTATATAGAGAAAATTTTTCAGTACTTGATTAATGAGGAACTAGAAGTCATCCTTGGAAATTGAGTAAGATTGTGTCTATTTGGGATGTGAAGAGAGTGGTGAATGAAGAAATGAGTTGCCAGTCAATTTTAAATGCTTTGTCAGCAATACTTTGGCAGTACCTGCCATAGCTCATCAATGATAGTCTTGGTGTATTGCCTCTCTCTCAGTGAATCTGTGCAGCCAGTGGAAACACCCATGTAATAATAATAATAATTTTATTACTTAATTGCATGTGACTTACCCATGATAAGTTATAAACCTATAGTACTCTAAGCAGGCTGTCTTTTTATTTTGCTTTATATTTTTTACATAATCCAGATGCCCTATGCTAGAGAGTAAACATGGAACTTTTTTGAGGCACTTTATGCCTTCAGTAAGCAGGGCAGTGGTCTTCCACTAAAGAATCGCAACCATTCACACTCATGGTAGAATTCAAAGCCTTTTGGTTGGAGTGAGTACACTAGTCACTTGGCCAAGACTGGCATCATGCTATGTCCTGCTGGTATCCTGTAGCAATATTTGAATATTATAACTCCTGAAGAGTTATGAAATGATTATGTAGTTATTATGGTTCAAGTTAGTACAGTTATGAATGGCTTTAAAAAATAAAATAAAAAATAAGTAGGGAATCCTGTTACTAGTAGAGATTGCTTCCTTGGCTAGCTGCTGTTTATATGATTGGAGGAAACTTGTATAGTTGATGTGTGATCAGTTCAGCCAGAGTATGGTGGTGATCAGAGTAGGGAATCTGATGCATTTGTGTTGTTTCCTTGTTGCAGGGCAGCAGCAGAAGAAGAAAGTAAAGAAACAGCTTTACAATTATAAGGTTAAAAGGTAGGGGGGGAGATTAACTTATCCTGTCCTGTCAGGTGTCTTCTCCCTCCAGGAGAGACTACCGTATGTCTCCACCATGTCCTATTCTGTGTCTCTCTCTCTCTGCTGCATTCCTCATATGAGAGATAGGTCCAGTCTTCTATATTTTTCATCCACTCCAGTCTTTGTCTTCCTCTCTTTCTCTTTCCCTCAACAGTTCCTTCGAGAAGTGTCCTTTGTAGGCAGTTATGTCTCAGAATATGTCCAAAATATCTGACTTTTCTCTTTTTAATTTCTTTCATCAGGCTCCTGTTGATGCCTGCTATCTCTAGTACCTCTTCATTTGTCTTTTTATTTTTCCATGATATTCTCATAATTCTTCGCAGCATCCACATTTCAAAGGCCTCCAGTTTTTTCACACTCAGATTGGAGAGTGTCCATGTCTCTACTCCATATAATAATGTAGACCATATGTAGCATTTGGAGATTCTTAGTCTTGTTTTCAGATTTAATTCTCTAGATGTTAGTAGATTTTTCATACTGTTGAAAGTTGACCTTGCGATTTCAATCCTTTTTCTAATTTCATCTTCTGTCCTGCCATTCTCTGTGATCAAGTGTCCGAGGTATATGTATTTTTGCACCTGTTCTAATTTATTTCCTTTTATATCGATGCACATTTTTGGTATTTTCTTTTCTCTTGAAATTATCATGATTTTTGTCTTTTTAAAATTGAAACTGAGGCCATACTGTTCGCTATACTTGAAGGTTTCATCTATAAGAGTTTTGAGGTCACATTTGTTTTCAGCTAGAAGAACCGTGTTATCTGCATATCTTAGGTTATTAATATTTCTGCCCCCTACAGTGATTCCTTTGAGGTTACTAATTTTATTAAATATTTCTTCTGTGTATAGGTTAAAGAGAATCGGAGAAAAGACACTGCCTTGTCTCACACCTTTCTGAACTGGGAATTCTTCTGAGGTCTCTCTATTTATTCTCAAAGATGCAGTCTGTTCCCAGTAAAGATTAGTCATCATCATCAAATTCCTGCCATGTACCCTCAAGGGGTGTACAGGATATGACAGTACTACATGAAAAAATTACATCATTACTAACTTCCTATCTACAATTTTCCTCCAAATCAGTCTGTTACTTGTCAAGACTCCAACATTATCAGATCTTATATTTCTATTGTCTAAGGCACTTTGTACCGTATCAATCCACCTATATCTTGGTCTTCCTCTGGGTCGTTTTCCTGCCAACCTGGCAGAGAACACTTGTTTTGCTAATCTTTCCTCTCCCATTCTATTTAAGTGACCATACCACCTGAGATTAGCTCTGCTAACGCATTCCTGGATGCTGACAATGTCAAGTTCTTTCCTAATATCCTCATTTTTAATATGATATTGCCATTGATGCCATCTGTTCACGCCTATAATCTTTCTCAGGACTCTCATATCTGCGGTCTCTAGTCTTTGGTCAAGTGTTTTACTTCTGACCCAGCTCTCAGATCCATAAGTTAAAACTGGTTTGAACACTGTCTTGTATACAGCTAATTTAGTGTTCCGATTAATTTCTTTCTTATTCCATATGAATTTATTCAATTGACTTCCCACCATATCAGCTTTGCTGATTATGTTGTCTATTTTAAGATTAAAGATTAGTTAATAGCCTAATGTCTTTTCCATCGATGCCTATTTTTGAAAGGATTTCAATTAATTGTTCATGTTGGACATTGTCGAATGCCTTTTTGTAATCTATGAAGCAGAGGTACACATCTTGTTTTTCTAGATATCTTTCTATGATGGTTCTGACATTGAAAAAACCTTCTCTTGTACCTACATTTTCCTTGAAGCCACTTTGTGTATCATCTATTTCTATGTTTATTTTTCTTTTATTTCTTTCAAGAATAACTTATAGGAGGACTTTTGATACTTGACTGATGAGGCTGATTGTCCTGAACTCTTCACATCTTGTAGCTTTTGTTTTTTTGGGAATTGGGACGAAAATTGAGTGATTAATATCTTTGGGTAGAAATCCAGTCTCATATATTTTATTGCATAATTTTGTTAGAAATTTCAGTCCTCCTTCATCGAGAGTCCTCAACCATTCTACCAAGATGTTATCTATTCCTGCAGCTTTATGTGGTTTTAGTTTTCTGACGGCATTTTCAACTTCACAGAGTGAAATCGATGGTCCTTCTAAATCAGTCTGTTCAGGAATATCATTTCTTTGTTGTTCATATAATTTCCTTGTGTATTCAATCCATCTTTCCGTGATTTCTTTTTTATCCATTAGAATATGGTCTCTTGAGTCTCTAATGACACTTGCATAGTTTGCTGTATTTGTCCTGCTTGTCATTTCTCTGACATTTTTTTTTAAAGAAGAGTAATACCTGTGAGATTATGTAGTCATTTAGATAGATATTTTGCCATGATATGGTAGATAATTGGTACACTTGAGTATTGGGTGAAATAAGATTCTGTTCTTTATGCACTTGTGAAAGTCTAAATTCTTAGAGCATGTGTGTATATGTTAAACCCAGGCTGTCTATAGAGGAAGATTTGAGTTCAGCTATACAAAACTTAAGCTGTGTTATGATTCATTTGGAGATGTTGAAGCGCTATTAATTACAATAACTTATTCTAGCTGTAAGAGGGTTGTTTTATTCTTCTAAATTACTGCTTTTCTGTTAAAAGTTTTAGTCACTGTTCTTACTAAGAACACTGACTAAACCAGTGACACTTTCATGCAGTGACAGATGATAAGTTAAATTATTTATTTCAATAATGGGTTTCATAAAATCATAATTATTTAAATATTATTTCTTTGAATTCTATTAGTTGCGGATAGAGTTATCCTCCTGCAGTTTATATATCTAGTCACACACTTGCAATTTAGGTGTTTTTGTGTTTATCTCTTTTGAATTTTATTGATAATGGCTATGAAACTTAGCTGAAAATTCTGAATATTGATGAAATAATTTAACACAAGTGTAATCCATTATTTTAATTTTATTCTTATATCATCTACTTATGTCTCACTTTTTAAATCTGTGTATTATTACACTGTTTTTGCTGTGATTAAACTTGCAGTTCTAAATGAAAATAAACTCAACAAGAAATTTAATTCTTGTTTTTATCCATTATCTTGTTTTATCCTTTATTTCTGAAGGAGTAATATTTAGTGGAGATAGTTTAACATGTTAGTGCTGGGCATTGTCCGCACATGCATAAACTGTTGGTGAGAACTAGCTTTAGCATATATATGCCGTTTCCACGTTCAGCAGTCACATTTTCATAAAGTTTATACAGCATGCTAGTTGCAACTTTTTTGGTAGGATTTTATTTGTAAAATTAGCAGTTGTGAAGTGTCTTGATGATATCAAATATCTGAAATGTGATTCAAACTGTTTTCAAGTTATATATATAGATTCTCATATGTATCTTTTTACTTGACATAAATTGGGTGTTTTCTGTGCCCAATGACTGCATTATAAACAGCTGATATACATATTTTATGGAACTGAAAATTTGAAAGAGGATGCTAAGACAAATCTGTTTAGATAACGGCTATGTTTAGTGCCACAATAAATCTGTTTTCTTGCATGTATGCAGCATAGTCTGTGGGAGGAGAGTGTTTTTCCCATTATGAATGTCATTCCATTTGTCTCCAATTACACTAATTATTGCTAAATATAGGACAGACTGTAAATATCTCTACTGTATTTAGTGATAAACAAAGCTATTTGTTTTTCTTGCTTCTTCAGTATAGTGTATGTTGATGTTGGAATGCTTTTCACAGTATAGGAGCATTTTTATTCCAGTCTTCAGAAACAACAGACATAGTAAATATTTATCTATTCCTGAATAAAAATTGATACTTTCATGTATTATAAGACGTGGTTGATCTACAACAAAATACCAGCATATGTGAGATATCTGTTATAGATAAGACAGAAGAGCCACTCACAAAAAAAAAAAAACATGCAAAAAAGTAATGAATGTAGGATTCTCAAAAGAAGTGTGGATAATTCCGATAATGATCGGATATTGTGAGGCTATTGCTGTGCAAAGTGTATACTGATCCTCAGTAAACAAAAGAAACTTAGAAAAAGAATCAAAATATAAATAAAACGGAGAAATAAATACATATAACCACATCGTATTTTACAAGATGATTTACTGCTCCATCAACCCACATGTATTCCTGCCATACTTAAATGATCAACATTATTATTATAAATAATGTTATTTCCTATCACCGATAACCTTAACAACATTATTATTTCATTACATTAACCCCTCCTTATAGTTATTTACTGAACTACCAAATTTACAGTGGTTGTTTATTGTTCGTTAGTTATTTATACTTTGCAAACAAATCTCTTTCCCTCTCCTCATATATATATACATATTTTAAATTATGCCATCATAAATTCACTTATGCATGTCTAAAATTTATAGGCTCACATGCTATTTTCTCCACTCAGCAACTTACAGGACACACATATAATATTACAAATGTGTGTTTGTGTGTGTATTTAGTCCTTATCAACCTATTGGTTGGTGGGGTAGCAGTATGCTACTTAACCAGGGAAGTGATTATGGAACAAGGTGGTTTCCTGTTGCCTTCCTTGCCTAGTAAGTATTTTTTGACTCTAGATGTGTGTTCACGAGGCTGGTTTGCCTGTTTTGAGGGATGAAAAAACCCTCCATCTTAATATGAGACTGGCTAACTCACCTTTAGTTCCTCATGTCATGGACGGGAATCTAACCCAGGTCTTTCCGACCAATCACAAATGTTAATTATTAATAATTCGTTTGCCAATCATGAAAGTATTTCTACTTATGCTTGTTCTTTTCTTTACATTTTCCATTTTTACATGGCTTATTAATCTATTCGTCCATCCTATCCTAGGATGGGTTGAGTCCCTTCCCCCCTACCAAGGAGGCTTACAGCTAATTAATGCAACTAGGTCACCACATAGTTCATATGTGTTCATAGGGCTGGTTTGCCTGTTCTGGGGATGAAAAACTCGAGTTTCCAGGTGAAATAAACCCCAACCTCCATATGAGACCAGCTAACTCATCTTTTGCCGAAAGAGACCAGATAAAGGTTCCTCAAGTCATTGATGGGAATCGAACTCAGGTCTTTCCGACCAGAGGGCTTTGTCTATACCGACTGAGCTACAGAGGCTCTTTATTAATATACCTAAAACAAAAACATTCCCTCTCCCCACCCTATGCATATTCTGTTACAATTAAAAAACCTTTATGATATGTAGCATGTCCTCTGAAATGCAAGCATAAAATTTTTGTGGAGTACAGTGTTTTCTCTCATCCTGTCAGATAGTTAGGATGACAGTGAAAGAGCTGGAATCATTCTGACATGAACCTGTTAACCATGCTTGTAAAACATGAAACAACAGTGTTCATCAGCTATACAGTTATGCAATGCTTGCATTTTGCATGTTATTTCTTGAATGGAACTAACCTTCCCACTACTCTAATAATGCTGCTTCTTTATCAGAACAGAAAAAATGCATTGATTTAATTAAATAATAAACGAATTATTATTAAGAGAGATCAAACATGGAGTCAGGGACTTGTTGAGGGAGTTCACATATCACCTTTCTTGAATTGATTCACGCTATCTACACTCACCACCTCCAAATGCAATCCATTCCATTCATGCATCACTCGATGTGAAAATATCTCTTATTGATTGCATTCATTCTCAACTTCCATGGTTGCCCTTTCATTATCTCCATAAAATGAAAAACTCCCATCTACTGGTATTTTGTATGATCTTTTCAGAAGTTTGTCTCAGTCATATCACTTCCCTCTTGACCATTGTTGCTATAGCTTCTCGAACTTCAACTTCTCATCTACTAAAATTCCAAGATTCCTAGCCTTATCAGTTTTTTCTATCATAATCCCATTACTATTATATGGCACTGGTTATCTCATTATGCCAAAGTGCATATCTTGACATAACTAACATTATACTAATAGCCATTTATCATATGCCCACAATTCCAGCCTTTTCAAATCATTCTGTAAGTTTTGCATGCCACTTGCATTCCTAATTACCCTGCCTATCTTTGTTTCATCAGCAAACAGCTGTATGTTGCCTGTCAATTTTTCCTGATGCCATTAATGTAAAGATTGAATAATTATGGTCCACGAACCGATTCTCGTGAACCTTAAATTTGCAGATTCACATCTTATATAACCACTTTGTGATATCTGTCAGTTAGCCATCCGTGCTTAATACTTTATAATCCAATTCATGTTCTCAAATTTATGCAGTAGTCTTCCTTGTTGTATTGTATTTTGTATTCAATGTATACAATGAATACTATGTCATTGTATTGTATTTTGGCACAAATACAACACAGTATTCTTCCATGTTGTATTGTATCAAAAGCCTTAGCAAAGTCCAAAAGTATTAGGGAGTATCCATTCTCCTTGGCTAATGCTATAGTAACATAATATAAAACATGATCAAGTTGCTCAAACATGACCTTTCCTTAGATACAATTCACACAAAGTATAGATTTTTTATCAACCCATGTCTGTATGCGAGTTCTTATTTTCCAAAATCTTCACCACCTTATGCAGTGGGGTTATACATTCTTTTCATTTCTGTGGAATCTTCTCTGTTCTGAGACTCAAATTATATAGCATAGTCAAAGTCACAGCCAATTCAGCTGAACACTCTTTTAGCATCTGTTCTCATATCATATCATGAGCCCTTATTGGCCAATTCTTATTCAGTTTTTACAACAGCTCTAGCACTTCTTCCTCATACACCTGAGTTTTTTTATCAATTGAAAAGGTAGCAGTGTGCTCAATATTCCATACGCTAGGTTGATAGCATTTAGCAAAATGAGCACTTATTAGTCGAACAATCTCTTCTGCATCTGTCATCTGCATGCCATATGCATTCAGTAGAGTTATTCTTTCTTCTACTTGCAGCATAATGATAGAATTCTTTTGGGTTGTCTTTAATTTGCAGATTTGGTTTCTTTTCATACTCAAACTTAGCTTTCTGTACAATAATTGTAACTCTTTTGGCCTTCTCCTTATAATTTTCATAACCGACATCATCCTAATGCACACAGTATTCCTTCCACATAACATTTTTTTTAAAATAGTCTCTTGCTTAATAAGATTGCACCTCATTTTACTCCTATCCTGTTTATTCTTTGAACTCTAGGGATACATTCTGATTGTATTTTTTAAATGCTTCCATGCACAGCCAGTATTCTTCCCATCCAGCAGCCATACTATGGAATGGAACCCAGCTTATTCCTGTTGGTCATAATTTTCTGCTTTTCATCTAGCATGTAATAGCAATTTTCTAGGTCGTTACAGCCTGGTCACGGTCACCAACTGGAGGCAGAACTGGCGTGTTTAACTGAAACATGACTGTTCTGACTCTATCATCAGATCTAATACTCTTTTATCTTGAGTTCTGTAGCATGCCACGTGAGGAAGATGTCTTACAGCATCTCGCTAAATTCAGTTTCATCTTTCTCGTGAATTTTCACTGCTACCCAATCAATGTTGTAATTTTTTTTACTTGGTTATTAAAGATGCCAAGAAATTATATTCTTGATTAATCATTTATTCAACTGTAAGGAAAAGTTTGCATATGAAGTTTTTCATTACTAGGCTACTTGTATATTGAGGCTAGTGACTTCACATTAATTGTCTTAGTATACCATAATGCAAAGCACACGTTCTTTCAGGTGTGTGTGCGTGTGTGCATGCATGTGTGTGTGTGTACTGCTACGCATCTTTAATTTAATATATAACCAAGTGAAAAAGCTTGGTTATACAGGGTGTTCGGGATAAATTTGACAGTTTCATAAGGAAAAAGAAAATCTTCTTTGTATCTATTAAATTTAATGAATTGACAAAAAAACATTACAGGCAGAGTTAATTACAATACTATCAACAAGATTTACTCAAAATAACCACCATTAGCATCGATCACAGCTTCAATTCTGCTTCGGAACCTCGAACAAGCTGATGCTACAGTCTCCCTGGGAAGGGCCGCAAAAACTGTTTTAATTTTATCCATTAACTGGGCTTTTGTATTACTGGAAGTGCGATTGGTGTCTTTTTCAACTGCGCCCCATACAAAATAAACCATGGGGTTAAGGTCTGGGGAGTTTGGAGGCCAAACATTTGGACTGGTGAAGTCGTAGAAATTTTCAGACAACCATTTTTGACTTTTCCCAGAGGTGTGGCAAGGGGCCGAATCCTGCTACCATACATACGGCCTACCATTGGCTACCCTTGTTATCCAGGGCTTGACTACAGTTAGCAACTCCACGAACAAAGCCCGAATTCCAATGCCAGGGTTCTTCAACACCTGTTCCTGCAGATTTGCGAGGAATTCTGCTGTACGAACGCAATCAGATCGTCTGCTAGGGATCTTTCTTCTTGCTACATCCTCGTAGTCACCATTGCAAGTCTCTAGTTCATGCCTGATTGTTTTTACTGTATTCAGGGAGCATTGGGCAGCAGTCGTAATATCCTTATTTTGATGACGGGCACGAATCATCATGATACAAGTTATTCTCTTCCATGATTCAGGTGGGTTCCAGCTATCCATCCTTTCTGACATCTTGTATATGAATGAAGAAGGGTCCAAACTTTTAAATGAAGAGAAGTGTGTGTTAATACATGTAACTTACGGAAAAATATAATTAATTATAAATATGTCAAATTTATCCCGAACACCCTGTATATTGTCCTCTTTGGTTTGTTGTGGATTCCATGAACAGTCCTGCCTGCAAAATTTCTGACTATCCTTTTCCATCCTCTTAAATTAGCCACTTTGTTTCTTCATTAAATAAAAATTAAAAAAAAATCCACAGAATTTCTCTCAGAAATAAGATTGATAAATCGAATCTTCAGATGTTTTAGTCAATTTTGGCATATCTCTTTTCATAAATATTCCTCATAAGAGACATAAGAATTTTTATCTTGATAATTTCTATCTGACACTGTAGACTTATTTAAATTTATAGACAGGTTGAAGGAACAGCTATAAGCTCACCCTCTATCCTCTTGTATATGCTATGTTGATGCCATTTTACTATATTTGGTGGCACTAAACTGGAGCTTCTATCCTTTTTACATAAAATTAATTATTTACATCATAGAATTGGATTTATTTAGGAGAAAGAATCATCAGGAGCAGAATCTTTTTTAGACATATTCATCAAATGTAAATCAGATGACTTTACTTTCTGTGTGTCTGTATCAAAACAATCTATCACTGTACTCCTGTTTCATCTGTGTGGAGCACAGATGCTTCTCAGAAATACAGAATTATAAAATTCTTTGTAATAAGAGCACATAAAATTTTCTTCTCCAAAATATCTTTGCTACAAATTGACAGTCAACCAACCACTACTAAATAGTTATAAACCAAGAATTCCACAAATAAAATAAAATCAAAAATAAATATCATTGATAGTTTCTCTTAGTATCCTCCAAGGAAGAAGTCTGCAGAAGATATATTTCTTACATTTCTGAACATATACTAAAATCTTTGATATATGTTTGGAAAATTTCAACTTATTTGTGGAACCAAATCTTCATTCTGTTACCTTGCTGCTTAGTATTTACCAAGCTCCATGTTCTTGCCACTTACCTTATTTTGGTCAAGTGTGAAGATGCAGTTAAAAATTATATATCAGAGCCATATTTAGCTTATTAAAGTCCATAAATCTGGTGTAGTTCAGTATAGCTGTAACTATAAATTTGAACTTTTATTCAAAGAAAGTACTGATGTTTTAATACATTTGTCTAACTGAAATTGTACTGATTGCTTTTCTTTTCTTTTATTTTCAAAAGTTGAAGAAGTGTTTATCCTCAACTGTATAAATAATTTATATGTATATACATCCCATAGTGTTTTATTCTAGCTGCTGCATGACTGTATATCTGAAAGGGGTTTCATTGCAACACACACACATTTTGCTGTTCAGTTGTATTCATATTTCTGTTGTTCTTCATTCCACACTGATGCTTTATGAGGCATAAAATGAAATATTTGATAATGTTGATAATAAATTAGTCTTTGGCTGTGGCATATGTCTATTGTGCATGTGTTTGTGGAAGTTGTAGGTGTTGTTATGTCGTATATTTTTCCTTATATTTGGTTTAGCTTAATTATAATCTTGCCTCTCTACAATTACTATTACTCTTCCAATATCTTACTGACTTAAATATCTCTATCACTTCCTATGTTCTTACTCTATATGGGAGGCAAACTAAACTACTCTGGCCGATCTCTAGATTGTACACATGCTTAATCCAATTAGTAAAGATTAATCCTTAACAAAGAAAGAATCCTTTAATCTAGTCTGGGGCAGTCCCTTTTCAGATCTTGGCAAAATTTATTTTTTTCCACTGCACCAGCCAATATTCCTATAATAGAAGACTCTTATTCAGGGGAACTTTTCCAGACTGCAAAAGCACATTTGTAAACAATTTAGTATCCTCACTCATTAAACTAAACACTCTACTAAATTATATAATCCTTGTTTGCAGTCGTGACTTCTATTACAACATATTATGCTTTCTTTCTCCCACTATGGTTCAGATTTTATGAGTGGTAGTTTTGGTTCATATCATAGGCAACACACAGATATACAAGAAACATCATATTTATTGGGAATCTTAAATCATATACAGCTAATCATATCTCACATTCAACTAAGTCAATGCTATATTCAATCAAACTATGTGAAATTAACTGACATTCTAGCACATGAAAATAAACGCATTCCTTTAAGTTAAATCATTAAAACACGCATATTATATACACCAAATAGATCCAATTTCCATTCTGCCTACAAGGTTAATTACACTCACTAAATATGACACAAACTTCTATAATCCTTTTCCAGACAATCTGTCCAAGGAAACTATCTGCTACTAAACAAATACTTAAAGTTCTCTAATTCAGTCCACACTTGATTATTACTTTATGTACTTCCCTTTCTCATTTAATGGGAAACAAAGATTAAAATCTCTACATTACCATGTCTGCAATAGGATCCTCAGATCGGTCTGGTTCTACCTTCTTTGTCCTAACACAACACGTGACTTCCATACGCTTGCTTCTACATGGTGGGAATTTAGCTAGTCGTCTATTCAAACATCTGCTCTGCTCCTGGCATTATGTCCACGACATTCTGGTTCTGCTTTCAATGATTCCTGTCGTTCTGCCGTAGGAACATGGAATACGTCCGCGATTCCTTAAGACGAAATCTCCAGCGAAAGAAGGTGGGCAGCACATGGCGATATCTTGCGCTTAGTGCCGTCCGGAACTTCGATCATCGAGGGATAAACTCGCCGTCCGACATCGGAATAACGTCTTGAACAGATCTCAGATGGAGAATCCATCTGAGATCTGTCGGTCCGCGGGAGGGAACGAACAAGCCAAAAAAAAAAAAAAAATGGAGCGAGGGAGGGGTGCAAACTCCTTTTATTCTACATTCTATCTTTAACCTTGGCACCCTCTTTTTGCCTGAGACTGACCTTCACTGACTGCCGTGATACAGTACATCAGGTGATTTTCAAGTAGCATCTTCGCAAAATTCAGCATGCCTCATCTTTCAAGATTAACACTACCTCAGGCTCTGCGTTTGCCCTAAGGGTTCGCGTGTGACCCTTGAACTATCGTTTACACTGTGTCTGTTCCTTGATCGTATACAAAATACCTTATTATTAAGAACTGTACTTTATACGAATTCTCTACATGATTTGGGGGGGGGGAGGTTAACACTAAGTTCTGTAATTCTGCATAAAGAGGTAATATTTAGACTTGTAACATCCTGAATGAATAAATTCCTTTCAAAAAATGTTTCATTCAGGATGTAACAGTGTCTTTATATAACAAATCTGTGTGATGGATTGTTCTTGTAGTCAGTTAAAGTAATCAGAAACTACTTTAAGTTGAAGAAGAACAGAAAAAATGATGACTTGAAAATACACTTGTATATAACTGAAATTTGGATGACAGTTTTATGTGTGTGTGTGTGTGTATAAGCTTGCGTGATTATATTCATTGTTGTATATCTTCTTCTTATGGTGCTATCTTCAATCGAAGGCCATCTTGGCGAACAAACTGTGTTCTTGTGTTCTTGAGCAGTTGTACGCTACTCTTTCCTATCCATATTTTGATGTTGTCAAGCCAAGATATATATTTTTTTTCTTCTAGCTCCTTTGCATCAGTTCTTCCTACCGAAATAGTTTGTAGAAGTTGGTGTTTGCCATTTCTCATGATGTGGTCAAAATATGATGTTTTTTGTTTCTTGATTGTTTGTATGAGATCTTTGGCTTTGCCAATGGATTTTAAGACATCTTCATTGGTAATTTTTTCTGTCCATGATATCTTTAGCATTCTTCTATATAGCCACATCTCAAAGACTTCAATTTTCTTGATGACTGTTGCCTTCAATGTCCATGTTTCATCTTTATAGAGCAGAATGGAGACTAGATATAACATTTCAGCATTCGGCACCTGACTTCTATGTTTAGATCTTTATTGCAGAATAATGTTCTCATTTTCATGAAAGACTGCTGTGCAACTTCAATCCTTGTCTTTATATCTATTTCAGGATCCCTCCTTTCATTAAGCCAGCAACCAAAATATTTATACCTTGACACTTGATCAATATTTTTTTTCCCATTGAGTGTCAGTTTCATTGACGAGGTTGGATGTTTGCTGATGACCATGTATTTCTTCTTGTTCATGTTTATATTTATTCCCATTCTTTGGCTTTCTGTGTATACTCTGACAATGAGTTTTTGGAGATCTGTGATGTTATCTGTAATTAGCATGGTGTCATTTACATATTGGGTTGTTAACAATCTTCTAACTCTGAGTATATGTTGAACAAGAGTGGTGAGAGCATGCATCCTTGTCTCACTCCTCTTTTGATGTTAATATCACTGGTGGTAATGTTGTCTAATTGAATGGTAGCTAATTGATTCCAATACAGATTTCATTGTTGTATAGTACCAGTTTTACATTGTTTGACAGCCTGATTAGCTGAGTGAGAGTATCAACAAGCAGAAGCAACCAACCAACAGGCTAGATGATTTTCATTGTTTGGTGTGAGGCTGTCCTGCTTATTGGAGGCATGAAGCAGCTTGAAAAAATTCTATGTTTGGTCCCTAGAGCTAACAGGGTTAAGCTAAGGTTTATAAAGAGATAAATACAGTAGTTCTCCCTCCCCCCCCTTTATCTGTGGTTTTAGTTACCTGTGATCAAACCACTCTGAAAATATTAAATGGAAAATTCCAGAAATAAACAATTCATAAGTTTTAAATTGTGTGCTGTTCTGAGTAGCATGATTAATTAAATGTCACTGTATATGCTACCTGCTCATTGGTCACTTGATAGTTGTGAAGAAGTGGAAGAACATACATATTAAAGGCCATTGAGAAGTGTTAACCAATGAGGAATTAGAAGAACTTGTTGAATTATATTCTTTAATGTCTGTGCAATTTGAAATATGTTTCAAATTGCACAGACATTAAAGGACAACAGTGTGCGATCCTTGAATGAGGAGTAGCATTAAAGTCACCTGTATGATTGGTCGATTGGTAGAGCCTCTGCTACTAATGGCTCAGTTAAGTAAGTTTGAGCGCGGTTAGTAGTTGGAAGGGGGCCAATCGTTCGATGCTGTCGGCACACTCTCCCTCGATGAGTGTTTGGACTCCCTGGAGGTGTCAAAATAATAATAATAATAATAATGATCACTGATGGATTACAATCTCTGCAGGAACACTTTGATGAGTGAAAAAGAAAGCGACAACAAGAACAACTTCCATTTACAATGTTCTTCCAAAAGGTTTCGGCAAAAAAAACCTTCAACTATCGAGGATTTCCAACCATTGACATCATCTGCTCCTGACATTCTTAGGAAAAAGCTCATTTAGAACAATGCAGATTATTTGCATTGTTCTCCTAACTGATTAGTAGATATTACAAATTGTTTGATTTCTGTTAGATCTTTTTTTTTTTTTTTTTTTTTTTTTTTTTTTTTTTTTTTTACATTAGTGACAGCAAATAACTCAGCTTAATCTGTGAAGATACAGAAGGAAAGCCAGTTTGAATTATAAAGATTAGTCTCCAAGGAAGATGCAAGTTTTTTTTCACTTGGTTACAAAGTAAATTATACTACATAAGAAATTATATTCTTTTAATCTTTTACCCAAGTGTGAGCAAACAAAGTTTATGCATGAAGTATCTTCACAACTAGGCTGCTTATATATCAAGTGATGACATCTTATCTGATCCTGATGCACGGTGCACTTCATTTCATACATATCACATCTGTAGGATAATACTGTCGCAACTCAAAAGATCATTTTCTGAGTGGTCCTGGAATCCTTCAATAACAATTCTTGACAGATTCACTGAAGTCTTCTTCAAGGAACATTATAAACTTCATTATACCCAAATATCTTAATTGTAATTGCAGTAGCTTTCTCACAATTTAACCAAAGTGAATTAAAATTTGATGTTTCCTCTCTCCTGAAAATAGCATATTTTTGAGTTGTATCAGTATTCTTCTTAGAGATGTAATATACAGTGGAACCTCGGTTGTCGAATGCCTCTCATCTCGAACAAATCAGTTTCTGAACAGGCAAACCTGCAATCATGTGATCCCCAGGCTGAGATGTATGGTGGGAGAGCATCACTTACGCTACAGCCTCCTCTCAATCCAGACACCTGCTCGAATTTGCAGTGCCTTTTCTTGATTTTCTTTGTGTTTTGCTATTTTTTTAATAAATTATTATTAAATAAGCCACCAGGATCGAAGAAGGATAGTGACAGCAGCAAAGCGAAAAAAAAGTTGTTAGAACCACGATGGGGTTGAAAAAAGAAATCTCATCCAAACATGAAAATGACGTTCATGTCTCGGATCTTGCTATGCAGTTCGGTATGGCGATATCAATGATCTGTACAATACTCAAAAGTAAAGAGGCAATCAAGGGAGCTGATGTTGAGAGGAGTGAAAGTTCTTACTAAACAAAGATCTCAGATGATTGAAGAAGTGGAAAAATTGTTGCTGATTTGGATAAACAAGAAACAGTTAGACTAGTGATAGTGTTTCTTATGCTGTAATTTGTGAGAAAGCGAGGCGATTACATGATGACCTGTTTAAAAAACCCTGGTACGAATGGTGCTAAAAGTAATGCTTGGGTAACTTTTTTTATTCAGTGGATCCATGAAGTCTTTGCCCCAAATGTGAGAAAATACCTTCAAAAAAAAAATTGCCATTAAAATGCCTTCTTGTGAAGGACAGTGCTCCTGCTCACCCTCCAGACTTGGAGGACGAGTTTGATTTTTATCACAGTGAAGTTCCTGTCCCCTAACACGACTCCTCTAATCCAGCCCATGGACCAGCAGGTCATTTCAAACTTTAATAAATTCTACACCAAAGCATTGTTTCAAAGGTGTTTTGAAGTGACTTCTGACACAGAATTAACACTCA
Organism: Typopeltis vanoorti; assembly: GCF_054136105.1. NCBI lineage: Eukaryota > Metazoa > Arthropoda > Arachnida > Uropygi > Thelyphonidae > Typopeltis > Typopeltis vanoorti. The sequence goes on from NC_143552.1 coordinate 35,191,755, forward strand.
GAGAATTCTGGAAAAATCACTTCAATATCCTCCATTGCTTAATATTCTTGACAAAGCCTAGGTGCAAGTGACTTACAGGACCATAAACTCTGCCTGGAGGAAATTATGGCCCTCAATGTCTCTGTGTTGCACACACACAGAGACATTGAGGGCTTTGAGGCTGAGTGTGTTGCTGTTGTTGATGATGTTGTATCTCTGGACCACAGGAATGAGCTCACCATGGAAGAACTGGAACACCTTAGAAGGAGCAGCAAAAGACAGTGGTTGAAGAAATGCTTTCAGAGACAGGAAGGAAGGGAGGATTCCTAGTTATTTGATCAAAGAAATGTGTGTGAAATAGGGTGAGGTGCAAAGTTTTGTGGAAAAAGATCACCCTTTTTCATCTATATTTTATCTATTTATTGTGTTTATTCTTTTTATGTAAGATTTTATGCATCTTCATTATTTTTGTATATGACTTTATGCATGAAGTACTGTTGTAAAAGTTTAAATAAGTAATCATCTGGGTTTCAGGAATGGATTATTCCATTTTACATTAATTCTTATGGGAAAATGGTTTCGGTTTTCGAACAGCCTTTAGGAACGAATTATGTTCGACAACTGAGGTTCCACTGTATGTATATTTCTGTGTATTATGGAAAGGATCACCACCCCGACTGATTTCAATCTTTATTTAGTCTCATCAGTAGAAGCTAGACCTGTAGAAATACTGAGAGCTAAATCAATGCAAGAGTCATATTTTCCATATGCAAATAGTAAAATTGTGTATCACCATATTAAAATGCTCATGATTAGAGGATAGTTGTAGAAAGGTCTAGTTTGCACTGATAGATCTTGGTATTGAAACTGCCTGGGTAGTGACGCTTCTCATAATGCTAAGCAGCATACATATCTGAAACACAAGTAGTCTTCTGAAGATACTTCTTGTGCAAGCATTGTTTGCTTATGCTTGGATAAAAGATTAAGGTTGAGTCCCTAAGTTGAGGGGCTTGTAACGAATTAATGCAGCTGGCTCATCACTCATCTGCTGCATCCCCTAAAGGCAAGTATTTGTGACTGTAGCTCTGTGTGTATTCATGGGACTGATTTGTCTGTTCTGAGGGACGAAAAACTGAAGTTTCTGGGTGAAAGAAACCCTCTACTTCCATATGAGATTGGTTAATTCTCCTTTAGTCGAAAGAGACCAGATAAAGAAAGGTTCCTCACATCATGGACAGGAATTCATATTTCCAAATTTAGGGACACAAAACACACGTGTTGAAATGATTATTTTACTTATTATTAATAAAATAGTATTAATTTTATTAATAATATAGGGAACCAAGCTACATGCTCTTGCACTGTATTGCTAAATTAAATCTATGCTGTTAATTAATCTTTTTCTTAGCCTGACCTCTAGTGATAATTAAAAAATAAAAGAAAAGTTGAAAGAAAAAAAAAAAAAACAATAAATTATATATATATATATATATATATATAAATTAATTTTAAAAAATTATAATTAATAAATAAAATAAATAAAAAACTACAATAAACTCTGCTAAAGTCCTCATGTACTAAGATTCTTCTGGATTTGTACAGTTCAGATTGTTATATTATGATTTTTTCAGGTCTTGTACAGTTCAAGTTGCTATGGAATCTTAAGGAAAAAAAACACTTCACCAAGTTTTCTTGTATTGGGATTTTTCTTTGGCTTATTCTGGTTGCTATAAAGGTTGCAGATGGGTCCTCGACACATTCTTGGAATGGTTAGGCCATCATTTTTGTTCAGATTTGGATTATGTTTGAGCTTTTCACATCCTTCTTTGAATTTCCTCTCGAACCAGGTTTTGGTACGGTGTAGGGACTTGGTATTTTTCCAATCAATTCTGTGGTATGTTGTCGACGTATCTCAGCCAAATTTTTGGCTTTAGGCACGCTGACTCCAGAGCTCGTTGCTTATGATGTCAACGATATTTTCACCATTTGGCCCCACGGCTGCAAAGCATTAAATACATTCCTTAGCCACCTGAACAAACAACACCAACGTATCCAATTCACCATTGAAATAGAAAATTGTTGAGGAACACACTGACATCCAGAGATAAAGAGGTTATTATTCCCCTTTATAAAGCATTGATACTTCCACATTTGGATTACTGTGCTCAGGTCTGGTCACCTGGATTCCTTGGAGATGAGGAGGCTGTGGAGAGGGTTCAGAGAAGAGTGACCAAGTTGGTGAGTGATATAAAAAATGCTCCCTACATTGATAGATTGAGAGCTTGTGGATTGCAGAGATTGGTTGATAGGCGAAGAAGAGGGGATATGATAGAAACATTCAAATTACTAAAAGGTTTTTATAGGATTGATGCAGGGAAATGTTTCAGCTGTGTGATAGTGATGGAAGAACAAGAGGTCACATCTGGAAATTAAAGAAGAGTGTGGTTAACAAAGGTGTCAGAACAAGGTTTTTTGCCTGGAGGGTGGTGAATGAGTGGAATTCATTGCCTGACTTAGTTGTGAGCTCTTCGTCTGTAAATGAATTCAAGAAGAGATATGACAGATATTGTTTTGCTAGTTTGGGTCTCCCGCGATGAGTCTACTGACTCCATGGAGATACCCATAATAATAAAAACTCTCTTCCATTCCTAGACACACTTGTCACACGTCTTCCCTCAGGCTGTCTCTCCTTCTCAGTCTACTGCACACCTACACACAGGCCAGTACATAACACAAAAATTCTTATCACCACCCAACACAAAAACTAGGTGTCATAAGCCTTAAACACAGAGCTCAAACTATCTGTTCAAACGAACAAACTCACCAGGAATACAAGATCATCAACCATACTATAAAAAATGGATACAGTAAAAAAACGATTCACAAGATCCTCCACGGAGATATTAGTAAAAAAAAAAAAAGATTTCAAGAATGCTGTTGCGATACCTTATGTTAGAGGCATTTCCGAAAAAAATAGACAGAACACTACACAAATAGAACCTCAAAACCACCTTTAAACCCCCAACAAAATTAAGACACCTACTCAGTTCTTCCAAAGATCCTCTTTCACACCTAGCCCACCCAGGGGATATACAAAATACAATACACATGTAACCTACCATACATAGGGGAAACAGGGCAAACCATCCCATTTAGGAAAGACGAACACAAACGACACATTAAATACCTCCATTTTGGAAAAACCGGCCTTTCTGACCACGCACTCCAAACATACCACAGAATTGATTGGAAAAATACCAAGTCCCTCCACCCCACCAAAACCTGGTTCGAGAGGAAATTCAAAGAAGGAATGTGAAATGCTCAAACATAACCCAAATCTGGAAAAAAAAAATGATGGCCTAACCATTCCAAGAATGTGGAGGACCCATATGCAGCCTTTATAGCAACCAGAACAAGCCAAAGAAAAATCCCAGTACAAGAAGACTTGAAGTGTTTTTTTTTTTTTTCCCCTTAACATTCCATAGCAACTTTAACTGTATAAGGCCTGAAGAAAATCATAGTATAACAATCTGAACTGTATAAATCCAGAAGAATCTTAGTACATGAGGACTTTAGCAGAGTTTATTCTAGTTTTTTATTTATTTTATTTACCTATGGCGGTATTATTATTTAATATTGTTTATTTTATTTACCTATGGCGCCCCCCATGTTCCAGACTGGTGGGCTGGTTCTCCTTGAATTCTGATGACTCGAATTTCGAAGACTCGACACTCAGGGTAGCCCCTGAGTTTCAAAACGTTTCCCATAACTTAACAAAAAACGTGACATAAAAAGGCTTATCATTTTATAAATATAGGGTAGATATATAATTTATTTTATTTTTTTTTCTTTCAACTTTTATTTTATTTTATATTTTAATTATTGCTAGAGGTCAGGCTAAGAAAAAGATTAATTAACAGCATAGATTTAATTTACCAGTACAGAGTGCAAGATCATGTAGCTTGGTTCCCCTATACATATGTATCCTTCTGATGATGACCTCAATACAGGGTTGAAACGTCAAATTGTTATAGTAAAACAATCATTTCAACATGTGTGTTTTGTGTGCCTAAATTCGGAAATATGAATGCTGATCAACCTGTAACCTTAAAAGAAAGATTTACAGGAATTGAACCCAGGTCTTTCTGACCAAAGAGCTTCATCTATGCTGACTGAACTACAGAGGCACTTATCATTTCATTGTATGATGTCATTTTTTTAATAATTAGACTGTAAAAAAATAAAAAAATAAATAAATTATCAATCTTTAGGGAAAATAATTGAAGAAGTTAGCATTATGATCAGAATTAGGAGACGTAAAGCACCAAATGAAAGGAACAAAGTGAGGGAAGGAAGGAAATCTTGAGTTAGAGCTGATTGTATGAAGGTGATTAAAGGTTTAGTAATTTCTGGCATAGATTGTCAGATCTGAGAAATGCATTATCTTTCATCTTTCTTATTGAAGTTTATTGATGAACTCATGTAGTATGATTTTTGACAGTTAAGGTAAGAGGTAGTAATGCAGAAGAGTATGCCAGTTGAGGCTGGAATAACTGATCTAGTTTTAAAAATGCATGCAAGTGGTATAGTGTCTGTCAGTAATGTTTTTGTTGAGGTGTTGAATGTTGATGCGGTAAATGGAATCTTTCTCCCTTTTGTGTGGGATTTTTGAGGGGAGGATATTTTATTTTTTTGCAATTTTATTGTATTTTTGACATTTTTGTGTTTTTTGTTGATTTTTCATGGGAGATTTTTATAACTGCAGTGTCACTGTTATTTATTATATCATCTTTTATATAATGGGCAATGTTAGAAACTTACAAAGCAAACAAATGTAGTGAGATAATGAAGAACTTGTGTTGACTACTTTCATACATTCATGTTTCATCTTTGGTCCACTCATGGCCTCAGCCTTGCCTCATGCATACTGCGCTGCTTGGACACACTTAAGGCAGAGCAAATGGCAGCAGGGTTATTTGCCAGATGGTCATTTCTCCTGGGCACTGTTCTAGTAACCAGCCTGCAGAACTGTATCTATTGCTGTCTTTGCATGAAGAAAGTGTGCTTCCTAATTAATGCCTATGAAGGATATCACCCACACTGCTTGTGTCAAGGGGATGTTTCTATCATCCCCCTTGACACAAGAAACATAGCAATAACCACTTCAGGTCTTTAATAAGCAAGGGTGGTGGTGGTGATGTTTCACTGGATGATGAGTCATCTGTTAGATGACTTTCATCACCCAGAGTTGACATTTCCTCCTACAATGGACGGTATAATTATATTCTTATAACCTTTGTCTTAAACAGCATATCATAAATGGTTAAGCAGTAAAATATTAGAAGAATGAAATAGAATATAAAAAAAATAAAAGCCATAATTAAAAGAGAAGTTCAGAAAAAGACATAGAGAATCATGGAACAAATTTAGAATGTGATTTATATAAAATAAGATCCAATGTATATAATATTTTGAAACATTTAAGTACAGATACTAAAGAAAACACACAATTAAACACCAAATTGAAATTAGAAGAATTTCTGTTACAGAATTGTGGACAGATAAATATTTTAAAAAAGATAACTGGCAAACATTTACTGAAAATTAAATAACTAAAGAAAAATTAGAAATCAGCCTGAAAGAAACAAGAAATGGAAAATCACCAGGAGAAGATAAGTTAGGTTCAGAATTATATAAATATGCAGGAATAAGGTTCAAAGAAAGACTCCTATTATTTTTAAATAAAATCGATTCAACGAGTAATCCACCAATAGAATGGAAAAAAGCAATTGTGATCCTATCTTTAAAAAAGGTAGCAGAGATGATCCTATAAATTATAGTTCCTGTTACAAAATATATAGCAGCATTTTAAATAACAAAGAATTAAATATTCTGAAAACTTTATTTTAGAAATACAGAATGGATTTAGAAAAGGACAATCATGTATAGACCTGACCTTTTGCCTAAAATTAATAATAAAAAAAAGAAGAGAGTACAATTTAGAAACACATATTACATTTATTGACTTTGAAAACGTATTTAACAAAGTTAAAAGAAGCATTTTATTTAACATATTAAAAGAAAGACAAATACCAAATAATATTCTGAAAGCTATCATAAGTATATATGAAAATAATCAAATACAAATAAGATTAAATTATGAACTATCATGTACGAGAGAGATAATCCAAGGAGTCCGACAGGGATGCCCCCCCTTTCAGCAACTCTTTTTAATAATAATAAAATGGAATAAAAATTTCCATCAAGGTATTAAACTTTCTTCTACTCTGAACTTAAACACTTTCCTTTTTGCTGATGACCAAATTCTGAAGATTACTTACAGAAAGATATTTTGAATTTAAATGAGGTAGCCAAAGATTATGGAATGATAATATCGACAGAAAAAAAAAAAAAATGGCCTTTAAAGGACAAGATCCAGTAAGAACTAAAATTGTAATAGATAACAAGATTTTAGAACAGGTGAATTCATTTAACTACCTAGGATGTATGATTACATATGAAAACGATATAAACCTAAAAATTGCAAAATATTTAAAAAGTAAGAGGTGTAATTAACTCTATATTTAAACCTAACCTCGTTAAAAAACAAACCAGACTAAAAGTACAATACATTAGCCCTACATTCTATTGCATGGAAGTGGTGTTATCTGGACAACAAAACAAACAAAAAAAAAAAGACAAACGAAGATTAATAACAGCTGAAATGAAGTTTATGAGAAAAACTGCAAACTATATTCTATTCAATCACAAAAGAAATGAAGAAATTATGAAAGAATTAAACCAGGAATTAGTAATAGAAAAAATAACAAAATATATATAAACTTGAATGGATGAAACATGTTGAAAGAATGAAAACAGAAAGATGACCAAAACAAACCATTAAAAAAAAGAAGGCCAGAATCCTCTTAAGAGATTCAACGATGACTTCTAAGGCTCGAACAGGCCACTCTAGGCCTAAAATCCTTGACAAGCATGTGATGATGATGATTTTTCTTAATAGAACTCTCTTTTGCAGAAACAGACCATTCTACAGAAAATGGGATTAACTTGGCTTGGTCTACAATGACATCATTTAGTTACCCTATTTATTTTCATTCTTACTGTGGTTACATGTATTATTCTAGATGATTGCTTCAATCTTAAGTTAGGCATGACTAATTTCTGATCATTTATTTTGTTTTAATTATAATAGTGCTGTCCACTTTGCAAGCATTTGGCCTCTAGAGATCGATTTCAGATTATCTAATCATTAGTCTACCCACAGTACTAATATATGATAGCTTTACAACCTTTTGCAGGTGGTATTTACATAATGAACCTCAGATGAAAATGCATGAAGACTAACCAAAAGGTAATATATGTCAAGCGTTTTTGTCAATTTTGTTTTATGGCAGAGAAACTGAAGATTAACAAATAGAGATAAATACAGACCAATGGAAATGAAAGTTTCAAGAACATTGTTGACACAAAGAAGATTTGACTGAATAAAATAAATATGGACAACAGGAATGTATTGGTGCTCAAAAGTAAATATAAAAACATGAATTCAGAAAGAATACTATGAAGAATGTGTGAAATGAAGATTAAGAGAAAAAACTAGTTAGAACTTATGGAAAAGTGGAGTGACCAAATAAGAGAAGATAGGGAAGAAAGTAAAAAGAAGTAACTTTGGTTGGAATAGTGTTAATGATGAAAAAATATACGTGGATATAATTAAGTGCCTTCATAGTGCAATTGGAAGAACAATGGTACGTTGCACCCTTCAATTGGAAAAGGCCTAAGTTCGATTCTTGTCATGATGAGAGGAATCTTTATATGTTTTTTTTTCAATTGAAGGTGAGTTAGCCGATCTCATATGGAGGTAGAGAAAAAAAAGGTAGCAGGGTTTTTCATCCTGCATAAAGACAAATTGGCCTTGAGAGCATACGCAATTTACAGACAGAAGTACTAGTGGTGGACAGTAGGTGGCAGTGGTGTAGGTGATGGTTTGCTGTATTTGGTGGATTAAGTTGTGGAGAAGGAGAGTTGTAGAGTAGGTTCCCCCCACCAATGAGTCTTTGGACTCGGAGGTGTCACATTATAATGGGTGAGCTAGCCATTTCACCTGGTCTGTTGAAACAGTTGATGAGGAATTTACATGTGTGTGTGTGTGTGCATGTATTTCACAACAGAAAATCAAAACTTCATTATTTTTTGTTCCACATAATCTGTAAATTGAAAATTATTTATAGTAACATCAAAATGAAAAGATACCTAATTTTGAGTATATTTCTAAGTGCCTCTTACTTGGATTGAAAAACACTAGTGTAGATAAATGAATTAAAAAAAATCTTGATTAATTGATTTGAAATTAACATAGTAATTTTTTGCAAATATTATTTTAGATGATTTTAGAATCTTCTGTGGTGATTTGGGTAATGATGTTACAGATGAAGTATTAACCAGATCATTTAGCAAGTATCCATCATTTGTTAAAGCAAAAGTCATTAGGGACAAACGGACTAATAAAACCAAGGGCTTTGGTTTTGTTAGTTTTAAAGATCCACAAGATTTTATTAAAGCAATGAGAGAAATGAATGGTAAGTCTTTTTTTTTGTTTTTCTCAATCATTGCTCACTTTCTTATGGAAGAAATTTTGCCATATATCATATGAAAATAACAGGATATTGAGGAACTTGTCATAATCAGCCTTACAGGCACATGAATGTTGCAAAAGGTTAAACATTTGGTTGCAAAATCTTTCATCATAGTTGGATTTCTTATTTTAGGATATTATCCACTGTTATGTTTACATTTAATAAATATAAAATAAATATAATGTTGGTGGCTTCATTCAGATCAGTACCTTTTTGGTTGAAGATGTAGCTGGTCTCATATGGAGGTAGAAAGCTTTTTTTTTCCCCTCTTAGATGCTCAGGTTTTTCATCCTTTGTGTGTATGTGTGTGTGCGCGTGCGCGCATGTGCACGTGCACACACACACACAAAAAAAATTTATAGACATAATAAGCTGGCATCATAGCTTTAGTTGCTTTGACTGTAATCCCAAATAACAACAACAGTATTATTTATATCAGAACTTAATTAGATATTTTCAAAAATTCTCTTATAACAAATGGTCAAAATATTAGAGACATCCCATGCTGAATGGAATCTACCAATAATGCGCAACTAGGATGTTGGTAGGCAGTAATATACTAAGAATAGTATGATAAAATATCTATACAAGTGGTATACCAAATTTCAAGGATCATAAAGTTGGTCAAATGAGGTTGGGTTACTGTACAGTAAACCAGTGACAGTAGGAGAGTATATCCAAATACACTCTGCTTTAAATACTCTGTTGTGAATTGGGGGAGCTAAAAATGGCTAGATAGATACATATTGACAATAAACAGCTACTGCTATGGTAGCAAAGGGATATCAGTTACAAATGATGCTTCATCACAACAGTAAAGATATAGTAGTTGGGTTGCAGTGATGGTCTGGAGAGTGTTTTTCTGGTATGACATGAGTGCTTGATAACAGTAGAAAACAAAGCTGAATGCTGCTGCTTATTACTTGAAAATCAGTACACCAACACCAAATATTCATGTTTATTGTTGACACTGCAAATGGACACTTCCAACACAGATAACCTGCCTTATCACAAGAAATTTCCATTTAAGAATGACAGTGAATTTTGGATTGGCCTTCTTAATCAGATTTCAATCCTGTTTTGCATCTTCAGAATGTGATAGAACAATATGTTCGTAACAAGGGCTGCAGATTTGATGAAGCTGAAAAATTAACACTGTCTACCTGCAGTTTTAGCACAGTTTCAAGAACAACATAATGTGTATTCCTTTATTGTAAAGATCTAGGTTCAAATTCTGTCCACAGAACAAGGAATGTTTATAAGAGCATTTTATATAGGTATTATACAGAAGTAGAAGTGTTCCCCCCCCACCCCGTCAGATGCTTTTCCAAGATGGTTTTGCTTCTTTTGTAACAGACAAAATAATAAAACACAATCTGGCCTTATAATTGATACAACAAAGCTTCATATTTGGGATAAATCAGACAGATTTATATTGTAGCATTTCTCATAGTAGAGGAATAAAAGATTTTTTTTCTCCATGCCATCATTGCAACAGTGGATCACTTAAGACCAGTTTTGACTTGAACCCTTATGTCTTGTTTTTGAATGTATCATTTGGTGTTCCAGAAATGAGGATATGAAATGAAATATGATTTTATATATATAAATTATATTATAGATATATATGCACTGCTCAAAACAATTAGCAATATTTTAGTTTGTCGGATAATTATAAATTTCTGCAAATAATTATAACTATTGGGTACTTTATACATGAATAAATATTTCTTACTTACAGATAAAGTGTAATTGATGAGATATTGTTTAAATAATCAATATTTATTACAAATTTAACTAATTATACATTTTAGCGTGAAATAATTCTAACATGAATAACAACAAGAATATCCCCTAATTGTTTTGAGCAGTATATATCATCATCATCAATTTCCTGCCATGTACCCTCAAGGGATGTACGGGATATGATAGTACTACATGAAAAATTTACATTATTACTAACTTCCTATGTACAATTTTCCTCCAAATCAGTCTGTTACTTGTCAAGACTCCAACGTTATCAGATCTTATATTTCTATCGTCTGAAGCACTTTGTACCGTATCAATCCACCTATACCTTGGTCTTCCTCTGAGTCGTTTTCCTGCCAACCTGGCAGAGAACACTTGTTTCGCTAATCTTTCCTCGCCCATTCTGTTTAAGTGACCATACCACCTGAGATTAGCTCTGTTAACGCATTCCTGGATGCTGAAAATGTCAAGTTCTTTCCTAATATCCTCATTTTTAATATGATATTACCATTGATGCCATCTGTTCACGCCTATAATCTTTCTCAGGACCCTCATATCTGCGGTCTCTAGTCTTTGGTGAAGTGTTTTACTTCTGAGCCAGCTCTCAGATCCATAAGTTAAAACTGGTTTGAACACTGTCTTGTATTCAGCTAATTTAGTGTTCCGTCTAATTTCTCTCTTATTCCATATGAACTTATTCAATTGACTTCCTACCATACCAGCTTTGTTGATTCTGTTGTCTATTTCTATATTTAATTTACCATCTTCACTAAAAATCATGCCTAAGTAGCTGAAATGTTTTACTTGTTCCACGGGTTCTCCATTCACAACACAGTTGACAATTTCAATGATTCTGCATATTTTCATTGTTTTTGTCTTTTTATTGCTGATCTTCATACCATATCTATTACAACAGTTATTCAATTTAGTCAGAGATTCTTGTAGACTTGTAGCAGATTTATTTAGAAGTATAACATCGTCCACATAAAGCAAAGAGCTGACATTAACATCTCCAATTTTGATATCATGTTTAATACCACTTTCCTTCATAGTGTGATCCATATAGATAATGAATAACAGAGAGGGATAATGTACATCCTTGTCTCACACCAGATTTAACATTAAATCATTTTCCTGTACTTCCTTCAATTCTAATTGCTGACTTACAACTCAAATAAAGACTACGTATTGCTTGATATAATGCCCAATTGACACCAAATAACTGTCGCGTATTGAATAGCTTCTCTCTTGGCACCTTTTCATATGCCTTTTCCAAATTGACAAAACTTAAATACAGATCTTTGTTATATTCCCATGCTTTCTCAACAATTTGTCGTAAAGTGAAGATCTGATCCTGACAGCCTCTATTTGGCCTGAATCCAGCTTGTTCTTCACCAAGCTTTTCTTCCACAATTCTTCTCAACCATTTCTCAAGTATACTTGCATAGATTTTGCCAGGAACACTAAGTAGGGAAATACCTCTGTAATTCTCACATTCAGTTTTATTTCCCTTTTTATATATGGGTACTATGAGAGCTCTACTCCAATCATCGGGAATTCATCCCTCTGTCCAGGCTTTCTGAACTATGCAGTGTAGCCACTGTAAGACTCTTATACCACCATACTTCAGCATTTCTGGTCGAATATCATCTACTCCTGCTGCCTTTCCACATTTCAAGCCTTTGATGGCTTTTTCTACTTCTAGTATGGATATGTATTCCTGACTGCATGCCTGGTCAGTGTTTTTTATCATATGCTGTCATCACTGCTTGTTTCATTTAGCAGTTTTTCAAAGTAATTACTCCATACTTGTAGGATATTTTTTTCTCCCGTTTTCATGTCACCTTTATCACATCTAACTCCTTTTACAGCACTCTTTCCTCCATTCCTAAGCTTCTTCAACAACCTGCAGAATATTTTGCAACCTTCTTGATATGTATTTTCTATATTCTTGCCAACGTCCTCCCATGACTTTTGTTTAGCTAGTTTTACACAGTGTTTAGCTTTCTTACATTTGTCTCTGTATTCTCTAAGGGCACAAGCTGACTTATTTGCCAGGAACTTTTGATATGCTTTCTTCTTTTCCTTCACTGCCTCTTTAACTTCCTGTGTCCACTATGGAGTTCTAATTTTTCTATCCTTGCAGACAACTTCACCACGTGCCTCTCTAGTTGAATCAGTCAGGGTTTTCTTCAAGGCTTGCCACTGTATCGCCAAGGTTTGGTTCCTGTTCTCAAACTCTTTCATTTTTTCTTCAATAATCTTTGTGTATTTTAGTTTACAGTTCACATCTGAGAGATGCTCAACTTTTATTCGCTTTAAAACTTTCTTACATGTTATTCTTTTCAATATGAAATTATTTTATCCTGCTCAAGACTAAATAGTGATCACTTCCAATTTCAAATCCTCTGTACACTCTGGTGTCCTGAACCAGGGAGAAAACATCGCTATCAACAATAACATAGTCAATGAGACTTTTCTTATTCATTGCCTCTTCTCTCCATGTGAATTTGTGCACATTTATACATTTATGTTGGAACATGCCATTAGTAATAACCAATCCATGTCCTGAGCAGAAATCCAACAGATATTTGCCATTATTATTAGCTTTGCTCTTTTCTCCAAATTTTCCCAAAATATTTTTGTATGTCTCACAATCATTTCCTACTCTGCTATTTAGATCCCCAACAAGGACCAACTTTTCCTTTTTCATCATGTCAGTTGCTATTGCTAAAGCCTCAAAAAATTCCTTCACTTCTACCTTAGTAGAACCTTCTGTGGGACCATAGGCACAAATAAGTCTCATTGTCCAGTTCCCCATTCTCATATTTGTCCACATTACTCTACTTGAGACTGCCTGCCATTCAAGAAGATTAGCCTCGTATTTTGTGTTGAATGCTATGGCTACTCCTTCTTTTCCTTGATTGTCATTGCCTAAATATAACATTTTGTATTTATTGTTCAGAAAGATCTCACCAGTTTTTGTCTTTTTTGTTCCAGTCACCCCTATTATGTCGATCAGGTGCTTATCTAATTCCTCAGCTAGCTCCATTTCTTTGCCATTCAGGCTTCTTATGTTGATAGTACCAATCTTTAACTCTGGTGATGTTGAGTTGGGGTGTGTTTTCAGATTTGTTCCAGTAGATGACTTTTCACTGTTCGCCCTGGTTCCCTGACGAAAACAAGGGAGGTCTTGTCTAACCAGGCGAAGCCCCAGCTGGCATGAAATTTTGTCATGTTGTACCATCATTTTGTATTTTGGTTTAACCAATAAGAATATAATTTGGTCGGCTAAATCTCAAATTGCTAGACCATCCTCGTTTGTTCAGTATACAGGTAGATACCCAACAGGGTGCACCGTGAGAAGGTGAGGATTGGCCATTAGGTGAGAAGCCCTGGTCGGTTCTCCGCATTCCTTTAAAGGCTATGTGGAGGTCTCCTCTCAGTTATACAGCTTAAGTCAGTTCAGCCTGACTTAATAAAAATTTAGAATATACAGTAATCCATCAGTTATTTCTTGAATATGTTACCCTCTTCACCTAAAAAAATAATTGACATCATAAAAATACATTTTATGTTTTTTTTTTTTTTTTTTAAAGGGAACTAAATATACGGGGTGATCTGATGTTATTGTTTTAATTGTTGGAAATGTAAATACCCTCTGAAATTCGAGCAGCTCTTAACAGTAGCAGCAACAGTACCTCCACTTCTTTCAAATGAAATTCATAAAATAACTGCTTCAGAATTGAAGCCAACCTCTTAATGGTATATATAGTGAGTGGCTAGGAAAGAGTGTAAGTTCACACCAACAAGAAATCATTTACTTTCATGTATGGATTAATGGTGCATTTCAATACCTTGATGGAAAATATCTTAAAAAATATGACATATCAAAAGAAGAATGAGCTCTACAAACGTGTTATAAATAATTATTTTAATTTACCGACGTTTCGACCTTCATATTAAGGTCATCATCTGGAGTATACACACACACACACACAAGTATATATATATACAGAGACAAGCTGAATTACATTTCACCTAGTATTATAAAGAGACAATGATTTGATCAACGGTTATTCTACTGGCCTGACCTCCTGTGAAAATAAAATAAAATTACAATAAATAAATGAAATAAAATATATTAACTATATCAAAACTATATTCTATTTAAGACAACATCAGAGAAACATTCTTTCATATAGATAGTTTTGTTATAGTAAAAATGATGGTCTAATTTAACATGACAATTGTTATATTAGATTTAGGATCCTGGATTACCTATGTTCCTATTTATAATTAACTCTTAGGGAGAAAGGTTAATTGGGTAGAATATGTGCCTTCCATATTCATGAGATTTTTAGACCATCATTATTGTTAAGATTAGGGTGATTGATAAGAATTTCATAGGCCTCCTTAAATTTACATTCATACCATGTAAACAACAGTTGCTTTTCCATTCATTCTATGTAAAGTGTTCAGGGCATGATTAGAATGACCAGTTTGACCATAGTTATTATATTTAATGTGTAATTTATGTGCCTTTTTTTCTGAAAAAAAAAAAATGGAACAGAGAAAAGGAACATAAATGACACATTAAATATAATAACTGTGGTCAAGTTGGTCTTTCTGATCATGCCCTGAGCACTTTACATAGAATTGCCTGGAAAAGCACCTGTTGTTTACATCACACCAAAACATGGTATGAACGTGAATTTAAGGAGACCTGTGAGATTCTTATCAATCACCCTAATCTTAACAATAATGATGGTCTTAAAATCCCAAGAATATGGAAAGGCACATATTCTACCCACTTAACCTTTCTGCCTAAGAGTTAATTATAAATAGGACCATAGGTAATCCAGGATCCTAAATCTAATATAACAATTGTCATGTTAAATTAGGACATCATTTTTACTGTAACAAAACTATCTATATGAAAGAATAGAATATAGCTGTGATGAATATAATAGCTTTATTTTATTCAATTTATTGTAATTTTATTTTCACTAGAGGTCAGGTCAGTAGAATAACTGTTGATCAAATCATTGTCTCTTCAGCATATTGTGTGAAATGTAATTTAGCTTGTCTCTGTGTGTGTATACTCCAGATGATGACCTTAATATGAAGGTCGAAACATCGGGAAATTAAAATAATTATTTATAACATGGTTGTAGAGGTCATAATTGTATAAAATGAATGCTGATCACCGTGTAAACTAAAGGAAAGGAAAAGAATGAGGACATAAAGAAAACTATAGATCTTGACAGAAACTACAAAAGCATTGAAGAGGATTAACTCTGTAAGTAGTACAATATTTTTATCTTGATTTTGCATAATTTTATGTTTGATTAAATGAATGGCAAGACTTTAGCTGCAATTAGTGAAGAACATATTTGAATTTTAGTACTCTGATTATGTACATTTATACTGGACATCATTCACACTTCAAATAAATAACATAAAACTTAAATTTTTTCTTTTCTTCAAAATGGGGATGTACAGCTTATTCACGAGTTGTCTTTGATAAAAGTAATGTACTATTTCTATTATTGTTATATTTTTTGCTTTTATTTCTTGTGTTAGATATAAATACACCTAACAGGTTTTGTATTAAGTTTGTATTTTATACAAACTTAATTAAATACAAAATTAATACAAAATTTTGTATTAATTTTGTATTTACTAACTTCCACCACCAAAGTTAATACAAAAAAATGTATTAACTTTGGTGGCAGAAGTTAGTAAAATGTCATGGTGGACATCGACACACAGACTTTTACTGAAGTAATGTCACCCAAGATACATATGCTATAGGTTCAGCTACCCCTTTCACATGTGGAATTGATATATATATATTTAAAAAAAAAATAATGCTTGCCAGTGTTCTGTTAGGTATTCTTCACATTGACCAAATTTTGAGAAACAGAAATGTTATTCTACTTATATAAAGTGCATATCACATTTGGTATTCAGAGAACTTTTAAAACAACCACAGTGGCAGTGAGATTCTTCAGTGCTTTAAATGCATCCAACAGTATGCATACAATTAATTTTGCACTCATTAAGAGGATTAATATTATTTTAATGTGGCCAGCCAAAACTTAAGGCATGATATATGTATGTATTCATAATTGAAGTGAATTGAACTGATTCTTTTGTTAGAGAAAATTATAAAATGAAATCAAGTTTAAGTCCGTGTGGTTGGCAGAGTGGCTATACGCTTTGCAACCATATGCTTGGGAAAGGAATGTCCTAGGTTCAATTCCCGTCGCTGACGTTGAGGAGCTTAGGATCTTTCTCAGACATAGCCAAGTTAACTGGTCTTGGGCATGGACTGTAGGATTTTTCATCCTTCAAGCAGGCAAACTGGCCTTGATAACTCAATGTTTCTACAGACATAGGATACACCAAGAGGCATAGGGCTAACCACCTTATCCTTGTGTGCGGTTGCGGTTAAATGAATAGAACCCCTCGACACTGCAAGGTAAACGAGGGGGAAAAGGTGGAAGAAGAAGAAGAATCAAGTTTAACCCAGAGTAAATATTACTGATTTTTTTTTTATATTTTTTTATGACAGAAAGATTAACTTAATTTCTCATCTGCGTTACTTGTTATTTGATTTGTTTTTACATTATGAAACAACCTTTATGAATTGGGATTTGCATTTCTTTGACATTTATGAAATATTTATTCACTTAATTCACAAGAGAAAACATGCTTGCACAAATCACTTGACTTTTTTGCAAACATAGCGAAATCACCCTCACAGATAATTTTGAAAATTGCAATACTTTCCTCCATTTCCCTTTGGTTTAATATATTGATGATACCTACTTGCAGTTTTGTTGTGGTTGTTCCATTAGGTGATTTTTACCAAAAAGTTCAAGATCCCTCTCCCCCCCCCCACACACACCCTGGGTTAATATCTCAATAATGCCTGCCTTTAGTTTTGTTGAGGTTTGTTTCATTAACTAACTTTTATAGCATACCACCTTTCTTGCCAGAAACAGCAGTTTCCTTTTAACCAGGTTGTTGTACCCTCATAATTTGATCTGGAGAAAGCATACAATAGAGTGCCAAGGCAAGAAGTCTGGAGGTGTCTGAGGGAGAAGAAGATACTGGAGAAATAAGTCAGGTTGGTGAAGGAGATGTACAGAAATGTGAAGACAGGAGTTTCGGACCTGCGGGGGACAGACAGAAAGTTTTCATGTGACAGTTGGCTTGCATCAAGGGTCAGCATTGTCTGTTCCTGTTTAATATTGTGATGGAGGAGGTGAGAGAAGATGTGCCTTGGACAGATTCAAGAGAGGAAGTGGCAGCTAAACTGGAAAGATGGAGGAAAGTACTGGAAGAGAGAGAGAGAGAGAGAGAGAGAGGTATGAGACTGAGCAGAAGTGAGGCAGAGTATATGTGCTGCAAAGTGGACAGCGGCCAGGAGACAGATCTAGAGCTGGAAGGAAATGTTATCAGGAAGGTTAGGGATTTTAGGTACTTAGGTTCAACAGTGGAAGAGGATGGAGAGGCTGAGAAGGAAGTGGGATGCAGGATAAAAACAGGATGGACGAACTGGAGAGAGATGGCTGGAGTGCTATGCGATAAGAGGGTGCTGATCAATCTAAAAGGCAAAATCTATAGAACAGTAGTGAGACCAGCTATGACGTATGCTATGGAAACTGTGGCCCTGTGGAAAAATAACATCAGCAGTATGGAGGTGGCGGAGATGAGAATGCTAATCTCATCCACACTCAGAAATGACTATGTGAGGGGAAATGGTGAAAGTTACGAACTTAGGAGCGAAGATACAGGAGGTAAAGTTGTGATGGTTTATTCATGTGATGAGGAGGTAAGATGAATGTGTGGGAAGAAAGGTCATGTAGATGGATGTGTAAGGGAAGTGGAAGCACTGATGGCCAAAGAAGAGATGGAAGGAGCTGGTGGAGGAGGTTTTGAGGATGAAGAACTTGGATGTGGTTACAGCCCAAGACAGGAGGATGCGGAGGAGACTCGCCAAAAACAGCAACCCCACTTAAGTGGGACAAGCTGCAGAAGAAGAAGTTGTATCATCATAATTCATATTTATTTTTAGCTAATGAACAATATAATATAGTTAAGTCCCAAA
Source organism: Typopeltis vanoorti (assembly GCF_054136105.1). Classification (NCBI taxonomy): domain Eukaryota; kingdom Metazoa; phylum Arthropoda; class Arachnida; order Uropygi; family Thelyphonidae; genus Typopeltis; species Typopeltis vanoorti. Next base: position 35,210,262 of record NC_143552.1, read on the forward strand.
TTGCTAGCTACAAACTCACCTAAAATTTTTTGCTTCTCTCTCAAAGAAAGCTATTTGAAAACCTTCTTTCTGACTCATTCCACTGTCATGCGATCTCTTTCTGCATTTACTAAGGTATTTCCATGGGTATTGTTCTACTGAGTTAGCATTTATCACCTCTTCACTTGCTTCTAAACTATAAAAGATATAGCAGCAGCTGATCAATATCCATATTATTATTATTATTATTACACCCTCCATAGAGTTGGCAGACTCATTGTGGGGGATCCATTCGACTGTCAACATATTTATCATACTGAATCTTAAAATCCTTAACACTCCTTACATTAACATCATATTCCAGTAATGCATTCCATTCACTCACAATTCTCCATGTAAAAAATCTACTCCTCACACCCTTCTTCATCACATTCTTACATAACATCCAGGAATGGACTCTGGTCCTTCTCCTCTTGCCCTCTATTCTTTTTACAATCCTGTTGGTATTAATTCGATGAAAAAAAATTTCCATTACTAACTTAAACACCTCTATCATATCACCTCTTTACCTCATATCCACCAAACTCTGCAATCCACATTCCTTTAGCCTTTCTCTATAGCCAACATTCCAAACTCCTTAGTCACTCATCTCTGGATCCTCTACAATGTTTCCACATCACAATGAAATCCAGGTGACCAAATCTCAGCACAGCAGTCCAAGTGTGGCCTGATCATTTCTTTATACAGTGGCACAACTACCTCCTTATCTCTACATGTCAGTGTACTTCTTATCATAGTAGCACTATGATGTGCAGTCTTTGTAACACTTGCAATATGCCCTTTAAACTTCAGTCTGCTGTCAACCATCACTCCCAAATCTTGAATCTCATCCACTTCCTGCAGTGTAGTGCCTTCAATATAGTACACATTCTTATATTTCTGCACTCCAAAATGCAACATCTTGCACTTATTAATGTTAAAACCATAACCCCACTGCTTTGTCCAAATCAAAAGTATTCAAATCTTCCTGAAGGAAATTAACATCAGCAGTGCTACTTATAATTCTCCCCAACTTTGCATCATCAGCAAACAACTGAAGATCCCCAGTTAGTTCACATGATATATCATTTACAAATAAGTTAAACAGCAGTAGCTCAAGAACAGAACCCTGGGGCATGACACTGGTTACTCTCTTTTTTGAGACACTGCTCCATCACACACAACTTACTGGTATCATTCAGAGAGCCAATCACTAATCCATCTAACCAATATACTATTTATTCCCATCCTCTGCAGTGCGTACACCAACCCATCATGTGGTAATCTATTGAACATTTTTTGCAAGGTCCAAGAATATCACTGTATAAGATATCACTGCATTTCCTTATCATAAAATGTAAGTTAATTGCTAAAACAAGACCTATTCTTTACAGATCCATGTTGACCATCATAAAGAATACTGTGTTCCTAAACCCATTCTTGTTTTCTATTTCTAACCAATTTCTCCAACACTTTGACTACAACTACAGTTATACATACTGGTCTACAAAAGGAAACTTCTGTCATAGAACCATGCTTCTGGAGTGATACTATTTTATCTTCTTTCCACTGCTTAGGAACCTTACCCACTGTAAGACTCATTAAAGGGTTAAGGGCATAACTAACTGTTGTGCACATTCCTTAAAAATACATTATGGTATGTCATCCATTCCTACAGCCTTGTTAATATCTGACCCAATCAACACCTGATATACCTCTGATTCTTTCACTTCCAATTCTCATAATATTTGTTTCCACTATATCATTTGCAACAGTCACTCTCCTGTCATGACTATTCAGTATGAGATGCAGTAATTAAAAATAAAATTGTATATATGACAACAACACATCATTATGACATTAGTTTATTAAACATAAATACGAGGGTGGTCTGAAAAGTTCTTGTCCTTGACCATAGATGGCAACAGTATCGGCAAGATTTTTTTTTTCTAAGTTGGTACATCTGTCATAAACATCATCCATGTGAAATTGCAAGTCATTCTATCAAGTAGTTTGTTTTATACAGCTGTCTGAAGCAAAAGTGTTTTGTGTATCCCTCGAAATGGATAAAATTGAGTATCATGCAGTTATAAAATTCTTTGTAAAAGAAGGTTTAAAACCAAAAGAAATTCATTCGAAGTTCATAAAAGTTTCTCCTCGTATTCAACAATTAATCTTCTTCAAGGCTGCCAGCCTTGAAGATGATCCACGCGAAGGACATCCAAAAAGTGTAACAACACCAGAAATCATTGATCAAGTGCATGATATGGTATTGGATGACCGGCAAGTCAAAGTGCTTGAAATTGCTGAGACTATAGGCATTTCAAAAGAATATGAAGAATTGCAAATGAAAAAGCTTTGCACAAGATGGGTGCCACGCTTGCTCACAGCAGATCAAAAACGCATTCACATGAAAATCTCTGAACAGTGCTTGGAGCATTTTAACAAGAATAAAACTGATTTTGTGCATAGATTTATTACTATGGATGAGACTTGGATTCACCATTACATACCAGAAACCAAACAGCAGTCAAAACAGTGGACAGAATCCAGTTATTCAGCGCTGAAGAAGACAAAGTCTGTTCCATCAGCAGGAAAGGTCATGCCGTCGGTGTTTTGGGATGCTAAAGGCATTTTGTTTATTAATTATCTTGAAATGGGTAAAACAATAACCGGGGAATATTATTCCGATCTTTTAATCCCACTAGATGAAAAAATTCTTGAGAAAAGGCCTGGTTTGCAGAAGAAAAAATCATCTTTCATCAGGACAATGCACCTGCCCACAAAGGTGTTTTGGCAGTAGGAAAATTAAGGGATCTACACTATGAATTGTTGGAACATCCACCCTGTTTCCCAGATTTGGCTCCCTCTGACTTCTGTCTCTTCCCAAAACTAAAACTCTTCCTCGCTGGTCAGCATTTTTCTTCAAATCAAGAGGTGATTGCAGCTGTTAAGAGAATTATCCCATCCCTGTAGTGGTTCTCTTACTGAAAACCACAGGGACGGGATAATGGTACTGGAGCATTGTTGGAATAAATGTATTAATTTAAGGGAGATAATGTTGAAAAATAAAAATAATTTTGAAATTATAAAGCCGTTTTTTCATTGTTAGGCCGAGAACTTTTCAGACCACCCTCGTATTTTATTGCAAGTATCTTTCATCATTATCAGAATTAAATATGTTAAGTTTAAACATGAGAAATATATACAGTGTAATTGTAACTACTTGTGATGCATTCACACACACTATTAGAAATGACAAGAAACTGATATTTTGAGTAAAAATAGATTATATAAATATTATAGTAGACCAGAGTGGTTAAAGATCAGACAATGTGATCAGCAGATATATGAACAAACACCAATAGCATAATACATTGTAAAACCATAACTTTTGATGTTTTCATTTCTCCTCCCCATTTATTATTATTATTATTACATGACACTTCCAAGGAGTCCAAAGACTCATCGAGGGAGGGCACCTACTCTACAGCTCTGTCTCTGCCACTCAATCCACCAACTACAACTAACCGCAACTACACCAATGCCATCTACTGCCTGCCACCATCACCACTGGTATTTTCACAATTACAAACATCCATGCTGAAGACGGGATTTGAACCCACAGCCTTTTGGCTGGAGAGCGGGTACTCTAACCATTGGCCAACCAGATCATTTACCAACACTAATTGAGCTATATAGTACAAATTTCTTCCACATGTTTGCTATTTAATACTACACTATAGTTCACATGGTGAGAAGAAAATGCATGAACAGGTATACTTTTTTCCATTTTCTCATTTCCTGGTTTCACTGAAAAAATTGATATTAAGGCATTTACCTATTAGTCTCATGTGATTTGATTCTTTTGACTCATCAATTATAGAAATTGTTTGTATCATCAGTTTGTCTTACGGTAGGTTTAGTTCTACTATGGTTCAACATTATCATCACAGTTATGCATGCTTGCATAAGTCTTAGTTTTATTGTTTTATTTCCCATTTTACAGATGGATGCTATGGGCTCTATTTTAGTCATCTGAATTATACAATGTAGTCACACTAAAGCCTTTATATCTTGATATTTTTGTATTTCTGGCTTAACACATCTTCTCCACCAGCCTTTCTATATATCAGGTTTTTGAAGGCTTTTTCTAACTGAAGTATTGATATGTACTTTAGTCTGCATTCCTCTTCAATAATTTCTGCCACTTTTCTATCAGTGCTTAATACTTAACAGCCTTTCAAAGTAATTACTCCAGAAATCCATAATATCTTTAGTTTTTGTGGCAACAAGAGTAACTTTTCATTTTCTTTAAATTCCTTTATTTCTTCTCTATCAGAACCCTCTGTGGGATTATAGGAACTGAATTCTCATTGTCCAGCTTCCCTGTTTTTTAAAATTTGCTCACATTGTTCTGCTCAAAGATGCTACCATTCAGTAAGCTTACCATTATGTTTAATATTGCATACTACAGCAACTCCTTCCTTTCTGTGGTCATTATTGCCTGAATATAATACCTTCAGTGGCAGCTCGTGGTTTGAAATTGTAGGGGTGTTGCAACTTTCAAAATATACATACACACTGTAAGTACATTGTATACATGTTTGGATAAAATATCAAAATTATGGTAGAAATTTTTTAAAAAAATGAAACATGAAACAATATTGTTTATTATCAATGAAATTATACAATTTGGTATAATTCAGAATTACTTAAAAATAAAATATATTCTTTTTGTTTTGTTTCGTGAAAAAATATTATTTATTATCAATAAAATTATACAGTTTAGTATAATTCAAAATTACTTAAAAATAAAATCCATTATCATAACCCAATAATGTTCTAAAATAAAAACTATAACAAATGTTATGTCTTTAATTGTAATGTCCAAATATTTAAAGAGAATCAGTAAACACGATAAGCACTACGAACACTCTACTACTGTGCAAACTGCATATAAACAACAGTGGAACTGCGTGACAGACAGTGCCACATTATGCTAATAGCTCGCATCTCACTATGACGTGCATATGCTTGTGCATGTAGCAATATGACCCTGTGGTAAACGCAGTGCTGCTAGCATCCTTTGCCCTCCTAAGTGCTACAAGATAGATTTTTATTATTTTTTATACAAAATAAGAGAATTGTACAGGATTGTTGATGATAAAATTAAATATTACAAGCAAATATAAATAAATTAATAAATATATTTATATATCAAGAAAAATTGTGCATAGGCTGCAGTTCCGCATTGCCTATGCACAAGCTGCCCCTGAATACCTTCATAGTTATCAGTTAGCAAAATCCAGTCTCACCTGTTTTGTGTTGTATAAAGCCAGTTATGTTGATAGTGCCTATTTTCAATTTTGCTGAAGTTGATTTTGTTCTCATGGCTTAATTTTCACTGTTTTGCTGTGGTTTCTGATAAAAACAGGGTGACATTTTGTCGTGTTGTATGATTTTTTTTTTTATTTAAGCCAGTACAAAATACAGCTGTCCCAAATTGCTAGCTCATCCCCATAGGGGAAAAAAAAATAAATAAATAAAAATAAAAATTATGTCTTATATTCTGTCATGTTTTAGTTATTATATTTTATATTTAACTTTTTGTTGATAGATATTTCCAGCAAAATATACTTAGGTTTAATGCATTATTGTGATGAGAGTCTTTGTTATTTTTTAAGTAATTGTGTCTGTGGAACTATTGGACATATTAGTCTAAGTGTTGTGTAAATTTATATAGTCCAGACTTATTGAGCTGGCTTCTCTTCCTTTTAGTCTTTCTCTGTTTTTTCCCAACATTTACAACATTCAGCTGTTTAAGATGGGGCGAGTAAGTTTCTTTTCTTTTTCCAGATACCCAATCACATGAGGTATACTGTAAAAAAGTTCTTCATTCAGACTTTTGTGTATGTGACTGATGTGTAAATATAGAAAACGTGTAAGGTTAGCTGGGGTAGTTTTTGCATGTATAAACATCCATTCTTCATAAATAAATAGGTGAAGAAGTCAAATATCAGTAATTATAATAATAGCTATCTTCCTTTATTCATAAAATACATAATAAAACTTGGTGTTCTAGTGAAAGAAAAGTCTATGAAATATCTGCTGAAATACAAGTGTTTCAAAAAATAAGGTAATACCACAAACACTCATGAAAAAAAAAAAAAAAGAATCATTTGCAGCAGGATTTTAATAGCTGATGAGAACATTTGTATCACCAATTTTCTCATGTGGCTACAAGATGATATCACATGGTGTCATGTGACTCATCACTTGGAATAATGGGAAACACGATCATAGAAAGAGGTGTGATCAGATTTCTGATCACATCAGCAGAAATTTTCCACATTTGAAAGAAGTGTATAGAATAAACAAAAGTCATGTCATAGATGTTTCAGTGTGGTGAATATTCTTTGTTGATGGTGTTGATAGTATTTTGGGATTATAAGGCCATGCTTCTTGTTGACTTTATGAGCTAAGGTGATAGTGCAAATGCTACTGTAGTAGAGGCTGGATAGCTTTACATGGCCATTCATTGCAACTGTGCTAAGTTTTTTCATGAAGTTTCATCATGCTATATGCTAATTCTATGTCCTGCACTGTGTTTCTCCTGCACATTCAAGTGGTGATGGTAATACAACTTGGTTGGCCTAGAGCATTTGCAGCATGCTATCAGTTTCTGGTTAAAGACTGAAAAAAATGTTGATTTTATATATTCTTGAATAGATGCTTTGGTGCCACACTATGATAAATACATAAACATCTCAGTGACTGTCTGAAAAAAAGGGATATTTCCTTCATATAAGAGTGCTTTTTACCTTGTTTTTTGAACCACCCTGATGTATGCATAATTCCCATTGCAGAGAAATTAAATAATAGAATTTCTGATTTTTTTCTGATTTAATAGTTGCTCATCAGATATTAAACTTTCGTTATAAAGTCAGACTTGAGCAAGCAGACAGTCATAGAATTCATTGCATGTGTAATAAAACTATATTAAACTATTATCAGTCCTTTTACAGATTCATCTGTTGATTTCTTTCATTCTTCCTTTGTCCTCTATGAATACAATTTAACATTTGAGAAAAAGGACTGCAATTTTCAAGAGTTTAGAGTAAGTCTTCCTTTTTTATATGCTTAAAATAAAAACCCCATTTTTAATGAAAAAGGATCTTTTCAAAGCTTCATATTTCCTTATTAATATTTAGAAACTCAGCTTACAGAACTGATTTAAACATTGAGAATCACTAATGTTTAGTCTACTTTTGATAAGTTGCATGCTGTTATTCCATGAAGGAACAGTAAGTTTATCCATTTGAAGCAAGAAAATATTATTTGGAACTACTTACTTTTTCCAGAATATTGAATACAACCACTGTAAAAGGTTTTAGGTTTCCTTCACGAATTTGCCCATCCTCTGCTTGCTGTCATTGGAACTTTTTTCGAAGAAATAAATGTTTTGTTTATTTGTTTCTTTATTGTTGTTTTAATTACATTACTTCTGTGAATGAATATGCATCTCTTGGGAATGGATCATAGGCATAATAGATTGTATGAATCACATAGTCGACTCTCACTGTAGTAAACACTATTATAGTGAATTCACTCCCTATAACGAACTTCAGAAAAAGTCCTAACTTTAGTACAGCAACGTTGCTGTACTGAAGGAAATGGACTTTAGTGAACTTTCTGTTGTAGACCCACCTCAAATTTCTCCTAAAAATTCTTATATTAGCACTGTAATACAATAAACATGTTTGAGTTAGAAACATTTCATCTGTCCCTGAACTGAAGGAATTTACATTTGATAAATAGTAGGAGACCTTGGCATATCCCTCAAGAAATATGGAAAGCTGACTATCACATTCAGCTATGTCCCTTTGTCATTTAAAGATCATCCTTTCTAGAGGATAACTTTAATGACTGAAAGAAAAGATTGTGCCTTTTGTTTTGAAAGTAACTGCTTTTCCATCTGATTGACAAAGCTCTTCTTAGGTCATTTAAAGTCTGATACCCATCAACAAAATATCTAGGCATGTATGACGAAGCTGAATGCATTGCCACACATTAGTCTTATACTTTAATCAGATAATCTGTCTGTAGAATGAAACAAAAAAAAAGCATTATTTTGAAAGAAGAAAGACTTGGAATCATGCTATTCTAAGAAAGGAAGCATATAATGAGAATAAGCACCTGTTCTATTTACTCATGATAGAAATCATGAGCATCACTTGAGCGGCCATTTTTGTAAAAAAAATAATAAATAAATAAATAACAATAATAAACAACAACAACAACAATAATAATAAATTAATCACTGACTATAATGATGGATTCACATTATTGTGGTTACATAGGGAAGTACATCACTTCCTGTTGTACTTGGTTGTGATGTAAGACAAAAAAATTTCTTATATTTTCTCTAGCATATCAGGAAACATGTCACATATTTTGGCATTTGTGCTTTCTGTGACACAAAAACTATTTCGAAGGGAAAGAATGTGTTGATTTCAGAATATATATAACTTAGAAAATTTCTTCATTTGGCTAATACATTAAATCACTACTGAAGAGTGGAGTGAATTACACTTGAACCTGTATAGTCTTCAGATGAAAATCGTTGAATAGCAAGAAAAGTTAGAGAGATTTGACAGAAAAATAAATAATGCAGAATTTAGAAAAAATTTTGTGACTGATAACCGTAAATTTCTGTGAGATGAAACAAATTGCAGGTGAGCCTTTAATTTATCATATATATATTGTGATTCATGATGATATATAATATATCACCATGAATCATGCATTTATAATGAATTTAAAGTAAAGAAGAAAAGCAGAGCCTCCATAGCTTGGTCCATAATGATGATGATGCTCTTTGGTTGGAGAGGCCTGGTATTGAATCCCATCAGTGACTTAAAGAACCATTATAAATAACACTTTTCAGCTAAGAAGATTAAGCTGTTATCATTTGGAGATGGCAGAGATTTTATCCTGCAGAACCACCTATCATAGAATTAATTACATTTCTATAAAACCAAGTTAGTTGTCTGTGACTGGCCATCTTATGCATTAAAGGGAAGATTAGTTGTAGTATCTTATAAGTAGAGAGATTTCTTTTGAAGAGATAGCTGTTAACAAATAATGTCTGTGCATAATTGCAGCTTAGTGAATAGTTGTGAGGAGGAAAAATGTCAATCTTACCATGTGCAGTAAAATAATTCAGCTGGGCAAGACAAACCACATTTGATTGTGCTGTTTTCTATAGTTTATTAATAGAAAGAAATAAAATGGCATGTCTTGTCCTGTTGACTTCTTTGGGATTCAAGAAACATTCATGAAAGGACAAATGGACTTTATGTTGGTAATTTAATGGAGTATATATCGCACTAGGAAAAGATTAAAAACTATTTTTATTATTTCAGTATTTGTCTCAGTCACTGAGACATCTTCAGTGAGTATAAACTAATACTTGAAGCAAACACACACACACACACACACACACACACACACACACACACACACACACACACACACACACACACACACACACACACACACACACACACACACACACACACACACACACACTCTCTCTCTCTCTCTCTCTCTCTCTCACTCACTCACTCACGTGGATATAACACTACTCCTATCTCTAGGTGGGGAGGACTTCTTGTAACTTGGGATCTCTGAGGATTAATGTTTCTCAAATTTTGGAGAGTTTCTTGCTTGCACATATTTTGTGGATTCCAAAAACATTCGTTCTTTTCTAAATTTACATGTTTTTTTCAGATGATCCCATGAGTAGTATCAAATGCATGGTCCTCAAGACCAGACTGACCATAGTTGTGATTTAATATGTATTTTTTATGTTCATCTGTTCAGATGGTGGCTGATTTACTTGTCTGTCCAAAGCATGCCAACTTGCAGAAACAGGGAACTTCATATACTCCAGGAACTGAGAGAGGAAGGAGCAGCTGATATTTAGTGGAACAGATAATGGTAACAAGTTTCAGGTGGGACTTAAAAGCTTTGTGAAGATTGTATTTCTTTAAGAACCTGGCTATTTTTCAGGATGTACTCTGATGGACAGGATGGTGATGGCATTCATAAAATCCTTCTGAAGACTGAATCTTCTAAAATCCTTCTTGTGGTTGGGGGTGGGGTGACTTTTTTTAAATTTTTAATTTTGTTGGAACTGTAGCCATTGTTGGATAGATAGATGCTGTGTATATGGTTGAGTTCTGTTGAGATGTTCCACCGGAACAAAGATTGTGAACTCTGTTGGTTAGAGTTTTAATGATGCAATATTGTTGAGTGGGGGGGGGGGGGCGATGAGAATATTTTGGATGTATATGCCTGTGTACAGTGAAGAAGAGAGAGAGATTACCATTTGAAACTGTTGTTAGTTTCTTTTTCATCGTAAACTGGATTTTTGGATATAGACAATTGAGGTGACAGAGGAAAGAGTCTAATGTGTCTGGGCCATGAGACAAATAGAAAATACATTTCTACATATCTTAGCCAGATAGAAGGTTTGAGGGGGGGGGGGGCTAAGTCAGTGGTTTATTTTTCATGTAAAAATTAGCATTTGGGGAGTGAGGTGGGGGGGACATAGCAGTTCCTTCTATTTGTTTGTAAAATTGGTTTTACCAAAAAAAATATCCATAATGAATGGCAAAGGAAAAGAAATCTACGATATCAGAAGGAGAAACATTTTTTACATGTGTTATGGTCATTCAAGGGAATGTAGGTAAACTGTGATTGGATGTCAGAGCTAACCAGTATCTCAATATTATTTAAAGTTAGATTTTCAGTTGTTATTGATTTATGCTTGCGTGTAGACCCACACTTCATCGTGCAGGCATTTGAAACTGAAATCCTATGGAATAGGTTGGTTAATCCTTATTCCAGGGGTGTCTTATGTCTGTAGATGTGTGTGTTCACGGGGCCGGTTTGCCTGTTCTGAGGGACGAAAAACCCGAGTTTCCGGGTGGAAAAACCCCCTACTTCTGTATGAGACTGGCTAACTCACATTTAGTCAAAAGAGACCAGATAAAGTTTCCTCGCATCTTGGACGGGAATCGAACCCAGGTCTTTCCGACCAAAGGGCTTCGTCTATACCGACTGAGCTAAGGAGGCAGATTTTCAATAGAAGTTTTAAAATGGGTAGAGTTTTTTTATTTTTAATTTTTTTTTTAATATAGAATTTGGCATGACCAGTGAAAGGGTTAAGGGAGTTTGCTAGCTGTTTTAATAATTTGTGGCATGGGGAATCAGTGGCATCTACTATAGGTCTTAGGGGGGGGGAGAAAGTTGGTTTATGGATATTTGGTAAGCCATATATTGTGGTGTGTGGGTTGAGGGGGGGGGGGGGATAATGAGATCTGGAGGTTTTTTTTTTTTTTTTTTTTTTTTTTTGTGATATTGGGAGGCCAAGAGGATGCTTTTTTTAAGTAGGCTTTTTAATTTTTTAACCTGTGTTTTGGTAGATTGTGATCCAGTGGAATGTAAGTAAAGACAAGAGAGCAGCAAGTTGACCACAGAAGATAGATTTCTTTTTTTGAAGATGAAGACTGGAAAGGAATATTGACAATGTTGAGTCTGTTGTTGTTGTTGGTTATTTCAGGAACTTGGTACAGAGAGTCTCAGAAGGCTATGAAAGGACAATAGTATCATTATCACCAGAGTGGATAAAGATAGTGCCATAGTAAGTCTTAATTCCACTGAATACACTCATAAAATGGATATTGTTCTCTGAGACTGCTCTACCTATTTATCCATCCAACCTTCTGATATCTTGGATCTCTTTTCCTTTGTCATCCATTCTGGATATTTTTCTTGGCAGAACAAAATTTACAAACAGATAGAAGGAACTGCCATTGGGCCAATTTTTACTTGAAAAATTTTGAAAAATGAGCCATAGACTTAGCCCCCCCCCCGACCCATACCTTCTGTTTGACTAAGATATGTAGATGATGTATTCTTTAATTTGGCCTCATGGTCCAGACCAGGAGTCGGTAACTCATGGGCCACATGCGGCCCAAACGTGCATTTTTGGCGGTCCATAAAAAGTTGGCTGTACTTACATGGCCCGTATGTTGAATTATTTAAATAATACATTTTATAATATGAATAATAAATTAAAAACAATTTTATACCTATACTTTGTGATATCACCATGCAACTTGGCGCGAGTCAACTGTGTGAGTGGGGATAACAAAGGCGACTTCATCCAACAAGAGATTTTGGCACACTTTTGCAGTTGCTTTCCTTGGTCTGTCTTTTAATATAATTTAATAATTCAATAACATCAACTATTATTTTCAGAGGATGTATATTTGCTAAAAATTATTTCAAAAATGGATTCAAGAACACGTAAAATTGCAGACGAAGGAAGAAGGTTTAATGATGAATGGAACAGCAAGTTTTATTGAAAATGGCAGTAAGCCCCTTGTCTTACTTGTCATAAAAGTGTTTCTGTTATGAAAGAATATAATATCAGATGTCATTACGAGAATGAACATGAAAGCTAATACAAGGATTCGTGTATTAGCTTTCATGTATTACTTGGAAAAAATCAAATTAATAAATTAGAAGCTTCTTTGACTGCTCAGCAAAACATATTTAAGAAGCAAAGTATTCATAATGAATTGATTGTTCGTACTAGTTATGTTGTAGGGGAAGTTGTTGCGAAAGAAGGAAGGTGTTATACAGATTCAGAATTTATTAAACGATGCTTATTAGCTGAAAATGAACAAATATGCCCAGAAAAGAAGGCTTTACTTCAAAATATTAGTTATTATTATTATTATTATGGGCAACTCCAAGGAGTCCATAGACTCATCGAGGGAGGCCCTAACATCATGTCAAGAACAACTATTCAATATTCACACAGTATCTATCAGACTTCGCCTTCAACTCATTTATAGTCATGGCATCCAACAGACTCTGGCAGCTTATTCCTCATTCACCTTTCTCCATCTCTAACACCCTTGCTAACCACACTCTTGCCCAGCTTCCATGTATGGCCCCTAGTCCTCCCACCACCAGTCCTATTCTCAAAAATATCTTCTGAATTAATCTTATATAAACCTTTCAGTGATTTGAATGTCTCAATCATATCACCCATTTTTCGTCTATCAACCAATTTCTGCAACCCACAAATGTTCAACCTGTTCTCATAAGGTTCATTCCATAGACCTGCTATCATCTTGGTCACTCATCTCTGGATCCTCTCCACCTCCTCCCATCCATTAGAAACCCTGGCCTACACATCTGGGCACAGTAGTCTAGATGGGGTCTTATCAAGGCTCGATACAGAGGAACAATAACTTAACTTGTTTGTCTCTGCTTGTTAAAGTATTTTTCAGCAACCAAGTGATTTGATGAGCTGATTTAGCCAATTTTATGATGTGCCCCCTAAACTTCAACTCTCTATCCACCAACACTCCCAAATCCCTGGCCTCGTGAATCTCCTGGAGTACAGTTCCACCAATGTGATATACTGCTGCTAATCTTTTCACCCAAAAATGCATAACTTTACATTTTGCAACATTAAATTGACATCCATTCTCCTTAGCCCATCCTCCAAACTATCCAAATCATCCTGCAAAATTTTGACATCCTGTGCACTCACTATTGCTCTACCCAACTTTGCATCATCAGCAAACAAATGAACAGTTCCTCTCAGATCCTTTCCTATGTTGTTAATGAACAAATTGAACAGTAGTGGTCCAAGAACAGAACACTGTGGCACACAGTGTTCTGTTCTTGGACCACTACTGTTCTGTCTCAACAGAACAGTGACCACTACTGTTCTGTTGAGTTCTGTCGAAAGAGAGGTTCCACCAACCTTTGGTGGAACCTCTCTTTCGACAGAACTCAACCATATACTCAAAATATTTATTATCCAATGGCTACAGTTACTATGGAATTTAAAAAAAAAAAAAATATTAATCCCCACACGATTGTGGTTGGGAGAACCACAATCTGGTCTGATCTTGAGGACCATTCACATTGTTGTGGTTGGGGGAATCACAATCATGTCTTCAGAAGTATTTTGGGAAATCCATCACCATCTGTTGTGTCATAGTACATCCGAAAAAATAGCCAGGTCTTTAAAGAAATACCACCTTAACTTTTAAACCTCACCTGAAACTTGCTACCCTTATCTGTTCTACTAAAGCTCAGCTGCTCTTTCCTCTCTTAGTTCCTGGAGTATATAAAGTTCCCTGTTCCTGCAAATTGGTGTACTTTGGACAGATAAGTAGATTGGCCGTTCTTATATAGATGAACACAAAAAAATGCATGCAATCACAACTATGGTCAGTCTGATCTTGAGGACAATTCATTGGATATTAGTAATGGGATGATCCAGAACAAACCCACCATGCTCCATCACAGTAAATTTAGAATAGAAAGACTATTTTTGGAATCTGCAGCTGCTCTCAGAAATCGCCCAAATTTAAATAGTTACAGTATTTACAGACACAAGAAACTTCCCAAAATTTGGGAAACAATCAGAGATCCCAAGGTACAACCTCGACCTCCTACAGACACCCAAAGAAGGTACCCCACCTAAATAGGACTCTAGCGTTATATTCACATGTTCCATTAAGTACTGTGTTGCCATTGCTCGTGTGTTATTACCAAGTGCTTGTTTGTACTCACTGAAGATATCTCAGTGACTCAGATGAAATATTGGAAGAATTAAAATAGTTTTATTCCTTTCCCAATGCTGTACATACTCTATTAAACTGTTCCATGCTCCTAGCATGATGTCTCCTCTCAGCACTAAAAATCTTAACACATGGACAAAGGACCTTCTTTGTGTTTCGGATTAGAAAGGGATTTCTTAGAAACTAAGCTTCTAAAAAATCCCTTTCTAATCTTTCAGTCTTATTTTTGGAAATCACCTCGTCAAAAAAAGATGGAATTGGGAATTATGTTTTATGTACATTGTATTTCAAAATGAAGGGTGTCCCAGAATTAGCTATCTGTTTCTGTGAAATCAGATGAATCTATTAAAAACTAACATAATTTCATGTTTATTACCTAATTATGATACAAAAGCAGATAGATTTGTAAATCATAAGTCAAATCTTAATTGAGAACTTTCAACATGTGCTCCATCTGTATTCCTGAAAATTTCAAATCTATCCTTAGCATTGTGAAACACATTTTGAAGCATTTCAGGAGCTATGTCCTGCACTGACAACTGAAAGCATTCTTTAAGTTCAGCTAAACTATTGATCTTTTGGCAATAGACCTTTCATGATACTTTTTATGAAACCCCATGCAAAGAAATCCAGGGGGGGTGTCAAATCCGAAGAACATGAAGGTCAAGGTCATCCATGTCCAATCCACCAATTCGGAAAGTGTCTTTTGAGGTATTCTTGGACAATTAGTGCATAATGACATGATGTTCCATTTTGTTGAAAACACAACATCGAGAATGCCATTATCAAGAAGCTCTGGTTCAAGAAATTTCTGAAGCATATCAAAATAGAAGGTACTTGTTACAGATGCTTCCTGAAAGAAGAATGGGCCATAAATTTTGGATTTAGTCATTCCAAGCCACACGTTAACTTTTGGAGAGTCTCTTTGCCATTCTGTGACTTCAGATCGTTTTTCATTGGACCAAATATGATAATTGTGTCGATTGACTGTACCACACGTGTGGAAAGTCACCTCATCACTGAATGAAATGTTATCCAATTGACCTCTGTTTTCGATCTGATCCACAAATTCTGCACACCTTGTTGCTCGATTTGGATAATCCTTTGCATTTAGGGCTTGTGGTACCTGAATGTGATAAGGCTTTTTCATCAGTGTCGAATGCAAGATTCTATGAACTGTTGTCTTGGATATGGCAAGTCTTCGACTGGCTTCCCTAGTTGATGTTGTTGGTTCATCATCGAACAGTTGTTGTACTCCTTCGATACTGTTATGTGCTGTCCTTGAGCGTCCTCTTCCCACCTCATCATGTATGGATCCAGTTCTTTTAAATTTGTTCACAAGTTCATGAATAGTTTTGCCTGTAAGACCGGTTCTGTGAAATTTCCTAGTGAATCTTTCTCTGGTTTCATTACATCACACTCCTTTGATACATGATGTTACAACAAAGATGCGTTCTTGTGTATTCATTATTAGAGCTAGGGTTCTGAAAAGATGAAAATAAAATTATGAAACAATTCAGAAATTTTTACATTTATAACACATATTAAACATGATAAACATCAATAAACACGAGTTTTTTGTTCGTCCCATATCACTGAAATAGATAACTAATTCTGGGACACCCTGTATAGTATACATAAAGTTGAGTGCCAAATACTTCATTTTGAAATAATATGTAAATATCATAGTTAAGAATGTTGTAAGTAACATTTTAAATATTCCAATGTATTTTTGATGACTTAGATGAAGACAAGTATAGAAACTAATTAGCACTCAGTTTAAGATCAAGAATCCTTCCTTGAGGAAAGGAAAATAATGTTAAAATTACCGTTGCCTATTTTTAATTTATTGTCTTAAAATTCATGGATACGCTCACTATGTATGCTGATATGAAAACTAGTTGATTTTTATAATACATTACATTTTTGAAATAAAAACATTCAGGTGTATTGTGGGTTATTTGAAAAAAAGAGAACATTACTGCTGTGATAATTTTCTATGAAAGTACTTCATTGAGACAGTTGAAAAACTCATGTTTATATAAAAATTGTACAGAAAAACCTCATAAATAATGATGTTTATAAAACCAAGCCTCCTCATTCCAGAAGGATGCAGCATGTGTTGAAGCGTGCACACAGGTATTAAAAAAAAAAAAAGCTTTGAACATGTAGACACAAGAAGCTTATATTAACCTCTCAAATGGCTAGGACGTCTATAGACGTCCGGCGAAATCTGGATATGATTCAGCCCACTTGTTGAAAGAACATGGATAAGAATGCAATCAGATTATCTCATAACTGCGTCTCAGTTGCCTATAACAAGAAACGCAGTTCCTTGTTCTATGCTGGGTAACTGGATCTTAATTATATTGGATAGACTAAAAATATAGAAATTATTTTTATTTTCTCTTTTTATTGTACAATAGAATTTTAATGCCCAGGAAAAATAAAGATCGTTGCATAATTTCTTCACTTAAATATTGCCTTAGAGAACCTTGGAGAACCAATTTTTAAAAAATTTTTTCTAATTACTTACTCGACAAAACATTTTCTTTGTTCTTGAAGAAATTAATTCACTGTAATTCTTTGAAATATTATTTACCAAAAAAAGAAAAAGAAAAGAAAACTGGCTGCCGATGTTCCAGATTATATTATTTTTATTTTTGCTCAAAATCATAGAAATCGAATAATACTTCGCAGATTTCCTTTAGGATGCGCTTGAGCACTTCATAAAGGAAAATAATTTCCATATTTTTATAGTAGAATTGAACTTTATTTCGCCTTTGATAGTTTAACCTCCCTCCCATCCCTGCTGCATCACTATCACACACCTGAAAGCTGTTATGAAACATAGGTACAGTTTTTATTTAATTCATTATTTTTCTCTAGTAATTGTTCCACATAAGTATAATTTTTTGATACAGAAACTAGGTGGTGATTATTATAAATTAGCAAATTATAAATCAGAAAATATACATATTATTTCCTGATTATTATAAATCAGGAAATTATGTGATATTGAGTAATAGGGGAAATTAATATTTAAAATCACTGTCATCAAATGCAATATCAGAATAAAGAAAGATGGAAAAACCAAACAAGAAATTTTTACCTGTAAAATATTCAGATATTGCTTGAGGCTGTTTAGTGTGCTGCCTACTGGGCATGTTCTATTGTTCTGTTTCTCAGTGAGGGTTAGTAATCTTAAGCTGTTTTTATAAAAGAATGATATATTGTTCTTTCGAAATGTCTAATAGTATATTTTCAAAGGAATAAAATATAAGAGGAATTTTCACATTTTAATCTGTTAAATTGCCACAGACATTTCCCTGAGTAACGAAGTATCCCATTCATCTGCATGACGTGCCACATCTTGCCTATTATTCTTAAGACTCCCCCTCACACACACACTTTAAGATTTATTTATTTTTCAAATACTTTTAATTTCAGCATCTAAAATGGGTGAGTTTCCAGACCATTCAGAGTTGGGTTATTTGTTTTTAACTCAGCGATGATGCAGATCGTGAAATTAAAAGTGTGAATATCGTAACTTTTTACTTGTAGACACCATCACTATGCCGTCTACGAGTAAAAAGCACAAATCAAGCTATTCTTGTTGGGTTTTTAATGAAAAGTGGACCATTTTTACTTTTTTGTGCCAATTGACGATAAGCCAGTGTGTTTAATTTGTCGTAAGTCAGTGTCAGTATCAAAAGAATACAATATAAATAGACAGTATGAGACAAAGCATGTGTCCAATTTCGATCACCTTCAAGGGCAGCTTTGTGTGTACAAAATGAACCGTCTCCAAATTGATTTAAAATGCCAGCAGGGTACATTTAAAAGGCAGAGGGAAGAGAACAAAGTGTGCTTAAGTAAGTTATGTAATAGCTGAAAAAATTGCTAAAAAATCAAAAGCTTTCTTGGGCGGCGAGCTTGTGAAAGAGTGTCTCATCGCTGCTGGGGAGATTCTGTGCCCAAATAATAAGGAATTGTTTAAAAAACTGAGTTTGTCTGGGGTAACTGTAGCATGACATGTTGAAGAACTTGCCAATGACATTGAAAGAACTTTAAAAAAGCGGTTGTCCAAATTTACATCATATACACTTGCTTTAGATGAGAGCACAGATGTGAAGGATACAGCACAACTGGCTATTCTTTGTCCGTGGCATTGATCGACAATTCACTGCGACAGAACTGCTAGCACTCATACCTATGAAGGGAACAATGAAAGGCACTGATATTCTTGAAGCCACTAAGAAAACGCTCCAACATTTTGACCTCAGCTTAACCAACCTTGAGAGTTTGGTTACTGATTGTGCCCCTGCTATGGTGGGAAAGAATGAAGGGTTTGTTTCACTGCTATGGAAAGAGCCAGAACTAGAAGGAAAAGATTTCATCCATTACTGCTGTTTAATCCACCAGGAGAATTTGTGCATGAAAACTATTGGATTTGAGAATGTCATGAAAGTTATTGTGACTGTTGTCAACATTATTAGGGCAAGAGAATTGAATCATCATCAATTCTAAGAGTTTTTGGCCCAAGAGTGCGAAATGTCCTCAGAAATGACTACATTTCTGAGGACGCATTCCCTAATCTTCGCCAGCATTAGGAAGCACATACTTATGTGAGCAGTTCTCCGGAATGAAGCATGTGAAGTCCAAGACAAGAACTCAGATTACGGACCAACATCTCAAGAATACTCTGTGCATAGCGACTTCCAACATTGATGCCAACATTGACAAGCTGGTCAAGGAAAAGCATTGCCAAGTTGCCCATTGACATTGTAAAAAATGAATGTTTTCTTCATTAAATTATCTTTTTTCAAGTATTGATTGTATTTACTTATCATGAACCTGACTCCTACCTACGCTCTTTAAGCTGAGTTTGTTTATTTTTATAGGGTTTTATGTAAAGTATCAAATGCACAGCGTTCCTTGTGAATCTGGAAAGCATCTTACAATTCTAAATACCACAGTATAGCTTAGTGGCCTTTGGGCTTCATTGAAATTTTTAATGTGGCCCACACTGTCTGAAAGGTTGAGGACCCCTGATTTAAGTAATTCAAAGAAAAAATATATCTCATTCAGGATAAAAATTGCAGTATTTTTTTAATTAAAAATTTAGAAATTTTTTAATATACCATTTTTAATCTGATCAAAAATTAGAATAGGGAATGAAAATTTATTGAGCAAAAGATTAAATGCTTTTGTTATCATTATTAGTGGCAATCGTTACATTACACAGGTCTAGCTTCCTAGTTATCTCATCAACCAGATGATTATATCAGTCATATCCAGATATAAAATCAGATTGAAGCAGATTATTCTAAAAGTTAACAATAACTTGTATTTGTTCTTCCCTTCAACAGATCATTGTCAGGGTATATGCCGTTCCAAAGCAAGCACTGTTGGCCTCCCCTTAAGAAAATATATAAGGAAATATTTTTTGTAAAATGGTCTTTTTATGATTTTGTTGCAATTTTGTCAATTTTTGCCAAACTTATCACTCTTAGTGAGTTACGAAACTCCTGCTTCCCCCCCCCCATCAACACTCTGCAATCATGAAAATCTTGACGACAACATTATCCAAAGACATTTTTGTTGATTTGTTTCATTTCATATCAGGTATTTATGCTGTGACATACACAATGAAGGATTTGCATTGTGGTCGCTCCAGAATTACTTTGCAGTGCGCTGTCAGGTGAATTTGCGCATTGTATCATCACAAAATATAATATTTCACGATGAAGTACTGTTATTATTGCATCGTAATTGTAATAGGTCTTGAGGTATCATTTGTTTTCCTTTTTTATGTGATTATTCCCATTAAAACACTGTTGAATTTTGTCATAAATGGAGTCACTGTACTACATAAGGGACAACATGTTCTTTAGAAAACAAAATTCTAACTCAGTTCTGGCACATAAGAAGCATTTACTAAAGTCTCCTTTATTAAATGCTTTTATTTTATTTGCTTTTTATTTTAACCGTTAATTGTACAGCTAAATCCTGTTAATGTCTATTTGGAAAATTCTCTACAAAATTAAATGATCACCTTATTTTTATTCCTTTTAACTTGCTCATTTATCATTCTGTCATAAGTAGCTTACAGTAAAACAGTGATTATGTTACTGTCCTATCATAATTACTAACACAGTCATAGAAATAAATGGACATGTGCATAATTTCAAGTATCAGTGAATGTATATATGTAATGAATTCACATAGTCCAACTGAGAATTTAATATTCTGCTATGAAATAAAAGTTCTTTGGTATACTAAGAATTGTGTCTCTTCATCTTATCTTTCATAGCCTCACTCTAATTTAAACATCTTTATTCGTCAAGATTTTTCCTACTTTCCAGATTTCCCAGTGTCATACTTGGTCTGTAAATATGTTTGCTCTTGGTCAATAAATAGGCAGTAACTTTCATGAAGAAAGACTATTTCTGAGGAGAATTAAATTTTCCATTGCAACTACGATAATATATAATTAAATGAATCAAAACATGTTAGGGTGTTTTTAATAAATCTATATTTTGAAGCATCCTGTATATTCTTTTTAAAATACACCTAGAAATCATTATAAAGAAAAACAATATATCCCCCCCCCCCCTCCTCTTAGACTTGTATTTCCATGCTTGATTATGAAATATTGCTTAGAAATATCTTTGCTTTTGAATTTTCAGTGTAGTGTTGTTCGATTAGCATCTCCTAGGAAACACATTTTATATTTTTGAATGTTTATGTTAAAATATAACATTTCTGTCAAAAAAAATATATACAGGTAACCCTCGTATAACGCCGATATTAGGTTCCATAGAAATGCCGCATTATATAAATCGCGTTATACGAGACTTAGATCACATAGATAAAGTAGGGTTAGGTTCCTAAATCGTTTTTTTTTTAAATTATATAAACAACAATGACATATCCAACAAAAACAATATTTTTATTTGATTCAGGTAATTCATGTAAGTTAAGAAAACATGAACTATGAAACAAATGCATAGTATAAAATTATAAAAATTACAAATTGTACATAAATTTCATTGCACATAATGCATAAATGTTTTAGGCAAAATAAAATAAAGCGCATATTTTAATGTCATCACTGTCTTCAGAAATAACATTTCATAGATGTTCTTTAAGTGGCGGGAGGTCGTCACCACTTGAAATCTCTTGGACATCATTTGTATAATTCTCATTGCATACTTCGGCTGGTTTAGTCATCAAGAAGTCAGTGATAAGACTTTGCTTTCCACTATACTGCAATTTTTTATTAAGTTCATAATATGGCGCTAAACAAATATCCAACTGTCTCGTGAATTTTCCCAAGTGCTCCGTTGAGGGATCATTATCCGTAAAATAACTTCCTAACTTTCTTGCCAAGTCCAATCTTTCTGCTAATTTCTTTAATGGATTCATCACAATCAGAATCTTCGGCAGAACTCTCCCTGCCATTTGGTTCAACACCATTATTGTACCAGTTCCTCCTCATTTAAATCTGTTTCCCCATCAATTAATTCACTAATTTCGTTTTCAACCATATCGCAAAAGCCCTCTCCACCAAAAATGTGTCCAACGTTTATTATACGACATAGCTCGACATCCACTGGGGGTACGAAATTTTGTTCCACAATGGCTTCAGGCCATATTTTTTTCCAGCAAGCATTCAGCGTAGAGGGTTGTAATTCCTTAATGGACAGAGAAATAATTTTTACACACTTCAGTATTGAAAACTATTTCCATGCTTGAGGCAGTGTCATGTTTGGATTAGATTCCATTTTTTCCAAAATTAATTGAAATGTTTGCCAAATATAATATGACTTAAATGTCGATATTATTCCTTGGTTGAATAAGTGAAGTAGCATTAGGTGGCAAAAAAGTTATTTTAATATTCGGATGGCTTAAATTTGTTGGGTGGCCTGGTGCATTATCTAAAATTAGTAGAATTTTGAAGTCCATATTCTTTTTCTTTGTGTAACTTTCTACATCGGGTACAAAACACTTGAAAAACCAATTTTCAAACATGCTAGCTGTAACCCATGCCTTTTTATTGGCCCACCAATAAACAGGTAAGGTGGATTTTGTCGAGTCCTTTCATCGCACGAGGATTTGCGGATCGGTTAATAAACATCAGTTTTGTCATGTAATTACCTGATGCATTACTACAAAACAGTAGAGGAATTCTATCTTTGGAAACTTTGAATTCAGGAGCTAATCTTTCATTTTTTGAAATATAGGTGTGTTTTGGCATTTTTTCCCAATATAACCCAGATTCATCCGCATTGAACACCTGATCTGCGCTGTTACCACATTCTTTGATGATTTTTAAAAGTTCTGCTGGGTATTGCCGGGCAGCTTCAACATCTGCTGATGCTGATTCTCCCTCGATTTTAAGATTATACGAAGAAAACCGCTGTTTAAAGTTTTCAAACTAACCCTTACTGGCACAAAATCCATGCTGAGAGATTTCTTCTAAAGAATCTTGATCAGCAGTTGTTTTCAATGTTTATAAACTTTGAGAGCTTTTTGCTTAATAAGGTGTCCATCCAAAGGAATTTTCTGCATGCTTTGCACTTACCATTGACCCAGTAATAACACTTTCTCAGATTTCATGTTTATTTTGTTTGATTGTTCGAATTGTTGATTCATTTAAATTCAGAGTCCTTGTAACAACTCCTGGTTTTTCTCCAATTTTCAGCCAATCCAAGATTTTAATTTTTTCTTCGAGAGAAATGAATTTCCTCTTCAATGCTGGTTTTTTTTCCCTTTTGCTGCAGTTTTAGTGGCCATTACAATAAAAAATAAACTTTTACATAAAAAAAGAGCATTACTTATATATGTAACTCACCAGAAAATAAACTGCTCAGCTTGAGAATAACACACTTATGATTTTAAATGCACTTTCCTGGCAGAAAACGAAGACAATTTTCAACAATAAACACTTTATTGTTGAAAATTGACTGAAAATTGAAAATTAACTTGTTACATTTAAATTTTTCAAAATTTTTATCATTTTTGGGTTGGGAGTGGGGGGGAGCGCAAGCTACACACTTGCCACAGGTGCATCATACCCTCGTTACTGTACTGCAAGCTGAATTTTGTTTTACATAAGACAGCAGCTATAAAGACGTGCATATGATTGGTGCGGTATTAACAAAGGATCGTGCGACCCAAAGACAAAAGCAACCGACAAGTGTTGAGTTGAAATGCTAATTCTCTTCAATTGAATTCCATAACATCTGAAACTGTCATAACAACATTCACTATTAGTTTTAACACATTCACAGGGTGTCATTTATCGTTCCGATGGAACTTTTCATTACTGACTGGCTCAACTCACACAAACGTTTCAACCCTTGGTTGAATTTTATGGCTTCTTGTTTGCGTTTGAGGTGGCAGGCGAACTCACACATTCATTATATGGCATGTTTCAATTCAGGGTAGTCTTTTATTTTAAGTTAGCTTTTGTGATCTGTCATAATGGCATCGAGAATTTCAAATGCAATAAAACAAACACTTATTTCATAATTGAAAAATTGGACAATGGTTTTTAGATAGATACTGTGTTTCGGTGCAACATATGGTTTTGCTTAAGTCTATGCAGCATAGTTTCTGTGAGAGGAGACGTGATTTATTAGTTAGCGCTGTTTTTATTCCATCTGTCTCTAATTGCACTATTTGTTGAGAATGACACAGACTGCAAAAGCCTCTGTACAGTACTTATTCAGTGATACAATAAAACTAAATTCGATACTTATAACTACTTGCGTGATACGGGCAGACACAAATTTAACGAAGATAATATTTGATTTTTAAGTCCTGTGGTGAAAAATATGAAAAAAATAAATAAAATAAAGGTTACTATAAATCGTAGACTGCGTTATACGAGGGTTACCTGTATTTTAAAATTCACAATACTAAAATTAATTGGTTTATGGAGGATTACCTTGATGGACCTGTGATTTCAGTCAGGATTTCTCCATGACTGCAGTTTGTAAAGAGTCCAACTATTCCTGTCTTGGGCCTTTCTTCTCCATTTTCTTCCAACTTTCTTAATCATTGGGTCTTCCCACCTTAAGGCTGGTCTTCCAGGTTTCCTTTTGTATCTCTCGGATAGCAGTTTGTAACTCTGACTGTCCATCTATTGTCATCTCTCATTTTGGCGAGATGTCCTGCCCATCTTCTTTTGCTGTTGTAGATTGCTTTTGTTATATCCGTGAGTCCAGATTTCTTCCTGATTTCTGTGTGTCTTACGTGGTCTATTTTGTTTATATTGCACATTCTTCTTTCTATTGCACGTTCAGTTGTTATTAAGCTTTGTTTTTCTTTTAAAGTTGTGTTTCATGTTTCACTGCCATAAGTTAATGCTGGTAAGATGTGACTATTGAAAAGATGGGCCCTTATTTCTATATCTATGTTTTGGTTGGTAATTGTTGATTTTATTTTGTTGAAGGCTATCCAAGTAGCTCTTTTTCTCCTTGCTATTTCATTTGATATATCATTATTCATTTTTATGGACTGGCCAAGGTAGATGTATTCAACTTTTTCAATGGTGTGAGATTCTAGAGTGATTATATAATCTTTACAGTATTTGTTTTTCATCCATCTTGTTTTGTCCGGGTGTATTTCCAATCCACTTTTTTGGCAGTTTTGGCTTATATTATTCAGCATTGATTCTAAGAGTTTGGATCAGTGAGATATTAATACCACATCATCGGCGAATAATAGGATATTTAAAATTTCACGATCAATGTTTATTCCATCTTTCTTGTCAATTTTTCAAATGATGCTGTCCAGAGTAGATGTGAAGAGATTAGATGATAAGACATCACTCTGACGTACTCCTCTACTTAAGTT
Source organism: Typopeltis vanoorti (assembly GCF_054136105.1). NCBI lineage: Eukaryota > Metazoa > Arthropoda > Arachnida > Uropygi > Thelyphonidae > Typopeltis > Typopeltis vanoorti. Next base: position 35,235,833 of record NC_143552.1, read on the forward strand.
AATATTAATCGGTGATTGAAAAGGGTGATATTTGTTGTGCCTTCTTTTTAGATATCTTTTATGAGTTGGATGTATGCTTTTTCTACACCTTGTTCCATTAAAGCTTGGAATACTGTGTTATGCTCAACAGTGTCAAATGCTTTTTCAAAATCTATAAAAAGAAGACAAAGTGGAATCTGGTATTTTCTGCATCTTTCTGTTAGCTGAGTAATAGTTTGAATGTGATCTATTGTTGAAAAGCCTTTTTTTGAAACCAGCCTGTTCTTTGCAGCTATTTTTGTTGATGGAGGTTTCCAATCCACTTTTTTGGCAGTTTTGGCTTATATTATTCAGCATTGATTCTAAGAGTTTGGATCAGTGAGATATTAATACCACATCATCGGCGAATAATAGGATATTTAAAATTTCACGATCAATGTTTATTCCATCTTTCTTGTCAATTTTTATTGTATTCGGTTTAAGATGACTCTGGTGAATATTTTATGTGTGTGTGTGTGCTAATAGACTGATGGGTCTGTGGTTACTGATGTCTTCTTTATTACTTTTTTTATGCAGAATTATGGTCTTTGATGTTTTCCATTCAGTAGATACTTTCCTTAATTGTATATATCGGGTAAACCTTTCTACTAAAGCTTTAAAGAGTATTTGTCCACCCATTTTTAATTCATCAGATTTTATACCATCAATTCCTGCTGATCGGTCATTTTTGATATGGTGGATAGCCATTTTTACTTCTTCAGGTAGGACAGATGGTATTTCCAAATTTTACAAATTTTCTTCTGGTACTGGAGCTGTGATTACTTGTTTAGATGAGTAAAGGTTCTCATAAAACGATTTTACTATTTTTTCCATTTCATCTCTGTTTGTGTGTCTGTTTCCTTGATTGTCTATGAAGGCTGACGGTAGTGGTTGCTTTAGATTTATTTCTTTTTCTACTTTTTTTAGGCTACTGCGGGGCCTAGCTGCTTCTGCCAATTTTGTTGTTCTCATCATCATCATCATCATACGTATCAAGAATTTAGGCCTAGTATGGCCTGTTCCGGCCTTAGAAGTCATCGTTGAATCGTTTAAGAGTAGTCCTTGTTTTCTTTTTCCTAATGGCTTGTACTTTAAGGCTTGTTTTGGTAATCTTTCTGTTTTCATTCTTTGAACGTGTTCCATCCATCTACGTTTATATTTTTTAATTTTTTCAATTACTGGTTCTTGGTTTAATTCTTTCATAATATCTTCGTTTCTTTTGTGATCAAATAGGGTATATTTTGCAGTTTTTCTCATAAACTTCGTTTCTGCTGTTGTTAATCTTTGTTTGTCTTTTTGTTTTATTGTCCAGATTTCGCTTCCATACATTAAGACCGGTAGGGCTAATGTATTGTATACTTTTAGCCTGGTTTGTTTTTGAACTAGGTTTGCTTTAAATATAGAGTTAATTACTCCTGTTATTTTTAAATATTTTGCAGTTTTTATGTTTATATCTTTTTCATTTTCATAAGTGATCATACATCCTAGGTAGTTAAATGAATTCACCTGTTCTAAGATCTTGTTATCTAATACTATTTTAGTTCTTGCTGGATCTTGTCCTTTAAAGGCCATAGTTTTTGATTTTTCCGTTGATATTATCATACCATAATCTTTGGATATCTCATTTAGATTTGAAATAGCTTTCTGTAAGTTATCTTCAGAATTTGTAATTATTATTTGGTCGTCTGCAAAGAGGAGAGTGTTTAAGTTAACTGTAGGTGAAAGTTTAATTCCTTGATGTAAATTTTTACTCCATTTTATTATTATTTCATTTAAGTAGATATTAAAAAGAGTTGCTGAGAGGGGACATCCCTGTCAGACCCCTTGGTTTATCTCTCTTGTATATGATAGCTCATGATTTAATCTTATTTGTATTTGATTATTTTCATATATACTTGTGACAGCTTTTAGGATATTATTTGGTATTTGTCTTTCTTTTAATATGTTAAATAATATGTTTCTTTTAACTTTGTCAAATGCTTTTTCAAAGTCAATAAATGCAATATGTGTTTCTAAATTATATTCTCTTCTTTTCTCTATTATTAATTTTAGGCAGAAGGCTGGGTCTATACATGATCGTCCTTTTCTAAATCCATTTTGTACCTCTAGAATAAAGTTTTTGGAATATTTCATTAGTTTGTTATTTAAGATTCTGCTGTATATTTTGTAACATGAATTTAGTATACTGATACCTCTATAGATTTTAGGGTCATCTCTATTACCTTTCTTAAAGATAGGAATCACAATTGCTTTTTTCCATTCTTTTGGGGGGATACCAGTTGAGTGAATTTTATTTAAAAATAATAAGAGTCTTCCTTTGAATCTTGTTCTGCGTATTTATATAGTTCTGAACCTAGCTTATCTTCTCCAGGTGATTTTCCGTTTCTTGTTTCTTTCAGGCTGATTTCTAATTCTTCTTCAGTTATTTCCTTTTCATTTTCGTTAATTGTTTCCAGTTGTCTTTTTTAAAATATTTGTTTGTCCACAGTTCTGTGTAGTAATTTAGAAATTCTTCTAATTTCAATTCAGTGTTTAATTTTATGTTTTCTTTGGTATCTGCATTTAGGTGTTTCAAAATCTTATATACATTGGGTCTTATTTTATATAAATCATGTTCTAAATTAGAAACAAATTTATTCCATGATTCTCTATGTCTTTTTCTGACTTCTCTTTTAGCTATGGCTCTTATTCTTTTATATTCTATTTCATCTTCTAATCTTTTACTGCTTAACCATTTGTGATAGGCTTCTTTTTTCTTTTTGATTATTTCTTTGATTGTATCATCCCAGATCTTCAGTTTTTTTATTTTATTGAATTTTTTGGTCTTTCCTAAGCTTTCATTTGCTGTTGCATTTAGTATCGTTTTTATATTAAGCCATTCTATTTCTATTTCTTCATTTTGTTTTATTTTATCTAGTTACTGGTTAATTCTTTGTTCATATAGCCATTGTACATTTGTGTCATTCAATAGTCTAGTTTTATAAACAAATGTTTCAATTTTTCTTTCTGTTCTTGTTACTTGTAGCCATTTAGGTGGTAATCTTAATTTTATTTTAACAAGGAAGTGGTCACTGCTTATTTCATATCCTCTGTGAACTCTAACATCTAGTGAAAATTTTGATGTCTTTTCATTTAATATGAGGTAATCTAATATTGATTTCCATCCTCTTGCTGCCCAAGTATATTTATGTATGTCTTTATGTTTATAGAAGGAATTCATTATTTTTAGGTTATTATAAACTACAAAGTCAATCAATTTTTTACCATTTCTGTTTAGAGTGTGTTCTCCATGTATTCCTATATTATTATTAATTTTCGTGTTTCCAATTCTTGCATTTAAGTCTCCTGCTAAAATTATGTAATCATTGTTATTTATTTTATTATATATGTTTTGTAGCTGATTATAAAAATCAATATTATCCTGTTCTCTTCCTTCTTCTTGGGGCATATAAACCAATTTTTGTTGTTCTATATATGTTATAGTCATCTTTGATATTCTGCCTCAGTTGTTTACAAATAATTGTATATTCTAGGTGATCTTTTCCTGTATCTTTCAGTATTCTTCTTTTCTTCAATAGTTCTATTGTTCTTGTGATAGACGTCCCTGGTCTTAGGAGGAAGTTCATACGAGGTTCTTTCTTTGCTGTTCATTAATTGATTGTTAAAGTTTGTTAAATCTTCTTCGATGTCATTTTTTAATTTTCAGTCGGTTTCTTCCACATTTTTTCTAAATTCTAGGTTTATCTGTTTTGAATGTTTTTTATGGTTGGACTGTGCTCGTATGCATTCTTCATTTTTTTTTATATGAGAGGGCCAATAAGAGTGGCTCTTATTGGACGGTGGTCTGAATGAATGTCGCAGTAGGTTTTCCCAATGACTTCGACATGTTTTGTTATTCTTTTGCAATCTGTTAGGATGAAATCAATTTCATTTCTTGTCTCTCCATTTGGAGATTACCAAGTCCATCTCTTTCCAGTTCTCTTTTTAAAGAAACTATTCATAATGTACAGCCTTTCTGCTTCTACAAATTCTGCCAAGAGTTCACCTCGTTCATTTCTTTCCCCTTTCCCCCACGGTCCAACATATTTTTCTTTAATAAATCCTGTACCAATCTTTGCATTGAAATCTCCACACACTATTGTGTATGTTGTTTTTTTCTGTAATGTTTCTCTTAGGTGTTCGTAGAAATTTTCTGTTTCTTCTTTGTCAGCTGTTGAGGTAGGTGCACAGGCTGCTATTATTTTTATTGTTACAGATTCTCCAATTAATTTTGTATTTTAGCATTCCTAGTCGTTCAAAATGGGTTGTGCAAGAAATAATATTTGAGTTATCTTTTCATTTATGATGAAGCCAACTCCTCCAGTCCTTGTAGCATTATCTGAAGCTCCCAGAAAAATATGGTTGCCATCGCTCCATTTTGCTGTTAATTTAGAGCTTCTTTGGGTTTCACAAATAGCAAGGACATCAAACTTTACATTTTGCAGTTCTTGAAGCAGGAAATCAATATGGGAGTTGGAAGATAAAGTTCTTTCAACGAATAGGGTTCTGACCCTATTCGTTGAAAGAACCAATGAATAGGGTCAGATTTCCAGATGGTGGTCTACCTTTTGCCTTTTTAAAATAGAGGATATTAATTGTGGAGGATACTAATCTTAATTTGTATTTATTTAACTGATAAGCTTAGGCGTTGCTGGTTATTCATGACTTATTTTTTCACGGTATTAACAACACCACAAACACTTTTATTAACAAGGATGTTTTATTAACGCTAATATTTCGCTGATTTTCAAATCAGCATCATCAGAGCACAACACACATGTAAACGCGACAGTGAGTGAAACAATATAATTGCAGAAAGACAAAAGATCTAAAGTCCTATTTTTGGCGCCCTCTAACGGGAAAAATAAAAAATAAAAAAATAAAAAAAATATTTCAAATTGTTTTGATCATAATGTGCCCTGATCTTTGCCAAATAAGAATATTATTTAGTTTTACAAAAGAAAAAGAATAAAATTTCATTTAAATTTTTCAAAGCAGTTCGCTTGGATTAAATTCTGTCTAGCATTGCACAGTTCAGAAAAATAAAAATTATACAGTTGACCTTTGAACAATCGAATTAGGGGTGCAGACTCCCTGCATTGTTCAAAAATCTGTGTATAACTTTTGACTCACCAAAAACTTAACTGATAATAGCCTACTGTTGACCAGAAGCCTTACCGAAAACATAAACAGTTGATTAACACACATCTTTTGTATGGTGTGTATGTATTATATACTATATTCTTACAATAAATAAGCTAGAGAGAAGAAAATGTTATTAAAGAAAATCAAGAGGAAGTGAAAACATATTTACTCTACTGTACCATACTGTACTGTATTTATCGATGCAGTAAGTTTATGTTGTCTGTCTGTCTGTCATGACCTACATCGATATTATTATAACATGAAACCTCCAACGAGTTCAAAGACTCATCGAGGGAGGGCACCCACTCCACATCTCTCCATCTCCACTACGCAATCCACCAACTACAGCAAACCGTAACTATCATCATAATCTACACCAACACCATCTACAGCCCACTACCATTAGTATTTCCACAGACAATCACAAACATCCATCCCCACGGTGGGATTTGAACCCACAGCCTTTTGGCTGAAGAGTGGACACACTAACCACTCGACCAAATAGGCTGGCATATATTGTCATATATGATACAAAACACTGTATATGTCATATGTATTACTAATACTAGAATCAAAAATGAAAAGATAATCTGAAAAAGAGATTCATATTTATTTACAAGTATAACGATTCATGCATTGGTAACAAAGAAGGAACGATATGATTGCTTTATGGTAGCCTAGTTCAATCGATTCGATTGCTTCGCGATAGCCTAGCCCAGTGATGGCGAACCTTTTTACCCAGGTGTGTCAAACATCTTTTTTTTTTAAATATTGACATTGTTGATGTGCCACTTGCATACATGCATTATAAATTTAACTACATAATCATAGATGGTGACTTATACATATCATATTAGGCTATTTATTTAATAGGACATTGATATAAAATCTATGAATTCATATTATACAATTAATTTAATAAAGTGAAATTACAAACTTACATTACATTTAATGACTTTTCTGTTGCTGAGTGCTGGTAGAAAGTTTCTTTATAGAAGGGCTATAGTTTATACGTTTTAATGCTGCACAGGCAGTGCTCAAATCATTGCTCAATCTATTTCTCCCTTTCGATTTGATATTATTTAAGGCAGAAAATAAAGTTTCACAAGAGTATGTAGAAGAGAAAACTGTTAGAAGAGCTTTAGCTAAGATTTTAAGAGCATGAAAGTTTTCGGGAAGGCTATTCCATACGCTTAGAATTTCACAGTCTGAATTTTTACACGCGATATCATGCAGATGTTCCCACTCGAGTTCTTCTAATTCATTTCTAAGAGCAATAAAATTTCTTTTCCAGATAGGATTACACTGGAAGTTGGCTAGTTGCATTTCTAGATCTTTTAAATCCAACCACTCAGAGCCATCTAATTTAAGATCCTTGAATTCTGTTTCATCAGGATACTTTATGAATTAGATTGTTTGTTCCAACACTCGAAATTGCTCAAATCTAGAATAAAACTGCTCAGTTACTGAGTTTAGAACTTTGATAGATTGGTTGATATGTTGTTCACGATTTTTGGGGCTGGTTTTGTTAAAAAAAAATTTTCACTCTTGAGAAATACTTAAAATTGTTACTTTCTAAATCACGTTGAAATATTTTGAGTTTATTCTCAAAGTTCTTGATCGTGCCAAACATAACATCGACAGATTTTCCGAAACCTTGCAGTTGTTTATTAAGTTCATTCAGGTGCAATGAAAAATCTGTGAAAAACATCAGCTTACTGAGCCAAGCAGAATCGTTCAACTGAGAAAATTCATGCTCCATGCCCTTCGTATTTAAATATAATTTAATTTCATTTAAACATTCAACAAACCGTTCAAGTACTTGGCCATGACTCAACCATCGAATATTATTGTACATTAATGGACCATTGTACACTGATTCAACTTCGCTTAAAAGTGAATTAAATTCTCGTTTGTTTAAACCCCTGGCAGCAATAAAATTAGTTACCTTTGTCACAATTCTCATCACATCATCCAAATCCTTTAAGACTGATTTCACACACAGTGTCTCCTGATGTATAATACATCAGGAGTTTTTTATTATTGCTAGCTGCCATTGTAATAGGGTTCACAAATTAAAAAAGAGCACAATTATGTATAGCGGTAATTAAGCAGTAATAATTAATAAGAACTAACAATTACTGGAAATGAATTATATACCAGCAACTCAAATTACTTAAGAGGCAGACCATGCAAGACTACCACTACTTTTTTCATCAGGGTTGCCAGATTTATTACAGGTACGTTATTAGCAACCTTGTTACGTTTTACTCTCTATCATGCTACTAAATCACAGCTATTTAGTAGGTTTTGTTGTGACGTCATTGTAAGTTGTTACTATTTGCATTATTTATTCAGATAAATTCAATATTTAATGCTGCAAATTATATTCTCTGTTAAAGTGGTTTTAAATATGTTTAGAACTTGTATTACTCAGTCGAGATTTTTGGAGAGACTTGGAATGCATGCATGAACGAATTTCACACAAAAGTCAAATGAAAACTTTAAGTTTATAATATATAAAGCACGTATTTATAAATTTGTATCATATAATATTGATAATAATTTTTATAAGTGTTTTATAATATCATATGACTATGCAGAAATTATAATGATTAAGAAAGAAAACTTAAACTTCAAACGCTCGTTGTTTATAGGCTAGTTACAAAATAAAATAGAAATAAGCTAACTGCAAAATAAAATAGAAATAAGCTAACTACAAAATAAAATAGAAATAGGCTAACTATAAAATATAATTCTTTCAGTGAACCGAAACCTACCTTCACTTTAACTGAGATTTCATCAGAATACCAATATCTTTCAACATCCAAGGTGTGTCACCTGAAATCCTCAAGTGTGTCATAGGTTCGCCGTCACTGGCCTAGCCTATACACTAATGAATAAATAGTTAAATTTTTTATTTCATGCTAATTAGTTTAACTAATTAATAACAATTAATTTTGTTCGGTTATGATTTAATACCTCATCCTTATGTTTGTTTACATTTCTCTCGACTGCAAATGACCATGTACAGTCAAGTGTTTGCATGTGTAAGTTTTAATAAATTTTAACTTTTTATAATAGATTTGTGTATACTTTATGATAATAAATGATAAAATAGACTAGTATCTACATATATTTTATGCATTCATGGCATACCTAACTTTTTCTTAATTTTTTTGATATTTCTACATTACGTGGTTCACCTGCGAGTTTTTTTAAATTGTCACAAATCTCCAAAAAGTTTTTCAGTATATTATTTTTTTTTTAAAAAATGCGTATAAGTGGAACTGTGCAGTTCAAACCCATGTTCTTCAAGGGTCAACTGTATGTGGTTGGTAATTTGGTTCTAATTGTATGCCTGTGTTATTTATACATCGCCATTCTGTTTCATATATATATATATATATATATTTCTAAAACCATCTTGTTCTTCTACTAAACGTTTTTCTTTGCCTTTATTTATTTTCCTTTTCAATACTGCTGTATAAATTTTGTATTCAATATTTAATAGACATTGTTTACAGTTTGAACATATTCATTTATTTATTGCCTTTTTTTAAAATGGGTAAGATAATGGATTTCTTCCAGTCATTTGGAGTGGTTCCAGATGTATTCCAGTGGTTTGCAAAATTTTATTTAATAGATTTTTCATCGCTGTCATCATCAGTTTCTTGATATGTACCCGCAAAGGGTGTTCAGGCTACTATGACATTACTATATGATTAAGTTTTCATTATTAATCTCTACTCCAATATTGTCACACTAACATTTTGTGCTTCTAGGGCACTTCTCACTAAATCAATCCACCTAGACCTCGGTCTTTCTCTGAGTCTCTTCCTTGGCATCAAACACTTCTTTTGCTAACCTTTCCTCACTCTATTTAAGCGATCGTACCCCTTTAGATTAGCTGTGCTTAACTATTTTTGAATGCATGAACAGTGTGAAGTTCCCTTCTAATATCTGATTTTTAATATGATTCTGCCATTGATGCCATCTGTTCACTCCCCTAATTTTTTTCAGAACCTGCATATCTCTGGTCTGTCGAGTGCTTTATTTCTAACCCAACTTTCAGATCCATAACTTAAGGCTGATTTGATGCTGTCTTGTATGCTGCTAATTTGGTGTTTTGGCTGATTTCTCTCTTATTCTTCATAAATTTATTCAGTTGACTACTCACCATACCAGCTTTGCTTATTCTGTTTTCTATTTCTAGATTTAACTTGCCATCTTCACTAAAAACTGTGCCTAAATTGTTAAAATGTTTTACTTGTTCTTTTGGCTCTCCATTCAGAATGCAGTTGATTAAATTGTGTGTTCATTGTTTCTGCCTATTTCCATAGTTTTGGTTCTTTTTATTTTTTGCTGATTTTCATTTTAATAGATTTAATAAGTCCTTATGCAGATCCAAATCAGTATATTTAAATTATTCCATATTTCTTCTATTATTTTTTTTTCCTGTAGAATTTCACTTAATTTATCTAATGTGGTTTCTAATTGTTACTGTTACTTATTATGTCAGGAGTGCTAAAATCATTATCTTTCCAAACTTTTTTTATAATTCTTCCTCTTTTTTTTTTTTTTTAATTTATTTTTGCATGTGATATCTATATTCTTTGTTATGGACTTGACATCATTATTACAGTTTCTCTATGGTAAGAATCTAATTTCCCTTTTAGCTGTGACATTCTTTCCTTTATAATTTTGTTTCTTTTCAACTTTATTAGAAGATAATCATTTTCTTTAAGCCTCATTTTCTCCATATTATATTTTCTGCAGGTATATTCCAATTTCTGATGTCCCTTTTCATGAGCACAGTTTTCTTTTTTTCATAGGCTGCTCTCTTTATTATGTTACATACATTCTTCCATTCTATTTCCCTATTTTCATTTACTGCTATCTCTCAGGAACTGTCTTCTAATTTTCTTTGTATGCAGTTTTTAATATCTTCCTATAGCAATTTTATTATAAAAACACTTTCTATTAGTTTTTTGTCTTCAGCCATTTTGGAAGTATTGACATGTTTCCAGTAACTGCGTAATGATCTGTTTCTAACTTTAAGCTTCTGTAAACTGACATCTCTTAGGTTTGTTATTTTTTATTTCTTATATTAATTATCAATTATAGATTTACAGCTTCATGCTATTTATGTACTTCTCGATGCCTGTAAAAGGAATTTGCTATTTTCAAATTATTGAATAAGACAAAGTTAATTAACTTAGCTTATTCTTATTTTGATGGGATTCCCTATTATTTCTCATTTTATCTTTTATTAGTTTGTTAACCTATTCTTGCACTTTATATACTGTGTAGTCCCTGTCCTCATAGCCTGTGAGTTGCTTCGACCGTAAATCTAAATAAACCAAACTAGCAAAAGAGACTAAAAACACTGAATATTGTCATGTTTCCTGTTTGTATTTTTAATTTTGCTTCTATTCCTGCTTTTGCTCCAGATTTCTTTACTACATTATATATTTTGAATATACATTTAAGAATTTAGTTTTTTAATCCCATTTGTTTTCATTTTGTTTCCATCATGGAAGTTATTTTATATCCTACTGCTTTATAGTATTTTTTCTAGTTCTTCATCTTTATGTGCTATTCCTCTGAAGTACCATGTTAAAATTTTGATTTTTTTTTTATTTTTGTCTAGATTTTGTGTTAGACTTATCAGTAATAGATGAGTTTTGATTTGGTTACCAGACAGATCTTCTGTCATCAGCAAGTCTGATGACCTGATGACAGAAGATCTGTCTGTTGCCCTCAGACTGGGCACGTATATATATTTACCATAAATACAAAATTAATAATGGAAAAAAACTCATGTAAAAAGATTATTTAATAGTATAATTTTTGCCTGCATGTTACAGGCATCCTCAGTACATTTTAAGCTAAAATTAAACAATAACTGACAATTCCAAAAAAGCACCGCCTAAGTAGCTAATGTAAGATAACTAAAAAGGTCAATAAATTTCCTAACTAAAAAAAAAATATATATATATATATATAAAATATATATATATTATATATATATATTTTATATATATATATATAAATATATATATATATATATATATATATATATATACACAATAAAAAGTTAAGAAAGATTAGCTTATTTATAAAGTACTAGCTCCCATAAAGGAGATAGACATAAACCATTGGATCTGTTCAAGTTAGGAGAGTGAAGTAAAGTTTCACATGGTTCTTTATAAAGCTGTTCCATGAGGTAACCAACTTTTGTGAAGGACTCATGTCTTTTTCCAATGAACTCTGTGTCTAGTGATGATGGCATGGTCTGCAAGTCCAGACTGCTCAGGTTCAAGGTATTGAATATTGCAGGCGAAAATTATACTATTAAATTATCTTTTTACGTGAGTTTTTCCCATTATTAATTTTGTATTTATATGTCTGCTCATGGTATTTCCTTATTAAAACATATATATTTACCATTTCCTCAAATTGTTGGATCATTTATTCAGCTGAGACTCCGTTCTCATATCTGTGTTTTTCTTAAAGCAGACTTTACATGTGCAGGTGAGGTTGACATTTGGTTAGGAGAGCCTTTATTTGCACTATGGCTAACCTTATAGCTTAACTTTTGTGTATTTCAGATAATTGTAGTCTGGTATTTTGTTACATAGGCTTCTGTGATTAGAGGACATAATGCAGTTGTATTGCCAGTATTTTTTTCTCCTGATGATATGAAACTAGCTAAGTGTCTTGATAAACATTTTACCACTCCTTGTTTTTATTTGGTAAAAATACCAATGACACAATTGTGTAAGTTAGACTTCTTTATTCTAAAACAGTTTCTTATTCTAAGAAGCTTAGGTATATTATTGCCATCTGTATAATTTAAGGAAACATAACCTGCTTATAAATCTTTTTTTGCTTGATATGTAACTTTTCAAATTTGCATATAATAGCAAATGACTCCGTTAGTATGTATATTATTGATATCAAGCTTCATTGGTTGGCCATAATTCCATAAAGATATTATCCATGGCAATATATATATATATATATATATATAGTTGCTCCAGTACATGATAAATCAGGTACTGGAACAACTTCATATTCATCAGAATTGAAGATGGGAATCATCATTGGAATCATCATATATATATATATATATTTTTTTTTTTTACTTTGTAGTTTTATTGCAATTATACTGATGCATTCTGTATGGCTTGAAGCACGCATATATGATGGTATAACATCAAATGTTATGCTGCCTAGTACTTTGCTTGATTAAATTTCTGCACTGGTTTTGTCAGAGAATAGCACACACCATGATAAATCAGGTACTGGAGCAACTTCATATTCATCAGAATTGAAGATGGGAATCATCATTGGAAGAAAATTGATGGAAAGAAGTGTGGCACTAGTAGAGTAAGTAAAGATATACATTGTCAGCATAATTGGGAATGCTGAGATAAACAATACAAAAAACAGATTGGATTGGCAATGACAAAGGCCATATGAACAGGCATTTATTATTTGAAAGGTTTCCAAGTAGCAATGAAAAGGAGTGTTAATGATTTACTTCATTACTTTAGAAAGAATTTAAGTCAGAGAAATTGGATGTTAAATTGATCGTAAAGATTCATCCCCATTGTATGGACAGGAGGAATATAGGCTAATTTCCAAGCTTCAGGATAGATGCCAGTGAAACAAGAGAGAATAAAAGGGCAACATAGGATGGGAATCAATACTCGAGCACAAATCTTCAGAACGATTAAAGAAATACCATCAGGACAAGGAGACTTTTTGTATCCATTTCAGACAACATTCTTCTTTTTTTACTGTAAAGATTGATTTCAAAAGCACATTGAATATTATGTGCTGGGAATGGTAGGTGGAATTTGCCAAGGTTTTTCAATACGAAATGAGATAAAAATTTTCCATAGATGTCAATGATGTGAAAGAGGTAAAAGCAGAGTTGGGCAACATTTACACCAATTGACTTTGGCAAGAGACCAGAAAGCATGACTGCAATTTGGACATGATGAAACTTGAGTCATTTTTGGATATGTCGATTATATGTTTACAGCTGTTTTTGATCTTCGGTATAAATTGTAAATCAAGATGCAAATTTTGATGAAAGCTAATTGCAACAAGCTTCATTTTTCACTTGTACAATCTTGGCACACTCCTTGGAGAAAGACAGGTTAAACAAGGGATAAGAATTTAAAGTGGAATGGGGATTACATGTTTCTGTATCGGCAAGAATTGTTTCATTGATGCATTCAATGCAAATGTTTGAATCAGAAGATTACAGTAATCCAACCAAAGAAATTTGGCTTTCTGAATGTTGTTTTCTTAGTTAGATTATTGTTTTAATAACAAAGATTATTTGACTTGGCATTCTTCTACTGCCAAACATCACATGAATGATAACTGAGCTCTTGGAGAGTAGTTAGCATCATCTGATTATTCTAGTAGGCATATGGACAATTTGTATGAGATCTTTGGTGGCTATATAGTAAATGTCTTAGCATCTCCACCTGCTGGATTAGTGCATTCTCAAAAAGGGAAGTCATTTGGAGTTGTATCTAAATCTCCAACGAGGTTTTAATTAAATGAGATCTGTCTATTGCCATATTTAATTTGCCATTGTTATCAAAATCGTACATTTATAGCTGAAATAGTTTTCTTTGGGAATGCAGATGATGTTTTTTGCTGATTTTCATACAAAATCAACTAGAAATAATAAAAAATGCTTACTGAGATACTCCATGGCAGAAGTCATTCAGCTTAGGTAGACCTGAAGGCTTATAGGGGTTTATTTTGAAGCGTTACATTTGTATGAAGTAATTAAAAATATTAATAATAACAAAAAAGCCGAGTTGAATATCTACATGGTAGATATCATTTAATACATAAATGTAGATATTTGATGCAAAATATATTTGATAAGCAACAGTGAGCATATCAAACCATCTTTCTGTATATTTCCTTCATGTCTAATTGCTGACTTATTACAAGTCGGCAATTAGACATGAAGATTACAGTACTCATGAAACATTTTAAAAAGTTCAAAATACAATATTTTCAGCTTCTTCAAAATGTCTCATTTACACCATATCACATGCTTAGCAGATCCGTAAAACTTAATTTCAAATCCCTGTTCTCTTCCCATTATTTCTTGAGTAAGTCTCTGGTGCAGTCCTGACAGTTCCTGTTTAGCTTGAACCTACCTTGTTCTTCATCAAGATTTTCTTACACAATTTTTTTATTCTCTTCTTTGAATTTCATTACATACTTAATATTTTAATGCAGAAGTTTGAAAAGAAGTTTGATTTTGCTGAGAAATTTTTTTTAAAAAAAAGTTTGGTTATTTTCTACTGCCAAGATCATGCTATCAGTTATTCAGTTAACCAAGTTTAAATCAGAGGAACCATTCCTCTGATTTAAATCTTTACTCCTTTACTATCTTTACTCCTCCTTTAACAAGTTGCTATGGGATGTGTATCTCCCTTTCCACCATTTTAGTTGTTCTATTGGTCATAGCCAATGATGCTCATCTTAAATTATCATTGTAGAGATGTAATAATGTAGATCTCAGTAATTTGTTGTCACTTGTATGATAGTAATTCATAGTGAACCAGCATTGCATTATAGGCATGATCTATTACAAGAAGAGCAAACTGTGAAATTGAATTTTATCAATTCAAATTTAATTTTAAAATGTCTATAATAGGTAATTTGTTATGGTTGTATTTCCATAAATGCTGCAGTGATTAATGCCAAAGTTTCTGGAACAAAAACTACACGAAACTGGAATTCATATGAATTACTGACTGAAATTAATTATTTACAAGCCGACATTTTTCCAGCTTGAGCTAGAATTATCAGAGGCAAGGAATGAAATTACCTTGAGAACAAAGATGGTTACATATGTAGATAGCAATAGTGTCACTCTTTATGATAATTTCTGTTATTAATGCCGACAGAAAGATAGGACAGTGGGCCAAAGTCTATGCAAGATCATACCATCAGTTCTGTTTCAGTTAACCAAGTTTAAATCAGATGAAAATTCCTGAAGCGGCATAAGTTCTACAAAACCTAGTTAACTTGCATAAATTTTGGTATACCACCATATTTTCCTATTCACCATTAATAACAAAAATTATCACAAAGAGCACTGTCATCCTCCATGCTTGACTATCCTTGTTCTTGAGATCATTTCATTCCCAGTCTTCACTGTCTGTGTATTGTTCAAGTGCCTCTGATAATCCTAGCTTGAGGTGGTGAAGCATCATCTTGTAAATAATTAATTTTAGTCAGTAAATTATTTATTTGCATTCAAGTTTCACATATTTTTGGTTCCAGAAACTTCAACATTATCATCTTACAAACTTTGATCAGCCAGTTAATAATAATTTTAGAATTATATTTATCCATCTTGTTTTCTTAGGAGATCTTTATCAGAAAATTTGATACTAGGAGAAAACACCTTAGGCATGCTGTATTTATTTACCGAAACTTGTCATAGCTTTAAATTCTTGAACCACTTGATGGATTTTGATTCTGTGGCAGGGGGAATTACTACTCATTGTCCTCAAAGTTCAGTTTTATCTGGATTAGGCAGTTTGATTTATATTTTTTTGGCAGAGAGAGAGATTTAGTGACTGATTTACATACAAAGCATGTCCACATTGTCATTGTATGTATTTGCTTTACTGTGATAAAAAAAAAAGAGTATACGAGTTTTATCAATCTTTTATTTTTCTTTTATGTATTGGATGTTCAGTTACATTCATATTTTGAATGTAACTGAATGTAAGGGAATGTTCACTATCCATAAAGTGACTGATGAGCATGATGAAAGCTTATTCAACAGCATTTGTTTTAAATTGTGGATATCTATTAATTAGACTGTTTTGTATGATTTTATTGCTGAAAACAAGTTACAAGAGTTTTTAGTTTTATTTCCAGACATAAAACTAAGATTAGAATTTCCAATTACAGTTTTTATGTATATCTTATATACACATTGTCTGCATGTATATTTATATCTTTATGATATTGTTTAGTATTAATCCCTGTATGTTTCCTATAACTGCCCCCCCCCTTTTTTTTTTCAAATTAGTTCCATCTACTAGGAACTATCCTGCTGATTTCAGAGTTGTTTCTGAAATCATCTGAGCTCACCTATTGAAAGATGTAAAACAGCACATGAAATAATTTATATTTGTTATCAAGGCACCCATCAAGTGGGAGTGAAATGTATTCGCAATTGCCTGATTGCCTTTTGAATGTTTGCTCCACTGCAAAATTCAGTAGTTTGTCTTGCAAAGCAAAAATGCTCAAGTTTAATGGTTCAGTGTTAGCTTAATTTATTAGTATATTTATTATTATACTAGTTGTTCTGAGCTATTTTTGACAGCAGAGTTTTCTTTGCCAGTTATAACCATTGGCTGTATCTAGCTCCAATTTTTTGACCAGATATTTTACTTGAACCTCTTGGATTTGTGTTTTACCTTATATGACAAGAATCATTGCTGCAGAGTACAGGAGAATTTCCTTTTCTGTTTATGCCAGAGCCTGAAATACCTGTATACAAACTATCAGTATGTATTGATTCTAAAAGGACTAAAATCAGGAAACCATCATGTCCAAGTGACAATCATGCTTCTGATCTCTTGCCAAAACTGTTGTCTGTAACTTTTATCTGACCATGCTTCCACCTCTTTTGCACTTGGATATTTGGGGGGGGGATCTCATGGCTTCTTATTTTTCTTCTGCTTTTTCCCTGGATGATCTACCATTTCTAACACAAACATTCAGTGTTCCTCTTTGATTTTTCTCCAAAGAGATTAGAAACAATCTTGTTCAAACTGGATACCAGAAAGTTTCTGTTTCTGATGCCATTTCTCTGATTATACTGAAGGTTTTTGCTTTGGTGTTAACTCCTGTTCTGTATCTCCTTTTAATTCTCTCCTGTTCCTGTTACATTAATAGCTATCCTGCATCCTGAAATCATGCCCATATTCAGTCCATTCCTAAAAAGGGTTACAAATCTTGCCATCTAATTGCCATTCAGTTTCACTCACTCACTTCAATTCTTTCTAAATTAATGGAAAAAACCACCACTCAACTTGTGTATTATGATCTCCATTATGTGTTCCATCACTCTCAATCAGAGGTGGAGTGGATCTTATGTTATCTGCTTATGGACATATGCAATAGAAAAGTTTGAGGGAATCAATCTCAAGTGGTTGCTCTGGGTTTGGCACAAAAACCTATTAAGCTTTCATCATATTCTAACTTCTGCAATTGGGTTGTAAACATTTTGTCTGGATGCATATTACCTGTGATAGCAGATTATCTTTATCTTTAGACTAATGTGGTGTTTCCCTAGAAGTCTTGTTCTTTCATCCATTTTTGGGTGAAAGAACAGGACCTCTCTCCATATGACTGCAAATCCATAGTTTTGATGATGACAGTACACTGCACTCATCTATCAAGCCAGTACACACAAATCACCAAAATATCGACTTCTCCTATCCTATTCTATCCTAATTTAATACCTTCACAGTAAAATGTGTAGACCTACACATTTTACCGTGTAGGTATTCGGAACCAAAATCCTATGGAATAGGTTGGTTACTCCTTATTCTTGGAGGTGCCCTATATCTGTAGAAGCGTGTTCTGGGGGACGAAAAACCCGAGTTTCCAGGTGAAAAAAACCCACTACCTCTGTATAAGACCGGCTAACTCACTTTTAGTCGAAAGAGACCAGGTTCCTCTTTCGACTAAACCCTGGTCTTTCCGACCAAAGGGATTTCATTTATACTGATTGAGCTACGGAGGCTCATCAACTTCTGCAGTCCTAAATTCTATCTTTAAACCAATTCTTCAATGGGGTTTTGATACTCTTATTAATTTTAATACTACTAAAACATGGAATGTGTTTTAGTGGCATTTAGAAGCTTACTCATTTATCAAAAAAAAAAAAAAAAATCTCCAGTCTTACTTTTGACAAATCTCTATATAAGATGAAATTTCTCTTCTTGGAATTACTCTAAATTTCTCTCGGCATACATCACAAATATTGTCTTCTAGCATTCAAAAAATTAGATTTTCTGTTTTATTTAAGGTGCTACTCTACCTCTGAGCAGTGTTAATTCTACAGTCAGGCCTGTCAATCCATTGAATACTGTTCTAACATTTGGGGTGGTGCGCCTAATAACTCCTTAAAAATACGTGAATGAATACAGTAATTCACTCTGCTCTTTTACACAAATATTCAGTTTTTGCTATTTTCGTTTTTTATAAATCTTTCCATGGACATTATTCATCAGTTTAGCATCAATAATTCCACCACTGTCATTGGTTAAAACACCAGTCAGCAGCCATTCAACCTCTTCGCATTTCAACTATAGAACTCAGAACAAATTTTTGTCATTTTGATTTGCTTCTTCTGCTGCTGGCCTTTGGAACAATCTTCCCTCATGTGTATTTTTTAAGGAGTACATTCTATGGATCTGCTTGTTTAACTGTTATTGATTCCATATGGAGAAGGTTGATACAACAATTTTATTTCAATCTCTACTAGTTTCATGTATCTATATCATACACTTCATCAAATGAAAAATTATTATTATTATTATTTAGGTCTCCAAGGAGTCAAAAGATTCATCGTGGGAAGGTTACTCATAGGAAACACAAAGTCTATCATACCACTCGTTAGACTTGTTGAACGTTCTCGCTCTCACCACTCTATCAGGCAATGCATTCCACGGTTCAACCGCCATCCATGCAAAGAACCCACTCCTCACTCTCTTGTTCACAGTTTCCTTTCATGATGTCCAAGGATGGCCCCTTGTCATCACTCCTTCCCTCTGTTCAACCAAGTGAAAGAACTCCCCAGTGTCAACCCTGTAACCACCTCTCAACAGTTTAAAAGTCTCAATCATATCACCTCTCCTTCTATTCACCAAACTCTGCAGTCCATATTCCCTCAGCCGATCCTCATAACTAGCATTGTAAAGTCCTGAAACTGTCTTTGTTATCTGCCTTTGTATCCTTTCCAGTTAATTTATCCCCTTCAAATCCTGGGGACCAAATCTGAGAACAATAGTCTGAGTGTGGTCTGATCATGGTCTTATACAACAGAATGATACTCTGAGTGCATCGTATGACTAAGTTTAACAACAAGCAAATAATGTAACATTAGTACATAATATTTGGTCGGCTTTCATTAAATCTGATGCATACCAACCTCAGGCACTCTCATCATGTCACGAACCATCAGGATGCAACATAAAAATGCATGCTTTCCATCCTAAGTCTTTTTTCAAATATTATATACTAATGTTACCAATATTTTCTTGTTTCACTGCTTTTCCCCTCATGAAGTGTACAATAAAGTTAAGTATAACTAGTAGAGAACTAAATAAAAGTATTCTGTTAACCTACTCCGTGTGGAATCAATACCGGTTAAAAAGTAGTATGTTCCCTATTCACAGAAGCCTGAGAAGTCAAATCTGCAGATATTCCTACTCATTCAGGATACTAATGTACTATAGATTGAACAATTTGTATAAATTCATATTTGTTAAATTAGGGACACAAAACACACGTGTTGAAAAGATTATTTTACTGATTAATAATAAAATAATAACTTTACGTTTTGACCCCTGTATTGAGGTCATCTTCAGAAGGATACATTCAGAAGTATAAGAACAAGCTACATGCTGTTACACTCTATACAAGTAAATTACATCTACGTTGTTAACTAATCTTTTTTCTGGCCTGCCCTCTAGTGGGAAAAAAAAAATTATAAATAAATAAAACAAAATAAAATAAACAAAAATAAAATAAAAACTACAATAAACTGCTAAAGTCCTCACGTACTAGGATTCTTCTGGAATTATACAGTTATATTATGATTATCTTCTAGATTTGTACAGTACAGGTTACTATAGAATGTTCAAGAGAAAAAAAAAAAAAAAAAAAAAAAACTTCACTAGGTCTTGTGTTGAGATTTTTCTTCATGGTTGCTATGAAGGTTGTAGATGGGTCCTCCACATTCTTGGAATTGCTAGACCATCATTTTTATTCAGATTCGGATTATGTTTGAGCATTTCACATGCTTCCTTGAATTTCCGCTCGAACTAGGTTTTGGTGCGGTGTAGGGACTTGGTACCTTTCCAGTCACTTCTGTTGTATGTTTGGAGTGCGTGGTCAGAACTGTTGTTTTAAATCAGACAACCTACATTGAAAAAATAAACCATTTGGTATCGGACCACAACACCTACCAAATGGTAAATTACAACCCCACGCAACGTAACAAAAAGAAAACTACTGAACTACTTAAATCAGTTAACACGTGGCCGGAAGAAACAATCAAAAAATTAATACTGCAGTATGCCCGCGCACCTAGAATTTATGGCCTGCCAAAAGTACACAAAACAGACACGCCATTACGTCCAATTGTGGAAGGAATTGACAGTCCGAATTACTACTTAGCCAAAAAATTAGTGGCCACACTCAAGGAATTGGTTGGTCATTCCCCTTCCTACATAAAAAATACACAGCAATTCATAAACAAAATTAAAAATATTACACTCAACAACCAAGATCTATTAGTCAGCTTTGACATAACTTCCCTTTTCACCAATGTCCCAATCAATGATACTATCCTACTCTTACAGAACATATTTCCACACGACATCACGCCCCTCTTTGCTCACGTACTCCGCTCCGGATACTTCGTGTGGCAAAACAATTTTTACCTTCAAAAAGAGGGTACCGCCATGGGCTCTCCACTCTCCCCCCCAATAGCGAACTTTTACATGGAAGATTTTGAGCAACGAGCTCTAGAATCAGCGTGCCTAAAGCCCAAAATTTGGCTCAGATACGTTGACGATATTTTCGCCATTTGGCCCTACGGCCGCCAAGCACTAGATACATTCCTTATCCACCTGAACAAACAAGACAAACGCATCCAATTCACCATTGAAATTGAAAAAAATAACTCTCTTCCGTTCCTAGACACACTTGTCACATCTTCCTTCAGGCTGTCTCTCCTTCTTAGTTTACCGCAAACCTACACACACAGGCCAGTACATACACAAAACTTCTTATCACCACCCAACACAAAAACTAGGGGTCATAAGCACCCTTAAACACAGAGCTCAAACCATTTGTTCAAATGAACAAGCTCTTAACGATGAATATGAGACCATCAAACATACCTTTATAAAAAATGGATACAGTATAAAAACCATTCACAAGATCCTCCACAAAGATACCACTAATAACAAAAAAGATTTCAAGAATGCTATTGTTATACCATATGTTAGAGGCATTTCAGAAAAAATAGACAGAACACTACACAAATACAACATCAAAACCACCTTTAAACCCCCGACAAAATTACGACACCTACTCAGTTCTTCCAAGGATCCCCTGCCACACTTAGCCCACCCAGGAAAGGTACAAAATAGATTGCACATGTAACATACCATACTTAGGGGAAACAGGGTGAACCATCCCAATCAGAAAGGATGAACACAAACGACACATAAAATACCTCCATTTTGGGAAAACTGGCCTTTCTGACCACGCACTCCAAACATACCACAGAATTGACTGGAAAGGTACCAAGTCCCTACACCGCACCAAAACCTGGTTCGAGTGGAAATTCAAGGAAGCATGTGAAATGCTCAAACATAATCCGAATCTGAATAAAAATGATGGTCTAACAATTCCAAGAATGTGGAGGACCTATCTAGCAACCATGAAGAAAAATCTCAACACAAGACCTAGTGAAGTTTTTTTTTTTTCTTTTTTTTTTTTTTCCTCTTGAACATTCTATAGTAACCTGTGCTGTACAAATCCAGAAGATAATCGTAATATAACTGTATAATTCCAGAAGAATCCTAGTACGGGAGGACTTCAGCAGTTTATTGTAGTTTTTATTTTATTTTGTTTTATTTATTTTTTTTTTTTTTTCCCACTAGAGGGCAGGCCAGAAAAAAGATTAGTTAACAACGTAGATGTAATTTACTTGTATAGTATAGAGTGCAACAGCATGTAGCTTGTTCTTATACTTCTGAATGTATCCTTCTGAAGATGACCTCAATACAGGGGTCGAAATGTAAAGTTATTATTTTATTATTAATCAGTAAAATAATCTTTTCAACACATGTGTTTTGTGTCCCTAATTGAACAAATATGAATGCTGATCACCATGTAACCTTAAAAGAAAGAATTTGTATAAATTGTTCAAATTTTTGTATAAATTTGAACATTTATACAAAGCACTTTGAGTGTATCTTTGTAAAGTATATAAGCATGCTTCTAGAAAGAGGCTTTAATAGGAGCAAAAAAAAAAAAAAAAAGTTTTTTTTTATATGCACTGTTTATTATAAGGAATGAAATGGAGAACCGAAATATTCTTCAGTCTGTTAACTACAACACAAACTATAATCAGCATCCAATAACCCATAACCATTAAAGAAGAGTTAAAACTTATTTGTAATAGTTTTTGTACATTGTGAGGGACTGTTAATGAGATTGTTTCGAAGAGTTCTGGATGACTTTGCTAAGTGCAATATACTTTTATATACAGAAAATTAGAATTTTTTTAGAAAAAAAAAACATTGTCAAAATACTCTTCCGGAATATTTTTGACAACTTAGTTTATCACTGAAAGTTATTTGGTCCTTTTCATTAAAATTGAAACAAACTACTGTATTTGATTTTTAAGACCATGGATTTAATAAACATTAAATTAGTATTAAATGTGTATTAAATCCATGGTCTTAAAAATCAAATAGTTTGTTTCAATTTTAGTTTATCACTTTTAAGGAAATGGGGAATCTGAAAAAAAAAAAAAAAAAAAAAATCTGGTTTTATATGAAGTTGTTTTCAAATGTGTATGTTCAGAAATATGAAAGTACACCATCTACATATTTTGACTTCTTTTTTTTTTTTTAATTGAACAACTACCTTAGTACAGTAATTGTCATATGAGCATTACATATTACATGCTGGTATTATGCTTATTATGAATTGATTATCTGTCTGCATTCTATTACTTCTATAGCAGGTCTCTGAATTCCTCACTCATAAGTATTTTTAAATAAAATTTATAATCTGCAATACTATACTAACTGGATAAATTCAATATTTTGAGCTAAAAACTTATCATGAAAAGCTGAAGTTTAAACTTTATTAGTCTCGGTACCAAAATGCAAATACAAGTAATAGTTATTTCATGTTAAATATTTTTATGAAGTTAAAACACTTTAAAATCTTTCAGGTTTTCAAAAAAAAAAAAAAATCTAACTTCAGGTTTTTGATATTCATATTCTCTGTTTAGTAATTCAACAGAAGCTTACATTCATATGACCTTTAATGTTACAGTTGAGTTAAACATTTTTAAAATGTTATAATTAGTAATTTTTTTTTATAAGTCTTAGTTGCAATGTATAAGTGCACATGTTTTTGAAGTCTAAATTTACTGATTTAAAAAATGTAACTTTATTATTTTCTCAGTCATCTATAATTTTTTTTTGATCGACTAGCATAAAAATCATGAAACATTTTGACAGTGAAGATTAGATGAGCATTTTTTTTATGTAGATACTAATTAAATAGAAATAAATTATGAATTTGCTCATGTAATAATAACAATGCACTGAATCTTTATTTCCTTAAATTTATGTTGTAAACATAGGAATGTTTCTCTTTCTCTCATACACATAATGTCGCTGTGTGTAATTATAATTAGTTCTCTTGCTCATGGAAAAGTCTAAATGATAATCGAGAATTGAAATCATGCAATCGCATCAATTCATATAGATTTTCAAAACCTTCAAAAAAAAAAAATGGAAGATCTGTAGAAAATGATTGATAACACATCAGAAAACTACTTTATTTTTTTATAGCAGATTCACCCACAAAATCTTAAAAACGTATACCCTGGAAGAGCTAAGAATCCTTTGCTAAAGACTAAATATGAGTTTATACACTTTAGTCAAGGCCACATTTATCTGGCTAATCCCAATAAATTTACAGAAGCTGTCATAGCTTGTCTGAAAAGTATTTTGTAATCCTTTATTATCATCTCAGCTTCTGTATTATAGTACATACAAATAATGTAGGAAGTTTTAATCCTTTGCCTAGTAACTCCTCCCATAATATTTTGCATTATGGAATACTGAGGCAATTATGTTAAGTTGATGGCTTCTATGGTTGTCAGTTTAATGTTACAAAATGCAGAGTAATGATGCACTTCAGGATGAAAAGATTACATAATTTGTATCATATTGATGGTACTGAATTACAGAAAATTGATGAGACTAGTGATCTGGGGGATTATGATGGATAGAGATTTGAAATTCAGAGGACATATTGCAAGGATTGGCAGAGTAGCTCAGAGGATTACTTGGATGTTGAAGAAGACATTGACAAGTAAAGATAGGTAAGTTATTATCCTTCTTTATAAGGCTATGGTTTGGCCACATCTTGACTGAACTGTTCTACACAGATTTTGTCACCTGGGTTTCTTATAGATTAGGAGGTAGTGGAGAGGATTCCAAGATGAGTGACCAAGCTAGTGACAGGTCTGTGGGATGCTCTTATGATGATAGATTGAAAGTGTGTGAGGTTGCAGAGTTTAGTTAACAGATGGACAAGAGGGGACATGATAGAAATCTATAAGTTACTAAAGGGATTCTATAAGATTGGCACAAAAGAAAATTTTCAATACATGAGGAGTAGAGTTAGGTCATTCTGGAAGTTGTGTAAGAGTGTGGTTAGTAAGATTATGCAGAGTAGGTTCTTTACTTGAAGTGTGGTGAATGAGCGGATTTGAATTGCCAGAGGTGGTTGTGAGTGTGCCAGTGGTGAATACATTTAAGGAGAGGTATGTTAAGTATTATGTGAATAATGGGTGGTGTGGGTCTCCTGTGATGAGTCTTTTGACTCCATGGAGATACTCATATATAAATAATAATAAATTTGATAAAACACAGGATCTCATTCAATGAATCAGATAAGCTCCAATTTTATATCATATTTTAATTATATAATTATATTTAATTATATTTAATTTTATATATATATATATATATATATTATATCCCTCATATAAATTTTGAGTTATTTAACACCTTTTTTATGTCTCTTTTTCTAAGAACTCTTGAGTATTCAATCAATTCTGTAATTTAAGTACCAGTATGTTGTCGTATATCTATAAGGTATAATAAATACATTTCCTGGTAATACTGCCAGGAAACCTATTAATGTATTTTATTTTATTGTAAATCTACATACATGGAATCCTGATTATTGTTCAATTTTGCTCTCTTTATATTCTTTTTCTGATTTCTCTATCATATTTCTATGCAGTCTTCTTAAAATACCTCTTTATCATATACTCTAATTATTGCAGTTATTTGTTTCTTGTTTCTTTTTTATAAAGACTGATAAACTTTCTTTGTGTGCCCAAATGATTAAAAAATGATATAAAAGTTTTCCTATTTTATAAATGCAAAAAATTAAAAATATATAATTATGATAGAATAAACTGAGTCTACAGCATATAGGCCATAAATGTCTCCATCATGCAATTGCATTGTTGGCTGATTAAATTGGAGATCAAATTGATCAGTTGTCTTGCTAATAATAAACTGACTACTTACTTTTAGCAGGTGATCAGAGGGAATAAGTGCAGACCACTATTTTTTGCGTATTCTGTCCACAAAAGGTTGTAAACTTGTAGTACGTTAGTATTAGTACTGTTCATAGACTAAAAGTAATTTGGAATATATTTGGAAATCCTGCTCTTGAGACCAAACATAGAATATTTTTTCAAGCCACTCAAGCAAGTCTCCAGTGACAAGGTGGAAGTCTCACTCCAGATTGTGAAATTCATTCATTACTTGAAGTCTTTCATGTGATATTTGAATTCACAGTCTGCTTTTAGCAAGTACATTATTTGGACAACCAGGCTAGCAAATTTACCAGTGCAAATTCATGCTTTGGACAAAACTCACCCCCTTTATTATTAGTAATATTCTTTCAGATCACTCTCAAAATTGTTATATACAGTAATACCCTGTCTTACGATGCTTCACTTTACAACACTCTGCTCATGTGACACTTTTCAGTTATGTCCGGTACCCATTTATATACATTCGCTCATGTGACAGTTTTAGTGACATGAATCTTGTGAATCAACCAATGATACAGAGGTTTCCATGAACTGTTTGTGATGCCATTCCTAGCTACATTTCTGTGTTTTGGTGTGAATTATAAACTGCATATAACTTGTTTTATTTAATTGTTTTAATAATAATAATAATTATTATTATTATTGTACTGGTGCCACCATGGAGTCTGAAGACTTGCAGGAGACCCAAACTGGCCACACATGGTATCAAATATCCTCTTGAACTCATTAACAAAGAACTCACAATTGACTCTGCAACCCATTCTATTCATTCACAACTCCAAGTGAAAAATCTGTCCTCACACCTCTACTAACCACATTTTTACTTAACTT
Source organism: Typopeltis vanoorti (assembly GCF_054136105.1). Classification (NCBI taxonomy): domain Eukaryota; kingdom Metazoa; phylum Arthropoda; class Arachnida; order Uropygi; family Thelyphonidae; genus Typopeltis; species Typopeltis vanoorti. The sequence goes on from NC_143552.1 coordinate 35,262,567, forward strand.
CCAGAGATGACCTCTTGTTTTGCCCTCTCTAGCAAAGAGCTAAAACATTTCCCTTGCATCAATCCTATAAACCCTTTAAGTAACTTAAATGTTTTTATCGTATCCTCTCTTTTTCACCTATCAACCAACTTCTACAATCCACACACACACAATCTGTCCTCATGGGCATATTCCACACACCGCTCACCATCTTGGTTGCTTGCTTTTGAATCTTCTCCACTGCTTTCTCATCCCCAAGAAACCCAGGTCCTTATAAAATGGAGTAACAATTGTCTTATCTCTACTTGCTAGTGTGTTATTCAATAGCCAAGTAATCTTGTGAGCTACTTTAGCAACTTTAGTAATATGCCCTCAAACTCTCTGTCTACCACCATCCCCAAATCTCTAGTGCCATCAATATAGTACACAGCATGTAATCAATTTATCCTAAAGTGCATAACTTTACATTTCTCCTCATTAAACTGTTACCCATTATCTTTTACCCTTACTGACAGTCTCATTTTATTTTTCAAATTATACCTGCCATTGGAGGAAAATTGTAGATAGGAAATTAATAATGATGTAATTTTTTTCATGTAGTACTATCATATCCTGTACACCCCTTGAGGGTACATGGCAGGAATTTGATGATGATGATGATTATACCTGCCAAGAAATTATATTCTTGCTTAATCCTTTATTCAAGTGTAAGCAAACAAAGTTTATATGTGAGCATCTTAATGACTAGGCTACTTATATATAGAGGCTGATGACTTCATATCAATTTCCTTAGCATTCCATAATGTGATTTGTACTTCATTTTGGACATGCACATGCTTTGCATTATGAGAGGATCACTTCTGCTTTGCATTATGGGATACTAAGGCAATTGATGTGAAATCAGCAGCAGCTATATACGAGTAGCCTAGTTGTGAAGATATTTCACACACACACACAAACTCTGTGTGCTTACACTTGGATAAAGGGTTAAAACAAGAGAATATAATTTACCTTGTAACCGAGAGAAAAAATCTTCTATAAGTATTACTTTTCAATTTATTTTTTATCCTTTTAGGTGTTAAGATGTGTCATGATTTTTTTTTGTAGTAATTTTATGTGTGTGCGTGTGTGTGCGCGTATATATATATGTATGAAATAACCTCACTTTAGTCCATAATATGGTTCAGGTTTATCCTTTTAAAAGATTTTGAAGTGGTATGAGACTGGATGTGTTTGTGTGCTGGTGGTGGGGAGAATATTATGTTTTCTTAAAATACTTAAAAAAAAAAGCTTATTTTTTAGTTTGCTGTAATACTGGAATCTAAAAACTTATGACACATTAAAACAGGACTTCAGACTTTCTTTTACTTATTGTTTTAACAGAATTTTAGCTTAGCATGTTGTCTTTTGCATTAAATTACAAATAGTGTTTAACAATATTCATTTGTAACAAATTGAATTAGTTACATTTCATTACATTAACTTAGTAACATTTCATTTTTTAGTTTATTATAAAATTAGATGATAAAATATTATTACTTAGTGCAAAGATCAACATATAGAACTGGAAAGGTGAGAAAATTGTCACTCTGTAACTTTCAGAAATCAGACCTAAATATAATTTAACAGCTTCAACCTTAAGACTGGCCAAAAAAATAAAATCATTTCAGAATGTACATTTTTATTTTTAGTATGATCAGGAAGATTAGCATCCAACAACATTCTACTGAAATATTTCTGACTGATCATTGGTATAATTCTGGCAACACCTCATGAAATTTATGAGAAATCATATCTGCCAATACTTTTTTAATATTCATATGAGATGATGTTACATAAATATATGGGGGATATTGGAGTCGTATTGAATGCCAGCTTTTGTCATCCTTTTTGTTATCTCTAATAACTGAATGGTAAAAATTCATTGCTTTAAATGGAAGGTGGAATAAGGGAAAAACAACAACATCATTTTCTTCATTGTTTAATTTAGGTTGGTGAGAAGTGATACTCAGAGGTGTCTCATTTATTGCAAGTGGTAGTCGGTCAAGTTGAGGATGTAATGGCTCAGTCATATGAGAAACAGAGTGGGATAGAGGTAACTTTCTGTCAGGTCCTCTTGATAATACTGACACATCAATATCCATCAGTGCTGGAATTAAGGTCGTCTGTTTTCCAGAGGCTCCGGTCTTCATTCGATTTCCATTCAAAGAGGAAATATCAACTGGCATCATCTTTCTCACACTTGGTGCTTTAACATCCCTTTCAAACTTGTTTGTTGATAGTCTCCAAGCAAAGTCTTTGTTGTCTACAATTCTGTTCCTTATCACTTCTATGCCATCGTCTTTGTAGAATTTTTCACTGCCAGAGGAATATGGCTTTTCTTCTGATTTGCCAGCATCAGATATATCACTCTTTCTGCCAAGTTGATAAGGAAATAGCATCATTTGTTGGCCTTGTACAGTATTAATCTTCCAGATAAAACTGAAAGTTTGTAGTAGTAGTAATAGCAGTAATTTTCCTGTCATCTGCCATTGATGGATAGCAAGCATTCTGCAAATGAATGAAATGAAAATGAAATTTAGACATCAATAGAATGGTTTAATATTTCTGAATATATACATACAGTACAACTTACTTTTGCCTATTGAGGGGGGAAAGGCAGATCAAATTATTTTCTGCAGCAGGTTCTTTATATAGTGATAATGTAATTTAAGTTTTGTACTATGTACACCATGATGGTAGTGCACTGATTTGTTAATGTTTTTGGTGTATTGAATTTTTACCTGATATCATTTCAGTAGATAAAATTATAAAAAGTTAATATTAAAAATTAAATTAAATTAAAAAGTGGACCCCTCTTAAGAAATTCATTCCACATGGCCCCTCATCTTTAAATTATGAAACTTTTTAGTTACACTACTGCACTATGTATACTGAAATGATGGATGCTGCTTTGATTTACTGAGTATTTAATAATGATAGATAAAACTACTAAGTTAATTAACAAAAGTTAGCCTTCTAGGAAAAATCAGATCCAGGTTAGCATTTTTTTTTTTTTTTTCAGTAATATCAAAATTTCAAATCTTAATTCACATTTTATATCTTATTGCTAGTCAGCATTGTGTCATTGGCATTTGGAGAAAAGAAAAGTCTAGTTTGCTCCTCCCTCCTTTGTTTTTAATAGTGATCCCACCTATGCAAGGTACATATAGCACCACAAATGGGCCAAATTAGATAATAGTATGAAAGTAATATTTTTTGTAATTATTAAACTGAGTAATGTGCATGTTTCCTTTCAAGGTAAACTGTAAGCAGTAACTGTCCATATTTATTTTATTATTGTGCATCATCTTTGTACAAAAAATAATACTGTACAATAATATGCACATATATATCCAGCTTCTACCTGTATTCAGCATTATCCACCTCAACTGAAATAAAAATTCTACTTTGATATACAAATTATTATATTTTACAGGTCATTTTATAGTATGCTTGCATGGTAAATTAGGTAAATAGACCTCATATAGTATCCATCTATAAAAGGGTCTGGCCAGAATTCTTGTCTGTCAGTGCCAATATGTATAAATGATACTAGTGTTAATGAGTTCTTTCTGTATATATCCATTTCCCTGTATGGGATACAGTGATATATATGAGTATCCATTTTTCATTTGAGCAGCCTTTATCCACTACATAACATGTGCATATTACAGTGTATGGTAAATAAGATAAATTAGAGCTCACATAGTACCCATCTCTAAAAAGGGAAATAAAGAAGTGTGAGAATTACAGGGGAATTTTCCTGCTGAGCTCATGTAAGATTTATGTGTACCTGAGAGGCTAATAAAAACTGTGGAAGGGATACTTGTAGTAGAAGAATAAGCTGGTTCAGCCATGCAGAGGTGGTCAGGATCAGATTTTCACTTTAAGACATATAGTTGAGAAATTGTGGGAATATAACAACAATCTGTATTTAAGTTTTGTAGATCTGGAAAATGCATATAACAAGGTTCCAATAGAAAAGCTGTTCAAAATGCTATAATTATTTGATATAAATGGGTAATAAATATTAAGCAATATGTATGTTTATGTGCATTATAAGTCAGCAGTTAGAATTGCATGAGGTACATGTAAATGGTTCAATGAAAAACAAGAAGTAAGAAAAGGTGCACAATATTTCCACTGTGCATCTGTATGGAACACATTGTGAAGGAAAGTGGTATTAGCCATAAGATCAAAATTGGGGGTAGTTATATTCTTAACCCTTGAATTCCTTAACTAAACTGAATAGCTGCTATAACAAATTTGGTATTAAAATCAACATTAAAAAACAGAATTTGAAAATAAGCAGGAATATTGAAAACATCAGGTGTATTTCTGTTTTTTAAACCTATAAAACAAGTAAAACATTTTAGCTATTTCAGTTTAATAAATTTTTAATGAAGATGACAAATTAAATATGAAAATAGACAACAGAATAAGCAAAGTTAGTAGGCAGAGAGTCAATAAGTTTACATGGAATAAGAGAGAAATTATCCAAAACATCAAAGAAGTAGCATACAACACAGTGCTCAAACAAATTTTAACATATGAATATGAGAGTTGTGTTAGAAATAAAGCAGTTGATCAAAATACTGTAGACCACAGATATGAGATTTCTGTGAAAAATTGTGGGAGCGAACAGATGCATCAATGGCTAAATCATATGAAAAAATTTATTAGGAATGAAGTTGGCATTGTTAGCATTCAGAAATGTGTTAGATGTAATCTCTGATGGTATGGCTACTTAAATAGAATAGGGGAGGCAAGGTTAGTAAAACAGGTGTTTGTCCTAGAAGATAGAAATATAAGATCAGACAGCAGTTGAGTGCTGACAAGTGATAGACTAATTGGAAGGAAAATTGTTCATAGGAGATTAGTAGTAATGTGAACTTAATCATGTACTGTTTTAGTATCCTGTTCCCTCCTCCCCTTTCCCTTGAGGGTACATATTAGGAATTTGATGATGGTGAATAAGGTTTCTCCACTAGTGACTTTGTAGTAGAAGTATTTGAAACCAGTAGTAGAGACAGTTTACTTCAAGATGTCTCTGCTACTGTCACCTGGAATGATTACTTTCATCCTGCTCCATCTCACAATGCATGTATATAAGACATTTTGTATAAAAGAAGGAATTATATCATGTTAAGCTGTAGTATATTCATGACACAGTAAGTAAAGCATTGTTATATATTACTGTACAACTTCAGCAATGATGATCCAGAACTAAATGGGCAAACTAATGCACTGCAAATTAAAATTATTTTCTGGATTTTAAATGCACATTAACTTTTATAAAACTAAAATTCACATTTTTGGCTAATTTTTCTCTCAATGCTTAAGTTATTTTGTTTCAATTTTTGTTTTTACACTGAAATCAGCTCTTAGCTATTGATTTTCTTCATGAGAGGATTTAATTATCCTTACAAATGCTGGTAATTGTGCTTTTAGGTGATGGAATGAAGATATTGTCAATGAATGTAAAAATGTAACATTGATAGCAAGAACCAATGACTGAAATTTTATTTCAACAGATTGTTGATATTAGCTAAATGCAAATCAGAGATAGATACAATATTCAGACAGTGATAAAAGAATAAACAGTCAGTTCAGTTATTTGCACATATTTGATATCATATCATACAAATGTGATATTGCCATGGTGAAAAGCATAACATCCACCATATCCTGGATTTGCATGGCTGAAATGTTTAATGAGAGAGATTGCATATGATGAAGTTCTTCGTTTTTATTACATTGTTGCCAACAAACTGTGAATGGCCTGCACTACTTACATGGCTATGTCTGCAATTCAGAGGCCTCCGAAATGCCCAGTATAATAAAAATCAAGCACATAAATGTTAAAGATACCAAGCTATTTTAAACTTTAACATGGTATCTTTAACATTTAATATACTCAAGGTAAAATACTTTCTACATCAAGCACATAATTTGCATCATATCTGGTTCTGTTATCAGATATTTCAACTATGGGGGACTTAAATGAACGTGAAGTTTTCGGTACTTTATTGTTTCCATGTAGCTAATAAAGTCAATCTCCACTATCAGAAATGCCCGTATATCACAATCCTAAACTTTAATAAAAAAAATTTTGTCTTTGGGTAAGTGGTATACCTGAAATTTTGGTAGGTTGGTCGATTGGTAGTGCCGCTGTTACTAATGGCTCATGCAAAAAGTTAAGCAAGTTTGAGCGCGGTTAGTAGTTGTAAGGAGATCAATCATTCGATGCTGTTGGCACACTCTCCCTTGATGAGTCTTTGGACTCCCTGGAGGTTTCACATAATAATAATAATAATATCCAATGCAGGGTGATAGGTTTTATTCAACGTAATTCATCTTTGATATATATATAACAATTCTTTATGGTATTGTAAACATTATGCAGACTGTAATCTGGAATGTGAGGAACCTTATAAGGGTTCAATTGAAGATGAGTAAGCTGGTTTTGTATGGATGTAGTATTATTTTTCTACTTGAATCTCTGATTTTTCATTGTACAAATTAGACAATATGACATCCATAGTTTCGGCATTGAAACTATGGATGTCAATGGATTTCGACCCGAGTTTCGTACCCGGCTATAAAATAAAAACGGGATTTACCATCTCCCGCTCAATTAACGAATTCGCCGTTAAAATAGCCTTTTGGCTCATTATCTTTGTAATTAACAATATGTAACAATATATAGTACATCACTTCGGCAATTCGATAGTAGAGGTATGTAAGTTTCGATTCACTTAAAACCTTGATATTCCAGGTCTACCTACTCACTGACGAGACCTCAAAAAAGGTTGAAACCGGTCTGGGTAGTGACCTCTTCTCGTAATGTAAAACAGTATTTATACATCTCTTAGGAGCTGCGTTTTACATTATGAGAGAATATTAAAGTTAGTGACAGAGCTTGCTCCACCTTTGCATGGAGTTTTTCTGGTGTTGTACTACCCAAGTGGTCATTTACGCTTGGTTCCGCCGATAGTTTTTTCGGCATTGAAACTCTATGGATGTCGATGGATTTCGACCCGAGTTTCGTACTCGGCTATAAAATAAAAACGGGATTTCATCTCCCGCTCAATTAACGAATTTGCCGGTAAAATAGCCTTTCGGCTTATTATCTTTGTAATTAACAATATGTAGGCCTTTATTTTGTTTTAGAACTCTGGTTTGCAGATACAGTATCATTAAAAGCTAGTATATGCGGAAGTTTGTACCTTATGAGCAGAATAGTTAAATCACTCTATTTGTTTTTCTGTGTATCAACATAACATTTCAGGCATGCCTTATGAAGCATTGATGAAACCTCTGAACCTACTGCAGCAAAACATTTTCTTTTATGCATTTTTATATCACACTGATAGAAGCATCCATGTCATCAGTGTGAAACTGCAGCACTGCTTATCGGAGGTCTGAAGTGGCTTGGAAAAATATTTCATAGAATTTAAAACTATCTTTCATTTATAAGAATGTCTTATGCAGAGAACGTTGGAATAGTAGCTAGCAAAAAGCGTGTATTAAAAGTCAGTTGATAAGCGATCACTGAGTTTACCTGCCTTCATGGTGTAGTCGCCAAGATTTCTCGATATTTACCCTTCTGTTGGAAAGTTTTGGCTCGAATTCCATGGAGAAGACGAGGAACCATTTTTATCCGATAAAACAGACAAACTGTCAATGGCGTTCGTGTGCAACGAACGGGACGGTTTGTCTATTTTTATGGGATGAAAATGGCTGTTCATTGAGTCTTGATGTACTAGTTTCAGCTAGTACATTAAGCTAAACTTGAAAACCAATCGCTGCATCACTGATCCTGTGCATTCAGAAATTAACACGAATTCGCGCGCGCACATATACAAGTTTTGTATTGTAACAGCGGCTTCGAAAAACAGCTATTGCTAGAAAATCAGCCATTTCATTTCTCATATTTTATTCGCAATTCATTGTTCGCCATTTAAAAATAAAATAAAACGTAATTCATCTCTCATTGTGAAATGATCGCCTTGAAGTGGCTTGTAAAAGTTCGGTTTGGTCTCTACCGAATTTAACACTTACCTATCCACGATATCAATGTTCTATAGATTTATGCCTTTCGTAGGTTAGATTTCTATTTAAATAAAAACAGCCGCCTAGAAGCGCGGTGGTGCATGAAAGTAAAGGGTAATCCATTAGAGAAAAGGGCGTTGCACTTAGCGGGTAGTACTGTCCGGAGCTAGTGGCGGACGATATGCAACTCATCTCCTTAAAGTGACATCTAAACTACGAATATGTAAACATTCTGTTTCGGTTTTCGCAGAGAATAATGCTGCATATGTGCTACGAAATTGGTTAGTTGAGCCAAGTAAGTTGGATATATTGGATGTCATCTTTAAAACATTCCATTAAAACTAGCAGTTAACACGAAAGATTTGATCCTCATACCTGCACCTCATTTTTATTTTCATGATTTTCTTTCCTTTGCTCTCAAATTGATTCTTAATACGAATAAAAATAAATTCGTCCTCACCTCAAGAATTTTAGTGAATAACCATGAAGACGAAATGTAACCCGTAACACGAGTTTAAAATAACTGTTTTCATTTTTCTTTGTTTATCAGCACGTTATATTCTTCAAAATTGTGCATTAAATAAAATATCGAGTTGATTGCTGGAGTGTGGTAAAACAGTTAAACTAGAAGTTGATTTATATCAGTCCTATATCATACTTTCTAAATGCATTCTGGATTAATTTGGGCACCCGTGAGTTTTAGCTTGTCTAGAACCCCTCTGGCTATTTATATCCCTTTAGGTACCATTTGTTAACTTTAATCTACAAAGATGGAGAAAATTAATAACATGTTTGCATAATGGCTAAGTTTTTTAATGTGTGAATCCTATTCACGAAATGTTGTAAACCTATCACACATTAATGTTAGGTGGGCGGACTATATGTCACATAATCCGATACTTTCAAGCTACTTCAGGCCTCCAGTAAGCAGGATTGTCTTGATTTAAATCGTGAGACAAATACTCTTACTACCTAAAAGATGCTGATAAAGTAACTCTTTTTCATGCGTGCACACAAATTTTTAGAGGCTCTGTGATACGAGTCAAAAAAATAAACCATAGAGCCCTACCAAAAACCAAACACACTCAAGGAAAATATAGTTAAATCAAACTCCGCTTTTTAAATACAATCCAAACGTGCTACAGGCAAAGACAATTAGTTTCGTCTACGCTTATCGAGATCACCCATGCCTTTCACTAACTCATGACTACTAAAATACTACTATTTCATCCCCTTCCCCCCCTCCTTCGTCCTTACCCAATAAAAATAATCTCAATAGCTACATGCTTTCATGCCTGAGCTAAGATAATCCGTTCAACATTGAGCTATCACATGTTATCCTCTGATCTTAAACTTGAAGTAAATCAAGTAATAAGATATGCCAACACAGAGCAGTTATATGTAATATACAGGATTTCTATAAAATAATATCGGTATTTTAGTTTATATATTTATTGCAAAAATTAAAATACAGTAGTAGCAAATATTGAATGACAGTTTAAACTCCGAATGTGGCTCTTCATACATTAACCTGAATAACTTCAGTTCTTGCTTTATGCGCTCATACTTTTCTGAGTAACGGTAGTTATGCGTAGCCTATTTTTATAGCAAAGTCACTTTTATGTGTGCACTATTTTTTGGCATAATCTCATTAAAAAAAAAAAAATGTAAGAGTGCAAGTTGAAAACCACTGTAGATAGGAAATTGGTTCCTTTCTGTCTGATCATCATCCAGAGTTTGCCTCAGTGTTTCTAATATGCAAAAGCGTGCCCCATCTTGTTGGAAGTGATATCAGGGCATACTCAAACGGGAAGATCCTAATTTTCTGATACGTAACAAAGGGTAAATTATTAGAACCCCCAATTCAACAAGAATACCTGTTTACATATCCTCAAATTTAAAGTAATTTTACTACCGCTTGATACATTTATCATGATGGATTAACGTCAGCGATTCCTCTAAATGCGCGTTATTATTATTATTATCTTATAGCGTGTCTGCTCTCATTTCAGCAGCAAATATTGATATAACTTCTATAGTTTAGAGACAAAACATGAAACTTTTTCAAGCTACTTCAGGCTTCCAGTAAGTGGGGTGTAGCCTCACATAAGATACTCACAAACATCAAACGGTGGCATTTGACCCATGAGGGGTCAAATCTCACCGTTTGATGTTTGTGTTGGCAAATATGAATGTGCGATAGATGAATTTTATTGCCGAGTGATCACCGCCCTTCATTTCAAAATGTCTAAAAAGTTCCATGTTTCCGGTTATCTAATCCTTATTTCATCTGCTATGTACGATAAGTTTGTAATCATTTGTGAGTAGAATTCACATAATTGGATGGGGAGGGGGGATTCTGAAAATCTTTATCATTTTCTTACTTTCGAAATCTATCTTCTGAATTACTGCGCACACGCGCATGCCAGTTTACAAGGTGTGTTTTGCAAATTTTCATTTAAAATATATCTTGTGTTCAAATGAAATATGCGATATAATATATAAGAAGAAAAGAATACTGTATTTCATAAGCATATAAAATCATTCTGAAGGTTCATTTTTCGTAAAAGTGAAAAAGGTAAGTACATTTTGGTTGGATGATCTTTAAGGACTTTTGTTGCGAAAGCATTTCTCACTAAAAGGATCACATTAAAAAAAAAAGTTTCACATTCAGTAACAATTGTTAACAGTTGAAAAAGTATGGAGGCTCACTGGACGAACTAACTAGTGTTCGTAACAAACACTAGCTAGTCCGTAAATAATTTTTTTCCAAAATGTCATTATGATAGCATATTGATCTTATTCCACAAGCTTCTGTGATATTGTTCTGCCTCACCAAAGATTTTTCAATGCTTGGCTCAGTTTTCACATACGTGCTGAAGGAGTCATTTTCTGTCTTTATCAGTACTATTTATATAAGCGTTGAAGCACATTTTCAGCCTCCTTGGTCACGCACATCACAACTTAGTCCACCTAGGTAATATTTTTGTTTTCTGTTTCTAACAGGATAAATTGGCGATATACATATGCTTTACTACTTGAAAAATGAAGGATAACTTAGTGTTTACCATGAAAACATGGAATAAACACGAAATGAAACGAGTAATAACTCCAAGCAGCGCAGTTCGAAAGGACGACAATGCCGTCGTGATCTTTTAATTTTCAAAACACCGGATTTCGAATTGTCATAAGCGAGGAATCTTTATTTAAAATTATATTTTCAGAATTATATAATACGTGGCATATGGGTAACCAGGACAACAGCTCATTTTGGATACAAAATATGCTTGATCATTTGGACAAGCATGGCAGTAATTCTGTAGCGCAATAGTAGAGTTGTTGACTTTTCTCATCGCATGAACATCCTATATACTTATGACTGTAAGTTAAAAGAAGAATGGCTGCAAATTAAAAGTGGGCACTTCGATGATTAATGTTTGTGTTGTTGCTGTTATAGTATTATTTAATTTCAGAGAGAAATTTTCCTTCTCGTCGACAGTTAAAAACAATGTCAGACAAGTATCAGGATTGCAAGATTTTTAATGCTTGGCTCAGATTTCACATACGATATATTCTCTCTCTCTCTCTCTGTGTGTGTGTGTGTGTGTGTGTGTGTGTGTGTAATAGTGAACTGAACGACGACTCTTGTCTATGGATGAGGTCTCTTCCATGCAGCTTCCCTCCCTTTAGTTTCCTTGCGATTGAACTAAAATTCTAAGAGAAAGTTTACAGTAAGAAACAAATCTATTCGGTTTGATCGGAATTAATTGAATGATGCAATATCTGAGAAGAAAAACGACTCGATGACCGTTTTTTGCTATTTTTAAAAGATTGTTATTAAGATTTAATGCTTTAATTCTGGCAGTGCATTTCTTGAACATTTATTCAAGTAAACAAGGTGATCAGTGCATTGGATAAAGTTGATGCATGCACAGTGGTATATTTAGATTTTGCGAAGGCCTGCCTTTGCTAGATTGCCACATGATAAGCTGGTGATTAAATTGGAAAGCATGGGGGGTAAGGGATTGGATAAGGGATTAAGGGGGGGGGATAAGGGATTGGCTATCTGATAGGTAACAGCAAGTTGCATGCGGAAGAGCGATATTCCAGAGAAGGAACGTTACTAGTGGTGCGTGGACCCCAAGGGTCTGTTTTGGGGCCGTTGCTGTTTATCTTGTGTGTTAATGATATCGGGATGGGCCTGATTGGTGATATTCAGTTGTTTGCAGATGATGCAGAGTTGGAGAGAACAATCAAAAATGCAGCCGATGTTGTGGCTTTGCAAGAGGACTTGAATGCACTGACTAAATGGGCAAGTAATTGGGGTTACCGGTTCGGTATTGCAGAGTGTAATTTAGGAAGCAATGAAATGCAGAGTATACAGTTAGTGGCAATATCTTAAAGTGGTAGAGATGAAGGATTTGGGAGTGATTGTGGATAAGGTCCTAAATTTTCGGACACACGTTTCTGGAATTGTGAAGACAGGACAACAGATTATGGCAGTGATACGAGGACACTAACGTGTAGAAGTCAGGATGTTATGGTTCCAGTATATAAGGCTTTGATTTGGCCACATGGACTATTATGTATAAATTCGGTCACCAGTTTTTCAGAAAGATGAGATATTGGAAAAGATCCAGAGACGATTGACTAAGGTGGTTTCTGGAATACTGAGTATGAAGACAGATTGAGGAAATTTAAATTGGAGAGACTAGTGGATAGGAGAAGCAGGGATATGATTGAGACATAAGTTATTAAGGGGTTGTTACCAGAATGGGGAAGGAGAAAGGGAAAATGGGTCATTCGTGGAAGCTGTATAAGGAGGGTGTGAGGAGCAGATTTTTTGCATGGAGAGTGGCGAGTGATTGGCATCAATTTCCTTTAGTGTGTTGTGAATGCAGAGACAGCGTGAATATATTTAAGGAATAGTATGATAAACTGTGTATAATAATGGGACCTCCATGATAAGTTACTTAGCGCCATGGAGGACTGATGATAATAAAATACTGATTGCCTTAATTAATACATGATTTATCGAAACCTATTTTTTTTTCGGCTTTTAAATGGATGATTGTACATTTCTTTTTAACTGATTACAATTTACTGCTGTATAATATAATATTAATAATTGTCGAATTCAGTTTCTGGCCACTTTTGTTCATTATTTAGAGTGATGCATGTGATTGGCGGTGGCGATTACCATTGTTTACCTCGTATTTTGAAGCCGAAAATTATTTTATTTCGTGGAACAGATTTCAAAATACAAGGAAATAATGAATGAAAGTTGGAAATTATAACTTTATTATTTTAAGGAATAATTTACTTCCTCCAAAGGTACATGGTAACAGCAATATCGGCAATCATAAGAGCCAAGAGGCTGTGCAATTCTATTACTTCACTCAGCATACATCGATTGGTAATGAGAACACTTGATAGCGGAGAGAGCGGTGGAAAATTCGAATTTTATGGATTGAATTTCCATAACAATTGGATAATACAATTTCTTTCAATCAATTTCTTAATAAAAACTTCCGTTTTATTAAGAAAAAAATTAATAATTCAGCATGTCCACTAACCGAGAACTGACGATGTCGGAGTTGACTTTTTTTCTGGAATACAGTTTCTGATGTGTTCACTGTTGTGCATTTTCCTAATTATGAATTTTAATATAACATAATAGTTTCATATGTTACTATAAGGTTGACTAGGAATTTCGTTACAGTCAGACTGAAACGGGATCGGGGGGTGGGGGGGATGCTGCTGATACTCTGCGAGTCGTATCAGTTGTTCAGCCGATTTCGACAGCGTTGTTGACATAATGGAATGTCAGCAGTATAAGATATTCATTGACTATAACAAAAGTAATATTAAATTGAATAATAAAGTAAATTAAATTTATCCTCTCAAGTTCTTTAGCCATTTAAAATTTGTATGATTCCTGTTTACATCTTCACTGACTCTTGAAAGTATTGTTCTCAGCTGTGCCTACCAGTTATATATTAAAAAAAAAAAAAACTGTCACTTTTTTTTTCAGCATTATTTTCTCGCCTTTAAAAAATTCATCTAAGTGATGACCCTTGATTATTGTATTTGATCTTCTACCGCATAGTTTCCGGATTAGGCGTAGTAATGTGTTATAGATTTAGAGCCTTTCGTCAGTGGGATTATATATATACTCGTATATTTATATATAAAAACACTGAGCCTCCGTAGCTCAGTCAGTGGTATAGACGAAGCTCTTTGGTCGGAAAGACCTGGGTTCGATTCCCCTGAAAGACGTGAGGAACCTTTATCTCTTTTGACTAAAGGTGATTAGCCAGTCTAATACGGAGGTAGGTTTTTTTTTCAGCCGGAAACTCGGGTTTCGTTTCCCCAGAACAAGCAAACCGGCCCGTGAACACATGCATTTACAGACATAGGACACACACCGGGAGGTATAGGGATAACCACCTTATCCTCGATACGGTAGCGGTTAAGTGTAGAAAAATCCTCGACACCGCAAGGTAAAAGAGGAGGGGAGGAAGAAGAAGATTAAGGCACTACTGGCTTCCATTTTTCCTACTCCAGAAAGTGGTATGTTGGAAATGTATTTTTAGCTACTGTTGGATAGTTAACTGTGATTGGATAATTTTACATGGCTATTATTTGGATTTTGTTTGCAAACATTTGTTTACAAATGCACGAACCAGTGAGTTTCCTCAGAGTGTTTGAAATATGGACTTTCACGTGGTCTCATTTTTCTTCCGCATAACAAGAATGCATGAAGACTAGCAATTTTATTTTATCCTAATATTTGCGGGGGCACGAGACCGAATGTGTTCCATTTTTTAAAAATATATTTTTATTTATTTATTTTTACCAGTTCTAGAAATCCTGCTGTAGAGACCAGACATAGAACTTTTTCAAGCCTCCAATAAGCGGGAAGGTGGTCTCACACCGGCAGTTGAAATCCATGTCCAGGGTGGTATTCAAACCCGCATCCTGTTGGTTGGAGACCGACCTGTGAGCAGATACGCTAACGACTCGGCCAACCAGTGCGGCTAAATTTGTTGTGGCATGGTGCATATATAAGTGCGCTCTTGTAATTATGTGTATGCATTGTTCCTTATCGTGATTGACTTTCATTCATTCCCATATTATTTAATGGCCCACAGACCTTAGTTGATCATATCTGGTCTAGGGATTTATAATTTGTTATTTTCCTGAGAAAGCATTTTCTAGACACAGTTAAGTTTCTACACAGTTAAGAATTCTAGAATTCTTAACTGTGTAGCATGCAGTTGTATTTAGTCTCTGATCATAGTTTTCACATATTTGGAAACTTCGGGTTTTTTCTCTAGAACAGAAAATCCACCTTTCAGATATGCATCTTATGTTAGATCTCGCTTGCTGAAACCGAACACGTTTAGCAATAATTCTGTTATTTGTTTTTCGGTTTCAGTGTACTGCAAAATAAGTAAAACATTTCATCGACTTAGGCACGATTTTTAGTGAAGATTTTAAATTAAATATGGAAATAGACAACAGAATCAACAAAGCTGGTATGGTAGGAAGTCAACTGAATAAATTTATATTGAATGAGAGAGAAATTAGTTAAAACACTAAATCAGCTGTATACAAGACAGTGTTCAAACCAATTTTAACTTATGGATCTGAGAACTGGGTTAGAAGTAAAACATTTCACCAAAGACTAGAGACTGCAGATTTGAGAGTCCCAAGAAAGATTAGGGGCTTGAACAGATGGCATCAATGGCAATATCATATTAAAAACGAAAATATTAGGAAAGAACTTGCCATTGTTAGCATTCAGAAATGTGTTAGCAGAGCTAATCTCAGGTGGTATGGTCACTTAAACAGAATGGGAGAGGAAAGATTAGCAAAACAAGTGGTCTTTGCCAGGTTGGCAGGAAAAAGACCAAGATATAGGTGGATTGATACTAATGTGCCCTATAAAAAGTGCCTTAGAAGGCAGAAATATAAGATTTCATAATTTTTGAGTTTTGACAGGTGGAGGAAAATTGTAGATAGGAAGTTAATAATGATGTAAGTTTTTCATGTAGTACTATCATATCCTGTACACCCCCTTGAGGGTACATGGCAGGAATTTGATGATTATCGTTTTAATGATGATTATTCGATCCAGAACATTCCACGTTAATCGGAATTCATCAGTATGACTGGAAGAATATTGCGACACTAAAAGACGTTTGGTTCGCTCCGTTGGTCGGTATCCCGTTGTTTATATAAACACAGGACCATAAATTCTTAAATTGAGTAACTGTCTGGACTTGCCTCTAAGATATACTGTACTTGTTTAGGTTAGAGGCCCTGTAGTTAACGTTGAGAGTGCCTGAGTGGAAGGGCTAAATATGGGAGACTACCGAAAGATAATCACGCCGTTGGAGATATTTTTAGTTGTCACACACTAACGAGTACCAACCAAACAGAAGTTTTCTTACGTCTCGCACGTTCTGCAGCGTGATGAAAATGCGTTGTTTTGTGGAATAGCATGTGGATGTTACTGACGGAAAATTAATAATAAGAATATATTTGAATTCTGGCGGCCCAAATGTTCGCTTTGCGAATTTTAAGAGCTTTCGCAGAAATTCCGGGAAGTTATAGGCTCCTAACCAGCATTCGTTTCAATATGAAATATTCTGATGTTTTCTGCGGAGAAGCCACCGCAACAAGTCAAATTGGTGGAAAAAAGCTACAAAAGCAAGCAGTTACGAGAACTCGCCACTAGTCAAGACTAAATTTTTAAGAACATTGGGGTTCGTTTCTCATTTTAGTATAATTTAAATTTCTCTTTAAAGTGAGAAGACAAAGAAAATCTCAGAGATAATACTTGAAACTAATTATCGAACTGTCTGATTTGTGTGATATTTCTGCGATTTTTCTTTGTTTTCCTCTTTAAGGTTTGTCTTAAAATGTTTATGAAAATGAAGTTTCAGCCTGTTGGATCTCGTGCTGCCAGCTGCTAAATATACACTGCTTGGAAAGAAGTCAACGGACGCCATGGTGTGATGAACAAATAGCCATCGCGCCCATCTTAACATGTAGCTCTCTCTGCGATGACTGCCTCTATCATACGGGGCATACTTTCCACAAGCGTATAATAGCGATCAGTGGAAATTTTGGACCATTCTTCCTACAGTCATGTAATGAGGTCCTCGACTGTTGCGGTGGCAGACGTTCCTCGACCTCACCCGACGCTCCAAGTCATCCCACAGGTGTTCAATAGGGTTGAGATCAGGGCTCTGTGAAGGCCAGTCAAGTATGGTGACGTTCATTGTCCACAAACCACACAATTACAGCAGCAGCCTTATGACACGGCGCATTGTTTTGCAGAAAGAGACAACGCTCAGTTCCGTAGAAACGCCACAATGCAATTGCATTGCCAAGGATGTTCAGTGTTTGTGATCCCACAAACAGAGGTCCGAGACCAAACCAGTACCTTACCATCACACCGCCACCTCCGAATTTCATACCTGATATTACGCATTCTTGTAAGTGGTTCTTACCCTTTTAGTAGTCGCGGTCCCCTAAGTATCCTAAAATATTTTCACGGTCCCCTAGTTTAGAGTAACATAATAATGGGGGAGAAAAAATCAGAAAACAGAAATCAACTTTACTTAAATGCATTTTAACGAGACCTCTGTTGTTGAACATTCTCTACTAATCTGTCTATTCTTGCTTCAGTTGTGTTACTCAATGCTATTTTAGTGATTTATTTCTATTTATTTCTAACAGTTATTGCATTCATGAAGGACTTCTGATTTTTCAGTTCATCCTTTATTCTTATAAAAAACACTCTTCTGGTTTATCTTTATATTGTTGATGCTTCGTTTCTAAATGTCTTCTTAATTTATTTGGTTTCAGACATTCATTCGAGAGGACCACACCACAAACAACACATTGTGGTTTTTGAATTTCATCCATTTCTCTACTAATAAATCCGAATTTTATATAACTTGTATCATATTTCCTTTTGTTTACTTATTTTTTTTCTTACATTTGCGACTGGTATTATTTTCTGTTTCACACGCGTTTACATCATCCGTGGAATTATCACTATCACTACTTTCACGTGTTCTTTTTGAAATACCAGGTGTATTTATATTTAGGAAATCAATACTAGATATAGATATTCACACGTCCAGTAGTCAGATGTCACGACGTGCAGTGTTGTCAGCAGCGAAAAGTCGACTTGTGGCGCCACCACAAAAAGAAACTGCTGCATTAAACTGCATAATTCAGATTACTAATACAAAACGATACAAGTTTGAAACAACGAAAAATAAAGAGAAAAATAATTATTTTAAGAGATTTCAAAATTTTAAAAACTAGAAATGTTCTATGAATTTTCTGCTACACCCACACCTGTCAATCTGTCAGTGGAGGGTGTAGCGTGATTCGTCTCTCCATAACACAGTTTTCCAAACTTCCACATCCCGCTGTTCTTTGCACCACTGAAGATGTTGATTCGGGTACAACGTGGGGCTTCAATATTGCTGTTCTAACATGGAAACTCATGTTGTGCGCTTCGGTTCTGAATGTTTTTGTGCAGAGTCGTGTTCCGATCGAAGCCCGGAACTAACTCCGCATTCAGCGCTTTTTCCTAAATGGCGGTTTTTGCATATTATTGGTAACACGTTTTCTGTGCTACCAGTAATTACATATTATGGATAGCACTTGCAGTTGATTCCCTACGCTTCTACTGTATATCAGTATGGCATCACTGATTATTGACGTGGGATGGCGCAATTTGTCAAGAATTTGCCGAACAGATAGGCCTGCGATATGGCATCCTATCATAACGTCTCTTTCAAACTCCTTCAGTTCCCTTCTCGCAGCTGTACTGACTTGGGAGCATCGTAATCCTCTAATTTACACCGACTACAAACACGCGGCTCGTTACATGGAACGATGCGCCTTGCCCAAGGGGGATGTCCGTTGACTTCTTTCCAAGTAGTGTATGAACACTGTAGTATATACTGAGGTCGTCCCTTGCCCCACTCGCTAAACTCGTGAAACCCAGCGATTAGTGATTTATCCCATTTGCTTAAATTAGCTACTTAACACTTGATTGTATTCGATTCCCATCAAAAACTTGTCTATTCACAATAGAAAATATATCGATTTGCAATAAATCTTACAAAATCTGGTGCGTTTCAAATCACTCATAATAACGATTAGTAAATGAAAGGAGAAATGGAAAGTTAAAAGAACAGTAAAACTTTAACTTAAAAATATAAAAGATATCAATGTGAGAGTCGGTGTGTGAGCGAAAGAAATAGAGGAAAGTATATTTTGATTTTATGTAATCTGCCTTACCTTGCTCCTTATAGCATCAAATGATTCTTGGACTTTCTTGAAAAGTGAGAAAGAAAGAAAGAAAGTCTATATGCACTGCAGTGAATTTAAAGTATGCGTATGTTGCAAGCAACTGTTGTCCACAATCGAACTAGAATAATTCGAAGTTATTCAAACTCGTGCCCAATTACCTATTTTTCAACTGTGATACTTAAGTAATACTTCAATTTATTGGAAAAGAAAATCCTAAACTGCTTGCCAGTTCAGCCCCTTGTTCCCTAATTAGAGCTCGTCCCACAGTTTGAAAACCGCCGTATAGCGAGGGTTTTTTTTTTTAACCTGCTTTTCGGAATTTTCATACATTTATCATTGTCACTTGTAGTTAAAAGCTTTGAAGTTCGAAAATTCCTGGATCTAGTTCTGTTTCTCTTTTTTAAACGAGTGGTTTGATAACCTGCAAACATTTAGTCTTAACGTCAGTAATGTATTGTGTTGCGATAAGTAATGATGTAATCAGGACTTTTGTTGATTCATATTGCCAGTGAAAATCTTGATTATCTGAAACCTGTGAATTCGTTCTAATCCGTGATATCCGGTAAATTCTTTACTTAAGATCTCATTTTAACTGCCCTTATTCACATTTCAGTACTGTAGTTTTGGACTCATAAGAGCAAACCTTTCTTCTGAAGTTCTGCCCTGGACTTTGCATTCACTGAACACTTCATTAATCATTAAGAAGCATCTAAAGCTCTTCATATGAAACTGTCAAAATAATGGAGACAAGTTTTATTTACTTCAGGTTGTTTTTTCCTGCAGTAGCTCTGGTTTTTCACATTGTCATACAGACAAACGACTAGAAAAACAATTACACTGGCCTCATACTCGTAGTGGCTTCGTAATTCCAAAGCAACAGTTGGAGTCAGATGATAATTGACTGCTATCCGGTGAGCAGCAACCCTATGCTTGGCTCTACAAGTGTAAACAGGAAAAATTCCTTTCTGATGGTTTCCCTGACGTTGAATAATAAGTTGTTATTATTATTAATTTTTCTGTCTTGTTTCTGTTGTTTGACTTTCAGATTTGAAGTAATGAAAGCTACAAGGACTGGAAAGGCAGGTGTTTGTTTTTCATAGACACTCTAGGCTATGCCTAAAGGACAAAGTGTGTTTCATTGTCTTAGGCAAGGTGTAGTGCAGTCTGAGATTTCTGTGGTTATGTTGAAATTCTGCAGGTTTCGTATACCTTTTTGTACACGTCTTTGGGAGAGTTTGTTAGATATAAGTTAAATGACAACGTCCCATTGTTAAAATATTTTGCAACCATTGATTCCATTCCAGCTTTGATACCGAAAATATTTCTTGTCATTTAACTTATCTTAAACTATCCTGAAGAACTGCGCAAAAACGTATTCGAAACTAATAAAGTTTAATTTTAGAATTATAGGATCTTTATACTGGAATTGTCAAAGAAACTGTTTACAAACATCCATTCAACTTTCGATCCCAGTTTACCCAATTCATATTCTTTGTGGATTATATGAATTAGTGGGAGCGGTTATTTTAGTTGTATTGCATGTGTGGGAAAGAAAGAAATCATAAAGCATTACTCCAAGCCCCCTCCCCTCCCCAAAAGATTTTGTCTGTTAAAATCTATTGAAATAACCATCTCTTTCTTCAATTTATTACACAATGTAATTCGCTTCATGTTATGTGGTCAGCAATTTTTATAAATTTCAGGATCGACTTATCCAATGACTAAGAAAAGTCAATCACTCCGCTCTGTTTTACACTTCATACTTAATACATATGGGAGAACTCATTGGTGTCTTCTCGATTAGTATTGCAATTTGTAAAACACTAAACAATGTGCCATCCAACTTATAAAACGAAATGCCCAGGTTTAAACCTACTTCTATTGACATTCGCTACTTGCTTCCTTAATTTATAATGCACCGTACAAACATATTGAACAAACCTGGTATGGAATACGAGTGGGTGGGGGAGTGAAAGAAGCGATTTTACATTCTGAGTGAAACTCCAAAATGAACATGGCTTTGATAAAATTATGATAAATTATATTTTTCAGTAAATAAAAAATCTCAGTATAAAACGCTGTAAACTTAATTGAGAAACGCAGTCCGCTAAACCCTAACCTCGTAATCTTTAGGTCACATTACATTAACACCTCATAACTGTTACTATTTTCGATTGGACATCAAAAATGTCTTCTAGGCAGTTTTACGTTAAGGCTGAGTTAAACAGTCTCTAATGATGCCAGTAGATTTTTTTTTTCCTGCGGAAGAAAAATGTTATTGTCATCGTTAGAGATTGATCAACTCAGCTTCTATTGCCAACTTTCACATACAAACCTGCAGGTGGCAAACAACACACTTTCACTTTTAGCTGTCTTTCCTGACATAGAGCGGGAAAGTGTGGTAGTATTATCAGATATTAAATCAAATTAAGCATTTATATATATTTACATTTATGTTTTAATGTAATATAATGAAGGTCATTCAAAGAACTGGTGGGAAAGGATGTTAGTTTTTGGTAGTTGCGACTGATACACTTAGTATATTCAGAGCCAGACGATGTGTATTTTAGGTAATTAGATTTAGGTCTATCTCGATGTGTTTATGGCCTCCATTACAATCATTTGTAATAGTAACAATAAATAATCACCTATTTGTTTTTAATTACAAAGACAGTTCCATAATTACTTCTCTCCCGACAATTAATTTTCACCATTGGCTTGATAGAAAAGTTGTTTCTTCAGTGTCGTGTTATCGCTTAATATGTGCAGTTACCATGCATAGTTATAAATAGTTTTATCCATATAATGAACAGCTCTGGAATTATCATCTAAGCATTTCTTTTCCCCTCCTCCCAAAAAAAGCTCGTTTACCATTGAACTTCTGAATGGGAAAGAATATTTTTAGATGCCGTTATGGCGTAAATTCGAGCCCCGAGTTCGCTATTAAAAGTAATAATCGATTTTCAAGTTGTATTGTACCTGTTGCCTATTGTTGTGCATAAGCGTGTTTCGTATTCCTTTTGTTACAAGTCATATCGTTTATACTTTTTTAAAGTTGTTTACCACAAAGGAAACACGCCTGACTACTTGAATTAATGTTTGTTTCGTAATATAACTTGAATCGTCTTTTCTTTTTCTGTCAAATATATAGTGAATACCCGAATAGCTATTAGATAGTTCCAGAGTTTTATAATATGTGTGTGTCCTGTTTTAGGTCTTGATTCAAAGTAAATAAGCGTAGAGCATATAATTCACTTTGAATCAAAATCAAAATGCTCACGCTGTTGTTTCCGAATATGCTGTTTCATTGCTTTTTTTTTTTTTTTTTTTCAATCGTGTCGACTATTTACCACGAATATGAGTTTTTATAATTTGGTTGGTCATCCGGTACGTATTTCAAATTGCGCGTAGCCATCTGGTCACTCGCAGTTCTACCAGTAGGTCGTTCCCTGCACTCAGGTCACTATAAGCGTCCCATTGTTTCCTTCCCCTCTTTTTTCCTCCCTGGTAATTATGAGTGCTCAATTAGCGTTGTTTTCAGAATTAAACATCCAAGTTTGAGAAAGGCAAAAGCCGGTGAGATTGAACAATTACCTCATTCGAGCACGAGCCTCAGTGTTCTTCTGTATGTACTATTCGTCGCGCTGTTTTTATAGTTCTTTTACGTGTTTCATGAATTTTCTTATCATATACTGCCACAAAGATGTACATCAATTTTCTGTACTGCTAGCTGCAGAAGAAATAAGCTGATCAAGAGCTTTATTAAACTCACTAAAGCAACTATACTCAATAAAAGTCTGAGTTACGACAAATGCAATTTAGGACTCCCTTCAGTGTCTGCAGAAGCGATGTTTTTTTTTTTTTTACCTTTAACTGTATTTTTGGTATATATTTGATTCCCCTCATTGGTCGCCTCCCGGCTTTTTAACTGTCAAGTATTCGCAGCTAAGCTGTGAATAAATTCTCTGTTGCATTTTGCATATTCTTCATATCTTACACTGAAGTGAGTTATTAAAAATTCAGACAGCTCATGAACTTTATAGAAATCCTATGTGTATATGCAAGAAAAGAGATGAATGAATTTAAAATATTGCTAAAACTTTGACATATTAAAGAATAGAATGGTAGCTATGCAGCATAGAAATTTGAATCTCCACAATTACACTTCAATAGCAAAATAACCAAATATGAACTTGAAGGATATGTACCATATAGAAGTGTTGCAAGATGATTTACAACTTCATAGAATGAAGTTATAAATGATTATTCACGTACAGCGTTATTTAACTTGACGTTGGACGTGAATGTATTTGTCTAAAATTAAAAATTTTATTTAGCCTGAAGCGGACTTTTTTCACTGGTTCATTACCAGTGGACATAACTGCAACTTCTTGTCATTTAGCTAAGAAGTGGATTAATTACAAAGCACCCAAACAGCTTAAAATCTCCTAAGCATGAGTATTGCTTCTTTCGCAGCCGAAGACTTCCAGCCTTTAATCTCCTCTGCTTGCTTAGCGCCACAAACTGGTGTTAAAGAACACACGCATATATTGAGACTTGGAACGCGGTTTAATTTTGCTATGCATGCGAAAGATTGGCGAATAATAATCCAATATTGAGATCCCTGTATTGAGATGTTAGAAATAAGAAAACATATCTACTATGTAAAATTAGCACAAGGATCAAATACAATTTTAAAATGAAAATTTGGGAAAGTCGTAATTTGCCTCATTGTTTTCAACGTCCATCACTTCCATTGAGAGTTATGATATACGCCAACGTTGCAGAAACTGGATTTAGTGTATAATGATTTACTTGTAAATGTTCTTTATGAATTGTGTTTTAATGAAGACTTAAACTGTAATAAACATTAAATATTAGTATTTAATGTTTATTACAGGATTATTTAAAATATTTTTTTATTCATAAAGTTTTACATCAATAGACAACGTAAACACACACACACACACACATAGCGAATCTTTGTACAAAGCCATGGTTGTTGTTCTTTGAAGATTGTTGCTAATGTCCATCCTAATAGATTGTAAGAGTTTTGCACTCAATATTGATCCATGAGTGTGACAGTGTAATCGATTGCATCATATATATATCGAATAAGTAAAAGGGACAATGAGTTACCTTCTAACACCAATTGCAGTATAAAAGCTGTTTTCTTTCTATTAAGAACATCTTCTTCTGGTTCCCATCTGCCATACGGCCGCGGGAGGGTAGCTATATGCTACCATTCTAGGGAGAGATGATTATGAGCAAGGTGGTTTCCCGTTGCCTTCCTTGCCGATTTAGAACATATGGAGTTATTATTGCATTAATTGTTTGGATAGATAGGGATTCCACATTTTCTTAGTGCATGATAAAGCTTACCTAAGTTAACCGAATCGAAACTTGTATAGACATTGAATTGAGGATGAGTGGAAGATTTTTGACTTTTGAGCCCTCGAGAAATGTGTGTGTGTGTATATATATTTTTATGGTAGTTAGCGTCTTTAAAATACTATGCAGATTAGTTATTTGTGGTTGTATGCGATTTAGAAGCGGTTTTCATTGTAAATCATTAGAGGGAGTGGTAGAAACTGATTTCCCTGTAGTTTTATTTAAATTGCCCTTTTTATAGGAATTCCACCCACAAATTAGGCCGGAAACTTAAGTTATATTTCTACGGCTCGGAGCTGAGGGTTCGATAATTCTGAACTTTTCAAGTCAATTCCTCCATTAAACAGATGAGTCTCGTTGTGCAGTGGAAACGATCTAGCACCATTTCTGGAATAAGAATGATTTATGATGCTAGATATTTTGAAACAGGGTCTTGCTGTAACAAGCGTCCTCCTTACCTCCATGTTTTAAAGCTTCCATGGCAGCGATATCTGATCCAGAAGCTTTACCATTTTTCAGGCACTTCACTAGGACATTTCAGTGTTGGCCATTTTAAAGCATTTGAAAACTAGAGGATTGCCAAAAGTTTCTCTATTTCGAGCATTTTATCTTTATGACTGCTTATTTGTCATTTGGAATTTGTTATTACCTAAAGATTTGATATGTTCCTCCTGTCCCGTGATACTTTTACAGATCTTCTAATTCACTGCACAGATCAGATTTTGTATGTTTGTATAGTACTTATGTATACTTCTAACATCAGTTTTCTTTTTTTCTTTTTTTTTTTTTTTCATGAGTTATAATAGCGTTTACTTCTTTAAGCTTTGTCTGTAGTCCCTGATTTTTCTTGTTTTCTTAAACTTTGTTGCCTCATACGCACTTCTATAAATTTGACATGGGTTTGAATTGAATACCCACGAAAATCCTTTAGAACATTTTATTTTATTTTTCTGCTTTTCATTGACTGTTTCTTGAGCTGCATTGCAGAAGAGAAGTTATTGTAAGAAATATCTACTCGTTTGCAACACTATTTAAAATTCATGTGAGTATGAAATCTAATATGATAGCTAACAACTCCTGTTATCAGAGTTAATTGATACACTGTATGCGCAACAGTTTTTAACTGACTGACCATTGTTATCCATTAATAAGTTGGTGTATGGGTACTTTGATCCCATTACGGTTTTTACATGTCCACTTCCTGTCTGTCCTATGTGGAAATTTCATCAGTCAAATTATAGATTTGTGCATAGTGCTGAGATCTGAACGTAGGCTTCCATTAGTTTAGGAGTGAATACCCAATGTTGTTAGCTCTGTCCGATCCTATTTTAACATAAAAATTACTAGTGTGATGTGCAGGCATTTGCTTAACATTTGACGTCCATATAGACCTTGATCTGATTTTTTCAGTTTGTTGGGACCTACACAGTTGTTGGATTAGAATAGTAATCCAACTGTTTTCAACAAATTGACTAAATAGTCGCTTGGTGGTTATAGCGGACTAGAACTAGTTAGGACAAAAACTAATTATAGACTAGTAATTTTTTTTAATAACGATAATACATCGCACGTCTTCATTCGTTTGCGCTTTTGCGTAAGTCTACAGAATACATTGTTCGAAACAATGCTAGTTTCGAACGATTCGATAATAAATTAATTCAACCTAATTTCAACCTGTCGTGTGTGTTGACAACGAGCATTATATATACAATCACAAAATGTCTTCGTCTTTTCTGATGTAAACAGTACTTATTTAAATAGGTAGCATTACAAAATGGAGGAGCTGTTACATTTAAACCGTTATGATGATGTTTTTATTATCTAAGAATCATGCTGTCGTATTGGGATAAATGTCTAGTATTAGAAAATAGCCACTGTCAGCAAGAATGTTTGTTACATTATTGTATTGTCATCTCCCTCCCTTGTGTTAAAGTAGTTTGAGTTAATTCCCCAGATTATTTCTAAAATTAATTTAATCATGCTTTTGGGCCTGAAATATACTGACATCGCATGCTCCAGTGGAATTTCGCATGGGCGCCAATGACCCATGGCGGAACAATCCTAGTCTTCCCTAAAAGAAGTTAACCCTAAAAAGAGTCAAAACCATCCAGCAGAATATACGCAATTCCCAGATGATAATATCATCGTCAACATGGTATCAGATTGGTTTCGATTCTTTCCTATATACAATTTGCATGTTAACGGTTTTGGATGTATTATAGCTATTAAGATAAAATCTAAATACTTTCAAATAAGCATTTTCATACGTAATTTCATCTTTAATTAGGGGGGGGGGATAATTTATCGCCAACATCGAAAATTTCTCCTGCTTTGTCCTTTATATGTAGTACTTTTTTTTTTTTATGATGCAAATCCCACCCATGAAATGCTATAGCATTAGTATCCGTACATTATGTGGACAACAGGTTAGATAATCCGAAAACCCTACTTAACAGCGAGAACGGAACTTTTTCAAGCTTTCATTAAGAGATTGGTGGTGTCACACCTATCGATGAAATTCTACCTAAAGACATTTACAAAATATCCATGAGTACGCTATCCACTCAGCTAACTAAGCCAGCAATTTGATGACTTTGTTAAATTTGTATTAGGAATGTGATTCAAGTTGGGTATATCGGATTAATTGGTTTTAGATTTTAAATTCTGTTTGTTTTACATTCTGACTTATTCTCTTGAAATAGCGTAATCGGTAAAATGAAAACAGCATCATCTATGAGTGTCGGACATGTATAAACCTTCAATAGGTGTCCCTTGTTCTGATAGTTAAGGAGTAAAACGCTGAGTATCCTGTCCGTAAAACAGAAGTGTGGAAGTGTGTTACTCTTCGAGAAACTGTTTTGTTTTTAATTTAACAAGAATTCTGTTTTTATGATTCGAAGAAGCCCAATTAGAGCCGAGTTGAAAATAGGCTTGCTTGATCGAAGTGATAGAGACGTTAGACGGTAATTCGGAGGTAGACATAGATTGAATAGTGACTAATTTTCAAGCCACAAAATTGACCGGTCGATATAAATTGGAAGTAACTGTAAAGAAGTTCTTGAGAACAACCGGCGAATTTGTGTTTCTATCAGACATGCTTTCGATGCCTAGATTAAACAGGTTCGTTTGATCTCTTATTGGCGAATATCAAAGGAAATGTGGAAATACGATGTGTTTGTAAGGAAAGAAAAGCTTCATTTATATCAGTTTTAGAAGCCTAGGAGTGAACAAGGAGATTGGCTTTGTTTAGGTAATATCAAGAAGAAACATGGAATTTCAAAAAAAAAAAAAAAAAAAGGGGGGGGGGTGCATTGGACGAAATGTGCATCTGATAATTTTTGGTAATACTTTTTATTTTGTGTAATTATGTAAAAAATCGTCATATATTAGACGTATTTAAATTACAGGGTATAATATTTAAAAGAAAACTTAAGTATTGGTATCTTTATAAGTTTGAGCGGTAAGTAGTTGATCATATAACACTGGTGATAGTTGCGAATCTTTTATAAGAACGAGAGAAAGTGTGATATTTTGAAAAATGCTGTTAATAATGTTGCTTGATTTTTATCAGGGACAATTGTTGAAATCTACAGTTCTGACAGTTGTCCAATCTACAATTATCGTTCTTTATCTGAGTTGCGTGAAGAACGAGGCGTTAAGAATGCAAGTGAATCTAAGTTATTTCTCATAGATTTAATTAAGTGCGGAGAACTGAACTGGATTAAAGATCGGAGAAAGTAAGGAAAGTATTCTTCATTCTCTTGATAAGGAAATGAAGAATAGAAGTTACGAGGCATATCCTTTTGTCATTATAAGAATACCAGATTTTGGATGATCACGAGGTTGATTTTTTGTTTTCTGAGAAGAAATCAACACCTAGTCGTGATTCGATGATACCTGGCTCTTAGAATTTAATATACTTAGCTTATTAGTGAGGAAGAGTGGTCAGGATTATCCGGTAAATAGTGTCCTTCTCTCTCTTGCTCCATACACTACAAGTTTCATAAAAAGTGAATGTTATCCTACTTAAATGGAAGATGGGTTTCGTCGCCTGTGTGAAATCAACGCTCTACATATTGGAGGATAGAAGCGGCTTGAAAAAAAGTTCACTGTTTGATCCCTAGAACAGGTTTCTATGTAAAAAAATAAATAAGAATACAAAAAAATAGTATACTTTATTTAAGTTAAGGGATATTATATCCCATATTGTTTCTTAGCCGAATAAGAAACTCAAAGAGTTTCATGCCGAATATAGAAACTATATAAAGTTCGGTGATTCCAAGCGTAAGCAAATACCTGGATAGTGCAACACCTGACCCACTTGGTAGTGCAAACTGAGGCAACTCATAGTAAGAGTGGAGCATTACTATGAGTTGCCTCAGTTTGCACTACCAAATGGGTCAGGTGTTGCACTCTCCAGGCATTTGCTTACGCTTGGAATCGCCGAACTTTATATAGTTTCTATATTCGGCATGAAATAGAGTTTCTTATTCGGCTAAGAAACGATATGGGATATAATATCCCTTAACTTAAATAAGTTCATGTCACCGAATTGAAGCCTTTGACTCTTCATTATAATTAGTATACTTTATTATAATCAGTAGATAGCTGTGTGATGTGCATATGACCTTGCACTTGTGAAATGACTGTCACAGCTGGTAAGATCATAAAAAAAATCTAAAAGGGCTGTATGTTTAATACATTGTTTTGAACTTTGTGTTGTTTTTCTTAGAATTCTTCCCCTCCCCGTCTGTTTTCTTTTGAATGGAAGTTAGAGCGGCATAGATATGAAGAAAAACTATAAAAGTTCCCAAAAGATTCATCCACGGATCACAGATAGCTCGCAATCTTCGATTTCCCATAAGAGTCAATTTTGTAAACTTAACCGATCAAAGTTCGCGTTCTGTAATGTGCAGAAGTGTTGATAACTGTTTCAGCTCTTTCTTTCATTCATGGGGAAAGACATGCCGACATATTAAATAATTCTCTAGTTCTCTGGATTAAATAATCCGAAAGCCTACTCTGGAGACTAAAGATAGCATATTTTCAAGCCACTTCTAGCCTCCAGTAAGCATAACGGTAATCTCACGCCGACCATATATTTAAGTCCTTTACCACCTAAAGAATATTTGTCTATGCTTAATACATGTCATGTAATAGCACGTTTACATTCCTTTGCTTTTTATGTGTTTGAGTTACTTTACAAATTCACGGGGGAGGGGGATGCTGTGAAACATCTAGGCGTTTTGTTTCGAATAAATTTAACTCGAGTATTTCCAGCGTTTTGATATAACTATCGATTATGTCATTTGGTGTCTGTTTAGATATAATTTCTTCTTATAGCAATACATGTGGTTTTCGTTTTAATTCTCTGTAGAATGAAATATAAGAAAATACATGTAACCCTTAAGCAATACTAGTGAAACAGAATACTATCTTTTCGGTCTCGAGTACTTTTTTTATATTAAGAACAACATTCCCTAAACTGGAGTTACGTTTTTGATAATTTAAACTCAAAATTAAGTTCATCTTAAGATTATAATGCATAAAAAAGTATACCAGTGATCTGAATACCATAAAGTGTTTTACCAATGAAATTGAGGAAGCACAGGTTATAATCCTAAAACATGCATTGTACACGTTTTTATGGGTACAAAAACGTGTGTGTGTGTACAATGAATGAATTAACAGTTCATTATATTTATTAGGTTGCAGAAAAGCAATTATACACCGTGTCAAAATAGTGAAGAGTTAGTTTGTCCGTTATTATGGTATTCACAAACGCCACTTACCAAGTCAGATAATTTAAATGTGAAACAAATATCTAAACATATGAAAAACGGCTGGCATCTTTTATGATTTTGCATGGAATTGACGTTGCACTTTGCGGACTACACTCTTAGCAGGTTGCCTTTTTTATTATTTTACCCTCGAGCCACTAAATTTATCAGAAAGGCAGCTTATACAGTGGAACCTCGGTTGTCGAACGCCTCTGTTCTCGAACAAAAAACGCCCCGGTTTCCGAACAGGCAAACGGCAACCCGTGCTGAGCTGTAAGGCGGGAAAGAGTCAGTTACGCGGTAGCCTTCGTTCAGTGCAGACACCTGCTCGAATTTGCAGTGAGTTTTCTTGATTAATTTTTTTTTCATAAATTATTATTAATTAAGCCACCATGGGCCCGCATAGAAGAATAGTGATAGCAGCAAAGTGAAAAGAAAAGTTGTTAGAACCACGATAGAGATGAAAAAAGAAATCATATCCAAACATGAAAATGGCGTTCGTGTCTCGGATTTTGCTATGCAGTTCGGCATGGCGAAATCAACGATCTGTACAATATTCAAAAATAAAGAGGCGATCAATTTTCGTCTATATTTTATCTATTTATTTGTTTATTCTTTTTATGTAAAAATTTTATGCATTTTCATTATGTTTGTATACGATCTTATGCATGAAGTACTGTTGTAAAGGTTTAAATAAACAATCATCTGGGGAACGGATTAATCCATTGTACATTAATCCTTATGGGAAAATGGTTTCAGTTTTCGAACAATTCGGTTTCCGAACAGCTTTCGGGAACGAATTAAGTTCGACAACCGAGGTTCCACTGTACATGCAAATTCTATTTTCTGACTAGTTGTGCACGTTTTGGGGAGAATAAATCCTGTATATGACTTGGGAAAACGCATTGCTAGTTGAAAAGACCTAATAAATGTTTCTTTTATTACGTGAGGAATTGAACGTAGGTCTTTTCGACCAGAGGTCATCGTTTCTGTCGACTTCGTTACGGAGGCACTCCGTAACGTTTTGGCAAGCGGCTGCACTGCCCATCATCAGAATCACAGGTACACGCAGCACCGTTTCTGTTGTAGAAATCCATTTCGGTCCCAAGAGAATCATGACAGATAATACATTTTACATGCTTACACCTATGGGAAAACATTCCTGTTGAAAAGTATTTGTTATTCGCGAATTCACAAATTGTAAATACATTTATCCCAATGAAGTTAACTCAAAATTTCAAAAGAACTGGTTACCTTCCAGTAACACACTTCCAGCTAACTTCTAGAAGTGTGTTATGTTACTCTTCGAGAAAAAATACCGCTGAACGAAGACGGAAAAAAAAACAAACTTTGATCGCTTGTTTGAAATAGTTCTTCGCAAGTATGTCTATCTCCAACTCGAAGTGCACTCAGACAACATTTTCGAGAAAGCTAAAAACTCAACGCTTTCTCATGACACAGCTATAGTCGGAATGAGGAAGATTTCAACTGAGGTCAGTAAATATGCCGCGAGAAACGTAATAATTCGTTCCCTGCATATACTCCGAACTTGAAGAAAATGTCCTGTGTATATGTCAAGGGTATGTCGACAAATATCGACATACCCTTGACGCAGAGACTGTTGTCTGAATTCCAGCTACAACGTGTAGAACATTAAATGCCTTTCAGCATAGCCGGTAATACACGGAAATGGTAGGATATTTTATTTTTTGTTTATTTATTTTTTAAAGCCCTTTACAAAATTGATAAACCAGCCGGAGAGTACACATATATGAGAGATACCGTAACTGTCTCTTCATGGCTTTAGTTGCGTTGACATGATACTAAACCTTCTCCTATACTATACTTGAAGTAACACGAGGTACACCGCTTTATTTTATCAAGTGTAACGCAGGTATAAATGAATATTTGATAAAGTACTCAGTTTGAAGATTAAGATTTACACATAACTCTGGGAAATGAAATTCTCTAGTACAGTTTTTGCTTCTGTTGAGATCGTTAAAGCTAGTGTTAACGAAGAATAGGTAGGATACGTTTAATCGTGTGAGTTATTATAATGAAATGAGGTTTTTGGTATTCAGTGGTACGAGAAAAATGTGTATGAATAAATTAAAGATTTAATTACCTATGTGTATACATTTTTGTTGAGTAGTACGGGAGTGGGGAATTTTTTTTATCACTAGTAGCATTTTTATTCATTTTTTTTTTTTTTAAGTATTTGCTGTTTCAGAAAGCAATAAATTAGCTAACAACAAGTTTCTTTGCTTTCCTGTCAAATCAGCTGACATTTTTCGAACACTCCATAAACACATATTAAGGCAAGATAAAGAAGTGGCGCTAAAACTCTGATTTAGATTGATGTGCTTTAAAAAAAAAAAAAAATGCGTATCCTTCGATGCTCGCCTACACAAAAACATGAATACCATCAGTTGGACTAATATGTTACTGTTTTGGATAAATGTTGCTGTTCATAAAAAATCGAACGATTTCACATTTGTATGTCAAGAATACAAATCGTTTTGTTTTCCGAAGCCAAAGTACTGTCGCTAGTGATTTTAGTGATGCTTTCCCCACACTATTTGTTCCATTTTTTGTTTAATCGCGAATACTGCTCATTTGCTTTGCGCGTTTTTACAAAAACTTCATATGAAATCACACGGTTTTGGTGCAGTTTCAGAACAGCGCAACTGTTATTTTGAAATTATCGAAAAAGTCAATCATAACTAAATTGGCTTTAAAAAAAAACAACAACAGCATTTGAATTGCCTTCATATGTTCATCTTATAGAGGAAAGTTAAGCAAATTTTACTGTACAGTAAAAATTATCCAGATTATGATACTCTGTTATGATAATCTCAGTAAGTGCGACAAATATCACTAAAGGGATAAAAAGAAAACCGATGTAAAATGGAAGCAATAACTAGTTTCCATTTCATATGTTGTTCGACTTTTCGAGTCTGGTATGATAAAACGAATACTGTATTTCTTTTTTTCAATCAGTCCATTCTCGGATGCAGGGAAGAAATAGTATGGAAACCACAGGAATAGAACAAATCATATTTTTGTATTAGAATCGCACATGCTTGTCAAATTTTGCAAATGCGAAATATGTTATCTTGAGTTCTCCGAATTCTAGTAGCATAGCCACAGAAAATTCCATTACAGGATTAAAAAGTGCTCTCTTTATAACTATTTGCTTATTTTTAACTCCTTCCTAGGCTTAACGTCTTTTGCATTTCGACTTATAGGGCCCGAGTTCGAATCCCTAGATAACTTGAAGTGTAAAAGTATCATGCTTGATTCTTAGCATTGGCATCCGGATTTATTTGCGTAAGCTTAGCCCACTCAGGGTACTAATGTTTTGTAGATTAACAGTGTTTCGTGGGTGAGATTATTTGAAAAATTAAACTTGGATTGCTCATTAAAACTGTTAAAAAAAAAAGTTTAAAGCCTAGCTTAAATTTCCTTGTATCAGTTGTGATAAAATTAGAAGGTATTTTTTTATCGATTTTTCAGATACGAGAACTGATAAAAAAATGAACGGTTTGAGATGCTCTCAATTCAGTAGAATTAATGGCTTGAACATCTTGAAGAATTCTAAAACTTTTTTTTTAAAAAATGCTATTCATTTAGAAAATTGTAAATTTCCTCTCTATAGGCATATATCGAGATCTTGTCTACAACATACTTCTAACTCTTCTTTCATTCTCCATCTAATTTCTTTCTTCGAATAGTTAGTGATGGACAAAAGTAAAAAGGTTCCAGCTAAGATATATGTGCATTCTCAATACTTCTGGACCCTGGAAATGAGGAATATTCCGTAAAAAATGAAATTTCATTATGTACAGACTTTGTAACTTTTTTTTTTATTTATCCATTGTTAAAAGATAAAGAAATTTGCCTACAGACGGCCATTTGTAGAGTACAACTAAGTAGATGATTAACTGACTTTCAAACCATCAAGTAACAATCCTTTGTTACTTATATTATCATCCTCGCTCTGAAATAAAATCTGTCATTTCTCCTTTCGTTATAATATTCTTTGATAAAATTATTAATTGCATGTTTGTGCAATATTTTTCAGTTTGAATGTGTTCGCTTTTGAATCCGTTCATCTCAAGAAAGAAAGAATTGTTCACATAGTGATTTAGTCTTCTTCATATCTAAATTAAATTCTTTTTGCGGCTTTAAAGCAAGCCTACTAATTATTGGAATTATCCCTTGCTGCTATTATAATCTCCAAGAAAGTAGTTTCTCTATCCTGTCAAATGAAATAAGAATTACGAATATGCATGCGTTTATAACAATTTACAAGTAGTATTCTTCCTGTTTAGCTGTTAAACATAACGAAAGTTGTTATTTTCTTCAGAAGTGATTTTTACTGTGAGAGAGAAAGAAAGACATGTATATGTGCTTTCCAACAACTTCTACTGAATTTGATAGTAATCATTTCAAATATCCATTAATATCTGGCTTTGTATGTTAAATTTTCAACTTACGATTAATCTGAGTGTTGTTCAGTATTAATTTAGGAGTATTTGCATTCCTAAAAACACCTCACGCATAAAATTTGAAAACTTAATGGCAAACGACATATTATAGTCATGCAGGGCCAAGTTTCGCAAATGCTTAATGTATTATCAGTCATGCTTATTAATAGGCTAATTGCAGAGTTGAAAAAATATGTATGTATGTATGTATATATATAGAGAGAGACATCACTCACCTGAAAAATTAGGTGCTTGCGAAATTCGCCCTTACTTGGTCGTTCAAACTCTATCGATAGATCGTAGGAGCGTGTGGTTGCTTTGAAGCTTGAAGCTGTCTTTTATACGCTTAAAGAGGGAGGTTGTACGAACTGAAAGAAGTGGCAGCCAATACGGGCAAGGAGTGTAGGAAGTGAGGCTATCCGGTAAAGCACGCTCGTTAAAACATTTTTATTTTCGTTTCAGCAATATCGGTTACCAAAAATGTTTCCTGAACATTGATGTTATCTGCGTTTGTATATGGCCAGTGTAATTAGTTTATACAGTACACATTAGTCACATTCATAAATTACCGTTGTGTTTATTTAATGAAAAAGGAACTCAAACATTGAGTTTTTTTTTTTTTTTAACCGGAGAAACTGTATTTTAAAATCATTTGTTGTATCTTCATCGTTACCCTAATAGTTGCTTTGAGAATTTAGCGAGTCGAATCATGTGATTCAGCACACACTCCTATAGATTTTAATGTTTTGGGTTGGGTTTATATCCTCATTAAAGGGATACTTCGAGATTAAAAAAAAAACGAATGAAATTTAAAATCAATCCATTTAGGTTATTACTGGTTTTAATTGCTGCTGGCTGTTCTTGTGAACGGCGATACGTTTCTTTTCTATCATGGGCGAATTGGTAAAGATGATGTGTCATTGATCATCTTTATCAATTCACTTAGGAAACGCTGGAATCTGTTATGATTAGGTATACATTTTTCCCCTTAAGTGACGAAATGTGTAGTTAAAGGGCATTTTTTTTTTTTTAGAAAGAGCGAGGCATTTTACAAGTGCCATCATAAGGCTGTGTCGTATCGTTCGTCTTGCTTTTTGTGGAAGTGTGAACTGAAAACTTCGCTCCGAATCTTTCATGCCACTTCAGCACACCGTTATACAAGAAGATGTGCATTGGGGTGCGTTTTTTTTTGGGGGGGGGGGGGGGATTACACACATACACCGACACGTGCCGCGTTTGAATATCCAGAGAGCCACTCTTAGAATCGAAGATGCCGTATTACTGAAAACTTGCCCTATTAGAGAATTTTAACGAAGGAAAACTAACGGGAAGTTATATGTTAGGAATAGGTAGAAAGATTTTCGTGTTTCCCTGGTTCATCTGTTTCAGAAGTCTCTTCGTGTATTCTGGTTGTATGGATTTGCATTGTATTGCCACAGATTAAGTTTTCGACAGCTGTCTTTTTCTGTTGCAGTTAGGTCACAGGTGGTGCTTAAGGAATGTAAACATTTTCCCTTCCTGAATTGTTCCCTTAAGAGTTTAGATACCCTGTGCTAGCCCTTTTATTTTCGCTTTTTATAATCTCTTGGCTTCGCATTACGAGGCTAGTGCGACATTTTTTTTGTTACTCCTACGAAGGGTTATTTGCAAACCTATAGTACATTTTATACCGTGGATGAGCTAAGGATTTTTCCGCCACCAGCTTTCTTTCAATCTGGGCCTTAGACTGAAAGAATTCGATGAGAAACGCTTCACTGCCATTGTCGAGATTTCTTTTTGAAGTAGTCTGACTTATCAAACCCATCAGCAACAATTTTTGTTAAAAAAAAAATAAGGAATACAAGCCCTCCCAAATTAAGCTGCAGTGATAAGTCAGAATGGAGATTATATTGAAGGTCTGTGAGTAAGGTGACAGGTTTTTTTCCTTAGCTATTTCGGGGATGGGGGCACCAGTTTTCAATGATACTTTTCTTTTACAAATATTGTATTTCTCGTACCTAATTTACCAAAATCCAGATTTTTATTTATCTTAACTAGGTGCATAATTAACAGGAGGCGTAATATTTTTCCGAAGCCTATCATCTTCGATATACCAGGATTCGTTGCCGGTTTTTCACTGAAGGCTCGAAAGACAAGCATATTAGATATTTGTTTTAAATGCTATAAGAGTTCGTAATGATAAATTAAAAAAAAAAAATCAGAGAGAAAAATAGGC
This sequence comes from Typopeltis vanoorti, assembly GCF_054136105.1. Classification (NCBI taxonomy): domain Eukaryota; kingdom Metazoa; phylum Arthropoda; class Arachnida; order Uropygi; family Thelyphonidae; genus Typopeltis; species Typopeltis vanoorti. The sequence goes on from NC_143552.1 coordinate 35,299,868, forward strand.
CGAGACATTGAGACTTGTTTTGGGAACTAATGAGGTGACCATTCTGAATGCATTTTGCTAAATAAATGAATGTTTGGTTTTACAATAGGGGTATAGTGTTCGAAGCGACCATCTGAGAATGATCGGGTATAATCAATGCTTCAAGTATCAGGTTCCTTCCTGCCGCTGCAAGGGTGGGTGGGTGGGTTGAAACAGTGCCGTTAAGTACTTATCGTTCTTTTTTTCTCTTTTTTTTTTTAAATCAAGATAAAGGTTGCGTTTTGTAATAGTATTTCTGTAATAGTAACATTCGTTAGTATAATCAGATTTGTGACATTTACATGATGTCCCTTAAGTTTCACGTCTTTTTTTTTTTTTTTTTTTTTTCAGTAAGATAAATTTCGTATTAATAAGCAATGGGTTTTTTTTTTTTAATGCAAGATGAAACAGGTGAAAATATTCGTTATAATCTATTGTTGTAAAGGAAAATCTAACTGCAATTAAGTTAAGATTTAGTGTTCATACGGAGTACGCTTAAGCTTACTTGCATGATATGTAGAATTGTTTACTTTTAAGCAACTTAAGTATATATGCAAGTAAAACTTTGAGTCCAGTTAAATAGACAAAGCTGGGATCTTGTGTGCGCGCTGTTGATGCGCTTCGTCGGCTCTGTAACTCCGGCTGTTCGGTCCACTCTCGAAATGTAACATCAAAACTTAAACCTTTTTGCGTCATTCTTTTCAGGTAATTTTTGGAATCGGCAATTCCCTGCTGAAAATGACCTTCAGTGAACAATATTTGTACTAACGTTTTTCCTATACAGCATTTCGTTTGCGCAGCAAATGAAATGTTCCAAGAATAATTGAACCTCCTTTCAGTGTTGTAAGAACGGAAAATAAATAAAATTACGTTAATTCCCAAATGTCCTTTTACTTAGAGAAATAGCCAAGATATGTCTTAAATTTTTATCTTCTGTATATTGCTTTTTAATTTTCTTTTTAGATAAGTCGTAATTAGTGATTACTTTCTGTACACACAGGGACAGTTTTTAATATATTTTTTATTGCTTAAACGAACAAACTTTTTCACAGCCTTCTTTTTTCCCCAGCCAGTTTTGGAGTTCTTATCGATCTTTTGGCGCAGCGAAAATTGGGCTTTTATTTTCATGACTTAGTAAAAGCTGCTGTAAATCATGCAAGTAAATGTCAAGCTCATCCCTCTAGCAAACGAAATGCATTGGCTGGAAGTGAGTAGCTAGGAGTGTATTACTGCAGGCAGAGGTTTAGATGTGATTCCACATCCCTTCAAAAGAAAAGCAACAAACAAACATTGTGAAGTGGTAGATGAATTATTTTTGCCTCTTAATATAACACTTATTTTTATTGGGGGGGGGTTAAACTCCAGAGAAAAGTTCTAGGGGTTTTGTTATGTCTCATTCCTCTGATCTGTAATGTTTCTGATACCTGAAAGGATCCCATCTACACAATCATCCTGAAAACAGTTCAGATAATAACTTTTTCATTTTTTCATCTTTGCAGCATTACTCAACACTGCCACTCCTGACTTCTTATTGCTTGACATTATAAGAATACCAAGTTTAGCAGTCTTGATTTTTATTCTTCATTTCTTGGCTGGATTGTTTTTAGTTTTTGATCCAAACATTTGCATTACTTATATAAATCTTATAGGTATTGAAACATTTATTCACCACTCTTATTTAAATTCTTGTCCCTTATTCTTTCATTCCATAACAGATGTACCAAAGCTGTCTAAGATAAGAATCAGGAATATCCTAATTGGCTTTGGTTGTAATCTGTAGTTTCTTTTCCCCTCATAGTAACAGTATTAACAATAATTTAAGTGATGGTAGTAAATACTCGCTGTTATTTACTACCATCATTTAAAATTAAAGAGGAAATGATACAGTAAATTGTTATTTACTGTATCATTTCCTCAGCAACCAAGAGACTCAGTTTTCCTTTCTTTCACCGGATAATATCCTACCTCTGAACAAATAATAACCGTCAGCTATTAAGTAACCATAGTAAGGCAAATTTTTTGAGTTGGTTGGACATTTGATTCAAGATAATTGTAATTTATACTTTTCAGCTAGTCTTTTATTTATTTATTTATTTATTTTACACTAATGCATCCTATTGGAAGTATGACAAGCAGTATATATCTTGGATTCTTGAATCCATATAGTTTCTCAATTTAAGTAAGCTAGTGATCTTGTACCTCAGTAAGTCTAAGATTTTATATATATATATATATGGTTAGTTGATTAAGAGTTGTGTGCTGTCTGCATCCTGGGTAATTTCAGTCCTGTTGAGGTTAGGTTGATATAATCTTTGCTACTGCTTTAAATTTTCATGTTAATATTCAGTTTTATAAGCAGGTAGAAGCTTTCATTTGATCCTGTGGAGTATGTTTCATGGTTTGATAATCCTAATTTATTGTAATGCACAAATCAGATGTTTTAGTGTTCATTTAGATGCTGTTATAGACCGCGCGGTTAACCTAGCGGCTTTGCGCTTCGCCACCATGTGCCTGGGGAAGGAGTGTCCCAAGTTCAATTCCCATTGTAGACGTGAGGAATTTGAGGCTCTTCCTAAGGCATAGCCAAGTTAGCCGGTCTTGGGCGCGGTCAGTAGGGTTTTTTCCGCCAGTTTATCTGGCGTTTTTCATCCCGCAAAACAGGCAAACCGGCCCCGTGAACATACGCCTCTACAGTCAAAAATATACCCCCCCCCCCCCAGCGGCAGACCAGGCAACGGGTCGGTTGGGAGTATAACTAACAAGAAGTCGCATCTAAATAACATGCGGACCCTGCATAGGAATAACACGTAGAAGAAGAAGATTAGATGCTGTTATAGCCTCTTTGGTCAGAATGTGCCAAACTGCAGGTATACTGGATTCTGCATATTCCTGGTTGTGAAAGAGGGAGAGTGATTTCTTGATGTTTTAACAGTAGGTCAGATTTTTGTGGGAAGTCTGAATACCTTCAAACTCGTTGACACATGAAAAACTGTTTCTAGTGTTACAATCATAGGTCTCAACACTAACTGGATTCAAGTCATCCGATATCATCAACACAACCATGGCCGTCGGCAGATTAGATTGTGCCCTGAGGCAAAAAATGAAATATCTTCCCTGATGGATTATAAGACAAAAATATAAGAAAATCTCCAATTGCTAATTTTTTTTTTATTACAGAGAGACAATAATGCAAAGCAATTGCATAATAATATTAATTAAATGTTTGCTCTATGGGGGTATCGCACAATAAAACTGTTTACAAGCTCTTCTAAATTTAAATTATAAGCTATGTCTGTCTCTATCGATATAGTTGCTAGACCAACCAACCTTTCTTGGGTCATTGCTGTTTGCAAATAATTTTTAATCAGTTTAAGCTTGGAAAAACTTCTTTCCGCACTTGCTACGCTAACAATTCTTGTTAGTGTAGCGACGATGCCTATGGCTGAATGAGTGCCCTTATTAAGCCGTGCCGTGAGGCAGGCTGCCTCTTTGCTACTCTCTCTTCTCCTTTCCTGTTTATCCTTCTTAAAAACTACTGTACTCTTTACACTTGATACCAGTTAGTATGTCTGATTCTGATAGCTATGTCTTACTAATGCCTACAATCTGAGGTCTCAACGCGTATGCAGACATAATAAGCTACCTGCATGTTCTTTTGTATACTCTTGTCTGTAGTCTGCGTGACACAGTTGGACCACCTGCAAATATCTGTTCTTCTCTAGTGCCTTATATATACAGACATCTTTGCACATATTAATGAGTCCAAACTGGACGAACACAAAATCAAAATTGTTCTCTCCTTGTAATGATTTCCATGATAATGCCCATTCCCATCATTAACACAGTTACATAACATTGTGCATGCAAATTCTCACCATTCCTCCCATTATAATTAAGTTTCCCTGACTCTCTGTGTCTCATACCAGTTATTAATTTTTCAAGACACCTGATACCAAATGCATTCAAGTGCAGGCCGTCCCTCTTATACAAATCCAATCTTTCCTCAAACTCACTCCACACATACAAAATCTCACATCCATTCTTTCTACACAGCCTATGCATTGAATCGTTTGCCATCATAGCCCTTCTTCTTAATTACATTTTTATCATATTCAAGGTAATATACTTATGATTTTCACTTTCCCACTCTTGACTCTTGCTTCTTCCAATAACATGTGACTATTCGTATTGCAAGATAATGTTATGTCTTTTTTGCAAGATAAAGTTATGTCTGAACTTATCAATGCCCAAAGTTTATGCATTAAAATAACTTCAGTAATAATTAAGCTAAAGTCAACTTTAGTACAGTTTTCCCTCTTGAATTAAAAAAAAAAAAGTAAATTGTATTAAATTTAACTTTAGCATAGATTTATAGTCATTTTTCAAGAAATTCACTACAGTTACATGTTTTAGAGTATTTGTAACCTTGAAAGAGGTTGGTTCTTCTTAATTTTATGATTTATCTCTTCATTTTATGACTATGTTTCTTAATTTTCCAGGTCGCTATGTTGGAAGTAGGCCAATTAAATTAAGAAAAAGTACATGGAAGGACAGGAATCTTGAGATTGTTCGGAAAAAACAAAAAGAAAAAGAAAAATTAGGATTACTATGATAATGATGAATGTTAGGTTAGTACTTATTTTACTTAATGATCTTATATATACATTATATATATATATATAGGGTGATTATAAAATAACGTCAAGTGTTTAGAGCCCTCTAGCGAGTAATGTATTGGATGAAACACACCAATATTTGGTAGACGTACACAGTAGAGCATGGGGATTTGATTTAACGAAAAAAAAATACCAAAAGTCGCCAACAGGGGAAATTTTGGCGCTGCCAAATTAAATTTAGTAGATGTGACTAATGAATGACTAAATGGCAAATGAGAGACAGCACACATCGATTTCATGACGTTTATTGTTAATTACAAATGAGGTTCAATATGACCACCATTCTGATGTTCCATGAACTGTATACGGTGCACGACATTTTCCACAGTGGCTCGCAACATATCGGAATTGATTTGCCTTACGTGTAACGTTATTTGATCTTTCAAAGTTGGAATATCGGGTACATGTCCTTGATACACAATGCTTTTAAGAAATCCCCACAGCCAAAAGTCACAAGGATTGAGATCGGGCGATCTTGGTGGCCATGGCATGGGAAATGCATGACTAATGATTCTTCTGTCAGAGAAATGTTGTCGCAAAACACGCTGTACCTGAAGTCCAGTGTGGGGTGGTGCACCATCCTGCATGAAGATGGTCGAATCGAGACAACCTCTTTGCTGCAGTTGTGGAACCACAAAGTTCTGTAGCATGTTGGCATACCTGTTAGCATTGACGAAACAGGTCACTGGTCCCTTTTGGCGATTTTACTCGTAAAAGTATGGACCGATGATAAAAGATGTTGTAAATCCGCACCACATTGTGACTTTGGGCGAGTGGATAGACATCTGCAGACACATGTGTGGATTAGTTGCAGCCCAAATGCGACAGTTGCGTGTGTTAATATCGCCGTTCAAATAAAAGTGCACTTCATCACTCCATGAAATCTGCCACAGCCATGCATCATCCACTTCCATGTGTGCTAAGAATCTCAAAGATAAGTCGATTCATGTGGTCACATCAGCAGGGCACAATTCTTGAACATGATTGATTTTATAGGAGTAAAGCTTCAACATCTGATGTCGGATTTTCCACACTGTTGTGTATGCGATATCCGTTTGCCGGGATATTGCTCGTGCGCTGCTTGTACCCTGCACATTCATCATCTCGTGTTCCACAATAGCAGTTGCAACTTGTTCAACTTGTTGGTGCGTCCCCTGCCTACTTGCACTGCTAGAGTTCCAGTAGTTTCAAATCACTGAATCAGTTTTCGTAAGTTTGTTATGCTAATCGGTCCTTTTCATAAATTTTTCATACACCGAAAATCACGAAGACAAGCACTGGTATTATTGTTCCGCTGATAATAAGAGTTTGACTTACAAAGCACGCTCACATAAGGTAAGAGGCATCGAAAAGCAGTTCGTCTACAAATGATAAAAAAATCTCACAGGCTTTCCTTTTATTGCATGATCGCTCACAAGAAATGCATAATGCAAATTAATGCATTTTACTCGGTAAAATGCTAAAATTTCCACTGTTGGTGACTTTTGGTACTTTTTTTTTTTTTTTTGTTAAATCAAATCCCCATGTTCCACTGTGTGTACGTCTACCGAATATTGGTGTGTTTCATCCAATACATTACTCTGAGGGCTCTGAACACTTGATGTTATTTTATAATCACCCTGTATATATATATATATATATATATATATATATATATTTTTTATTTATTTTTTTTTTTTTTTTGCTAAAGCATCATTTCACCTTACATAACCTCACCCAACAATCAGGAATTTCATACCCTTATGGGATTCCCACTTGGTAGGTGAGCTGTATCAATTTTATAAAAAATCCCCCAGGATAACATGTTTTTCTTGAATTTTTTCCTGCTCCTTAAAAGTTAGGTGAAATGACATCAGAAATGTAATAAGTTATTATCATCTGAATTTATTATAAATGCTTCTTTAAGGATTTTAAATGAAAAATAAGTTGTATTTCATTTGAAAACATGGGAAATAATTTCAAGACATACTGTGAACACAAACCAGCAAATCACATTCATTGTCCAACCATCAGCAACCTCTTTGATATCCTATGACAGAAGCATAGGAAAGATCTAAGTATAGCTTTAGCTACTTACTTCTATTAGTATAGTGATTGACAATTTGTAGACAGGTTCTAAATTATGCTGAAAGTCACTTGTGGCATCATCAGAATCAGTTCTCTTCCTAGTTAGTGTTCCTTAATCTCTGTTAAAATGTCATAGGTTTATGACCAAAAAACTTCATGAATGCTAAAGTGATCGTGAATTTTTTTTGTACTTGATGAAGGGTTGTATTTCTTTTTTGTTAATGTAACAAAAGAAAATGCTACAGAACTGGGTGAATTTTTTGAAAATATGGCACTTTAAAAAGGGTTGTTTCTTTTAATTCATTAAATGAAGTAAATATTTTTCTGTGCCTTCTATACCTTAATGTACGATTTACTATTTAATACTTTCACCAATATCATAGAACAAAAAAAAAATTGTAGCGTTGTGTTGTTAGTAGCATAGATGTGCTAAGATACATGTAATACATGGCTGTAGAGCAGTGATTCCCAAACTAGGTTCTGCCAAACCTAGAATTATAAAATATTTTATATTGCATCAAGCACAAACAAATTTGGTATAAAAAAAAAATCATTCAGCTTTTTTGAAATTTTTTCTGTTATTCAAACTCTGATTTATGGGGAGCTTGATTATCACTCCATTATCACATTCTTTAGTGACAAATCACAGTATGACAGTCATTCCCACGTTATCAGTGCACATTTTTTAACCGAGAGCATGGTCAGACTACTTTTTCCATTGAAAAACAGACTTCTACCATTGTGTACTCAGCATTATTTGTGAACAAAAAGTGAAAAAATTGTGCTTTTTGGCCAACAGTTTTTCTACAACCCTTCATCAAAATTTTACAAAATTGTAAAATAGCCATCTATTTATTGATCCAAAGAGAATATTTTAAAAGTAATAAATTAAAGAAGCCAAGAAATTATATTTTTGGTTTAATCCTTTATCCAAGTGTAAGCAAACAATGCATTATATAGGAAGGTGGTCTGAAAATTTCTCTGCCTAACAATGAAAATACGAATTTATAATTTCAAAAATTATTTTTATTTTTTAATAAAATTTTTTAATACTGGACGTGGGTAGAAGGAACGACAGGATCATGCGAATGAAATTGGGTCTTGGAGAAGAGCGGGTGGTTGTATTATGTGTATATGCCCCGCAAGTTGGTTGTACAGCAGAGGAAAAAGATGAGTTCTGGAACGTGTTAGATGATGAAATGAGGGAATTGGAAGAAAATGAGATGGTGATTTGTCGGAGGAGACTTGAACGGGCACATAGGAAGACAGAATAGAGACTGTGAAAGGGTGCATGGTGGCCACGGAGTGGGAATGATGAACCAGGAAAGAGAGGGTTGTGGACTTTGCAGTAGCGTTTGATCTGGCAATTGTGAACGCGTTTTTCTTCAAGAGGGAAGAACATTTGATAACATTTAGAAGTGGTAACAACAGCTCACAAATTGACTACATTTTGACTAGAAGAAAACATCTTAAGGTTGTGACAAATTGTAAAGTAATTCCAACAGATCAAGTAGCACAACAACACCGACTGCTGTGCGCAGACTTTAAAATAAGATCGAAGATAAGAACTTCTGGTTGCCATGGGATGAAAACAATTAAGTGGTTTCGCTTAAAAGAGGAGAGTGTGAGGAATCGTTTTAGGGAGAGAGTGTTAGAGAGGATTTTGGATGGACTGGAAAGTGTACAAGATTGGTGGAAACATAATTCAAAAGTAATCCTGAGCTGTGCAATCGAGGTGCTTGGTGAGACATCTGGAAAGATTAGAGAGCAGAAGGAGGGTTGGTGGTGGAATAATGATGTACAAGTGGCAGTGACAGCTAAGAGGAAGGCAAAGCAGAAGTGGGATGAGTCAAGAGTGGAAGAGGACAGAGAGGTGTACAAAGAGAGAAAGCAAGAAGCCAAGAGAGTTGTGGCACAGGCGAAGGCCATGGCATATCAAGATCTGTATGATCAATTAGAAACAAAGGAAGGACAGAGAAAAATTTACCAACTAGCGAAATGTAGAAATAAAGCAGCTAAGGACATCTTACATGTGAGGCAGATCAAAGATGCTGAAGGAAGAGTATTATGGAGGGATGTGGACTTAAGAAACAGATGGAAAATATACTTTGAAGGACTTTTGAATGAGGAAAATGCAAGGACTCACAGAGGAGATGGGCAGCCTTCTGAGGGGATGGTGCAGAACATCAGTAGAATGGAAGTGACAGAGGCCATGAAGAGGATGAGGAATGGAAAAGCAGTGGGCTCCGACAGAATTCCAGTGGAGGCATGGAAGGCACTGGGGGAAGAGGGAATTGACCTGCTGTGGGACCTGTTCATGAAAGTTTGCCAACAGGAAAATTTACCTGAGGAATGGAGGAAGAGTACTCTTCTTCCCATCTACAAGGGTAAAGGGGATGCACAAGACTGTAAAAATTACAGAGGAATAAAGTTGATGTCCCACACAATGAAGATCCTAGAAAGGGTTCTTGATGGTAGATTGAGGGAGGAAGTGGAGATTGCAAAGGAACTATTTGGCTTCATGCCTGGTAGATCAACAACAGATGCTATCTTTGGGTTACGACAGATGATGGAAAAATATCGAGAGAAACAAAGGGAGCTACATCTGGTATTTATTGATCTGGAGAAAGCATATGATAGAGTGCCAAGGCAAGAAGTCTGGAGGTGTCTGAGGGAGAAGAAGGTGCCGGAGAAATATATCAGGTTGGTGCGGGAAATGTACAGAAATGTGAAGACAAGTGTTGGACCTGTTTGGGACAGACAGAAAGTTTTCAAGTAACAGTTGGCTTGCATCAAGGGTCAGCATTAAGTCCGTTTCTGTTTAATATTGTGATGGAGGTGGTAACAGAGGAGGTGAGAGAAGATGCACCTTGGACAATGTTGTATGCAGATGACATCTTGCTGTGTGTAGATTCAAGAGAAGAAGTGGAAACTAAACTGGAAAGATGGAGAAAAGTACTGGAAGAGAGAGGTATGAGACTGAGCAGAAGTAAGACAGAGTATATGTGTTGCGCAGTGGGCGGTGGCCAGGAGACAGATCTGGAGTTGGAAGGAAATGTCATCAGGAAGGTGAGAGACTTTAGATACTTAGGTTCAACAGTGGAAGAAGATGGAGGAGCTGAGAAGGAGGTGGGATGCAGGATACAAGCGGGTTGGAGGAACTGGAGGGAGATGGCTGGAGTGTTATGCGATAAGAGGGTGCCGATCAATCTGAAAGGCAAAATTTATAGGACAGTAGTGAGGCCAGCTATGACATATGCTATAGAAACTGTGGCCCTGAGGAAAAATAACATTAGCAGGATGGAAGTAGCAGAGATGAGAATGCTTAGGTGGATGTGCGGTGTGACCAGAAAGGATCATCTGAGAAATGACTATGTCAGGGGAACAGTGAAAGTTACGAACTTAGGAGCGAAAATACAGGAGGCAAGGTTGAGATGGTTTGGTCATGTGATGAGGAGGGAGGATGAATATGTGGGAAGAAGGGTCATGCAGATGGATGTGCAAGGAAGGCAGAAGCGTGGGCGGCCAAAGAAGAGATGGAGGGAGCTGGTAGAAGAGGACTTGAAGATGAAGAACTTGGATGTGGTGACAGCCCAAGACAGGAAGGTGTGGAGGAGACTCATAACAAACAGTGACCCCACTTAAGTGGGAGAAGCTGCAGAAGAAGAAGAAGATTTTTATTTTTTAATAAAAATAATTTTTCATAATCTCCCTTAAGACTAATACATTTATTCAGTGATGCTCCAGCACCATTATCCCATCCCTGTAATGTTTTTCAGTAAGATCTGCAAAATAGCCCTCTACAGCAGCAATCACCTCTTGATTTGAAGAAAAAGCTGACCAGCGAGGAAGAGTTTTAGTTTTAGGAAGAGATAGAAGTCAGAGGGAGCCAAATCTGGGTAATAGGGCAGATGTTCCAACAATTCATAGTGCAGATCCCTTAATTTTCCCATTCCCAAAACACCTTTGTGGGCAGATTCATTGTCCTGGTGAAAGATGATTTTTTTCTTCTGCAAACCGAGTCTTTTCTCATGAATTTTTTCATCTAGTCTGGTTAAGAGATAGGAATAATATTCTCCAGTTATTGTTTTACCCTTTTCAAGATAATTAATAAACAAAATGCCTTTAACATCCCAAAATACCGATGCCATGACCTTTCCTGCTGATGGAACCAACTTTGTCTTCTTTGGTGCTGAACAACCTGCTTCTGTCTGCTATTTTGACTGCTATTTGGATTCTGGTTGTAATGGTGAATCCAAGTTTCATCCATAGTAATAAATTGACACACAAAATCAGTTTTATTCTTGTTAAAATGCCCCAAGCACTGGTCAGAGATTTTCAATCGAGTACGTTTTTGATCTGTTGTGAGCTGGTGCGGCGCATGGAGAAATGCCTATAGTCTCAGCAATTTCATGCACTTTGACTCGCGGTCATCCAATACCATATCGTGCACTTGATCAATGATTTCTGGTGTTTTTACACTTTTTGGATGTCCTTCAGTTGGATCATCTTCAAGGCTGTTACGGCCAAGTTTAAACTCGGCAGCCCATTTCTTAATTGTTGAAAACAAAGGAGAAGAGTGCCCATGAACTTTTATGAACTTCAAATGAATTTCTTTTGGTGCCATTATCCTTCTTTTATCTTTGTTAAACCTTCTTTTACAAAGAATTTTATAACCACATGATACTCAGTTTTATGCATTTCAAGGGATACAGACAAAAATTTTGCTTCAGACAGCAGTATAAAACAAACTACTTGATAGAATGACTTGCAATTTCACATGGATGCTTATGACAGATGTACCAACTTAGAAAAAAAAAATCTTGCTGATAGTCTTGCCATCTATGGTTGAGGCCAAGAACTTTTCAGATCACCCTTGTACATAATATTAGACATCTTGGCATCTTTAATTTATAGTATAACCAAGTTGAAAAAACTTTCAACTTCATGAAAAGAAATCATGTCATTGAAGCAGATAATGGTTAACATAAAGATTTAAGTCATTTACTGATTGATGATGAAGAGCTTCAAGTGGATTTATCAACAAATATTCAAATATTTGAAAATTGTGCAAGGAGAGACAGGTTCATTCATAGCACTGAAGATAATCTTTAAATTAATTTTCATTATGCATATACCTTTATTTTGGATTTTAAGCTTTTTTTAAGAAAGGATTTTGAATTATTTGGATTGACATTTACAGGTGGCTTAGAATTAACTTATAGAATCTATTTTTGTGCACATGTATATGTTTGCATAAATTTGAGGGTTCAGTGATGTTTAGAAAGTCTTGGAATCACTGCTGTAGGGTATAGGATCACTTCTAATCACTAAACCCTGTAGCAAGTTACTATATCACCCATATGTAGAGATCACCTTTCATTAATTATATATATTGATGTGCTCACAATACTGATTCTTTTCCTCTTTGGTTTCACGAGAAAGCAAGTTCAAGATACACTGTTGTTTTCCTACTTTAGGGCTTTTCAAGTGTATGAGAAAAAGGTTTTATCCTGTTTAACACATATTTACAAAACATGTATATTTGCCTTGGCTTGGCATGAACATTTCCAAAATGAGTATTATACTGATTGTGTTGTTATCTTTATATGATCAGCATATCCTCTTACCCAACCATCAACTGTGAATTAGATTTATATGCGGTAATGGGATCTGCATATCAACATGATATTAGCATAACAAACAGTGATGGAATGAATGTTTTATATTGCATAAAAATGTCATTGAAAAAAAAATTGTCTTTAGCACTAAAAATTAGTAACATTATTTCTCTTTAATATTTGCTATCCATTGATATAAGGAATTTCCCTATTTGCACTAATGATTATGAAGTATTGGTTTGACATTAGATTATCCATTAATTTAATAATGAATTAATGGACTGTACAAGCACAGTTTAAAGGGAATCCTGATAAGAACAATATGATGAAAATTGGGATAAACCATTTAAAAATGAATTTAACTATAAGTAATAGAACCGATCTTTTTTATTTATTTTTGTGCTTTTCTCTCTCTCAAAAAAAAAAAAAAAAAAAAGATTTTAGGCACAAATCCATTGATATATATATATATAATTAGCACACTTGCTGCTCCTTTCTCTTGTATTCATAATGCACAACGATGTCTTCTTATCAGCCAGTTGTTTCTACTCTGATATACTTTTCATGTATATAGTTTCTTGTCATAGTCATCTGTGACAAGAAAATAGTACTTAACCTGGGTGGCATAATGAATTCAAAAAGCTATATGAAGAATACAATCTTCAGAATTCCCAACTTTTAACCATTTGTTCCGGTACCAACATATAAGTTTCTGCCCTTTTCATGAAAGGGATTGTTGTAACAGTCATAAATGTTGCATTTTAAGGCATATTGTTCTTCATGCAAAACACTTTTTCACTCCAGAAACAGATTGTTCATTTAACACAGTCACAATCATATTGGTAAAATAATCAATACAAATATCACTTATCAATTAACTTAAAGTAAGCAATTCTTCCTGTGCTTATAAATTTAAAGGTGCTATTTTTTTAATACATTCATTGAGCAAGTACCACTCAATAAATGTAATGAATTTACCGATCACTAAGTTTAAATACTCATATGAAGTGAGTTCCACAAAAAGTATTGTCATGAGAATGGAGCAGATGACTATGTTTGCTATCATAAACAGTCTTCAGGAAAAAATAAATAAATAAAATAAAAATTCTGAATGCTCCTTGTGAAATTAATATTTGATATAGTAATTTTTTGTTTTGTTTTTTTTTCCCCTAGCTGGTGATCATATGACATTGTGTTGCTCTAATGCCATTCCATCTGGCTACCCTAACCACACCAGAGTTATGCATTATTCATAACTGGAAAGGGTTTTTGTCGTTGCAGTTATGAAGACACAACAAGCAATGAAGAACTTTGATTGCTGTATTTGTTAGTGTTTGAAAGATATATGCATCAGTGCATATGTTGAGCAATCAGATATGAAAAATGGTGTTCAATGAAATGTTTTTAAAAAAAATGTTTCTTGTATAAAAACAACCTGTATAGATAATTTTCATTAAATTTGTGTATGTTCTTTAAAATGATAGTTTATATGATTCCAGAATTACACTGCACTTCCAGCATAAACACTCATTTTCTTCCCATGACATGTTAAAAGCAGTATGTCAAAGTATGGAAACAATTCAAAGACTCATAAATGTGTTGTGTATTGCATCTAGCCAATTTTATTATGAGAAGAAAATGTCTACAAGTCTATTAGCAGAATAACCAAACAAAAGTTAGTAATGTGAATTCTGTTCTAGATGAGGACCAGATTAAATAACTCAACACTGACTTCTCAGACTTCTGTGGATATGGAACAGTTTTAAATCCAGTATTAATTCCACATGGAGATGTTGATGGTTATGACCTAAAGTTTGGCTAAATATGTAGATGAAGTGTTCATAATGTGGCCCAGCTTTGCAAACCAGTCACAAGATTTTGTTATTAGTCTTAACAATATTTATCCTTGGATTATGTTCACTGTGAAATTGGAAACCAATAGATTTTTACCCATTCTTAGACACTGTCCAAAGTCTCTGAACAAAATAAACTTATCTGCTCAGCTTACAGAAAGCCAATGAACACAGATGCCTATATGCAAAATCCCACTGCCATTCATCATGACAGATTGGAATTATAAGAACCCTTTGAGACAGGGCTTACAAGATCTCCAGCAGTATGTAAAAAAGAAATCAAGAATTAGAATACCTCAGTTTCATCCTCCCAAAAAATGGCTTTAATAAAAAACTGATTGATAAAATTCTACCCCCCCCCTAGAATTATTAATTGAACAAGAATACAGAAGTGCAGTATTTTATCAAGAAATAAAAGTTGCTCTCTTCCCTCTAAATAAGATTTCAAGTCTCTTTAAACCTCCAAAAACCATCCCACTTGCCACTCAAGAAACCGCGGATATTCAAGATCATTTGCAGGTATGATATCTGCCATGTAGGATAGACAGACAGACTGGTCAGGAGAGATGTACATTATCAGAACACATCAAGGATGTGGAGGGAAAAAAAGAACACGTAAATCAGGATTAGTAACATGTACAACAGACACGAACACCAAGTACTATGGCAGAGTACTGAAATGGTATATATATTAACTGCAATTTCTATGCTAGAGCATTCAGTCATCTGAAATGTTAAAGAACCCACATCAGTTCAACAAAAAACAAGGCATGATCTTATATCAGGTTTGAGTCATCTTTCATTAAAAACCTAATGCATACAGACCTTGGATGCTCATCGCATCACTAACCACCAGGATACAACATAAAAACATTCACAATTTCCATTGTTAGTCTTTCCAAATACTATGTACTAATGTTACCATTATTGGCTTGTCACCAAACTCAGTCATATAATTCAGTTTTTTTCTCTCCTGATAAAGTGTGCTATAGGAATACATAAAACTAGTCTAGATCTAAATGCATTTGTTCTGTATTCCATCTCTCCATGTGGAATTAATACTGGATTCAAAATTATAATAATAGCATTATCAAGTGCGGATCTTTCTAATGTCCTCTTTTTCCTCATAACATAGTTATAAAATAAATAAAAATTTGACTGCATAAAAAGTGCTTCCTGTGTATGAATATGTTACATCCCTGACATACCATGTTGAAAGTTTATTTTTTCACTTGGTTAGAGTATAATAAAATTAGTTTAATCCTTTATCCAAGTGTGAATTAAAAAACAGGGTGGCACACCATTTGGCAACTCCTATAGGTAGAGATGACCTGCTAATGCTTCTGCCTGGTATTTCCACTAGGGCCTGGCTCCCACTGAAGAGACCTCAATAAAGGTCGAAACTAGTCTGGGTAGTGGCCCTTCCTTTAATGCATAACATTAGACATATCCGCAAGGAGATGTGTTTTGCATTATAGGAGATACTGAGTTAGGAGTGTTGGTAGCTTTCTCCACCTTTGCAACGAGTTGCCCTGGTGTTGTATCACTTTACCCTAGTCCTGAAGATACTTCAGGCGCAAACTTTGTTTGCTCACACTTGGATAAAGGATTAAACTAATTTTATTATACCTGACATACCATGTTTTACAAATCATGTTACAGTCAGTGTTCCCTCTAGTAAACTTAGAAATCAAAGGAACAGTTACGTTATAACAGAAGTCTTACTTTTAGCACACAGTATGGTTCTTACTGTGACGTTTTGATTGTTTGTTGTGAGTGAGTGAATGAGTTAGCTAGAATGATGTTTGCTCTTAGAGAATTGATTGTGTAATAGATAAATTAATTTTTAATTAAATTTTAAAATTTTAGACTGTATTGGAATATGACTTATTATTAAATTGTGCAGAAAGAAACCTTATAGTCTTCTAATATATTTATAATATGATGCTGCATTGTTTTCATTTGGACCTAACCAATTTGATTGTTTCATTTGGTAAACAGTGCAGTTATTTCATTCTTATATGGTGATTTTATTTTTATCAGCTGCTGAATGTCAAGCATAAAAAAGGACTAAATAGTAAAATGACAACTAGGAAAGAATAAAAAAATTCTTCAAAATTTATGCTTCAAGATAAATTGCATTTAATCTTAACTGGTCTTTTAAGATGTGAAGTTCGCATGTGTATACAATACCGTTATAGTGGTACTGGAGATGGAAGAAGCTATAGCACATCACTGTCATGTGTGAGTTTGCAGGTGAGGGTTATTGACATTTTTTTAAAACAGATGGAGGTTCTAGTTGTTTCAGAAACACTTCATGAAGAAGGCCGCTCCAGAGGACAGAGGTAGATAGGATAAATGAGAAAGAGGAGAAGCAAGTTCAGTGTGTTTCTGTTGGACTGAAAAGAGATGCTGGTTAGCTATTGCTTTATTTTATAAGGCCCAGTAGAAAATGAAGGAATGTTGCCAGTTCTTTGGAACAGTGACCATGGAAGTATCTGTAGAGAAAACAAAGCACTGAACTGTGCATCTTTGAAATAGTTGTTGAAGTTTGTCATTGAAAGAGGGATTCTCTATCAGCTGAATTGCTCATCACCAGATAACATCATGAATCTTTAAGGATATTTTGGGTGCACAGCCAAAATGTGAATACTATTCTAAGGGCGGATGGAGTTTGAATTTGTATACAGAGTTAGTAGTGTTTTGAATGGAAAGGAATGCCTAGTTTTTATTTAGAGGCTGAGGAAGTAGTTAATGTGATTGTCAGAAAAGGTTAGAGATAAATGGTAGCCCATGGAGTGAGATATGATCCTCTCTGGTATTACTGAGGATAATGGTAGGTGAGGTGAACATCCCTTTTGTAATAAAAAAGGCAAGACTGCATTTTGGTAGCATTGAATGTGACTAGGTTATCCTCATCCTATTAAAAGATGAGATGAAGGACAGTGGTTAAGACACTGGCTGTAGATAATTTTAAAACTTTAGGATGCTGCTGAAAATAGCATAATTTGTCAAATAAGTAGCACAAATGAAGTGTACTCTCATCAGCAAAGTACTGGATAGGATTAGTAGTGATTGAGAGCAGGTGATTTATGTATTTGATAAAAGGATATGGGGTATTGCGAGATGTAAGCTAAGAAGTTCAGTCATTGATCTGAAGCAGCAGAATCTGTACTAGATGTCATTGATTAGTGTAGAAATTGATTGTTGATGACTTTCTCCTTTATTTTCAAGAGGATGAAGGGGATTGTAATTGATAGGTAGTTGGATTTCAGACCTTTTATTTCCCTTTTTTGAAATAGCTTGGATATATGCTTGCTTCCATGTATTTGGGTAAGTGACAGATATTTAGTTCATGAGCACAAAGTTTACATTTGGAGAGATGCCATTAGGACCAGAAGACTTTTTAGTTTCTATAGAGGCATGTAGTGATTTCTCTTGGTCATCTATGCAAGAGTTGGTGGAGAAGAGTGATGCCAGGAGGTCAGTCTTATCTTTAGGAGCTATGACAGTGATGTCATTGGATGAGAGAGAGAGAGAGAGAGAAAGAGAGGTGGAAGTGGGGGGGGGGGAGCATCCAGTGGCCTTTTCAAAGGACCAGAAGGCAGTTTGACCTCCATTTGGAATAGGATGTGACTAATCTACTGTTGGCCTTTATGAAATCAGATTCAGATTTCAATTTACTGATAGTTGGTTTGCATTTAATGTGTACTTCATCATACGCTGAGTACGAAGTTGTTCTTGTTGCAAGCTACTTGTAGTTTTCATTATTACTAGCTTTCAATAAACAGTTTTCTTTTCAGATTAGTGTGTTATTGGTCAGGTCTCCAATATTATCAGATCTAATATTTCGATTTTATAGAGCATTAATAACAACATTAATCCACCTAGATTTTAGTCATTCTCTGGCTCTTTTACTGGCATAAAACACCTGTTTTGCTAACTTTTCCTCCCCTCATCTGATCCATAAGTTAAATTTGTTTGAACACCGTCTTATACTGCTCATTTAATATTTTGGCTAATTTCTCTTATTCCTTATAAATTTATTGTAGTGGCGTCTCACCATACCACTTTTTGTTTATTCTCTTCTTTCTAAATTTAATTGAAAATAATAATACGGTATTGCATTTATTTTGAAGTATAACATCATCTACATAGAGTAAACCTAGTTAAATATATCTGATTTGATATCATGTTTGCAATTTATTTCATAATGTCTTCTATATAGACCATGAGTAATAGTTGAAATGATACACCTTTGTCTCGCACACCTTGAGAAGAAGGTGTTTGATTTTACATCATGCACTGTCTTCTTGTGTATCTCCTTCAGTTCTAACAGTTGATGTATAACATATATCCTATACATGCTAAGTATAGGATATATGTTGCACCATATTAACGTCTCATATAATTGTAGTATTTTGAACAATTTTTCTCTTTACACCTTAGTTATGCCTGCAAAACTTAAATACAGGTTATTGTTATATTTTTAGAATTGAATTTCTGGACTGTTTGTCTTCAAGTAAAAATGTGATCCTTTCCATATTTGGCCTAAATAATTTTTTTGTATCTTGTTATCAGGTATACTTGCATAAATCTTACAGGGAACACTCATTAGGAATAAATTTTTGTTCTTATTTACTTGAGCATGGACAAACAAAAAGATTGTGCATGATACTGTATCTACATAAGGTGCCGTTAACTTCGCATCAAATTGACTCAGTACCGTAAGACACAGCACACCTTTTGGATATGTACATTGCAGTGGTGCATTTATGAGAGTCACTATTCAGACTTGTTTTAACCTTATTGAAACATCATTAGTGAGAGCTAGCTAGTAAGAGCTAAATCAGTGCACAAGTCATATTTTCCATATAGAAAATGGCAGTATTATTCAAATAAGACTTTGGGATTGAGTGATAAATGTAGGAGGTTTTTTCACTTGTTGACAAGTAAAGTAAATTCTATTCTACAAGAAATTATATTAGCTTTATCCTTTAACTAGCATAATAAATCAAAAAAATAATGATAAAGTCTGCATTGATTAGCTCTTAACATTTCTAGTTCCAAAAAGATTCATAAAGTTAAAAGTGGTTCAAGTATTGATGACCCTTCCCATAATCTGTCATGATATATGCACATTGAAAGGAATGTTATGTATTATGTGATATTGAGACAATTTAATGTGAATAGACAGTTTCTTTAGCCTAGCCATGATGATACTTCACTTACAAACTTGTCTTTGCCCACTCTTGAGTAATAGATAAAAACAAGAATTATGTCATCCTGCTCAGTATAAGTTCTTTTCTAACCAAGTGAAAAAAACATGCTACAACTCATTAGGAAATTTCCTCAGTGATTCTCACATCCAATTTTATTTCTCTTTTAATAGTGGTTACCATGAGAGCCCTATTGTGAATATTTGGAAGTCAGCCTTCTGACAAGGTCTTCTGAAAACTTTTCTACCTTTATATAACTGGTCTAATGTCATCTATTCCTGACTGCATACCTCTTGAATATTTTCTACCTGTTCTTTCACTGTTTATTTCATTTAACAATTTATCAAGATTATTAAATGAATTTAATAATCCATAATTTTATCCCCATGTGCCATTAACAGTGCGCAGACAACGTATGAAAATAGGAAAATACTTATCAGTATGTTTTGTTCTAAATAGCTGGAATTCTGGTGCTTATTTCACAATGTATGTCACGGAGGTGTTTCTTAATTAGGCCTATTGTTTTCCGTCATTATTTTAATTTCATTACAACGCATTATTATATTATATGATAGCTTCATCTAGTCCGAGGACTTATCACGGTACTACATGATCCACCGTCTGCACCACTCCATCTATCTTGTACTGCATTTTTAATGGAAATATAGTAATTTAAACACTTCTTTTCGATACATTGAAGAATGAATTGGCGTCGATCTGCATAATTAATAGTAATAAATTGAAGCGATTCAATATACTTATATTAATCCATATTCCTGAAAGTGATTTTGATGCCTATATTAAAAATTTGCAGCATGAATCGATCCTTTCATTTTTATTCAAAAGCTGTATGAGTTACACGTTCTACTCAGAGTGTATACTTTTAAAGTGCTTAAAAACAAATTACCTTTAAAGAAATAAACACGTTTTTAGAGTTTTTTTTCTAGCAATTTTTAGCTATTTCTAGCCTAACGTCAAACAACTACGTACGAACCATAAATCTTACGAACATTTACGATACTACCAACGCCAATAGTTTTCGTAAACAGCTGAATCTCGAGCCAAACGTCTCTAAAAGGATATCACACCGCGTTTACAGCGTGTAAACGTTGTACGATTTTCGGAACCAACTTTATTTTCTTTCACCTTGATAGACCAGCACAAAACGAAACCATAAATGTGAAGAGGCTTCATAATTACTACATTTAGTGGGTGTCGTTGGACATAACTTCAGTCACGTTTCACTTTTGTAATAAACAAACAACAACAACAAAAAAAAAACTGATTCTGTACAGCCTAACATGAATTTCATCAATAGGACAGAAAAGATCTTTCTATGTCTTCAACGTGATGAAAATTATTACAAGGAATCTTTGCTCTAGACAACCCCCCCCCCCCCCACACACACACAAAATGTCCTGTAACTGCAATTAAAAAAATTCAAATATGAAACAATATTCTATTTACAGTTATTATGTTTATTACACAACAGATGAACAATAAATGATAATAATACAAATCATGTGATCGTTTGATCATATACTTCGTATATCTCGGTGGTTACTCAACTTCCAGGGGATATATCTAAATCTTTTTTTTTTTTTCTATCTACAGAAATCCATTCGGCTAATGATTAACGTGTTTTTATTTTTATTGCATTTTAAAATTGCGTCATCCTTCTTCCTCTCCCTCTCTCTCTCTCTCTTTTAACATGAATGTTAACTTTACTTAAAGTTTAACTTTTTCTAAGTACATAACTCTGTGTAACCTGCAAAATTTGGATCCAGACAGAGTCCATACGATTAGAAAGACCATGCATGATTTTATGTAGATCAAGCGGTGTCAATTTAACGTCAACAAACATACTAACAAATGAACTTATCATTTATCAAGCTTGCAAAAAATCTCGCTCAACATCCACAAACAGCTGCGTTCAGTGAAACTGAAACAGTCCCATAAAATACCTTTAGTTTATAAACGTCTGGATGCAAAGATATCTTACATTGGCAAAACCTACAATTTTTGGAATAACCTGTAAAATGCTTTCGATGAGACCGAATGATAAGGTTTCTTCTCCCCTTCCTTGGAGTCATTAATGGAGCGCAAAGCAACTTCGTACAACCATCACGACATACATAAACGCAACATTCTTGTAAGACTTTGCTTATCTGATTGTAGGTCGTACAGTGGTAATCAAGTGTCATGTGACGTAGCACTAAACCGGCGTATCCTTGTCAGTGCAGGTAATCACCGGAGTTCTGGCGCGGAAAACACAGTGCATCAAATTATGAAAAATGTCGTATTTGTGACACATTCCTCTTTGTGATTAGTCTCTCTCGCTCAACCTGTAGCGTCTTCCGTATAGTGTGCTCGCTGTAGCATGGCAGGTTTAATGGATTTGTATCTGCATTTCTGATTACGCAAGGACAAAAAGAGAAATCTTTTCCACAAATAAGTAAAATAAACCATCTAACGCCTTTTCATTACCTCGTAGAAAGTCTTTTCGACAGTGCATGGGAACACGTAAGAGTATAAATTTCCAATTAGTCTGACTCAATTTTGTCTTCTTAGCTCGGAATTATCTAATAAAAAACGAAACGATTCACTGATAATCTTATGGGATAAAATCAGAATCGTTACGATAGCATTAATGCGAATTTGGCGTCCCTTTATAATGCAGATGTCGGCGCTTCACTTTAGAACTCATTTCCTGTGCGCCTGAACATGATACAAGGACTGTCGTCAAGTGTTACTTTACCTTGGTGTGGATTGTTTTATTTGTATTAGCGACAAGATAATTAGCTACTTCCATTACAATGCTTTTTTGCTCCCTTCCTACACGTGGCTTCGCTCAACTCCATTAGAAATTTAAGTTGAGAGTAGTTTATGTCGGTAAGTCTTCTTGTGGTTTGCTTTTATATGGGGAGAAAGCAGCATGGAAAAGTTTCTTGTTTCAAGTTTGACATAGAATAATGAATTTGGCAGTTTTTCCCCTTCCTATTCAGATTGACAATGCCAATCTCAAGTATGCTATTATTATTATTATGTGACACCTCTGTGGAATGCATTAATGTCTGCACAAGACAAGATCATTGACAGCTAGTGTCACACTCTTAGCTGCCACTGATAGTTGAGCCCAAGATTATCGAACATTTCATAGGCATCAGGGGAGAGTTGGAGGAGTTAGAAACGGAGTTTCTAGTAGAAAAATTAGTTGCTTGCAAAGAAGACTGGTTAACTTAGGGAAGCGGCTGAAAAAAAAGGCATAGAAAAAATTCCTCTTGTTGGCCACTAGTTACAAATTTAGTCTGTTTGTGTCGAGTCTAGACTATGGAGCAAACCATTTCTACAGGTCTACACAGGTACCTATCCTACATCAACAAACTACACAACATTTTTGGCCGGGTCGCCTTCTTTGTTAGATTAAAAAATAGCGTTTCCTTCTACAAGAAGAAGGAGAAAGACAATTTAAATTTCGATTCTAGCCACCGATAAGAACTCGTGGTCTTTATATTCAACCAACTGCAGAGTTTTTGTCAATATTTGACGAATGTAAGATAAAGGCATTATTTTAAAAAAAATTCCCAGACGAAACTCGTGTTTTTAATCATGCAACTTAGATCAGAAATGATCACAGAACCCACATAAGTAACTATAAATAAATGCTATTTAGGGTTATGAAGTATCGTTCTTGTGTAGAATGCTGTGGGCATGCACTCAACCTTCACCATGTGATGGCAAGAAGTCGAAAATGGCTGCTTTACTGATTTCTAAAAAAAGTTAAGACTGAAAAAGTCGACGAAATCTTTTTAGATAAGTGAAGTCAATAGTAACTTGAATATTTAAACGACAGGATTTTATGGCATATACATATGATATAGGCCTAGTTGGAGAAAATGCCGAAAACATTCAAAATTACTGCAGAAAAATTAGGATTACAAATCAACCAGAATAAAATCTTTAAATATATGAGGAAATCACAATCAAGGAGGAAAAGGTCAGTTCACCATTGATAACCTGAATATAAAAGTACCACCTCCTTCAAATATCTTGGAATATTGATTACTCGAGATAATGATGTTAGTACAGAGATAAAGCTGGAATACATGCCGCCAACATCTCGTCATTCACTACATCATTTACTATCCTCCGAAATTCTATCAAACAGTTAAAATTGAAATATACAAGACAATCATTAGACCTATTGTTCTAAATGGAGTAGAAACCTGGACCATAACAGACCACGACGCAAAAGTGTTGCAGATCTTTGAAAATAAAATCTTCCGAAAACAGTCTATAGAACTATAAGAGATAACACAACAGATGAACGGAGAAGACATAATTAACAACTATATGAACTCTATAGATCCCCACTTCCAGCTGATAAAATTAGAGCATTCAGATCGAGATGGCTTGAACATGTGGAAAGTTTTCAAGCTCCTAGAGGCAAATTGGGAAGATAATATCCAAAAAGACAGCTGAGATGGGTATTCAGAAATTGAATAAAAAAGCTCAAGATAGAAAGGAATGGAAGAAGGTGGTACATGCAGCAAAGAACCTTAGGGATTCAGCCAGTTAAAGAGCATGAAAAGAGTTATAGCTTAGCCATAACTCACCTGAAATAAAGGCAGGAGCATTAAAATTTGGCAGTCACTTCAAAGCGACCATTATAATCACAATCGGATTATGGTATTAGGAATTTTAGGTGTTTTTATGGACCTCGAGGAAATGGTTAGATCTCTGTGATGTAATTCTATTTATTATTAATTATTTCATTTCATTCTCAAAATACACAGTGATCAAAAACATGTTTAACAAACCTTCTTCCTTTTTAATGAGAATATGATAGTGTTTCAAAAAAGCAAGATAACAGTACGTAATACGTAAAAACTCATCGTCTGCCAGAGAAGTTAAACATATTCAAATTTTCGTAGTGTTGTAGTGATTCATGTTGAAGTTTCTGGAATAAAAACTACATAGAACTGGAATGAAAAATATTTAAAAAAAATAATTAAATTAAATATTTATACACCGACGTTTCGCCAGCTGGAGTTAGCATTATCGAAGGTACCTTGAAGACATACTCAGTGAAGACTGGGAATGAAATGAAATAACCTAGAGCACAAGGGCAGTGATATGCATGACCATACACAATTTTGGCACACGCGGTCCTATCCTTTAGTCAGCAGTAATCTGAAAAGATCGCTGCGTAGAGCGTCACTGTCGCCCTTTATACACGTGACCGTCCTGGTTCTCTAGGTCAATTCATTTCACTTCCAGCTTTCGATGAGTGTGTGTGTCTTCAAAGGTTTTGATAAAGTTATTTTGAGCTGGTGAAACGGCGTGTAAATATTTGATTTAGTTATTAAATTATTTATTTTCATTCCGATTCTGCAGAGTTTTTATTCTCCATACTTTGACATCAATCAGGTGATGAAAATATCTACATATTTTGTTTTTATGCCAACAATATAATATGATAAGCAAAGCTAATATCGGGAAGTCAGCTGAATACATTTATAAGAAAGAAGGAAATCAGCCAAAACACCAAATTAACGGTTTACAAGGAATGATTTAGAATTCGCTTAGAAATAAAACAGCTGACTGAAGATTTTAAACAAGAGATGGAACCATATTAATTCAAGATGTCGAATTTAAATTTTGGTGAAGGTTCTTTGGTAAGGAAAAAAAAGGTAGGTTAATCCTCACCGATGCATAGATTGGGGTGACTACGTATTATGCATTATCATAATATCTGGTACATTCCTGGAGGATGCGGATTTAAAATAATGGCGATGATGATTCTGAATTTCGTGGCAATTATTTGTTTATTCACCATAGCACACGCGTAGGAGAATCTGTGTTCTTCAGTTTCATTATCTATCTCCTTTTTGTTCGAAAACAAGCAACGCAAATATAAACAAAAAGTGATTTCCCCTAGGAGGTATTTAATTAACGGTAATTAGAAAACCTTTAAATCAGCAAACACAATTTTGTTTGTTCTTTGAGAATTGTAGCAAACTGTGTTCTTCGTTTAAAGTCTTTTGTGTACGAGTTAATCAAATTGACACTGAAGAAATTTAACAACAATGACGAAACAGGGAGGTCAATTTACATTTCTTATCTCCTGATTTTTTTCTTTTTTTGGGGAGAGAGAGCATTATTACACTATCGTCAGGAATAGATAAGAATATAG
Source organism: Typopeltis vanoorti (assembly GCF_054136105.1). Classification (NCBI taxonomy): domain Eukaryota; kingdom Metazoa; phylum Arthropoda; class Arachnida; order Uropygi; family Thelyphonidae; genus Typopeltis; species Typopeltis vanoorti. The sequence goes on from NC_143552.1 coordinate 35,325,518, forward strand.
CTGGATTGTTGAGCAGTTTTTCTTTGTGGGCGGGGAGAAAAGGGCACAACCATGGCCATTCTGATCCAAATGAATGGAGTGTGGTTTTCTGTGATGACCATATATCAATTAAATTTTAAGTCTAATTTATCACTTTAATCATTTGATTTAAAAATAAAACTTTTAAAAATTATACAAGTTTACTGAATTAATACCACGTGTTTAAATTGGATTCACTTCTTGTAGTAGCAAACGATCATCGAAGTTAAGGGACATCCTATCGTGTTTTCCACAAACTATCTAGAAGCGATGTATGCAGTTGCTGTTTGGGATAATTAGTTTACTCATGAAAGTTTATTCATCGATTACAGGGTGTTTGGAGAGAAATAGATCCTGAAGCATTTTTTCATTCTCTAAAGAGAGTAGACACAACTCTTTTAACGCTAACTTTTGGAAATCAAAAGGTTGTCTCTTTCAACATTCGGTAGTTGAGTTCCAGACAAAATCTGTTATGTCGTGTTCCCAACATTAACTGATGTTACTACCTGAAAAAGTGCGAATTCTAAGGTCAGTTTTGCCAAGTGATTGAGTTAAAAACGCGAGTTTCCAAAGACAGACACCCTATTTCTATACACCAAATATGAAGTAATTCGTTAATTCTCTGAGAAAAAAAAAAAAAGTTCCCTTCAGCGAACAGAATAAAATCGAAAACAATCTTTCTTCTTCCACGGTATCGGCGTTGTAACAAAGATAATAAATAGATGGAGATAATATAAGATAATAAAAAGAGTGTAGGTGAAAGGCTGTAACTAATTTTTGGATATTGGTGGGAAACACTGCGTTAAGTTCCTGACTAGAGAACAGGGATTTCTGAAACTAGGCTGTTTTCCCGTTAACGGGAGACTTTTTTTTTTTTTTTCTCAATCGGAAATTTCCTGTACAAAACGCTAACGAAAACTAATTTTTCTTCTTCTTCATGACTTCGCGTATTAGGCAATTATTTGCCTGTAACGTTTTCAAGGATTTAAAAAGTCTTTTGCCCATCTCCTAGTGGGTCTTCCTCTTGATCGGTGTATATTTCCAGGCAACATTTGGCCATCTGTCCTCATTCATTCTTTCCACATAGTTTTTCCAGTTCTTTCTATAGTTTGTGATGTCTTCTGTTATGTTAATTATAGATAATTGTTTTATTTTTATTTTTTTTTTGTTTATTAGTTTTATTAAATTATTTTTCAAATATGTTAATTATATTCAAATATATTTCATTGCCTTTTTTATATTTTTATCGCTATTAATATACTTATGTTCATTCCTACTGAAGTTGATAAAATACAGGTCTGAAATTAAAATGAAATTTTAATTATATGTAACAAAATATGCGAAAATTAATATGCACTCGATGGAAACAAAATCAAATTTCAAGAATTCAAACAGTTTAAAATTTCAAGATATGTAATAATATAAACATTCGGAAAGAAAAAGTAAAAAAAGAGCATTCAATTCTTCAATTGCAAAATAATTTTTAAAAGCTATTGCAGAATTTGCGGTCGAAATAAAGGTCGAAAACGGTCTGGGTAGTGACCTTCCCTCATAATGTAAAACAGTAATACATCTCCTAGGAGCTGCGTTTTACATTATCAGAAAATATTAAGGACAGTGATCGGGACTTGCTCCACCTTTGCTCCTAGTTGCCCTAGCGTTGTACTACCAAGTGTTGACTTATTGGACTCGCCGGAAGTTCTTCGGCATGAAACTAGATTCCGATCTTCGAGTTTTCTTATTCGGCTTTGAAATAATGAGAGATTTATTATCCCCTTCAATTAATTCTTTGTTGTCTTCCCTATTTGTGTTTTGTTAATTGAATCCGGTATGCTACGTTCTCTTGATTATTTTGTAGTTGACAGTTGCGAAATTTTTGAAGTGATTTGCTGATATTGCGTTTATGTAATATAACACTATTTCATTCTTCATTAATTGTCATCATTCAAATGTTGTTTATGAGACTGAAAAAACACGTGACATTAAATAATTGGTATCAGAGAGTAGCAAAATCGACTTTTGAACAATTAGGGAAAAAAGTCATCGTCTTTCTATATTTCAGATATTTTTATGTTATTTTATTTTATTTTATTTTATTTTTTGTCTTCCGCCCGCGAAAGATTGTAAGCTTATATGTCCATTAGTACCGTGGGTGGGCTTTTGTCTCAGCTTTCTCCATTTGTCATTTAAAGTGCTTTACGGATATTCTTTCCTAATTCGGAATTTATTTCATTGACTGCTTCAGTGGAAAATTAATAGACTTTTGCTGTTTAAGTTTCATTTCTGTTACTTAAAAAGCTTCTAAAGTATTTTCTAAAATTGCAGTGTTTTCTTCATTCCACTTAGTACCCATATTCAGATTTGTTAAATCTTTTTAATACAGTTTTTATATAAAGTTATATATATATAGCATACTATTGAGTATCCATTTGACCCAAATTATTCACAGTTGAATTTCTTTTTTATTGAATTTTAATTATTTCAATCGATTTCTCAACAACCATCAAGATAGCTTTGACAATTCACATTACTGAAAATAGCATAAGCAAATGATATAATTTTTGTAAAAATTCGAATATGTTCAAAATCATAGCTGTTTACGAATGGTCGAATCCATTTTTAGTTCATGAGCTAGGGATATATTGTTTTATTTTGAAAATTTTACCGTTAAAAATAATCCGATTGAAACCAAAATTGCAACGAATTAGCAAATTTTAACAGTAATAGTTAATTATCTAAGTTAAGGAATATTACATCCCATATTGTTTCATAGCCGAATAAGAAACTCAAAGAGTTTCATGCCGAATATAGAAACTATATAAAGTTCGGCGAGTCCAAGCGGAAGCAAATACCTGGATAGTGCAACACATAGTCCATCTGGTAGTGCAATACTGGGGCAACTCATAGTAAGGGTGGAGCTAGCTCCGTTCACTATTCTTGGCATTTACCCATAATGTGAAACCCAGCTCCTAGGAGCTGTATTGCTGTTCTACATTATGAGAGAAGGTCACTACCCAGACCGGTTTCAACCTTTATTGAGGTCTCATCAGTGAGTAGGTAGACCTAGTTAATACCAAGTTTGTATTAATATTAACTAGGTAGCAAGCAGAACTTACATATACCCTACTATAAGAATTGCCAAGAAGGTGTCCTAATAAATTACTAATTATATGAAGAGCCAAAGGCTTCAATTTCAGGCCGAATTGAAGCCTTTGGCTCTTCATGTAATTAGTAATAGTTAATATCATTAAATTACATTCCAATCCAACCACTCAGGAATTAATATAATCTGAAATAATTTTGCCAGATTTTCACAATCAAAACGAATAGATTGAAACCAAATCTGAAGCTCATGAATATATTTTAGTGTAAATATCCTAAATATCAATTGTTATTAGGCCCATCCAAAAGAAACGCATTTACTACAGCATAGACGTTCTGGATCTGAACTGGAAGAAGCACAGGACATTGCGCTCTTCGACTGAAAAAGATCTAAGTAAATTCTCGTCATCAAGAGAGCAATCTTTATGTGAAATTTTCACCTGAATGTGAGTCAACCGATCTCCTACGGTCATCTGTTTTTCGATTATGCATAGAACTACACCATACCATCAGGGTAAGCGAAACTAGAACCAAGGGAACGGGGAGATTAATCCTTATTCCCGTATTTTCCTTTTTGTATATTGCGCGTGTTCTTCTGCCCGGCTTGTCTGTTTTGTGGAATGCAAAGCCCGAGTTTCCGGAAGAAAAAAAAAAAAACCCGAATGAGACAAGATAACTTATCTTAGGTCGAAAAGTTCTAATAAAGCTTCTTCGATTCCTAGAGTGGATTCGAACTCATGTCTTTCCAACCGAATGGCATCGAAACGGACTGAACTCAAAATCTCACAGGATAGTGTTTTGAAATCTCTCACAAAGTCAGTTTTTCATTCTGCAAACAGTCAAATCGACCAGAGAACACACTCGACAGACAGAAATACTATTAGTGTATGCGGTAGATAGTGTTGTGTGTGTGTGTAGTTCGTATAATATGTTGTAAATCAGTGTTTGGCAGATGGCATAGTGTAGAGTGGATGGTGATGAGTGTATATGGACGTCAAATAGTGTATATGGTGGATTGAGTAGAGCGGAGCTTCTACCTGCAGTGTCTATAGACTCCACGGAGGTGTTACGTAATTATAATAATTTCAACACCTTTTATTTCTAAACTATCCAGTTAAAAAAGAAAAGAAAAGAAAACTGTTAGACAGATTTTTTTCAACAATTTCAACTGTAAAACTTCGATATAATCCGTGAACGTAGAATCCCGGAATATTTTTTCTGCCCAACGAATCTAATTAGGCGGGACTTATTTTTGTAACAAACAGAACACTCGTTCATTCGCTTCATGATTGCATGATTGAGAGAGAGAGAGAGAGAGAGAGAGAGAGAGAGAGAGAGAGAGAGAGAGAGAGAGAGAGAGAGAGAGAGAGAGAGAGAGAGAGAGTTTCCATTGACCTTTCATGCTCCACATTGGACTGAGTAACGAAAAAATTATGAGTATTAATATATATATATATATATATAGTATTAAAATATGAGTTTTATAGTACTCGAAACAGAATAACATTCAAAATACGTTGAATTATTCACTACATTCTGAATATCAATCTAAAATAGTTAACTTTGGTTCTTTAACTGTTTAATCCTTTAGTTCAACGCAATAGCCAATTATCAATCCATCGCTTTCGATTTCTTCTTCTTCTTCTTCAGCGTGTCGTGAATAATTCAACGTATTTTGAATGTTATTCTGTTGAAATAATTAGTACTGTTAACAGCATGCGTTAGCTTGTGGCGCCATCTGTGAAATATAAGTTTAACTACAAAATGGATAACCAAGCCACTTTATTTGAAATATATCGAATCTGTTTCCTTTAAAAGGCCTGTTTGGTATTAAATTTTACATTTTCAAGAAATCTACCAATATTGCATTTATAAAACACACCCTGGAACGAATTACGTTTGCTGGATATGTCAAGTATGAGTTGTGAAATTTTCGAAGATCTGAAATGGAAAGTAAATCAGTAAGTAATAATTTTTATTTTATTGTTTTAAGTTGTATTTTACATATTTCCTACAGTAATTTAAAATGATTCCATAATAAAATTATTATTAGCAACAAAAAAAAAAAAAAAATACAAGGCATCCAACTAGGGATTTCAATTGTAACCATTTTGTAATATTTGCAGTATGTGTAAATGTATCAGTATATGTGTAAATATGCAAATCATGTAACCTATGCAAATATAGTTACATGATTATTAATCATTATACGCATGCCACTTTATTAATCTGCTTATTTGTCTTTATAAATAAATATGTGGTGTGTAACAATATTTCATAGAAAATTGTGATATTTTTCGTTCTATTGACTGACATTCAATAACTTCTGATTATAAGTTATGCTATTTAAAATGTTTTCAGTTACCTGATTACATATAATCATGTAACATTGACGATACGTCAATGTTACATGATTCGAAAGCGTTTGTTGTGCCGACATTTTACTTTTTTTTTTTTTTTGTATATCACTCAAGTAGAAGCAAATATGAGTAAGAATGTACGATAACCCTTCGCTTGACGAAAATAAATGATGATGGATTTAGTCACAGCACTTCATTTGTTTTTGTATTATAGAGAAACTCGAATGAAAATGATACAATTGATCCTTGCATAAATAAATAAGCATTGAATAATGATTATTTATTTAAATACAATATATAAACTTGAATATATTAAAGCATTTTATAGTGAAAGAAAAATAAATTATTTCTTTCACTTTCTTTCACAAAATAAATAAATGAAAAAAAAAAAAAAAAAAAAACCTCTCACAAGATCATTTGGGATTTCAGTGTTTTCTACTTGCACGATAAAGTGATAGAATGGGACAATTTACTTGTCGTTTTATCCCTTTAGCAAAATTATCCACTTCCACAACACGTATTGTCATCCCATGTAACTCGAACACACTACTACACGTTTTTCAGGCGCATGTGGCACGAGACTGCTGCACACCCTGTCTCGGTAGTTGGCGTCCTTAAAGAAGCACACACATACACACAAAACTTACTGCTGCTCGAGGTCACTAACGGTCGGAGGAGACGTGTGTGTCCGGTCACATATTTCCTGCTATGTGGACGTTGAAGATTGTCGATTGTCAAGGGGGTAGTTGAACACCAACACCTGCTTACTTTTTCTTCGTTGGTCGACGGAGCCAACGAAATGAACAGCGCCAGTTACTTGTCATCTTAAAAAAATCATCAAGATAAACTACAGTGTATAAAGATACTGCGGTTTTATTATTATTATTTTTTTTTATGATTTTGGTTTTCAGAATATGTTCATATTCGAGGAATGATTGCGTTTTTAAATTACGAATTGATAAAATATATAAGAAATTGCATGATTCACACATGGTTCCTTTTCATCTTTATTTTAATTATTTAAAATGACATAGTTTTCTAGAAGTCTATAACTAGGAATCCTAGTTATTATTATTATTATTATTATTATTATTATTATTATTATTATTATTATTATTATTCAATTGTGTATGTGTAAATATTTTAGAAATCAATAAAAAAATTGACAGAGTTCACAGTCAAAAAGTAACAAGAAACATGAAATAGAATAATGAAATATTTGACTTGCAAATGAGTTCAATTCGGGCCTAATCCAAAGGCCTAGGAATCGATTAGATGTCGTCGTAAAATGTGAGATGTCCCTAAAAGTGCAGTTGAGATGGTGTTATATCAAGGATGCTCGACTTTTCCAGATGTTTCATAAATCATTTCATAAATTATTATTATTATTATTATTCATCCTTTTACTGCGCCATCTTTTACTATGACATGCTTCATCATCCTTTTACTGCGAATATTAACACAACTCTTTTTCATAGACATGAACATTTCCGTTCCTTATATCACATTACCCTATTATCCATGTAATCCATGCCCATATGTACTTGTATACACACAGGTGCACATATATACATTATAAATTGTATGTCTGTATGAACATTATTATTATTATTATAAAAAGCTCGTAAAAAGGTAAAATATAAAAGACTAAATATGATGTATATTTAACATATTTGTGGTATACTTGTCACTAAGACAGCCAAATTTTAAGATGTCCATACCATCAGCCCACCTAATGAACCAAATAAAATCATTATAAAGCCAAATAATATCTTAATACTTCCCCAATCAGATAATCGTATGCTAATCTCTTTCCGTACTTCAAATACTTTTGAGATATTCTGATTTCACTTCAACAAGATCAAATCAGATTCATATAACTTTCTTTTTGTGCATAAATTAAACGGACTGCACTTTATCATTTTTTGTCTAGGGGAGGGAGAGAGAGAGAGAGAGATTTCTGTCTGAATTTCTCTCTCTTTCTCTCTCTCTCTCTCTCTCTCTCTCTCTCTCTCTCTCTCTCTCTCTCTCCACACACACAAAGACAAGCATCCTAGATTGATACATCTGGCATATTGTTTTGTTAAAGCTCACAATTATAGAATTTAAATTATTGTATGAATTTCAAAGGAAGAATGTTCAACGACTACAGCAGACGATGAAACAAAATATAACAAAAAAGTAATTTTTTGCAAAAAAAAAATATATATATATATGCTTTCTCCCCCCCCCCCCACGAAAGGTTGTCAACCTACAGTACATTAATACCGTAGATGGGCTAAGGATTTATTTTATTTTTATTAATTTTTATTATAAGTTTTTTATAAACCCTAAACTAAACCAGATTTGGAACTTATTCAATCTACTACAAGCATCCAATAAGCGACGTGGTGGTCTCCCACTGGCGACGCAATTTATCTGACAATATTTTCATTCATGTTAGTATACTCATCACTGGTAGAAAAACTGACAGAATTTCTTGACTCAGTTTTTACTTCTTCATTGGCATATTTTCATTTCATAGAATGTTTTAGAAATATTCTCCGGTGAAATTGTGGAGAGTTCTTTTCACTTGGTTACAAAGCAAATTAAACTTACCAAGTAGTTATCTGCTTGTTTTAATCCTTTATCCAAGTGTAAGGGAAAAAATTGCGCATGAAGTATCTTCACGACTAGGCTACTTGTATATAGAGGCTGATGACTCAACATCAATTTATATTGGTATACATTATGGGAGGGTAACTACCCCAGACAGTTTCGACGTTTATTGAGGTCTCATCAGTGGGAACCAGTCCATGAATATACCAAGGTTGAATTATTGCAGGTCATATTTTACATATATGTATCGCCTGTTATTACAATAATCTGGAAAACAAGGATATAATTTCTTGCCAAGTATAATTTCCTTCCCCTAATTTAAATGAAAATGTGTTAATTATACTCAGAACAAGCATTTTCAGCTAATAACAAGCCATCAAAAATGAAACAAAATGACAAAAAAATACGTTTTCTTGAAAATTCTATTATAATACCATTTTTTGAAATATTTCGAGATTTCTTGCTTACAAAAAAAAAGGCTTTGTTCTCGAGACGTAGCAGGTTTTGAATACTCGGGCTAGACGGCGCTAATTGTAAGAAAGTATTCTGTTCTCATATGCGGTTCAACATTCCGTATATGTGTTTCTCCGCGAGCAAATAGTGCACTGTATTTAAATAACAAACAAACAAATAAACAACAACAACAAAAAAAAAACTGGAAAGATGCAAGACGTAGAGTGACGTATCGTCTTTTAAGAGGAATGAAAGTAAGAAATGCAATAATAATAATAATAAATAACTAGATAATCAAATAAAAAAAATCCACATCAAACTTATGAAAATTTTAAACTGTTTTGCACAGTTTCTGTCTTAGCTAAAAATTGCTCTTCGTACTGTTTCTATTTTTTAAATTTTTTTGGGAAAAAAATCACAGGACAATTTTCTGAAATGATAGTAAATAATTGAATTATTTGTTCGATATATTAATCAATTTTCCATAATTGATATAACTTTGTATTCCCAACTGTGACGCTGCGAGCGCCACTACTATTATTACTTGGAGATCAATTGTGAATTGTGTCAACTGTTGACACAGAGTTCCTTTCATTTTTGCCGATTGTTTGCATATCCTACAAATGCACATTTTTATACATTTCATTTACTTCTACTATCTTGCAGTTGTGTGTATAGATTATAATATAGTCTCTGACGTAATATTTAAACGAACAAAATGGTTGATGTAAGAATACAAATCGTGTGTGTGTGTGTGCTCGCGAATATCTGACGTCCATTCGCACACTTAATTCTTAGTGCCCACTTTGCATTAATCAGCAAGGGCTTGATGTGATATGCCCTGACCATGATAAATTAATTGTGTTTACGAATTTACGAAAACAGATGGAGATCAAACGGATGCTACATAGATGAAAGCGCGCAGATAGTTTAGAGATCTTAACACTAGTGATATTGCACAGATTATATCGCGCGCACGCGCACACACACACGCACTGTCTCTTCCTTCTTCCTCATGAGGTCTGAAATATAAATCAAGATTTATTTATTTATATTAAATTACTTACGCATCCGAACAAGTGTGTGTGTGTAGGGGGAGGGGGAAACAATCACCATCAATACGGCATCAATTTTTTGTTCATTGCAAATGAATAAGAAATTACAATTGAAGAAAAATCACCTTACGAAACCGTGGCAAATAAGATTGTGAATATTCATTTAAATTACGAAAAAAGAAAGCGGTATATCTATATGTTTTTATGTTTTATAATACCTATACGTCTCTTTTAAATTTGTATTGGCTTAATGATTTCAAATTAAAATTTCAGATAATAAATTTTAAATTTAAATTTGAAATAAATGTTGTCATTGGAGTAAATCATATTAAAGAAAAACCAATATGTGCTTAAAATTCTATTATGTGTTTCTTAATCCTTAAATGTCTAGATCCGCCATTGCTCCATTCTGTTTGTAGTTTGCATAATAGTCAAAACGATTTAACAAGATAGAATTTTTTTAGCTGAATCACCGAAATTTCATTCATCTTGAATAAAAATTAAGGGTTTAAAATTTATAGATCATAACCTTAATCTCATTTGTACAAAACTTCGTGAACAATTCTTGCCAGATGTAATAACTGACGTTACAATAACTAAACGAATACAGGGAGGGAGGTAATGTGCTGCCATCTGAAGAGAAAATAATATACTATATCGTTACAAATTAGTTTTCAAAATTAGGATTTTTTTAAATATTTTCATTATTATTCTCTCCGTCCCTTTTTGACAAGAAAAAAATAAATTTGCACTTACACAAATGTTCTATACTACTCATGTTTCAGCTACAATATAGAAATCTGCGCTAAACTCACAAACTGGCGTAATCAAATATGATATTAAATTTAAATAACATGATGACTTAAGGCGTAATATATTCATAAATATAAAATCAATATAACACACTGAATCTCTTTAAAATGTCAATTTATTAAAAGAAAAACCTCCTTCGTGCTTTTATAAGCTTAGAGAGTCATCGGTATTTATTCTTTTCTCAAACCAGCATTTTGTAGAATAAAGAAGGCTGTAGGACCTGTTTTTAGGTGGGTCGCATTTAGAAAAGGTTAAATAGTCTTTTCTTTAGAAGATAACGCAATTTACTGGCAGTATGTCGGGGCTATTTTCACGTCTGAAATCATAAATAGGGTGTTGCAATTGAAGCAGATTTTCTCCAAATAAATCTTATATACGGATTTACTCTTGAACTGAATCGGATACTTTCTTCACTTATGCGTTTAATCTACAAATAAAATATTTTTCCACTTTATTTTTTTTTCTTGAATGACCAAGACCCTCCCCCCCTTCCTCGCTAAGTAAGCTGTACAGAGGTACAGCGCTACATTAGATATCGTAAGTAAATTATATTAATAAAAAATAAAAAAGAGGCTTCCTCGAGATTTGTAATAACAACAGATTGTTCCATCGGTAGTTTTTAAATGAAATTTAAACCAACCCTCTTTAGTTAAAATTGCCACTAGAATTATATAAAACATTGCTGAATGATTTTGAAAGTGTTCACTTAGCTTGAAGTTAAACTCTACTAATCGGGTGAAACTCTTCTTCTACACAACAAAACGGTTTTGTTTAACTCATTAACACCTTCTAATTAAACTTATGTGTCAGAAGTATCTCCCTTTCTCAACAGAAAAACTCAAATAACTCGAGGTAGAGTTACTCGTCAGTTAAGCCTCTAAAAATACTGTGGATGAAATTGTGAAAATAGAGATTCCTCATAGATTGATTTATAAGGATATGAAAGATATGAGTACGGCCTAGAGACTGAAAGAAGTCAATGTTTTCCGCTCACAAGGAAGATGCGAAGGATTGCAAGGACTATAGAACTATTAGTTTAATCTCCATGCATGCAAGATTCTACCAAACATTATTTTGAATAGGACTGAGGCCAAAGTCGAGGCAATTTTCAGGAAAGGCAAGGGTATCAGAGATCAGATCCTTTGCCTTAGACGGATAGATCATTGAGAAGTATATAAATCTTAAACTTCCTTTAATAATGAGCTTCAAAGATTACTCAAAAGCTTTTGACTGTGTTGAGGATGTTAAATTGTTGAAAGTAATGAAATTAATGGGTTTTACTCAACATATTATCAGGTTGCTACCTAATCTGTACAGTGAGAAAGAAGCCACAGTAAGAATACGCGTTCGATTAACTGATTGGTTTCAAGCAGCAAGAGAGTTTAGGCATGGATACCTACTTTCTCCTTATTTGTTTGATATCTATGCTGAAGACATAATGCTTACAGCACTGGATAAGCTGAAGACAGGAAAGACGATAGATGGCAGATGGTTCATCAATCTGAGATATGCTGATAACTCACACTCCTTAGGGAAGTGCTAGGATGAATCTTTGACAGTGTTAATGAGATCAGCAAGAACATTGGACATAAACTCAACCTTAGGAAAACAACGATTATAGTACATGAAAAAATATAAACAGAAAAGGTTCTGAGAAACACGTGCATTAATGGAAAAATAATTAACGACATCAGCAAATTTGTATACAAAGGATCCATTATCAATCTGAAGAATTACTGTCAGAAGACATCAGTAGAAGATTATGAATGGTGTGAACAACAGTCAGAGATTTGTCTAAAATCTAGAAAGATGGATCTATCACTACAAGACTAAAACTAAAGATTCTAGTCGTAGTTTTTTTCAGTAGTTATAGATGTGATACTTGGAATCTAAAGGAGCCTGATAGGAAAAAGGTTAACTACTTTTGATATATCGTTTTAGCAGAGCCTGTTGAGCATCTCGTACACTAATGATATTGTCAGTATAAGATGATATTGACAAGAAAGCTAAATACTTTGGAAATATAGAAAGAACAGAGGGAGCCTCAAACATTAAAAGAGGGAAAAATTCCTGGAAAAAGAGGAGTGGTAGACCCTCAATTGACTGGATAGATGAATGGTGCGTCTAAGTGATGGATGTCTTCGGAAAGCTCAAACCTCAAGAAAAATATACAATAGAACCACCTGGCAAGAATTCGTGTGTCTCATCATACAGGTGTGTGTGACCATATGATGCGATTTGACATCAGCTTCTGCTGATGTGAAATCAAATTATGGATACTAAACTTTGTTGAAAAATTTTCCGCTTGGTTATACTATAAATTTAAGATACCAAGAAATTATATACTTGGTTTAATCCTTTATCCAAGTGTAACCAAACAAAGTTTGCGCCTGAAGTAACTTCAGGACCGAGCATTATACATGTCTGCAAGGAGGTGTGCTTTGCATTATGGGATATTAAGGCAAGTGATGTGAAGTCATACCACCTTTATCACGAGTTGTTCCAGTCCTGAAGATACTTCAGGCGTAAACTTTGTTTGCTTACACTTGGATAAAGGATTAAACCAAATATATAATTTCTTGGTATTTTTAATTGATACTAAACTTTGTAAGATCATATCAATTCTGATTTTACTTGGAAAATCTTCAGTAGAAAAATTAATCAAAAAGATTTCGAAAATATACAAAATGATATGTTATAAATTATAATAAATAAATGTATTACAGAAGAGCTGGAATTGCGCTGTGTTAATTCTGGCGGAATACGTGAATGCGATCAGGTTAATAGATAGTAATGCACTACATTACTTACAATACTTACAAAATGCTTACGAGCATTTTGTAAGTATTATAGATTACTACAAATAGACCAATTGGCTGGATGCGCAGAGCTCTCAGACATTTTCACTTTTTCTGTTATTCTCTCACAGCATTTCCATAATTGCTTTTATCTTTTAAAGAATTACAAACTATCTATACAGTTTTTCTTATTAAAATCTATTATTATATGTATTTCTAATTTAGTTTAATTTAGTCTAATTCGATTTATCGACCTCACCTATTAATTTTTAATATTTCAAAATTTAAGTTGCGATATTTCTAGAAATAGTTTAGGAGATAATCAATTATTATTGATTTTATATATATATATATTTTGCAAACCACCCGTTTGATGAGACCATTTTCCATGGAAGTAAGGAGGCAGAACCTTTTTTTTTAATTAACTTTTTCCTACGTTATCTTACCAAGCACTTATTAACAAAAAATTCTGTCTAAATCAGAGTGATAATTTTTCATTTGTCGAATTGATTTTTTGCAGAGAAGTATATTATTGTTTTTGAAGAAGAGTCGTTAGTCTAAATCAGTTCCCAAACTTATGGATTCCAAGGCCCCCTTTGGAAAAAATTGAAATATTTCACGGCCCCCATCGAAAAAAAATCGTAATCGTAAAAGCGCCGAAATACGCAGGAAGTTTTTTTTTGTGAACCAACACTAATGTGTGCTTTTTTCCATTAAAATATAAAAAAAGAACAAAAAAATAAATAATAAATAATAAAAATTAAATACGTTTCTTTTAAAATTAAAAAAAAATCTACTTAGTCTTAAAACATTTTAAATTTGTTTTCATTATTTCACGGTCCCCCTCAACAAAACTAACGAACCCCAAGGGGGCCGTGGCCCACAGTTTGGAAAGCGCTGGTCGAAATCACCTTGGACCCTCCTTATCTGCATAATATAACTGTGATTTTATTCTGTTTTTTGTTCACAACGCAACGCGTTTTTTCCCCCCCCCCTCTTAGTACTTATCACGCCTTTTAAGCATAATTTCGGTACAAAGGTAGATATTCAGACATACAGCATCATGAGATTTTTACTATAAAAGTTCTCGGAAACTAGAATTTTTCATTTTGCAAGATACACAAACCAGCCAAGGGAATATTTGCAGTTGACAGACCTATAGATTATGCGAATAGGATTAATCGCCCTAGGATTAATAAAATTTTTATGAAGCCAAGTTACTTGGCCGTGACAGACCTAATATATAAGAGGAAAATGCAGATTATAGCATTTTCATGGTGAAGATAGTGACATTTTTAAGATGAAGATGAAAATGATCAAGATGGTTACATTTTTAAGATGGTATGACATTTTAAAATAAAATAATGGCATTTTTAAGATTAAGACAATGAAGATGATGACATTCTTAAGACGAAGATGATGACAATTTTAATCACAAGGATGCACAACCTCATCTGTCGCAAAAACTATGTTCATTTGTTGAGATTCTGTGCAAAACTTTTTCACAAAATGCAAGGTCGATGATACCAGGATATCATTGTGAATCGCGAAGACAGTATCCAACGTATGATTGTATCCTGTGCCATTACCTATGCAACGTCCTATTTTCATGAAAATGGGTTCTGGAGCTATGGTCAAGTCATAATCTACAATCTTTCTACATTTGTTTTAGAATATTTCTAGTGTAAACTTTTATACATTTAGTTTATAGTATTTTCTAGTTTATGGTCTCTTCATTCCCACATTCGTTTTGAAGGTTTATTATTACTTCGTGATTTCCATGTCACATTTAATTTTTTTTTACCGCAAATTTTATCTCATTCCACCAGAGGGCTATGTCGCACTTAAAGATTGTAAATGGATTGGAAAAATCTTCACAACAAATCTCTTGTTTCATTTACATAATGTGTTTTTTAATTAAGATTTCATTCCTCTAACAGTTAACTAGATTATCCTTCGTTTGGCTTTTAATAAAGATTTGTTTAAATAATAATAATAATTAGAGACCATATTGGTTGAAGCATGTTCGGTAGAGAACAAATATTTATTCTGTTGATTATTACATAAGTGAGACATTGTATGTCGTCTTACGAAACCTTAAGCAGGTTCTCTTGTTTAAAAACGCAAATAAACATGTTTTTTTTTTCTTCTTTCCTCTAATGATCCGGCATTTAGCATCTTACAAGAAGGGGCCGATAAAAGTCATCACCGGCTACAATAACAGAGACATAACTTATTGGACTGCAACTACCTTATGCGTTATTCTTACCTTGAAGCAACTTCTTCGAGAAGGAAAGTATGTTTACTTGCAGATGCCCATTGTAGCCATTCCACCTCTCCATTACAGTACGGCAAGCATGACCCGAAGGTCGCTAATGGGAAACCATGTAATAACTCAGTGTTCAGTAACATCCTTATCTCTTACAGGCAATAAACAAACACCACACCGGCTTGCAGATGATAGGGAGGATCTGAAATAAGAACCACTTGGATGACCCAAAATGTTTTAGAACAGTGTCTGGTCAAAGGGTAGAGACAGCAAAAGTTACTTTGTAAAGGTATTACGTTAAGCGGTTGTTCGCTGAGTGTTTTAAATTATGACAACATAGGAATCTTGTGAGAATAAAACTGTCGAAATTGTCGTTCAGTTCACTTCGTGTTCACTGGATTTAATTTTGTGATAGCAAATGTAAGTACATACTTGTTTATTTACAAATCTAAGAAAATTGAATGAAACAGTTGAAAAATAGCATACAGTGCAATGGAAAAGAAATTGGAAAACCTCTGTTTAATAGTTCAGATTCTTTTATGTGGCTCACCGCGGCAAATGCTGAATCACCCTTGTTCTGTAAGTTGTATTCTGATGGAAAAATTAATGAAGAATGTTATTCATTACTCCTGTACACGAATCCTTCAAATTGCTTTTGCTACGACTTAAAGATCATCAGATCTAATCATACATAAGTATTCCGTTTCTATTTATTAAATATTCTGTTAATTTCTTTCTTATTTATTATTATGACAAATACAACGAATATGTTTCAGAATCACACTAACATTTTCATCTCTTTGATCTGGTATTACTTCATCAATTCAATTTTTATCCAAGAGCTTAAGATTACAAGTAGTGCTCTTGTTATAATCGTAAATATTACTTCAAGGAAGTCTAAATTTTTTGATATTTTTGAAGTCCTTTAAGTTTTGCACGGAAAGTACCTATTTCTACAAGTACTATTTTTATTTCAAAACGAGTCTATTTCAGTTTTCGAATGTCAGTATATTATCTTTTCTAGCTAGTCATCATCTACGTGTTATCCATATTTGCTTATTTTCAACCTCTCTATCTCTCTCTCTCTCTCTCTCTCTGTCTATATTCATGTAAATGAATTTTAAAACTCCATATTTTTCTAATGTATGCTCTTTTCACACACAGTTCGTGCATATTGGGAAATTATACTTTTTTCTTTCTTTTTTTTCCTTTTTTTTTCTCCCACTTACTCCAGTATATCATTTTGGCAACCTGATCATGCTGTTGTTCGTAATTGGTTTATGTGATTAAAAATGGTCCATTGTTTCTTATTTAAGTTTATAAAGTCTGCATTTAGTGTTTTCAAAGATCTTTTCAATTCCTGCTTTCATGAAGTTTGTTTGCAGTGCTTTTTGTTCTGTACAACAAAAAATGTCATTTTTTTTTGTTATTTCAGCTGAATACCTGATCATAGAAACAGCCAAAGTGTGCATAACTTTTATATTATGTTCTACCACTGAGTGTTGATATTATAATGTTACGGATTCGTTTGATAATTCTGAGCTGGTTATCATTTTAGTTTTAGGATGTGAAGAATATCATTTGCTTTAAGGATTTCCGGGCATCTTTGTTCTTTATATCTTTGGCAAATCAATTCCTGCTGAAGGGAAGAACTGTTATTTAATAGAGAGTTCGATACACTTATCAAATCAAAATTCGACAAATATATCGTTTCTGAAACTTCTAACTATATTGATTATGGATTCGATCTCCGTTGGTATTTCTCGTGTAATTTCCAAGTTGCACATCTTTTATACATGGATGACTTTTTCATATTGAAATTTATTTCCTAGATATGTCCTGATTAGAACTGTTGTTAAAGGAATTATTGGCATCATATCCCTGATATGATGGTGATAATCGGTGATAGCGAATTTCCTGGAAATTCATACAATTTCTCTTGTTGTCATATCCTTATCCTTCCATTAATTTACTGATATTTTTACTGATCCCAAAAGTTTTTAAATATTTTGCCATCTATATGGAAGGAAATCAAGTGCTTGCTTAAATCAATCCACGCCATGTATAAACGGATTTTTTTTTTCATTTTTAATTTCTAAAAAGAATCATTTTACCAATCGATACTCGATATTCTGTTCCTTTACTGTGTGTATAGTCGTCCTTTAGTACTATTGGATAAAGTGGATTTCTTTCCAAGTCATTAAATAAAGGTAGTCATAACTGACACTAATTTAAACATTATTATTAAACATATTATTGATGAATAATACTTGGTCCTAGCTACTATTATTAGTAATGGTATTCCAATCTTCGCATTTTTTCCTTTTATGCTTTAAGTTTAAAGACCTGACACGATTATGGCTTTTCATATATCTAATTTTGTAATGACAGGGATGTTACTCGACTCTGCATAGTCTGTTATGTCTCTCCACGTGTATGCTTTACTTATACTGTTTAGTAGTAGCAGCAGAAATCAAAGTTGTTCGTGCAAAAAAAAAAAGAAAAAACTCTCGCTTTTATTAGTTAGGTAAATGGCCTTCGTAACTTGGTGAAACGTCCTGCTTATTTGAGACCTGAAGTGCCTGATGCCATATTTGGTCTTCAAAGAAGGGCCCCCCCCTTCTACTCCCCCCATCTTTTTTGTTCTTTCTCTCACTAATGTACGTACCCTCTATTCAACTATTCGCAAAAAATCTTGACAAGTACAGCAAGCTATCATAGAGTAACTACGATTAAACAAACCCTTTCAAAACTTCTTCCAACAGGAACAATAAGACAAACGTCTTAACCAAAAAAAAAAAAATTAAAAACAAAACCTAACCAAAATCTCACATCTACTTCCTCAATTTTAGCAACATACTGTACATTTATATTAGCATTTATGCGAGTCACAAACATCTGTGCCTGACTTCCTATTTTTGAACTCAAAATTACAGCTAAAACAACCACGATGCACTTTAATTGTCCAAATTACACTCTGTATGATCCCTTCTGCCTCATAAATGGCAAAAGGAATGGCACTTGTGCCTTGTGGGATCCCATACTGCTTGCCAGAGAAAACAACATATATAATCCCCTTTTTTCATCTCGTGTAGCTTAAGGTTTACTTGCTCCATTCAGTAAAATTCACCTGTTCTATTTACCGCTCTCCAAATTCTGAAAACCACTCTAAAACTTCTAATCCCTTAAGATAGATTTTATGTGATCCCAGTTACTCCAACAAGAAGATCATCTTCTTAGGTGACCTTAATCCCCACATTTCTATCTAGCTTTCCTTTTCCAGTTTCACTCAGCAAGTTGTTAGCGATGTGAAAGTATTTTCTATAAAGAGTGTTCTCATGCAATCAACTATTTATTAATCCGAATAACTGTAAATTCTCTATACCCTCCCAATACCCTTGATCGTTTCATTATTAGTTCTCCTTTAAGGTATACTGAAAAGGTCACTCAGACCTTAGTCTTATGCAAGTTTTTCTTTCCCACAGAACGTCCCCCCCCCCAACCATTCGCAATCTCATGTCCTTTAACACCTTAAAGGGTGTCAAGTGCAATGATCTTCGATTCTTCTACTCAAAAATCTTGGTTGGCCTGCTGCTTTCACTCTAATGAAGGTCTTAATTCCCCAGTTATAGAAAGTCTTGTCCACTTTTCAAGCTTTAACAACAGGTGTACCAAGGGAGTTCAAGGAAGAAATTGCATACCATCGGTGGTTTGTAAAAAGAACTTCAGCTTTATGTTCCACCTACAATGAAGCACTCAAGAAATGCAAAGCAATAATCAATAAATCAATCCAAATTTGATTTGTTAGGACTAATATCTCGATCTCTCCAGAGCATTTAATTGAGTCCTGTTCATTTGCTCTGTAAATTGCCATTCTTTGGTCTACTTTCCACCTTTTGTAACTTCTTTTTTCCCTGGTTTTTCACTATATGTCTCGGTGGACAACTTCCTCTCTTCAAACTTCCACACAAATGCAGTGCTTTTGCATAGAAAATATCGTTTACTTTTTTACCAATACATATTGGTGATCATCTATCATATAACAATAATTTTATCCATAGTTCTGATGATACTACACTCTATTCCTCTCTGTTCATTTAACAAACATTGCAGCGCATGCTCACAGCTTCAATATTTCCTAAACCCATTGCCTTAAACACTGATCATACAATTATGCATTTGAGCAAGTATAACCTAATCAACTTTAATATTACAATAACACAGCTTTGTCTTCTTTCTAGCGAAGAAAAAAAAAAGAAATACAAAAATGTATGAATAAACAGATCATCAGATAAGACCTGTCGCTTCTTGGACTGATATTTATCGCTAGGAAAAACACATTAATAGAATCCCCAATCTCCTAAAAAACATTCTTTCCTCTCAAGCTGCTTTTTACCCATTTCATCTTCTGATTTTGTACAATTGTCTACTCATCCTTGGAATATTGTTCACATGCTTTTAATGGTGCACTAAAATCCTCCATGAAAATTCTCGATGCTATCTGTAGTTGAGTGATTCGGTTGATAGATGATCTCTCTCATCGATTTACTACAAACACGCTCTCACATAAGGAATTTTTAAATTATCATCTGTCTCTTCCGCAGGTACTACCTTAGACGTTGCTTCATCGAGCTGACATACAACATTCCTTTTCTTTAATGGACCTGTCGAAGTGAGAGCGGCTACCAGACATATTTTTATAATTCAATTGCAAATTCGCCTAACCTACTTCTTCTTTTATTCGACCACTGTTCCACCAAAGTCTGGAAGAGACTTTTTTTACGAAGTGTTCCTTGACTACTACATCATTAAACAGTTCAAAAGAAATATTACTCTGAATCCTTATAAATATTTTTCAAGTCATTGAGGAATACGAACTTTGTTCTTTCAGATCAAAGGACACAAACTGTTATCCTTCTGGGATCGCTGCTAAGAGCGCAGTCTTTGCGGTGATTGTTTCCATCCTACTATTTAGAAATTTTCCAAAAAGTAGGAAATAAGCTTGAAATTGTACCTCTTGATGTTATGAATTAAGGTGAAGCAACCAACTAAGACACAAGCTATGAAGGCTAGTGTATTCCGTCAGCTGGCTGATGTTTTCTTCTGGCCAGTTTGCCTGTTTAGTGGGATGCAAAACCCGACTTTCCGGAAGGGGGGGAGGTAACTATCTACATATCAGTAATATTACAAGTAAGACAGAATTGTGATATTACTTTGCTAATGTGACTTTGGTAATTTTTACAGAGTAAAATAATTTTTACCACCCAAACTTGAGAAGGCTTTATTGCAATAATTTACCGTTTGGCAGTAAGTTCTGCATGCCTATTTCGAAACTGTATCTATTTGTCGCTCACATGAAACCGATTAGATATTCATTCTCAAAAACACTTCTAGAATGAATATCTGATTAATATTTAATACTTGAAGAAAACTTCTCCATGCTCGATTGAGGAAAAATTGCCCAACTAGTGACGTGTCTAGTGGTATTACCCTTTAATGGTAGTTTAATCTCTCTCTCTCTCTCTCTCTTTCTCTCTCTCTCTCTCTATTTTCTCTCAGGGGTATTATTAATTCTCAGTAACATTCCTGTCTTTTGTTTATTAAGGGGCAGTCATTAAATCGCATATCATATAATCGCAGTGATGCGCGCACACCAAAAGATTTCTCTTTCTCAATGTTAATTATGCATATACATTTAGTTATAATTTAGTGTATGTTGTACGCACACTAAAACAATTTTTCCTTCACACGGTAACTTAAAGAATCACTGATTGCTCATTCTGTTCACTTGAAAACAACTTAAAAATTTTCGAACTTTTAATTAAGAAAGCCATAATATACAAAATCATTACTGCTTTGTGGAAACCTAAAATCTTTGTTTGTTGCTAGTATCAATATGTTGTTAATGTGTCAATAACTTTTTTTTATATGAATAGAAGAGCAGAGACATTGTCAACAACAACAACAACAACAACAACAACAACAATAAAGACACTGTTGCCTGCTCATTTCATATTATTGGATGGATGAAGCAGCTCGTAGAAGTTTCAGACAAACCTAAAGATTAATCTTATTTATCAATGTGATATACACCCTGGATTTCAGAAGCATAATTTAAAGAAGACATTTTTGTGGGTCCTCTGATAATATTGAATTCGACAAGTACGAAAGAATAACGAATGAACAATCATGCTATTCTTAATAGTTTTTAGAATATATGAATGACCTCAAATTACAAAAAAGTGTCAATAATACGCTAAACCACTTTGAAGAGTTAAGTGCATTACAAGCTTGGAAATTCATTTCTTAAACTCTTTTCTTTGGGCTATTTCCCTTAAACATATAAGCTGCGATAAATGGCCAAAACTTTAAGACATCAAAGAAGACGGAGAAAAAGGTACCAGGAAGAAGAGCATCGAAATACTGGATGATTATTTGCTTGAAGAAAATACGAGTAGCTCGCTTTATGTAAAAGTAAAAATGGAAGTTTTTATAAATTCTCCATGTGATAAAAAAATATAAAATCTATTTTTCTACATCACTGGAGCTATTTGTGGATATTCACTTATTAGAAGGAAAATCAGTTTTAAAAATGGTTACATTCTCAGGCCTGTTTATTCAATTACCATTGTGCAATGGTGTCGTAGTCATAGCTTTGTTCATTAAGCATATGTTGATTATCAGAATTATTCACTTCCGTTGAGGAGGAAATAACCCAATAAGCTTAAGTTTTAATAAGAAAACGCGATATCGCGTGATTGGCAATGAACATGTTAAACCTTCATCTCGGTTTATTTTTCACTTATTTTTCTCTTCATCCTTCATACTTATTTTCGTTTTGTGGACATAAATATTTTATATTATGAATATCATAGAATGAATGGAAATTCTGAGAAACAGAGATTATATCCTCGATGAATATGCAAAATGAAATCCATTAATTGTTTAATATCTTAATAACATAGCTTGTGGGCGTGAATGTCCAGCAGCAAGATTTTTCATGCGAATCATAGGATTTTTGTGTCTAGTTTTTATTCTCCATGACAAGATGATCTGATCTAAACTGTAATTAGGACATAAGTATCCACAATGTCTCCTCCTGCTATATAATCCCTCTTGAATGTAATAAAATTTGGAATTCGACTCATCCCGACACGAACTGTCTATCTGCCAAGAAGCTTTATATTCTTAACCATCGCACAGCTTATGGATCATTATTTCACATGAACAGAAGATTCATGTGAAATAATGAAATAACCTTGATGGTATTACGATATATATTTCTGCTGTAAAAGAGCAACCCTTCAACACATATGAATTCCATCACTATATCAGGACACTTTATTCCAGAGATCAAATACGAAAATTTTTTAAGCCATTTCAAGGCTACGATAAGTAGGAGGGTGGTAATCTCACACCAGGTAATGAAATTCAACTCCCATCTAAAGACAATTACAAACACCCATGCCCACAGCACCATTTGAACTCAGTGTTGCTGCGTGGAGAGTGGATACACCGTTCACGTGATCAACCAGGCCCCTAACCCGCTAATTACTAATTCTATGAAGCCAGTGCATTACGTCCATAGACTGCGTTCTTTGACCCGTTTGCAAGTTTTGCAGGATGAAAAATATCGTTCCACCGGTATATAAAACTGGTTAAGTCATATTAACCTGGGAACTCCTTACAAAGGTTTTTTGTTTTTTTGTTTTGCACTGTAGATGGTATTCGAAGCTGGATCTAAATGCAATGCAAATATTACATCTTTTTTCCGAACTTTCCACGGAGGCCTTCTGACATCGTTAGTGGCCAAAGTCAGGAAAACCAAAGCAGCGAATGTCTGCAGTCATTCTTATGCTTATATAAGACTGTGTACTGTCTGAGAGAAAGCTGCTTCGTGTCAGGACAAACTTTTCAAATGAATGCGTGCAATTTTTGTAGTGTCGTAGTGTTCCAATGCTGTGCTTACAATGAACTCATATCTTACGCCATCTAACTTCTGTTTTTTTTTTTTTTTATTTTAGACACTAAAAGAAAAATTGAAAATTTTCACTTCTTGTCAGATGATTAAGTTATTGCAGCAGAAACGGTTATTAGATCGATGAGCGTGATGCTTTTTTCTTAAAAAAAAAAAAAATACACAATCATCTTTATTGCCACAGACTCATAAAATAACTACCTGGATTGTATTGTGTGTGGTGTGTGCATTACTGAATTGATTATGTTGTAAAATAACTGTAAAATGGCAGAAAAGACAGAAAAACAGAGTTGACGGAAAATAACTTTTTTGTTTCAATGAAATACTTATTTTCATTATTTCATTACTCCCCCCCCCCAGAAAAATTACTTTTCAGCACTACCTCGTATTTTATTGAATAGTTATTCTAATCCAGTTCCTCTTACCATTATTGCATAACCTTTGACCTTTTCACTTTGACCTTTCACATGGATATGGGTTAATCTATTTACGTGTTAGATGACATTTATCGTCTAGTGTTAGACCACCGTCTTGCTTGCTGGATGCCTGAAGTGGTTTGGTCTCGAGAGAGAAGTTTTGTGATCATGTAAAACAGTTCATTGGCAATCCTTCATAGGTTTACAACCTTTCCTGGTAGGAAAGGTTGTAAACCTATGCAGGATTGTAAACAAGGCTAAAAAATGAAAGGCTCTTCTATTGATTTCCTTATTTGCCCATATTCTGCATCTGAGTAATGTGTTTTCTTGAATCTATTCATATTATCGTCAAATCTTTCGTTTCAATATCGCTGTCCCCTTGTTTTCCTTATTTGTTTTCTTTCATCAGTAACAATATTGTTATAATTTTTAGTACTTTATATCATCAGATGTTACATTCTTTTTATTTTATTTTAATCTAAAAATAATAATTATCTATCGATTCCAAATCGTATTCCACTTGTAACTTTCCACATGAACAACAGTAATCATTACGCATTATAAATTACAGAATTTTTTCTTCTTTTCTGTTTTCAACCTGTTCCCCTCAGTTTCTTCGCAAGTGTATGTTAGTTCGAGATTCGTTGGAGAGAGGCAAAACTTTATGCTTCGAAGCTATCGAATTTATCCGATGCAAATATCCCTCATAACTTCTTCATAAAAGGTAAGCAGATTTGTCATAATCGATCTCGTCTTTTAACGAAGCCATATGCTGTGTCGTGTTCAGCAAGTAGTTCCTGTCAACTCTTCCTAACTCTACGTCATTAACATTATATTTTGGATATGATTTCTAATATTTTCTTCATTATTTCGTTTATAACACTAAAATGAATTACTGGTTTATAATTATCCATTTTATTTGATGATCTATCCTTATGAATTGGAATAAACCTTAAAAACTTCCATTCAGAAGGAAGTATTCACAATCTTAGCCACTCGTTAATGATGATCAGAATTTTATGTACATCATTACTACCAAATGCGTTTAAGATTTATTTTATTTTGCATGGAGTAGGAGGAAACCAGCGCAATTAGAGGAAAAATATGCTCACATCCACAGCCTTATACCAAGCAAGCGACATTTTAGCCATTTTATTTTATCTCTTTTTCCACCGAAAAGCTTATTTCATCCCCCCCCCCCAAGACTAGTTGCTGTGGAGAGAAATGGCGAATATCTGCATTCAGAAATAATTTCAAAACTTTTCATAGTAAGCATAGCTGCCCCTTACTATAAACAAGTATTGAATTTATATGCATATAAGAACAAGGCTGTTATTTCCAGGGTTATGGCTATAATGTATCTTGTTAAGGTTGATCTCTTATCTGTTTCCATGAATGCAAAACCAATTATTTCAGCAAATACTTTTCGCAATATAAATTTCTAAGGAATGTAAACCATATTAACGTAATAGCAAAAAACGAATATCTTTTCGAACTTTGCTGAGTGGTAAAAAGGAACGTATTCAGAATACATTTATTCGACTTTTTTTTTTTTTTTAAATCATGAACGTCAAGCATGGTTAATATATATTATTAAAATATCCATCATAATATAATAATACGATGAAGTATAAGAAACATGAGCTTCGTCATATTATTTCTTGTTCATCATCATTATATTAATGCAACAAATCAGCTATAAATGCAGAGTCAAGAGTTGTTGATCTCACAACAGTGACAACAATTCAGTTCTCGATTTTCAGGTGAATTTGTTTAATGATTCAGTTGAATTAAAAAAAAAACAAGTTCTTATTAAATCTGCCATCCTAAAAATGCAGAACATTGTTCTATCACGAATGATCTCCATCCTTGTGAGTTTCCGATTTTATTGGCCCAACAATTGACTCCTAATGCTTGCACTATGCGCAAGATTTGATATTGATAACATGTCTTAATTAAACATTATGAAATAACAGATAATCAGATATCATGGCTTTATTGATTAAATGAAGAACTGTTCCATACGTACATACTACATGTAATCAGAGTAATGAAAATATTTTGGTAAAGCCTCTGTAACTCCGTAGTTTTGTCATAAAAGTTGAAAGACTTGTACTGGAATCCCGTCATTTTATAGGAAAAAAAAAATGTTTTATTTTTATCTCAAGAACAGAAAAACCAGTATTAGCAGACAGACTGAAATCTAAAGACAGAGGTGCGGTAGTGGAATGACTACTTGAGTGGGACACCCCCATGCGACGAGTCGTACCACTTTCTGGACGTTAGGCGATAACAGTAGTACTTTTTTTTTTTATTGCCTATGTAACTTCTTGCTTTAAGGTTAAGTACGATCTTCCTAGTAATTATTTCTTTTCATCAAATTTCGTATTATAATATATTAACGTAAGGTTTTTCAATGATTATTCTTCGAATTTTTGATTCCCCAACCCTTTTCTGTCGCAAGATGAATTTAATTTATGATGATCTTCCAGTCTGCTGTCATAAAAGTTGAGTTGTCTGTCTATCGAAGGCTTTGGGTAATTTATGCAAGAACCTTCGTGGGTAGTAGTTATGCCCTTCATGAATTAGCAACATTTTATTTTCTTTAAATAAATATTAGATATTATTTCTATTATACATTTCAGCTGGCGATCATACTAAGCTGTTGCGCAAAGTGAACGTCTGCATTCATGGTGATTGGAAGAGCTTAGTTTATGGTTTCTGGCTATTGTAGCTGTGGTTAGTGGAATTTTTCACACAGAAAGATCGAATTTGTAGCCTTCAAAAAAGAAAAAATTCTAGAACATTCTCTCGCTCTCTCTCTCTCTCATACACGTTATTTTCAAAATTAGTCTTAGAAGACCAGTCATGTTCTCCAACTTTCCGTAAAATTTCATACTGTCTCTCCTCTCCTCTCCCTCCCCAAACTCCACTAAAATCATTCATCTTTCTGACGACATATAGAATAAACTTTTTAATAAAGGATGACTGAAAGACCTTCTTAGCCAAAGACCTCCTGGGGCTGGTTTCGTATGGAGTTGGAAGGATTTATCCCATAGATAAAACCTTCCTGCTGCAAATAAAACCGGCTAAATCTCTTTCAAGGGAAAAATCTTGAAAAATGTTTTCTGAGTCCTTGAGGGATTAGAACTCTGGTCGTGACAATCAAAGGGTTTCATCCAAACCGAATGAGCTAGAGACACTTTTAATTCGCTAAGTATCTGTCGATTATTCTAGTACGCGGTGATTCTAAACATTGACCAACTTGGACCTTTTCTCTACCTTGCAGTTAGTACTTTTCAATTTCTAATTTCAATATACATTATGTTGGGATGTTCGGGATGGTGCACTAAGAACGGCTATTAAAAATTCTTGATCCTTTCCAGAAAAGGCTAATCAGCCATTCAAGATTTATCCAATCAATGATTCCCTCCTTCACAAACTGACTTCAACTATTATCTCACTGACTTTCTTTTTCTGGTTTATGTCCTTTCTATAGCGAAACAGTGGAACAGCATCCATTCCAAGGGCGCTGGTCCTCTGTAGAAAGATTCTGCTGTATAATGATAAACATGATCTTATATTTATCCTATTCTCTCACCCAATAGTTTATCATGTTAATATACTCAGCTGGATTACTTCTGTGTAACCATCAGAGCACAGGTAACACAAATTTTTCTTAAGTGTCAATATAATGCTCGGTGTTCGTTTCCTTCGACTGCTACGATAAAGTATCATAGTCCAAATAATGAGAAGAATCCCTACAGTACAACTCCTTTACTACAATTATCAGACAGGGCAATTTTAATTTTATTCTTGTAGGGTTCTCCCGTTCCTCGATCGCCCCTTAGGACTGGTTGAGCCCTCCTAATGAGGGATTAAGTATGTTTTGTGTTCACGAAACCGGTTTGCCTGTTCTGAGGGACGAAAAATCCGAGTTTCCGGAAGAAAAAACACTCTACCTCCTAGCTCATGAGACCAGCTAACTCACCTTTAGTCGAAAGAGACCAGATAAAGTTTCCTCACGTCATGGATGAATCGAACCCAGATCTTTCCGACCAAAGGGCTTCGTCTATACCGTCTGAACTAAGGAGGCTCTAGACAGGGCAATGCCCTCTGGCATTGTCCTGGCTGTTATTTTCACTGCTGAAGAAATGTTCTCTTGGCATTCGTCAGGCCCAAACATGTCCATCTTATTTTCAATAATGAGTAATCGATTCATTGCTCTACACTACAACTTTGGAACAATTTGTTCTCTACTCACGGGGAACTCTTCACAGTTCAACCCGAATCTAAGAATTCTTTGCACTGATGTATGGTATGAATACAGAAGGTTTCGAGAAAAATCAAGAGACAATGCAGTTTAGTGTGTAAAAGTCTAGGACAGGCGTGTACATCTGCGGACACTTTGAACTCCTGGACCTGGGTTCGATTCCCGTTTCCAAAACGTAAGGAACCTTTATCTGGTATCTTTCAACTAAAGGCAAGTTAGCCTGTTTTATATGGAGGCAGGGTTTTTTTTTCACCCGGAAACTCGGGTTTTTTGTCCCCCAGAATAGGCAAACCAGCCCCATGAGCACACGCATCTACAGACATTGGACACACCTGGAGGCATAGAGAAAACCATTTTATCCTCCAAGCGGTCGCGGTTGTGAAGTCCACAGTTATAGAACCTGAATGGTTCGTGAAAAAGCTTAAGACAAGAAACACACACACACACACATATATATATATATATATATTTTTTTTTTTTTTGTAAAACAATACTCTATTAAAGGATATTCAAATAAGTTGGTAAAAATTCATTGAACTCTCTCCAGAAAATACTTCGTGAATTCGATAAGCCAACACTCTTTTAGGTGTCCGTACGCATTTCTTGCTAGTAGGAAAAAGCTGAATACAACAATACCGCATTCGTATGTCACACGTCTATGTTAATAAACGTAACATTTCAATGTTAACCAATGGTACCCCGTATGTACATCTGCATCAAGGTTTCTAATTCAGTGGTACCGTACCCCGGTACCACTGAATTAGAAACCTTGATGCAGATGTACATAAATGTCACTTACGCAGACGTATATGCAAAATACTCAAAATACTTGATTACGTGCGTTTCCACGTGTTCTAGGGAATTATTTAAGAATTCTGCTGGTCAGTAATCGTCAATAGTGTCGATCACAATGGAAAAAACAAAGGAACTTTCGGAGTTTGATAACTAGCGTATTGTAGGTGCCCGTCTAGCTGGAGCCACGATTTTGTAAACAGCAGAGCTAACTGGTTTCTCAAAAGATGAAATATCCCAGGTGTTTAATCAGTGAAAAAATAACCGACATTGCTTGTCTAAGAGACACAACTGTGGACTAAGACAGTCTCTCAGGAAAAAGATCGCCGTTATCTGAGAAGGCTTGCACGGACAAACAGAACTTTTCCGTGCAAGCCTTGTGCAGCAATTGACTGAAGCATTTAAATGCTGTTCCCGATCCATATTCAACCAAATATTGCCAGGGAATTGAAGAGGATCGATATTGGCAGTCGCATGGCTATATGGAAACCACTGATTTCTGCGAAGATCCGTCTATATGTGTCAGGAACACAGTGACTGTAAACTGGAATACTGGAATAAAGTCATGTGGTCCGACGAGTCACGCTACACCTTATTCTGTGCCGCTACCAGGCAGAGAGTTTGGTGGGAGCCCCATGAAGCAATGAACCCACCTTGCCTTGTAAACACAGCTTAAGGTTCTGGAGGTGGTATCGTGGTGTGGGACATATTCTGTTTTTAAGGAATGGGTTCCCTGATATTGCTGGAAGGTCGGATGTCCTTCAAAGAATATGTGAACATTGTCACCGATCAAGTCCAGCCTGCAATGTTAACTTTTTATTCAAGAGATGGCAGTTATTTCATGGGCGACAATGCTACTGTCCATCGCTGAAGAATTGTTCAGCAGTGATTCTGCGAGCGTGATAGAGACTTCCTTCATTATCCCTGGCCACCACAAGGCTTGAATCTGATTCCTATTAAGAATGCATGGAACATGTTAGAATAACAGATCCGGGAAAAGTCCTCCTTCGTGAAATCTGAGGCAGTTAAAGGACTGTTTGGAGAATACCTGGTATGCTGTCGACGTAGATGCCTTGTGGAATGTATGCCAGATCGCATATGAAATATGCGATCTGGCATACATTCCATACATCGCATATGGTGTAATTCGTGCTAAAGGAGGTCCAACACGGGATTAAATAAAATTTTCTAATTCAGTGGCCGGTGTGTGTGTGTGTGTGTGTGTGTGTGTGTGTGTGTGTGTGTGTGTGTGTGTGTGTGTGTGTGTGTGTGTGTGTGTGTGTGTGTGTGTGTGTGTGTGTGTTTTCAACACAACAACATTCAGATGAAAGCTCTCAGTCAGTTTGTAGCGTATATAATTTCTCAGATATTTTATTTTAAGACTTATATATATATAGCATCTGTTAGCAATCCATCACAGTACCACAAGTGGCGAGTGCAGCTGCGCAGTTAGGATGGATTAGCTGTTTCCCTTCTGTTTAGATGTAATCTGTGCTTTTGCTTTCTTCACATGTTATGATTCTCTGGGCCATTACAATAGATAAGCGGTAAATGGTTTGGTTTGCTTGTAGCTTTTAATGTGTGTTTACGTTGTTCTTGTTTACTTTTTTAAGGAATCTTTTAATTTGAAGTTTTAATGTTATTTAATATTTTACTTTTAACAGTACTTTTTTCAGTCTCTCTTTCAGTGTTCCATCCAACTGTTTGGAAATTTTTGGATAACAATGTTAAAGAATTATCTTTACAACATACAAACTATTTTCAGCATTTAACTGGTCAACGAAACTCAGGACGTCGTAGGTACATCTCGTTAAAACAACGTATTTCAAATATTGTACAAAATTACGACTCTGATAGACGATTGGAGTTTTTACGATGTATAGCTTATATGACTTAGTGTTTGTTTTTTATTATTTTTTAAAATAAAAGTAATTTTTGAAATATTACAAAATTAACGTATTGCAAAATAAAGTATTACAAAATTAACGGAACTCTTATCTGAAAAATAAATATAAAATTCATCATAAAAATTTAAAAACTCTAAATTAAAAAACTTCGGTGTGAATATTTAAATTTGTGTAATTTTTTCTTAGTGTATTTTTATCTATATGTAATTTCATCTTTGTGTAATTTCTTCCCTGTGTAATTTCTTCCTTGTGTAATTTTGGGAGTGTAATTTTATCCCGTGTAATTTTAACATGTAACCCCAGCTGGCACCACTATATCAGAGATACTTTATAGTAGTCTTCAAGATTTTGCTATTCATTTTTCTCCTTCTCGATTTTATTGCATTCGAGAAGGAGAAAAATGAATAGCAAAATCTTGAAGACTACTATAAAGTATCTCTGATATAGTGGTGCCAGCTGGGGTTACATGTTAAAATTACACGGGACAAAATTACACAAGGAAGAAATTACACAGGGAAGAAATTACACAAAGATGAAATTACATATAGATAAAAATACACTAAGAAAAAATTACACAAATTTAAATATTCACACCGAAGTTTTTTAATTTAGAGTTTTTAAATTTTTATGATGAATTTTATATTTATTTTTCAGATAAGAGTTCCGTTAATTTTGTAATACTTTATTTTGTAATACGTTAATTTTGTAATATTGCAAAAATTACTTTTATTTTAAAAAAATAATAAAAAACAAACACTAAGTCATATAAGCTATACATCGTAAAAACTCCAATCGTCTATCAGAGTCGTAATTTTGTACAATATTTGAAATACGTTGTTTTAACGAAATGTACCTACGACGTCCTGAGTTTCGTTGACCAGTTAAATGCTGCAAATAGTTTGTATGTTGTAAAGATAATTCTTTAACAATGTTATCCAAAAATTTCCAAACAGTTGGATGGGAACACTGAAAGAGCGACTGAAGTCCATAGCGCCATCCTTCGATGCAATTTCTAGTTCTTGCTATACGGTTGGCTGCAGAGTGTCTATGGTTCCAAGTAGAAATATTGAATAGAGGTTGTCTATAAGTGCCGTTCCTGAGCTGTCAACCTCGAATATATGTACGTTGGAAGTAAATGAGAACTTGCTCGATTTGTTCATTATATTCGTCTAAATTAGAGAACAGATCAGCAACTTCTAAAAATGTTTCTAACACTTCTTCTGGCAAACGTGCAGGTGATTGTAACATTTTAATGTGTACTGCAAATGACTGATTGGATTCATATAGAGATTCTAGTCCACATTCATTTACTTTGCGTATAACAGATTGTGATAAGTGGAAAAAGCAGTCACCAATTTCGATGTTTTCAAACACGGCACGGAAAGCATTCATTGCTGCTGTTTCAAAATCGGTCAAAATATTTCGTGGTCAAGCTTGAGAAAGTTTCTCCAGTAACATGTTCAGCATCTTCACGTATATTTCGTCCTTTTTCCCTGGTAGAAGAGCCAGTAGACAAGGAAAAGCGACGCCTGAATCATATTGGACATGGATACTGTATAACTGATAATATATTTCTGGAACCACTTTAAATGTACCATCTGCTAGCCAAAAATCGTTAAATACAAGTTGATCTAGAAGAGCCTTGTGGCCAATTAGTATTATAGGTTTTGGATCTTCTGCCCCGGAATCATGAATAATCCATTTAGAGTACTTCTCTGGTATATCAAAAGTTATGTTATCTGGATTTGACGGAACGTTTCCGATTGTTTTAGCTTTGGATCTATTTAATTGCCTCGTCATGGAGCTCTTCTTCGGTAGGCACATTTTTAATCCGTCTGATACAGTCACTAAACTGTTAGCTATAATTGCACCAGCCGTTGCGCCTGGATTCGACATTTTTCTTTTCATTTGATTCGCAAGTTGATGAGCTTCAGATTCAAAAGTCCTATTAACATGACAGTGTTCTGAAGACTCACGGATAATCTTGTTGTCTCTGGTATGGAGCAGCGATCGACAACGTAAAGTTCTAAATTGCACAACGCCAATGAATAGTTCCGATAGCAGTTTCACGGTGACGAACAAACTCGAATACTTTGTAAATTATAATTTTACCAGCTTTATTACTAACTCCGTACTCAAAATCAGCCATGGATAAATTAAAAATTAATCACGAAATTTATTAACTCGCACGTTATACACTAGTTGTATTACGAGTCACTAAACTAGAACTGAAGAATGTAAGACAAAAATTTACTTATATACCTTCACCCAAACAATTCTTAGAAATTCTTGAGCAGTTCATGGTGATTAACAATTGCCGATTGGTTTTACCTTAAGAAATTATTCCTTGTAAATCTGAAGTAAGTACTAATTGGGGTAGCTAATCACTACATCATTTTGAGTTTCCAACTCAACCACCTCCCTAATCCCCTTGCCCAAATCCGCACTAGTGATTTACCCCTTGCTGGTTATAAATTTTGTACAATTTTTGGAAAATTTTATTTTATGTGTAATTTCTTACTTGTGTATTTTTTCCTTTTAATATTTTTCTTAGTGTATTTTTATTTATGTGTAATTTTTTCTTTGTTTTTTTCTTCCCTGTGTAATTTCTTAATTTCGAAATTACTTGTGTAAATATTTTCCTATTTTTCCTTTTAATTTTTTTCTTAGTGTATTTTCATCTATGTGTAATTTTTTGTTTAATTTCTTAATTTCGTAATTTCTTACTTGTGTATTTTTCCTTTTAATTTTTTTCTTAGTGTATTTTTATCTGTGTGTAATTTTTTTTTGTGTAATTTCTTCCTTGTATAATTTCTTCCCTGTGTAATTTCGTTCTCGTGTAATTTTTGCAGTGCAATTTTATCTCGTGTAATTTTTTCCTGTGTAATTTTCTCCTGACACGGCCAGCTGGGAAGGAGATGGTTTATCACGCATACCTTTTATAGTTGTCGGAAATTTTACCCAGTGTGATATGCGTAACACGCGATTGGATGCTGCTTGAAGCGAAAATCATAATTTGGAACCCAGAACAAAACTCCCGCTACGGTTTTCTATGCAGTGTGCATCGCTGTGTACCATTGTTCGCCAGACCGAATCCAATGGGACGTGTGCATCACATGTTGAATATTCTTGCTGCCAGTTATTCTGGTAGGTTTGGTATTGGTACAGTTTGGCACTAAGGTGCACTATATCTGTTAATTGCGTGTGTTCTCTCTTTTTTTATTTTTTATTTAAGTCCCATTCATGAAATGCAAACTTATGGTCCACCAGTACTGTGGGTGGACTAAGGATCCCGAATAAGTAATCCCTAAGTCCTTATTTATAGGGAGGGAATGTGGAAGTTTCAAGCCACTTCAGGCGTCCACGAAATGGGACAGTGGTTGAAAAGCAAGTCTTTCCACTAGCCAACCACTTGGGAATGCAACAAGTTAATCTGTTTCGAGGCATCAAAATCCCTAGTTTTGAGGAAGAAAAGCTCTTCCAGTTCTGTATGAGACCTGATAACTCCAACTAAAAGGTTTCCAGGTGCTATACGGGATTCGAACCTGGCTTTCTCCAACGGAAGGGAGAAAGCTATCAACTCGTCCTCGCGACTGTTCTACGGAGGCGCAAGGCACAGGACTGCAGGTGTGGCTGGCAGAGCAGGTGTGGGGGGAAAGCCACCGAAACCACAGTTGTGATGTATTTTTTTAATATGCAGGTGGACTCAAAAAGTTGCTCTGCTCTCTCTCTCTCTCTCTCTCTCTATATATATATATATATATATATATATATATATATAGCATTGAAAAGTACTTGAAGAATATTTTTGTTCTTCAGTATTACGCTCATTGAAGGAGTGGTAAACAACCAAGTATCCTGGGTACTTTTTGAATACTAGTACTTAAATGAGCATTTTATAGTCACTATTATCCAGCTCTCGTTGCCATCTTTTTTTTTCTTTTCTTTTTTTTAAATTCTAATCGAAAATGGAGCCCAGCCAGTTCATATGTGTATTTCTTCCGCCAACGAAACGGTGACTTTCTTACCTGATGAGGAACGTTCCTTGAAATATTATTCAGAAACCCGCAACATTTGATCGTTTTTGATCCATAAAACCACAAACTGTTCGCGACCTTATATTCCTTATAGACCTTATATTCGCTGTTTCCTTAATAACCACTCATTTCCTATCTCATATTGCTGCTTCCATGGCTATCTTATCGTGTATCTGTGTTGAACTAATCTCCAATAGCAGAACTCAGACAATTCCCGCCGCAATCTCCTCTTTTTGATGTTCTCTGCTTAAAAGCGAGAAGTTGGTTTTTGTCAGTGATGTGAATGCACGCGATTCTAACTCATTCCGCTTTTTCCTAATTTTCAAAGATCCGACTGGAAGATCCGTGTCCTGTAATTTTCCAACCTGAAATAACAAAATAAAACTGTTTGCAGAATATGGAAGTGTAACTCAAAAAGTTTTATTACCTATAGAATCAATGCTGCAGAATGTCAACAACTTCAACATGCGCGCCTTTGTGGCCTCTGAAATGACCAAGCGATAATCTATTTGCCTCCAAGTGTCCATTATTTGCCGTGTAACTGTTTCGTAGCAACAATTCTGGTCTTCGGTTCATCGAGAATGGTTACAGGGGGTCCGATAAACAATTTCCTTCACGTATCCTCACAGGAAGAAATCATCTTCCTGTGTTAGATTGGATCAACATCTTGCTGCGAAGTGATCAGTCTTCCCCCTCTTTTAGGTGCTGAACACTGCCAGTTTCTTGAAATTGCTTTAAACATTAGCGGATAGCATTATCTGAAGGTGGATGTTTCCCTACTGAGTTCTGTAACGATGTTGCGTTATGATAACGGTCTTTGTGTTGAAAAACCAAAGTATGTACATTGCTTTCTCTTGAACAGTCGCCATTTTGAAGTATGACGTCATATTACCTCCCAGACATCAATGCAGTGAGTAAAGTGTTGCCAAATAAAACTTATAAAACTTTTATATTCTGTAAGCAGTTTTATTTTGTTGTTTTCGGTTGGAAAATTATAGGTCACGGAAACCCAGAAAATAATTTAGAATCACCCTGTATATTTTGTACAGTGGGTGGGCTAAGGATTTTTTCTATTTTTTAAATTTATTTTTGTAGTCCGGAAACCCTGCTCTAGGGACCAAATATGGAATTGTTTCAAGTCAGTTCCGGTCTCCAATAAGCGGGGAGGTGATCTCACACCGGTTGATGAAATTCCTTTTCTACCTGAAGAAGGTGGCTGGTTGGAAAGCGGGTTTCCAACTCAGACAACCGGGCTGGCTATTAAAAACTCCTTCCTGCCAGCAGTCTTGAACCGTTTATTAGGAAAGAATCTCTTTTGATACCACAATTGCCTTTCTAGTAGTCTCTCTCTCTCTCTTTCTCTCTATGTTCATTGTGCTTTTTTTTTTTTTTTTTTGAAGATATATGAGAAGGAGAGAAAAGGATGATCAATCAATGGTAAAGGAACCTAAATTTTTGCTAATCTCTTTTTGAATAAGTTTACATTCTGTATTGGAGTATTCTATTTATTATTATTATTATTATCATTATTATTATTATTATTAATCAACTCTTTTCCTTAGAAGATCTTAATCAACCTGAAGTGACTTATGCAGTAGTTGTAACTATTATCAAACGTGTTTTAAGTTGGTTTTAGATCGCGAGGAAAGAAAAGGAGAGCCCGGAAGTAAATTAGTTGTATAGCTGTAGCCTAAGACCGATTAACTCAGTTGCGGGGGAAAAAAAGATACCACTATCAGAATATGAAATATATACTGAATAATCACCATATTTTAATAGCTAAACTGATACACATAACTTGAAATTATCTTCGCACGTTTAGGATGTGTATTTACTCACAGCATATTTTCTTGCCTTCCTTAATTCGTTTACATCTGTTTTTTGCATTCTTTATGTTTTACATCAAACAAAATAATCCCACTAAGTATACCGAAGAGGTAGTAGGCGAAGCCGTTTAGCTTTAACTAATTTTTGAAGATTGGTGGATAGTCACATCTCCACCCTTAACTCACACAGTTGGTCCAAGGCTATCAATGATTTCAATAGGCATCCGAGAGGAGGGGAAAGTACGGAAGATAACTGCTGTCATCTCGTGGTTCTCGAACCCTAACATTATATATGAATAAATAATGTGAATTCTAAACGCCAGGATTATTATTTTTTGCATACATCTTTTTACACAAACATCTCTTGACATCTAACAGTATTGGTGTTTAGTATTTCAAAATTAGATAAGCATTATACATGTATTATTATTTGACCTACAATTATCTATTCATTTCTTAAATATGCATAAATTCACCATTTTTATAACCTATTGCCAATGGCTATCTCACATTTCTAATCCTAACACACGAAGCTAAAAATTAGCGTTGTATTTGTTCTAATTCTTTGCTCCTTCATCTTTTTTTGATGCAATTGTAGAGCTGGGGGTTCATACAAGTGTAACAGACTTCTGCTGCCTGCCTTAATGCATGCTCTGAAATAACTTACAAACTTCAGTTAAATATTTCCTTTTCGTTTTTTTGTTAGTAACATTTATGAGATTAAGACTAACCCACCGATTCTCATATTTATCGCGAAACAGTCCCTCTACACTTAATGAATATTTTCAATGAATCTTTATCTTCGAGTCTCTTGACATGAAAATCTTGGCGAGTAAAGTTTCACGCCTTAATCAATATTGGATGAATAGAGAAATGCACTGCAGTATCATAACTTCTTTTGTTCTTTTAATTAAACTACAATCTGCTGAGGTTATACCTGTTCTCTTTCTAAGACCTTAAATTTCCTATCAACTACAGTCACTTAAATCCTTGTGTTCAATAACTCGTTTTAAAGCCGGTTCATTCAAAATATTGCAATACTACCTTCTTATCAAATCGAATATACTTGCATTTGTTCAAATTAAAATTTAGAAATTTTTATAAATCCCACTTTCCTGTCCAGTCTTCAAAACATTTTAAAGATTATTCTATAAAAAATAATGAAAAGTACTTAGGTCATTTGAACCACTGATGCTCAGCAAAGCGAGCATTTTTTATTCTTGATATTTGAATCTAAATTACTTCCTAGCATGCTAAATGCTAAACAATAAGGGGGGGAGGCTAAAGCTAACCCTTGAGGAACCAGCTGTTAGAAGACACCTCTCTAAACACTACTTCCTGTCGTTTTTATGTCATTCGATTTCTTTCCCATCTAAATACATGATCATTAATACCTATCTGGCATAATTTAGTAGTTTATAGAACTCTGAAAGGCTTTGCTAAAATTTAAATAAATCATATCATATTCATTAACTTGGTCTGGTTCCCTCGTGCAGTCTTTATAAAAAGTAATCAGATTTGTCATAACCAATGAATCTATGCTGTGCTCTGCTCGGTACCGAACTCTGTCAACGATATCCACATCCCAAACTGTTTTTGCTCCATTCCTTTCTGGATAATACTACAGTAATAATGTACAAAGAAATATTACACAAAGAACTAGTTATATGAAGTAAAATCATCTAATATTTTAATTCGAGGATTGTCATGTTTACTTATTTATTTATCATTATTATTATTATTTGTCGAACGTATGTGGGAAAAATTTCTCATGCTTGCTAATGCTCCTACCCATCAGATAATATTTCGAAACCCATCCAATCAATCGCCCGATAATTTATTAAATGACCCGAATTCTTCCCAACGCTTTGTATTCTAACTCTTATATAAAATTATACAGTTCGGCTACCTAAATTTAGTTTTTTTCTTCTTCATCATTTTCAGATATCTTCTCAAATTAACGATGGTTATCTAAACCCAATTTACTCCTCTACACATGTCTAACACTTTTTTTTTCACCTCCTCACCTGCTAACCACGGGTAAAAAGCCCCTCGACATCTGTTGCATCAAGGCACTTCTAACCTGCTGACATAGTTTGTATCTGAACTGTTTTTCGCTATTATTTCCCCACGGCACCGCTGACCATCTGCTAAAGTCATCTAGAGAATTGTAATGGCTTACCTTACATTCCAAAGTACACCAAATATCATTAAATATGATTCTGAGACCAGAAACACTACTAAATCAACAGGCAGCCTAAAAAATATATTTCTTGACAACAGATGGCGCTCTTGTCACCACTCGTTAACACTTTCCCAGGCTAGACATCCGGAACCAAAAAGACGACTTACACTTGCACGTGATCTCGTCGGCCGTATATCCAGTTCCTGCCCGATGACAAGAGAGAGAGGTCAATGACCTGACAGCGTCTTCCAACCCTTCAGTGAC
The DNA here is from genome assembly GCF_054136105.1 of Typopeltis vanoorti. NCBI lineage: Eukaryota > Metazoa > Arthropoda > Arachnida > Uropygi > Thelyphonidae > Typopeltis > Typopeltis vanoorti. The sequence goes on from NC_143552.1 coordinate 35,364,662, forward strand.
TGGTTCACCATCTGCCTGACCTTACCACAGTGGGTTGACCTTCTCAACTGCCTGACGGCACCTGCGGGAGCTTCGGTTGGGCAGTGAGTACACCAGTGATGGCATTTATTGTGCCATTGTACAGATGGTGGTGTAAAAGATAAATAGTTACAGGGGACAAACAGATAATGTAGGTTTTCTTCATTAATTCTTGCTTCCCACTAAGGAACAAATCACACATTTTAATAGCGACAGGTATTTTGGTGTCGAAAGCTTAAGAAACGGATAGTATACTGAGAAAAAAAAAAAAAACTAGCCAATTGAGAACGTAATTATGAAATAATGGAAGGTAGACAAATAATTTTCATTCAGAATTAACGCGAACTTTTCATATCAGTGTGATGATATTATAACCCTTTCCATCTACACTTTCCAAAACTTGCAGTCTATTTATTTAGGAAGAACGTTTGGACACCGAATAAATAGGAGAAAATACTTCTTAATAACCTCGATAAAAGAAAGACCACACACACACACACACACACACACACACACACACACACACACACACACACACACACACACACACACACACACACACACACACACACACACACACACACACACACACACACACACACACACACTTCTTCAATTCAAGAATTTGTTTTTAATATTAACAGGCTCCTCACTAAGCGTAATATTTAATAATAAAATAGTTTTGAAACTCATAGATATCTGATGAGTAGAATAAATACGTATATCCACTCAGAAGAATTATTTTGAAAAAAAATATTATATTTCATACTTCAACTAAAACATTGGGAATATGCTATCTTTATTAACATATGTGTTGACTCAGCCATTTATCACTTTATTTATTATTTTATTGCCTTTTCATCTATTGTTTTCCAAAATGAAAACTAGAATTGAGATTGCGTTGAGTGGATTGTCATTTGTAGCGATATTCTACATAGAATCGCATGGAAAACTCCTGAACATACACATAGTCGTAGTGTAATGGAGCTTACTCAGGTACATGGCATGGTCCGAGAGATATCCCACTTCTCGTTGTACGTTATGACGTACGTGCTTAGCTACAAAAAAACATGTCGTCATAATAGGTTTTAGCGAGGTGTCAATGTCAGTAGGAGTTAGGCAAGCGCTTGAGTGAGTATTGACGTGTCATGCGGAAGTCTAAGTGTAGGAAAACTGTAAATAAATAAATAAATGAAACTGATTATCGAAGAGCCATAGCGGGAGGAAGCTCACACTTAAAGAGTGAATTCCGGAAATTTGGTCTGATAATAAGATCAAACAAGAAAGCACTACAGAAGAATATAATCATTCTATATCGTTTATATACACAGTGACCCGTCTATAATTCCATTAAATAAAGGGATTTAATATAGTTCATAAGATGAAATTATATTTTTGCCATGTTTTGGGTGGCTAATTTGTTAATTTTTCTAATTATGAGAATGCCGTTTAGGAACTAGTCAATTTTTTTTTAAAAAAATACTTTTAAAATATTTTATAAGCAATATATTTACTTAATTCATGTGTATTTACTTATAATATACTGTATAGAATATTTGGTATGTATAGTTGATCTTACATATAATTATAGGAAATATAGGTATACATGTTAGGGTAATGTCCTAGTACAAATTATAGTGCCAATTATTATAACCAACTTCGTTTTTTTTTGTTTGTTTGTTTGTTATTAATACCTACTCCAAATGATACCGTTTCAAAATTTGCAATATCTCCATTTAGCTATAACGAATGAAGTGAATTCAAGTGCTAAGTGAATCGTATAAGAACAGCAAAATAAGATTGTTCATTTAGGCATATGAGCAACTAACATTTTTGAAAGAAGATACCCTTTAAAGCATTTGGAAATATATTTAACGACAACTGCTTATTAGGAAGAGAATATTATAATAAAAATGCATCCGCAATTCAAAGATTTCGCATTTTCATTTTAGGAAATCTAAGGAATGAAACGAATATTGCTAAGATTGTTTAATTAGAAGTCGTATCTTTGACTTGTGATAGAAATCTTAGTTATAAGGATGATCACAACAGATCGAGAAGTGTAATTGTCATGCTAGATTAAAATCTCCAAAAATGATGCAGATGTTAATTATACAAACAGTGAACTGAATAGTAATTACGTGAAAGAAAGTGAAAAATGATAAGAATATTCTTCTATTTCATAAATTCTGCCGGTAGACATCTGTGTGTGTGTGTGCTCGTAGCATTGTCTAGCGAGAAATCATTCTGCACAAATCGCATCTATAGAGATCTCTTCGTTATAACAGAAAGTGTTACCTCTTACGGAAAACAGTGAGTCATTTAATAATCTACGGAACTTTATAATAGAAGAAAAGAAATATAAAAACAACTTGTAATCCTTTAGAAATGTAACACTTTCATCTTCTTACTGTAATCAGATGAAATTATCGAAATGTTTCTCTTTCAAATAAAATTAGCCTGTATTCCTTTTTTTTTTTTTTTTGATTTCATTAAGTCTGTAACGAATACATGAAAAGGTGCAATTCGTCAGAAGATATAAATTAAGTGGTACTATCGTTCATCTAAATGCATCTAGTGATGCAACTATCTTAATTAACTTCTGATTAGGGCAAACGGTGTCAAGATACTACGCTCTGATTAAAGACACTTAATTGAATTCCACAGTGAAAATTGATCGTTGTTGTCAATGAAAAAAAACAAAACAGTTATTTTAAACCGCAAGTAACTCCAGAGTGCACATATAGCCCGAAGGTCACAATAGCAGGCCGAATTCTGATAATATAAATTAATCTACTTTTTTTAAAAAATATTATTTTAATTATTCATTACTGTTTGGCATAACTAATTGTACCCAACCACAGAACACAAAATAGTCTATGTTAAAAAATGCAAAATATTATTTCTTCAATAGCAATTTCCTTCTAGAACTCCTGTTTTTCTTCACAAATTTAAAATTGGTACTTGTTCAGAGGAGGAGAAGAAGGAGGAGTCTCAGATCAACCTCTAACAATCGAGTAACGTAGCAAAGTTGAACCTTAATTTGTAATCAATTTATAACTTTTTACATACCCAAATGAAATTTTAATATGTCAAGTTAGATTTTATGTTAAAAGGCAGGATTTAATTACGTTGTTTATCTATTTCTTTGACAAACATAAGGGAGATGGGGGGGAAGGCTTCAAATTGACATTAAACGAAAGGAAAAATTATTTATTGTTTCTTGGCTATAAATTATTTTATAACAAAGTAGGCAAACAAGGTTTGTCTTTTGAATCTAAAGGAAACTTTGTTTTCTCAATTTGGCTAACGTTTATTTTCGTCCTTTTAAATTACAATGAACAAAATAGATGATGGACACAAGTATTGCATACCGTACACAGACTTCAAATCCTATTACGAAAAATAAATACGCTGATGTGAATTGCAACATTGTTAGGGAGAAGATCAAAAATGAAATAGCAAAATAAAAATAAAATGAGTTGGTATAGTACACGATATCTCGCGAGATTATACACATTTTCCAAGCAATTTCTATATGTATACTGTTGTTGTGTGAATGTGTAAACAAACTGAATCTGCTTATTCAGAAAATATTATTATATTATATTGTATAAACCGTGTCTGTTATTTCATTTCTACTGTAATTTCGTATTGTACCAAATCCATCTTCCTTACACTTTTTTTTTAAATTAAATCTTTCATTGACAATCAATGCTGAGGAAAAAAGGATAAAGAGTTAAATCAATGAAATTTGAAATTCGTAAGCAGAGCAATATTATGATCATGGATAGTGGTTCTGGTTATTTTCGTCAAGGAATGTAACACAAACGCTTCTTTTATATTTCGTCCATTAATTCATCATCGAAGTTTAGAATAGGGATCCGCATTGAATCATAGCCGACGAATATGTACCCGCCGGATGATATTTCTACTTGAATAGCCAATTAGAAACATCAGGATTCAACTCAAATCAGATACAATATTCAAGAATAATTGGAGAAATCTCCGTGTGTTAACATCGAATTAATTATCTAAAAATAATAATAATAATTATCTGTTCTTCTTCATCTTATGGAGTTCTCTTTAGAAAAAGAGTTGGATAACGAAAGCCGTTGCAGGCTTAGCTTGAAAACCTTTTGAAAAGGAGGCAGAGCTTTCTTATGAGAATTCGCCCAGTTCACGAGACTTTCGGCTCCGCTAATTGCATTCCTGAAGAAAACGTCCACAACAGCAGCTGTTATCCAACTAGAGGGGAGGGAAGGGAGAAGAAGTGGACGTTTCATCTACACTTCGTGTGTTTCTTGCCAAGATATTCAAAGGCAGAGTGAAGCAAGGTCAGTCCTGTCCGCAGCGCTACTACTCTGTAGGTACTTACTTTGTTCTTTCAACCCTTTCGCTCTCTGCCAAGCGTTTCACGCGATTGCGCCTCTAACAGAGCGCTTGTCGCCGTCTTTCTCCCACAAGCACAAGCTATTGAGGCAGCGCTCAGATTTAGGTCATTTGTTGTTGTTGTTGTTCTTTGTTGGGACTTCTTACAGTATACAGATCACCTCTCCTACCCTTCACGCCCGCTAGAGCTTGATGAGAGCGCTGGAACTCACGGAAAAGGATCGAGTTTAAAATAAAAAAAAAAAAGAAGGAACTGTTAGAGCTAGAACTAGGTCATCGACGGTATCGTATTGTGCTCTTTCAATGACAGCTGTTCCTAAGATTACGCATGACCCCCATCCCTCCCCGCTGCTCTTCTACCCTTCTCCATGCAGAAGATTCTGAACGTGGTTCCCATCGCGTTCATTGGAGAACAGTTTTTTCCTCGTGCTAGCATTCTTCACATAGTGAACCCTGTTTACCGCAGCAACCCTTTATAGCCTATATTTTTATGGAGTAAACATGATCTACATAACAATAGTTGTTGGCCTGGCATTTTTTTAATGGCTTAGTGCATTTTTTTAATCAGTCTTGTAACTGTCAGGTGTGGTCACATCTGCTTATGGTGAAAATAAGAAAATTGCCTCCGCATGGTTTGAGTTATACACTACATTAATCAATGTCTAAACAATTAATTAAAAATGGAAATTAATATCACGAAGATACTAACTATTCTCTTTTTTAAGGAAAATCTCTTAAACGTAGTTAACTAAATAATAGTGTAATAGAAATAATAACTTTTTTGCTGAAATATTCGTGAATGAAATATTTATACTTTGATTGTGAGGAATGTTAGCGATTCAGCTTATGAAGGTAAGTATCAACACGGGATCAAATAACTTTCTTTAATCATTGTATGAATTTCTAAGTACTAAAAAAAAAGTGATTTTTTTTTAACAGCTAGATTCGTTCATAAGCAGAAAAGGTTTAGTTACATAGCTGTTGAAAAACAATCCCTTTTCTCGGGTTCTTTACTCTTCAAACTCCGTGGACAGTTCTTGAAGATTTGATGATATTCTCACTTCATTTTTCAAATTCCAGACAACATATCGAAACCAAAAATATTTCTCTTAAAATTAAGTTAAGACCCATTTCATCACAGCCGAATTTTAGAACGCCAAATTCAAATAAATTTTTATAAAAACTTCAAAAATTCACGAAAAAAATATTAAATACACTTTTAGAATAATATTTTGAAAACGGTGAAAGATATAGTCCTACAGTAAGAGCTATTTTTTCTGCAGAGCGATAGTTTTTATTGTTATATAAAATCGGAAAAGGAGAGTTAACCGCTAATATTTTTACTGTCCTTTCTTTCAAATGAATATTTAGAATAATGCCCGTAATACTTTAAAATTATTAATGAATTATGCTACTCTTCAAAGCACTGAACCAATCTATTAAATATTTTTATCGAACAACACGTTAAGTCGTTGATACAGCGGGAGAAGAAGATCATCAATGTATACCTGCTATAACCAAAGAACGAGTCGAATTACACTGAATGAAATTCCTGGAACACAGTAGTCCAAGCTCTTCCGCTATACAAAGAACAAATTCTTGTTTTACTTCTTTTTTTCTTCTTCTTCTCAATACGTTATTGCAGAAGATCAGATTTCCAGATTTTGCTTCCTCAAGTATCGTCCTTCTCCTTCCTATAGTGCAGTCCTGGGAAATTTGATCTCTCTCTCTCTTCCCCCATCCTCCTCCTTCTCTTTATCAATAAGAAAGCTAAAATAATATTTCAGATCTACCGTGTACACGCAACAACTAAATTTTTACATGTCACATGTCATAGTCTACTTCGATGTACTGCGGCATAAAGTACTGGGACATTTTTATGGTGTTAGCCCTACGGAAGATACAAAGTTTTTTCTTTATTTTCTTCCCTCCCGGAAGTTTGGGCTTTTCATTCCCTATTCCACCCCACAAGCTTTCATTTTACTCCATAAGATTATCTGTCCTCCCTTTACATCTATTGGAACATACAATTGGCAGACATAATACACTTATTATTATTATTAATAATAATAATGTTAGTTAGCCTTATTAATGTTAGTTGCTTTGACTGAATCTAAAACACTCAATTCACTCTTATAATTTTTTTATCGATATTTACATAAAACATTATTCTTATATCTTCTAAATCTATGTGTGAAATCATTATAATAATAAATAATTAAAAAAGTACGTTTTTTTTTATGTTTCTTGAATAAATTCCTTGCCAGCACTGAAAAATGATACTCATGGTGAAGCTTTCCCCGCAAAGAAAGAGCTAACATTTCTTTAGGTAATTCATTTTAAGTAAACTAAGTAAATACTAAGTAAACTCATACAAGTATTACAGCGTATATGCTACGAGAAGTCAGTCAGAGAATTTTCAGTAGTTTATTTTATATTTCTTCTTATTTTCTGAAATTCTATGGCGATAGAAATAGACTTGCGTGTTCCTAAGGAGCAACTCTAGGGAAGAGTAAATGGGGACAATAGCATGAGCTTGACAAGTTTTTTACATCTTTCGAGAACGTCAAAGTTTTCATTCCTTGATGCTAGTAAATTAGGAATTTTCTTGTAAAAATAGTATATATATTAATATTTATTTTAAATTTTTTTTAAAGACAAGCCTTATAAACTCAAGGAACTATATAAGCTCGTATAGAGCAGGCTTTTACAAACATCCGTTCTCGAGATGGAATTCGTACCCACAACCTGTTAGTTGGAGGGTGGATAGAAGTTTAGAATATAGTTTCTATTTTAAGACGAAAGTAGAATTATCTTGGAAGTTTTGTAGCACCCACAGTTTTTCAGTAATTCAGTTTTAGTTTTTTAAAGACTGAATTATTATGCAATATTTTTTATACTATATATACTTCCAATCGGTTTAGATGCTATTTGAATATTTAAAACAAATGGAAAACTATTGGACTTTTCGCCTTCATCTGTCTTTAAACACCAAATCTGCCCAACGATACTTCTAAAAAACGATTAAAATGTTGAGATTGAAATGACTACTCAATTTTGGGTTCAGTAAACGCAGTGTCATCCAAGGCTTATTTTATTGGCGGGATTTGAATATACAAGCGCTTATATTGAATATAGAAATAGTTTGAAATGCATGTTAGATTGAGTATCATTTATAACTTCGTTTTTAAATTATCGGATAGAATTAAGATAAACGTTAAATCGAGTTTGCGTCCTACGCTGGAAATCTGAGGTTGATTGAATAACAATACACACACACATACAAGTGTGTGTGTGTGTGTGTGTGTGTGTGTGTGTGTGTGTGTGTGTGTGTGTGTGTGTGTGTGTGTGTGTGTGTGTGTGTGTGTGTGTGTGTGTGTGTGTGTGTGTGTGTGTATTAAAATAGAATTTTTAACTCGGGAACTTAGCAAAAAAGTTACAGCGTGCCACACACACACGCACAGTAGTACAAATAAATAAATAAATGAATAACATACAAATCAATAAATAATATAAAATAAACAAACAAATAAATAGTTGTTAGAATTAGAAACATCACCACGCTCCAATTTAACAAGTCTAAAAAAGCAATAACTGCAATACAGTAGGAAGTGGAAACAAGTCAGCAGTCTATGACTAGATATTTATAAGAGAGGCATAACTTAAAGCAAAAATTAAACGTTGAAAAATTAACTTCAAGTTAATATAATCAAATAATTCTTATTTAATTTTGCTTTCTATATGCACTGATGTGCACGTTTCTCAAAATCTCCATGTGGTTTGCTAGAAAAATTTATTTATATTTTGATGTAAAGAGAGATGTAGAGATATACAGAGAGATGTAGAGTAGGTGTCCTCCCTCGATGAGTCTTTGGACTCCTTGCAGGTGTCACGTAATAATAATAATAATATTTTTTTTAAATGACAATTTGATTTTATTAAAAATAAATAGAAAGGATTTTGACATAAAAATTAAATAATAATAATAATAATAATAATAATAATTTCTTTGATAATTTTTATTTTTTAATTTTTTTTTATTGTTCTTTCAAATATTTACATATGTACAATGATCATCTATTCAGTATATTATTTTACAAGGTTCGGCACTTTGTGCTACATATAATGAGATTTAAATAGTAATGATGATAACAGTTTTTTTTTATATAACAATCATAATAATAATTTACAATTATATTGTGCAGAGTTACATGAGTTGTATAATATTACATGTTGTAGTTTACTATTTTTTTTTATTTTCAAGTTTGAAAAGGTGTGATTATACAACAGTATTTACACATATGCAATCTAAATATTATATTTCCTTATTCTCACAAACATACAATGCAAACTCATGATTTACATTTAAAAGAATTTTTTTTTTACATTGTATACATTTGCTACAGTTATTATATACATTACATACATTTGTTTACATGTGATATTTACATCACCTACATTGGTTTACATATAATACATACATTACATACATTGGTTTTCATGTGATACGTACATTACATGCATTTGGTTACATATGATACATCTTGGATGAGAACTAATTTCTTTGCTTTCATCCTCAAAGCTTATATGTAAGCTTATCTGAGGATGACACCAGTTGGTTATTATGTATTGTTTTTTTTTTTTTTTGCTGTGCTGGGAAGCTACGAAATCTATGATTGAGAAATTCGTGCGCGCGCACTCACTCACGCACGCGCGCACGCACACACACACACACACACACACACACACACACACACACACACACACACACACACACACACACACACACACACACACACACACACACACACACACACACACACACACACACACAATAACTTGGAATGTATTGATGCGTCGCTGAACTGGAAGCCTGAACGAATATATATATCGTGTTTCATTAAGTTTGTATGGTATTTTGGGTGCGTGTTTCTTGTTCATAGTATGTCCTTAGAGCTCTTTTCAGGCTATTGTAGTTTGTAAGGTTTCTGTATTCAAAAGGTAATTTGTTTATCATGTCTGGGATGTAGAAGTTTCGCGTGGCCTTTCCGTAGTGATTATTGCATTTATATGTGATATAATTAGTAGTCTGAGGTCTTGTTATACGGTATGTATTTCTAACTGTCCTGTTGTTGGCATCGAAATATGTTTTAGCAAGGCTGCATAGTGACATAAATGTTTTGCTGTCAGTATTTTGTGTTCTGACATTGCAATGTTTATAAGGTCGTGATTTTCTCTTTGTTCCCAAAAGATCAGTTTTGTCATTTTCTACTGTAGCGATATTAATCTATTTAATTTTGTAGGGTGCACAGAAAGCATACGTTGTTATAGCGTATCTTAGTATATTTTGGCATAGTGATTTGTATATTAGTGTTTTTAGGCGTATGGGAACTATGTCTTTTAACCTGTAGAGTTTGCCAGTTATTGTTCGGAGTTTGTTGTGTAGATGGTTTATGTGGCTATTCCAGTTCATATCTGCATCGAAGTAAATTCCAAGGTATCGTATTGTTTCAACCTGAGTGATTGTAGTGGTTTTGCTGTTCTGTGTGTTTTTTATGTTGGATGGTTATATATTTGTTATCAACTGGTCGAGTCAGTGGATTTCTGAATATCATTAATTTTGTCTTTTCTGACTAATATGTCATTTCTGAATAATAATAATAATAATAATAATAATAATAATAATAATAATAATAATATTTTTATTATCATTAAAATAATAACGCAGTTAATATTTAAATGAAAGATAATATAACAGGAAAGATAAAGTTAATATTCTTTAGGAAAGAAAACTTCCCAAATTTGGTGTCCACTGCAATTAATCAATAATATCTAAAACTGAATGTACTAATTTTTTCTTCTTTTCCAAGAATGCAAGTTAAATGCAAGCAACAAACTGTCAGGACTTCACATACTTTTATTCTGATAATTAAAGTTCCAACAATCTCTCTCTCTCTATTTAGAGTACTGTACTTTCGATTTCCTTTATCACACAGTTCCACTGTCTTTTAAACAGTCAAAGAACACGTGAAGAGCAAAATCTATCGTCCACTCGAGTGCACTCACGATAATATAAAATTTCTACGTTTAATCTTTAAATTTTTACTTTCCATTTCACCCATTACGCATATTTTTATTTTCTCTTAGAAGGCTCAAGATGATGATGTTCATTATGGACTATTTAATCTGTATTTTGTATCTACAAGTGACAAAAAATAAAAATAAAAATAAATAAATTAATTAAATAAAATAAATAAATAAACTCTAACTTTACCTAATAATTTATATGTGCTCCTCTGCTCCTAATAAGTTTATTATGCTTAGGCAGGGACTCGACCAACGTAACACATTTTTCTTATTCTTTCCGATTAAGCAAGTAAATCTTTGAGGTTCTGTGTTGTTTGGCGTGTCTTCTTTGTCAGATTTACCAGATAAAAACACAGCCATTTTCAGTTGAAAAACCTCATAAACGTTCCTGGTGTCTTAGATGAGATTCCATCCCGAGTCTTTCCTAAAATTCACTCACAGGACGAATTTCTGAAGACAAAAAAAAAAAAAATCTAGGAAATTCAGTCGAAATAAAGAAAAACGGAAGAATCTAGGTCTCAGAACTTCCATACCGCAACCCTATTCAACTTTTAAAGCTGACTCTCTCGCCTCATTTGCTTCCTTCCAACCTGCCATAGAATGAAAGATTTCACCCGCTTCTGTACTGTAAAATTACTTTCTACTTGCCACTCCTTCATCTTTTATGATGCCTTCTTTGCCTCTTAACCTTCTCCTATGATAAAGAGAAGACGGTAAAGAAGCGAAGGAGGCATTATAATGATAAGGTTGTATAATGGACTGTTTTACGTCTTTTACGTTTCACTGTTTTACGTAAAAATATTATTTCTCCCCTAAAAAATTTGTTTGCCTAGAATAGTTTCATAAAATATCTTCAGTATTAAAACAAAGGCATAGGAATAAATGATGGAATGAATTACAATGTTTAGATGATATTACGAATTCAGGAAAACACTGTAATCTAATTTTATTTGATGCTAATTCCCCCTCTGTTATTTATCTCTTCGAAAACATGTTTTGAGAGGTATAATGATGATCCCTAAAAAGAGTAACACACACACACACACACACACACACACACACACACACACACACACACACACACACACACACACACACACACACACACACACACACACACACACAAAGACAATAACATATGTGGGAATTATGCTTTACATACGTGGGATATCGATTTACAATATTCCCCCTCATACTATGATTTTGATGAGAAATAGTAGACAACAATATTATGATGTTTCTAATATTGCATAATAATAACATAGTGAGTCTGCTCATTAGAAGCATTTCTTCAGAGTTAGGTCACCAGACACTCTAGAGAAAAAAAATCTAGAACGTGTTACAAATCCTGAAATTTCTGATTCTAAATACAAAATATTTCAATGAATCTGATATTAGGAAATGTTATGTCAGATTTAAATGCCTGAAATGTGAAAAAGAAGGGTCACATTCTTTTTAGGAGGTGTAAAAATGTGGGAGTTACTCTTTCTGTGTGCATTATTACGAAATAAAAATTGGATGAAAACTACGGACACTCAAGCTCTCTGTCACCTTTATTTTTGGTCGATTTGTTATGGAATGAATGACTAATGTTCAGCAACTGTGCTTGTTCTTGCTTACATTTTCAAGAAGGTAATCTATTCTTTATTATAATAATGAATTTAGTTTATTGAATTGCTGGAGGACACTTCATTCTAATCTCTGGTATCACGAATATATCCAATTATTGATACTTTAGCTTAATCCTTTTTGATCACATGACTGCTGGCATTTTTGAGGCATTCAACTGGCCAATTAGATGAAGAAATGAAGAGAACGCAGCAAGAAATCTGTAGAGATTCCATGTAGGTGGTGGAATTTTTCAACCCAACCTGCAGAACACCATATAGATTAACGATTAAATGGTATCCATTACTGATGATAATACTTATTGTTTAATAATACGTGCAGTTATTTCGTGGGAGAACTGTACAAGGTGAATGAAGAAATCGATCTAGTAGTGAATGGTTGTGGTGTCTGAATTTGAAAAAAAATATCCATAGCGTTTTCAGTTGGAAAATGTATGAATAGGTCGATACGTACTTGGTAAAGAGCTAATGAAGAATTTACGTGTTTATCATAGGCTCTCTAAAATATCATTCTTGGCCTCGATGTAACCAGTCAGTGCAATTTATTGTTACGTTCTCCAGAATGCAGTTAAAGTTTTTTGTATGTTAAATTAATTGTCCTCAGCGTTTTCTAATACCAAATATTCTGGTATGACTTATGTTTATAGATATAAATAGTCTTGCTGCTGTCGTTTCACTTTTGAAAATAGCTTTAATTTAAATTTCTGTAGAAAGCAGAATCAAGTGTTCATATTTCATCTGATCGTGCAGTTGAACACATGTGGCTCAACCAGAAAATATGATTGTGCTAGTAGGTCTTGGTGTATCGAAAATGAAAACATGTGTAAAACTTTACTGAAGGATTCTCCACGCCATGTTCAGCACCTCGAAGGACCAGGCTCAACGGCTGAAAATTTAAAATGTATTGTATAGCAGTCAAGAATCACGTGGATCCAGTTGCTTCGTGATGAAACTTAATCCATCCGCGATGGTATCATTAACAATCAGAGTTCACTTATGTACTCAGAAATGAATTGTCATGCCATCATATAAAGTAATTTCGACATCGCTTCTGTACAGTTATATGGTGTGATATCGTCTGTTGAGTCGTGATATCTTATCCAGTGGCTTTAACAGGCCTTTAAGAGCCCACAATCTTCCAAGCATGCTTGGATTTCGTAACCAAAATATGAGGATAAGATGGTCAACCCCATGCCTCTAAGTATTCATGACTGTAATCCATGTGTGTTCACGGGGCAGGTTTGCCTGCTTGGGGGTTGAAAAACCCCAGATAAACTGGCGGAAAAATCCTGCTGTCCACGCCCAAGACCGGCTAACTTGGCTATGGCTAAGGAAGAAGATCCTTAAGTTCCTCACGTCGTCGACGGGAATCGAACCTAGGACACTCCTTCTCAGACATATGGTTGAAGCGCAAAGCCACTAGGCTAACCGCGCGGACACAGTAATTTCATTGGTATTTTTAATTTTCGAATACCGTCTTACAGGCGAGATTTTTGCACTTAGATTTACAGTGTCATATGCATGCACTTTCGACACAAAGAAACATGTAGGCATTTTTCTCGTGTGGTGAAAGGGCATGTCATCGTTTCCGTAGTTGTATGGATCGGGTCATGGTTAGTTCAAAGAATTGGACATCAAAGAGGCCTCCTGACCTAACTGTTTGGTATTTTTTTTTATCTCCGAGAGTGGATTAAAAACGCTAGCGTTCTTTAATCATTCATTTTTGGACCCAGTGTTCATATGAATTTTATGTTTTCCCCAAAAGATCTGTGATATAAGTTTTGGAAATTATGCAATATTCCCAACTCCTTATACTTACAACACACACACACACACACACACACACACACACACACACACACAGCAAATTTACGATTTAAATTTGCAACGCAGGACGTTGCAAATTTAAATAGTAAATTGTAAATCATGCATGCTTTTAAAAATGGAAATTTGTTGTTCACATATATAAAAAATTGTTCAGAACTATCACATCAATGTGGAAAAACATCTCATTCACTTCTCAAAGTTCCGGAGACTTCCCAACTCCTACACTGTAAATAAAAGGACTCTGTTTCTTTTCAATTTAGAAGTATATATATGCAAGTTTTGTTTGCTTCTATAATGTGAAAGAAATCAGTAATCATTTAGCCAGACTGTGATCGGAGTTTGTCATTAGTTTGTTGCGAGCATGATGTTCCTTTGCCATACGGAATGGAAAACAGTCTGAAATGACGCAACTTATAGTCTCAAAGGCAGGAGAATGAATACTGTCATGCAGTGGCACGAGACTTCATTAGAGAGATTCCCCACCCCTCGAACTTAAGAAGGACGCAAGATTCTTTCCGTACTTTGTACTTTTGCAAAGCAGTGTATATTACTATTTTCAGTTTTTTTTTTTAGAGGGGAGATGAATGTTCGAGTCCATTGTGGATCTTCAGTCTAATTTCTACTTTTTTCTTTCGTTATATTTAAAATGGCTGGCGTTGAATTCAGCCGAGTTTTTCCCTTTTTGTTCTGTATTGCTCACAGTTTACTTGCAAAATAATACAAGCTCTTTAACTGTAGGCGTTTGACAACCTCCAGTTTATTTTTTTGAAATAAGCACTTTTTTTTTAACATGATTCATCCTCATAATATTTATGATATCTTAGACACAGAATTATAACAGTATGAACGATTACAACACAAATTATTTTTACAGGTTGTTCAGTTATGGAAAAAAAAACAATTAAATACATAACTAAGAACAAGTACAGTATACTGTTGCCAACATACTTTCAACTAACGTAGTTGTAGAATATAGATGTTCCAGCTTTCACGTGGCGCGTGGGCAATACTCTCCACGAAGGATAAAATTTACATACGCGAGTCTCGTGAACAGCAAGTAACAGACTGAAAAAGTAACTCGTGGAAATCAGAATCTGCAGTGCTGTACTGGTAATACTTCAGTCAAATATTGTATAACAACATTGACAGCTAGTTAATCATTTGTTAGGTGAGTTGTTTTTCCCTTTAATTTATGTATTTCTGAACAATCAAGAGATATGATTAGTGAAAACTTAATACTCAACATAAGTAATATGCGAAGATTGGATAAAGAGCCTTATTTCGCCTTCGTGAAAGCTTTATAATTCTGAGGTAATCAGTTTGAAATACGTTCACTTGACGTACCTTGAAATCGCGTTATTTGTAGTTAATAAAATATATTGATCGGTAATATTGTTTCCCCTCTCTTTTATTTTTTCCTCCGGGGTATCATCCTTTTCTAAAATCTCTTACGTGTAAAAAATCTAGTTATACTATTTAAACCAAGTATCTTGGTAATATATTAACCCCCCCCGCAAACGAACAATGCACCGTTAAATTTCTACCCTAAATTATATTCCTTATTGACTACATGCGCCACATTACAGAAAATCCGTTTTATAAAATAAAACAAAGCGTGTTTTCTAATGCAATTGCATACGTACTTCGAATACACATGGATAGGGAAATGCATAAAGCTACACGCACGCAACCCCCCCCCCCCTTCAACCTTAAAGTACATCGAAGAAAGGGTTTAAATGTTATTCCTGTCCTTCGATTTAAACAGGAATAATTCTTACTAATCTCGTTTTGCGTTCGAGAAGGTACTGCGAACTTATTCGTGGCCGTAATGGATTGATAGTTATATGCTGAAGCCTGATGTAATACAGACTTGATTGGAATATGTCGTTTTGTTTTGCGAAAGCAAACGCACTGCGACATCCCTATGGGATTCGCTGACTCTACTTTCAATTAAAAGTAGGAAGGTTTCTCTAAATTACGCTACCAAGCACACCTGTATACATATTAAAAGAAGCTATTTCGCCTCATTCCAGCAACAAACCTCGATAATAGAGAGGGGGGGGGGAGGCGTGTAATAGGAGTGCAAAACAAGCTGAACATTTTTGATTATAGAAATCTTATAGATTTTCTACAATATTATCACCATTATATCCACTCCGACTTTCTCACTTTCCTTCTTTCTCCTGATCAGAAATTTAAAAAAAAAATCGTAATTTTATTAATTCAAAACAAACAAATAGTCCCTTTCGTATTCCCCCCAACTTCATAGAAATCTTATAGATTTCTACAATCTTATAGAAACTACCGTTTTTTAAGCGAAGAAAGTGAGCGATTACTATTAACGTGGGGTAGTTCGTATGCCACATGACCGGTGACATAAATGAAACAGTTTTAAACATTCGTGATGATTAACTACTTCCACAGATAATAATAATAATAATCATAATTATTATTATAAAAACCTCCATGGAGTCAAAGACTCATCGTGGGAGGTCCATTGTTATACGCACAGTTTATCATACTGTGCCTTAAATATATTCACTGTCTCTGCACACACCACACTCTCGGGCAAAGCATTTCAATCACTCCATGCAAAAAACCTGCTCCTCACTCCCTTGCTCGCAATTCTCCTTATACAGCTTCCAGGAATGACCTCTTGTTCTCCTGCTATCCTCACTTAGCAGCTTATGTCTCAATCATATCCCCCCCTCCTCCTTCCATCCACCAATTTTTGCAAATTGCATTTTGTCAATCTGACTTCATACTCTACATTCCAGAGACCAGAAACCACCTTAGTCAATCGCCTTTGAACTTTTTCAACGCAATTTCATCTTTTTGAAAACCAGGTGGCTAGATCTGTGCACAGTAATCCATATGTGGCCTGATCAAAGCCTTATACAAAGGAACCATAGCATCCTTACTTCTACAAGTCAATGTCCTCCGCATCATTCCCATTATCCGCTGTGTTATCTTCACTATTTTAGTAACATGTCCCCGAAATTTTAGGTCCTTGTCTACAATCACTCCCAGATCTCTCATTTCCTCTACCTTTTTCAAGATATTCGCACCGATTGTGTACTTTACATCCCATCTCTGCTTCCCAAATTTCAAAACCTTACATTTTGAGACATTGAATTGACATCCCCACTTATTTACCCATTCAGACAGTGTATTCAAGTCCTCTTGCAAAGCTACAGCATCCACACTACTCCTGATAGCTCTGCCCAACTTTGCATCATCTGCAAACAACTGCACATCACCATTCAGACCTCTCCAGATATCATTTACATACAAATTAAACAGCAATGGACCCAAAACAGACCCTTGAGGTACACCACTAGTAACTTTCCTCTTCTGCGATATCGCTCCTCCATAGACAACTCGCTGATACCTATCAGACAACCAATCTCCAATCCAGTGAACCAATCTACTGTTCAGCCCCATCCGTTCCAATTTAATTACCAGCTTGTCATGTGGCAATTTATCAAACGCCTTTGCAAAATCTAAATATACCACTGTATATGCAATACACTTATCCAACGCATTTGTCACTTTATTATAAAAAGTAAGCAGGTTGCTAAAGCACGATATTCCTTTAGTAAATCCATGCTGGCCGCCAAAAAGTATTTTTCTGTTGTCAATCCAATTCTTAACTTTATTCCTAACTAACTTGTCTAATACCTTGACCACAACTCCAGACACACAGATTGGTCTATAATTCAAAGCCTTAATCTTATCACCTCCCTTATAAATTGGAACAATTTTACCCTCTTTCCACTCTTTTGGAACTTGACCCAGTGAGAGACTCATGTTGAAAAGATATACAAAAGCTGTTGTTAACTCTCTGGCACATTCCCTCAAGACACCTGGTGAAATAGCATCAAGTCCCACAGCCTTATTTACATCAAGTCTATTCAATTCCTCATATACCTCCTGTTCACTTACTAACAGTTCCTCCTCCTTTCCCACTGCTTTCAAGTTCTACATGATGCCACATTCACAAGAATGAAATACCTTTAGAAATTGCTCAATAAATATCTCAACTATATTCTCCGCAGCGGTTATCATTCCTCCGTTTTCACCAATCAATCCCATCCTACCATAATCATTCTTTCTTCTACTGGAGACATATCGAAAAAACTGCTTAGGATATTTTTGGCCGCTTTAGCTAACTGTGCTCATACTGCATTTTTGCTACCCTTATCAAGCTAGTCACCTTCCTCGCCTGCTCTTTGTACTTCTCATGCAACTGGTTGTTATATATACTGGTTTTGTGTTTCTTCCATAATACCTTCTTCCAGATTGCATACCTTATCTCTTGATTCATCCATTTTACACCCACTCTGTTTACCCTCTTGACCCTTGGAATACACTCTGATATTGCCTCCACCAAATAGTTCTTGAGTATGGCCCAAGCAGCATTGATATCCTTTCCATCCATTTCCTCTTTCCAATTTATTATCTCAAACTGTTTCCTGAGCTTTTCGTAATTACCAGTCTTATAATTCCACATATATCCCTTTCTAACAGACGTCCTCGAATGACTGGTCACCCTGCACGTGATCACCTTGTGGTCACTCTCACCAACTGGTGGAAGATTTGACACCTCATTTATAATAACATCATCTGATGAGATGATCAAATCCAATACTCTTGATCCTCGTGTACCCTCCGTTACGTGCTGCCTAAGGTAATTATCTTTCAAAAACTCCAAAAATTCAATTTCTTTACCCCCAGATGCAGTCTCTTGCTTCCAGTCTATATTACCATAATTAAAGTCGCCCATAATGATAACTCGTTTCTTGCTAGCTAGGCTAATTTGCCTATACATTTTCTTCTCATTACCCTCCATATTACCAGGTCTATAGCAACACCCAACTAAATATTTCATCCTGTTTACTTCTACCTCACACCATACGGCCTCAAAACCGTGACCACTATTTGCACCTTGCAATTCTACCTTAGATGGGCACAACTCATCTGCTACCATTAACAGTACCCTCCTCCCTTTCTTCCCCTGTCTATCTTCACGAAAAATATCATATTCGTTCATCTCTATTCCTGTCATGATGTCATCGTCATCTAACCACGTCTCACTTATACCAACAAGTTTGGAGCGAACAGACTCGAGCAAAGCAACAATTTCGTTCCCCTTATTTCGAATACTTCTAGCATTAATGAATAAACATAAGAAATCATTACTGCTTCTACAAGTTCTAAGAACATCATAATGTGCAACTCCTGCGTTGTGACTCTTCAATACCTTCCCCTGTCACTTCCTCTATATTACCACCAATTCTACAACTTTTTTCACACCTAAACTCTTTCCATCCATCCCAGGCCATCTCAATCTGTGTTTGTCCGCTTACACATTCACTTCTGAATTCAGCACCCGCATGTTTCATAAAGTTTCTCCCCGTCCACCCTGACTCCCCCCGTTTCTCTGTTCGTGTTGTACCTCCACTTTCTCATTTACTTCATTCATAATATTCACCTCCCCATTTGCAAGTGAACAAATACCTCTCCCTACCTTACTTTTTTGCTTTTTCATATCACTTCGCACCACCTCAGATATATTCATTACAGTCATTACTTCTGCCAGTAACAATCTCTCCAGCAGACTCGCACCAAAACCATTTAAATACAGCCCATCTTCTTTATACAATTCCACCCGTCCCTCAAATTCCTCCCACACATTCACAAAATGCACTCCATTCTCCTCGCATAACTGCGCTAACATATCATTCATAATCTTTGTTTGCCTCCTCAATTCATCGCCATCATACCTTGGCAACACACTGACTACCTTTCCTACCACACTGTTATCTTTTACTCTCCTTAATAATCTCCTTATATCCAATCTGGCATTTTCCTTGTTCCCATCCAAATCATTTGTTCCTACTACAACCACCAACTCTTGTGCTCTCTTATTCCTCATGTCCAACGCTTCAATCACTCTCTCCATTCTACCACCAGGAAAACAAACCTTATGCATCTTCTCATTCACCACACCTCTAATAATGGAATCTCCATAGAGAACCACTCTCGAATCATTCGATATATCTTTCGCATGCCAATCTTTCCTTCTGCTCTTATTTACTCTTCCATGTATGTCTCTAATTCTTTTCATCTCATTTCGCATGCAGTTCATATCTTGCTTCATCATCATCAACTCTGCTTTCATGTCCACATCCAATATATATTCCTGTCTGTCATTTTCATGTAGTTCATATTATGTCTTTGGACATTTTTGGTGTCGCGCAGCATCTACAGCAGTCCTCACAATGATGTTCTGACAAGGATATCCAAGGATAATTAACTGACCCATTTTCCTTCTCTTGAGAAACATTCTGATCCTGTAATGGAAGCTGCTGATCATGTATTTTAGGAATGTTTGACATAACAGCAGTAGGCCTGGATGTATCCCAAGACATCATCATGGATCTACTGTCTTGATGTGAAGAACTGGCACAAGGTGAAACTGCAGCTCCAGGTAATAAGAGTGAGACACCAGGTTCGATATCTTTTATCATACTTTGTGCAACTTGAAGAGAAGTAGATAATTCAGGTGATACAGAACAAGGAACTAATATTTGGCTATCTGTACTTAGCCCTGATTCTATGTTATTTGAGTGAGTTTCAATTAACTAAACAGTATTAAGAATAGGCATCGTATTCATTACTGGGATTGACAATGAATCTTGGAGCAAACTGTCAAAAGATGTTTCCAACGCCTGTGATTCCTCAATTTCTATTATTGTATCTTCACTTTGTGATCCTTTTACCAACACTGAACTCTGTATAGATGGAAATGAGTTCTGAGTTGGACTAGGATATATATTTGAATTAGAAACAGAAATCTCATTTAAGGGATAATCAGTTCCTGACAGTTCTAACCTTCCTTCACTTGTGAACGACTTTATTGACCTGTTGGTATCTTCTGGTGTGTCTAATTCATTTACTTTTGATGACACATTGGCCTTCATGCCTTTACTGTTAGAACCACGAAGATATCTACTTCGAGGTCTTCCTCTTTTCTTCTTAATTACTGGTGGCAATTCTGTGCTGCGTTTTTTCTGTTGCACGTCAGCAAGTAACAAGGCCTGGTTACTTGAGTCGTGTTCACTCTTCTCCTGAATATCAATACTGGAAGTATCCCTCTGTGCAACTTCTGTACAGATCTCAACATTCAAACTTTTAGCAGCACTAAGCAGCGTGGCAAGTTGGTCCTGCGAAATGATCACTTCACCCTTGTACATAAAATCTATTATCATTTTTAAATCCGTGTATTTTATATCTTTGAGAATAACAACTGGATGTTTACAAGAGTTTTCAAGAAATATGTCATGAAAGAAAGAACTGCAAACAACACTATTTTGTGTGCTTTAAGTCTCTTACCTTCACATATAAAGTCACATCTACAAAAGTTTCAGTAAACAGTAACTCATTAAAAGTAGTTAGTACATTGACATGGTGATTATTCCTTCTTAAACAGATCTGCTGAGCCTCCATCTTTATAATCTAGTGACAATTTTTTTTTAAGTTAACCAATAACAAGTTGTAAAAATGAAACTAGCACCTAAATTGTTATCTTTACCACAAATACAATGGTTCATACACGTGTAAATTAGGCCTAACTCGACGCGTACACGAAACTCCAATCAGTGAAAAATTACACTGGATTACTGACTTTACTCACCACATTAATGACTTCATTTATTCTAGGAATGTCTGATCACACATATACCATCAATATAATTGAACTTCTGCACAAACTAATAATGTAAACACGAGAACTGAAAATTATCCGACATTCACTAACACGCCACCTAACACAAGGAATCCTTCCTTGATCAGGTAGGATAGTACGAACTTGGCTTCGACTGAAATTTTTTCCTATGCCTGTTGTTTAACTAACCGCGGAATAACTAAACAGCAAAGCCGATCAATGAGGTGACAAGGGGATAATCCACTTTTGTATCCAGAACTTAAAGCAGAGTGAAATATTGAATTTTTCAAATAAAACATACGTTAAAAATGTAATACAGATTTAGTCTTTTAAACATTTATTGTGAGAAAAGTATATTATGCTGATAATCAAAACTAATATTGTCAATCTCCCCCTCCTCATCATAGAAGGCTGGACCACCTCTTCTTACAAATAAGAACCAGAGCTTGAACACTAACCAGAAGAAAAGAATTCATACTAGTCACAGTAGCATGGCGATCGCTTATCATTCGATATATAGTTTTCATCCATGAATTTTTTATACACGATCAATTCAATCATATGTCCGTTTCGGTAATAAATTTCACTTGGTAGTAATTTTCAATTTGCATGTTCGTAATTTATTCAATATTTAGAATTCAATGACACTTTTTTTCTTTCGAACTTGAGCTGAGATGTAAAATTAATCTTCACGAAGTATCAGATCCATTTTTTTTCTCCTTCAGTGGTAGTTAATTTGGTTTCTAGTTTTGCTTCAGAAGGATGTTTTTTAAATATTAGATGAATCCTCTATTTTTGTTAGCACCCTCGCAGGGGCTACAGATCTATTTTTATTATAAAAATGGCCACAGAAGTAATGGATTAGAACAAGGGTTAGATAAGCCAGGAACTAAACTCTGGAACAAAATTTGAATACTTCCAGCTTTACGCTCCACAACAAACCATCTACCGTTGTAAAGAAATAGTTTATTTTCTAACTTTTCCCATTTGAAAATTTCTCCGATCACAAGCGAAGTCCACATTCAAAAGAAAAAAAACGAATTCTTTCCCATTTTTAATTTTTTTTTTTTCAAAACCTAGCTATGAATGTTTATTGCTAATTAGTATTACCAAGAGAATAGTAATACCGGCAAAAAAAAAGAAAAGGAATAGATGTAGTTTTTTTTTTAACACGAAATGAAGATACACTAATTGAAAAATGGTAACTCCAAGATTTCCTAAGTCTTCTGTATACGATTTTCTAAGTTCTGTATCCTCGATGAAGGAACCGAAACAGTGAAGTAGAGAATTTCTTTGCATTGTAACAAATAACAATAAAAAAATTAGTTCTATACAATTGCACAAAACAAAATACGGATATTAAGGCAAATTTATTTTAATGAAAAACGACTAATGGATTTTTGTTTTGAAAGTGGTTATCACTAACGTCATGTTAAAGTTCAGTTTGTATAAATTTAAAATTTACTGGAACGCATGTGAAATACTCTTCTTAATTATTACTATTTATAGTAATATCTTAGGTTTTATAGCAAGTGAGTTTGGGTATAAAACTGTGTTATGCTGACTATGGGGGCTCGTAAGATGTGGAAAGTTTTGAAGACAAACATGACAGTCTTTTAAGACTGGCAAACATAGATTTTACATGATATTTTCAAAGTTACAGGAATTATCCCATCCTAGGTCTATAAGAAACCGGGTAACATCGCTTCTTATAAATGTTTGATATTGATAATCATTTTTTGTATTTTGTATACATGATAATTTTTTGTTTGTTTTGAGGACAGCTTCTATTCTGCAGGGAAGGATGTGATTAGTTCTCAAAGAAACGCCTTACTATTTCTGTATTATTATTTATGTGAGTTGTATTGAGCAACTTACTCACAATTAAAAAGGTGGCAAAGGTGGTAAATTATGAAGGTGGCAAATATGCTGATGTACGGCAAAAAAAAAGCTTAGAAATGAATGCGAAAATCACTTCAGAACTAAGTTGATTTAAATGTGAAGTGATTAAATACGGAAGATGGAAAATATCTGCAACCCGTACGGTCCCTTAGGATAGGTAGTCCCATTTTTAAGTGTCACGACGAATTAATGCAGCCGGCACATCCTTCCTTTGCTGGATCCCCTAAAGTATTTTATGACTGTGCGTGTGCGCGCGCGAGGGGCTGATTTGCCTGTTCTGATGGTCGAAGAATCCTAGTTTACGGGAGAAAACCCCCCGCTAAGACCTGACTCGCCATTTGATTGAAAAGACGATAAAGGGCTCTTCTATACCGACCGAGATGCAGCGTCTTTATTTTCGACCTATCGACTGAAAAAATTTAAATGACGCGACCAACGATAAAACAAAGTATTGTAAGAATATGGTCAGTCACAGGTAGCCGTTTATGAATCTGTACATGCAAATATCATGACATATTATAATGCATCTTAAAATGTATATATGTATAAAAGTTTTAGCAGTGCTTAATTCAAAAACTGGAAAGGCGAATGTCAGGTCATTAGAATATAATTCTTACTGCAACAGTTTTCCAAAAAAAAACAAAAAAACTGAGTATTCCAGGAGAAATTGTTGCAGGCATATTTAAAATCTATCGGAAAAAACTGGCAAGACGAATGGGTTTGCCATGATACCATAACATGAATATCTGCATTTGAATCTAGCACCCGTCCATCATGACTTTTATTTTCTTCCCCCCCCCCCCCCAAGCGGAATTAAGAATTGTTGTCTAAATGGAAAATTGGTATAATTTAACTGTCGTTTGCACTTTAATTGCAAGTCACCAAATAAAAATGAATATTAGATTTTTGTTATTTTTTTAATTCCTATATTCGTTTTTCGCATGAGCGAGTTCTCACGCGCAATAACTATATATACAATATCACACATTTTGCTCACCTGTTCACGAAAGTGCAGTTTCTTTTACGTTTTTATGTTAGAAACTTTTGTTCCATTGTGTACATTTGGGGAATAAATAATCACCTAACCACTCCTTCTCTTTGGATTCCATAATCTTCATCACTTTCCTAAACTAAGAAAAATGTTCTTAGTAGGGAGATGTTGCAGGTCACAAAATAAATGAATGATATAAGGTGGATGTGCTTCACCTTATACATACCATCCTCTTAAATCTTGGCCATTTACGGTAAAAATTGCAATAAAAAGATAAATAGGAATGCAAGCAACGAAACATAAGTATCCATTACGTTGCAAATCTTGCATCAGTTCCATTTAATGAAGTTCCATTTAATGGAGTTCCATTTAAAGATATAATGAAGCTTTCACGTAAACGAAAAAACGTATGTGAAATATTAATTTGCAATCCTGAGGTCAAAGTCACACTTCACATTTTATTCTCTTTAGTCTTTGGCAAGAACTTTTTGATATCGTATCTCGAAAGATATGAACTCTACAGTACACTTTGCAAAGTGCGTTACATTGCGTTCCTATTAAGCCAATAAATAGTTTAATAATGTAATAAAATACCTTACATTCGTTTCCCCCCCCTGACTATTAATTAATTTGGAAGAGGAAAAGTTAACGTCCGGAAAAAAAGTACCCAGAGGAAGACTAGGGTCTAGGTGGTTTGATGCAATCAGAAGTATCTTAGACTAAATATAAGCTTTAATAATATTTGAAATCCTGGTAGAGAAGACTAATTTGGAGAAAAATTGCCAACAAGAAGTTTATTAATGTAATTTTTCATGCAGATAATAATTTGGTGAAAGATCAAACTCCAGATATTCAGTAAACAGACTTGCAATGTCAGTTTTCATTTAGCATTTATTTTCTTATTGCATAGAATCAATCATTTTTTCTGACGATTTGGATACATTCATAGAAATGTCAATTTGCTCTCAGGTAGCAATATGTAGAATTTCTTAATTTTAATCCTAAAATTCTTCTAGATTTTCTGTTGCTTTTATAATAGCTTTTCTAATTGTATTTCTTTAAAAGAAAATTTTAGCAAATTCATGAAACAAGATCTAGCTAATGCTTTATTAATTTATCTCTGAGGAGTTTGGATATACAATTGTCGTTATTGATTTAGGAACATCAAGCTTAAGGCTTCATCTTTCTTATCTTGTTTTAAGTAGAAATTTATATCTTAAATACTTCTCAAAATTCCACATTTTTACACTCCAAAAACTTTACCAGAATGACAATTTTACTGAAATAAAATACTGAATTATTCGCTCATCTTAATGTAGCATACATAAAGTATGTTTTGAATTAATTGAAACTAAATTTATTAGTATATTACATTTGTAAGTAAACTTTCGAGAAATCTAGCTGTCGTCTTCATACATGGGATACTGAACTTCTTTTCATCTCGGAAATAAAAATAAAATTCCAAGTCTTCTGTATTAGGTACCATTATGTTGTTCCTGTTTCTTATGAACATATTCCTATTTTTTTTTTTTTTCTAACGTTGTTGTCCTATTTTCCTAAAAACTGGTAACTTCAAATAAGTTTCCTTCCTTGCTCAAGGAATTAAGTAATTCAAAAACATCACACGTGTTTTTTACGATACTGATGTGGTTTGAGTAAACCACATCAGTATCGTAGAGAGACAAGTATTATCATTCTCTAGAGACATAATTTTCAAGCTTCCAAGTAGACCGAGTAATGACCAGTCCTCTATCATCCACTTGTATCCCAGCGGGGTATATTTCCTTACGCTTGATTTTTTTTTAAAGTTAATCCTCGGCCTATCAATTATGGTTAATACTTAGGAACAATATGGTTTTTGGTCTCTTTAAGGAAGGCCTCATCTATAAATTGCATCATACTGCTTTCGGAATTTTCAAATCCCTTTGTAGACAACTATCATTAAGATGATTCGATTTTTTTTTCTTTTGCTGCTACTTCATTAATAAATTTTGATCGCGTATATTTTGTAACATTTAAGTACTTACCACAAGTTTCATTTAGAAAAACTGATATTGAGTGCCCCGAGGATAGGGATATAAGATTAGCGAGTGAACAGTGCCATCACTGACAGTTTAGCTTTTCTAACTAAACTTAAGTTCTCATAATTTAAAAACAAGGAAAGGTTTAGTAATGATACATAAAAATTGACAACCAGCGAGAAAAAAAATTAGTTATTAATTATTTGTAAAGAACAATCCATATGCTTAAGTATTAATCTTGAATTTACTTTGGTCACATTATGTTGCTGCTTTGTCAGTCATGACGTTCCGTCCTGTCCAACCACCTGATCTACAGTAAGCCGTACGTCAATCTCTGCGTATGTCTGATAGAGAAAATAAGTGCAGTTAATGACCTGAAATATACCTTTTTTTTTTTGTATTCAAGGTATTTCAGGTCGGCCGATGGCGAAAATCATTGTGATTCCAATCATATTTGAAACTTAAGCGTATGCGTTGTGCTTCTTGCTATAAAGTAATAGTGGATATTCGTTATCCCTTCTTTGAAATGAGACCAATTTTTTGTTTAGAATTTGTAATGGTTTGAAAAGGTGTCTTTTCAGTAAAACTATTTTCCCTGAAGTAAAAGACACCTTTTCAAACCATTATAAATTCTAATACAGAGTACTTTCCACAATCTTCATTTCCGCTGTCCTACGAATATTTACGGAGTGCAGAATAATCATATTAGAAGCAAATATATAATTATATCCTGCTATGTATTTCACTTCCCCCTACGTCCCCAAAAATTCTATAGAATACTGTTCGTAGGCTAAATAATTTTCCATGATTACTTTCCCGAAATCAGAAAAATAATCATGGAATCCGAGAAAAACACATGCAACATAACAGAAACCTCATTCTGAGAACTCTCTGGATGCAGTAATTTGTACAGCCTCCCCCCCGCTACACATCCTCTCCTATCAGCCATGCACATTAACTTATTTATACATTCTTTGATAATAACTCCTTTCTAATACTTTCATTACTCATGTTATTGCACCATTAACATTTATAGTACCCACAAGTTGGTCTGTATCCTGTATCGCATACTGCCATTTTGTTGCTGTTGTTTGTTTCATGCAAATTTATTCAACGGGCTCTCCATCTTCACTTATTCAACATATCGGTTTTCACTAATTCGCCTCTTCGCCAAAAATTATGTAATAGGGTTATTGTTCTAAATGTTTTTTTTTACCCTGTTCCCGGCACCACGATTTTCCTCTTAATAAATATTAATATCAAGTTTGTTACAATTGTTCACTTTATTCTTCAATACTTTTAATTGACTTATTTAAAAATCATATCTATACAACGTAAAAAAATTGTTTAATATTTCTGATTATTATATTAGGGTTGTTCCCTTGCTTTCAAGTACCGCAGAGTTTTGTGCTTGATTTTACATTATTCCTTGCATCTTTCCAGGAAAAATGGCGTAATCTCAAGTCTCTAACTGGTATTGTTGATAGCGTTATCTTTCCCCATAATTCTGGACGTAAGTGTATACAGAGGATTTAAAATATGAAGTGATCACCATTTAATTTTGAATAAATGGAATAAATATAGATAAATTTTCGAAATAAATTATAAAAGAATTAAACCAAGAACCAGTAATAGAAAAAATTAAAAAATATAAACATAAATGGATGGAACACGTTCAAATAATGAAAACAGAAAGATTACCAAAACAAGCTTTAAAGTACAAGCCATTAGGAAAAAGAAAACCAGGATGTCCTCTTAAACGATTCAGCGATGACTTCTAAGGCCGGAACAAGCCATGATAGGCCTAAATCCTTGATACGCATGATGATGATAGATAAATTTCATCATCATATTAAAGTGTAAGTTTCTTAACGAATCGAAGTTTAGCAACTGTAAGAGACGAACTGTAGATTACAATACACCAATGACGAAAATTGAAAAAAAAAAAAATTAATTTTGAAAACAAGAACCACACCTTGTAGATTCAGTGGCAGACCTGAAGAAAATATTGATTTCAGTCAGATGGGCGTGTGAGTGTCTGTAAGGATACAAAAATCCAATTAAGAATTCCAATTAAGTAACTCGGTGGTGGATTCAGGAAGTTACAGTCAAGAAAACGAAATGTTGAAAGTTCCTAACAAATAAGTCAGGTTGTGCTCTGAGAGAATACAGAAAAAATGTAAAAAAGCAAAGCAATGTGTAAAACTAAACCGAAGTTATGGGATCACTTTGGTATGAAAGGGTAATAAAATGCGAGAATTGGAGGAATTTTTATATTGAATGTTCCTGACAAGATTTATAGTATGCTCAATAAAAAGCTAAGAAAAATTGTTGAAGGAAATGGAAAATGAGCTGGATTCAGGCGAAATGGAGGTTATGAGGATCAGATTTTCACTTTAAGTTGAACTCGTGAATATAACAAAGATTGCATTTAAGTTTTGTAGATGCGGAAAAAGCACACACGGTTCCAAGAGAAGCTGTTCAAAACGCTACAGTTATATTGCGCAAATGAGAAATTGTATTATCTCTATAATATATTATCTGAATCAAAAGTCAGAATTGAAGAATTTAACGGGAAGATGTTACAGTCTGCAAACTTGTCTTACACCTATTGCCATTCTTATTCATCTGTATGGATCACATTATGAAGAAAGTAGCATTTAACCTAATATCAAAAATTGTCAGCGCTCTATGCAGATGTTATATTGCTAAGTAAATGCAGTAAAAGTCTGCGCAATTCTCACAATAAACTGAATGACTGCGCTAAATTTGGTATAAAAATCAACAGTACAAATATCCTGAAAATATGTTGAAACATGGAGAACTTCAGCTGCATTCTGAATAGAGAACCTATAAAATAGGTAAACATTTCAGATGTTGAGGCACCATTTTTAGTGAAAATGGTAAATTAAATATGGAAATAGACATTAGAATTAGTAAAGCTGGTATGGTAGGAAGTCATCTGAATAAATTTATAGAGAATAAGAAAGAATTTAGTCAAGCCACTAAATTAGCTGTATACCAGACAGTGTTCAAACTAATTTTAACTTACGAATATGCATAGTTGATTTCTGGGTCAGGAACAAAACCTTAAACAACAAAACCACAGATATTAGTTCTAAACAAAGATTTGTAGTGAACAAATGACATCAATGGCAGTATTATATTAAAATGAGGATATTAGGAAATAACTTGTTAGCATTCAGGAACATGTGAGGAGAGCTAATCTCAAGTGGTGAGGTCAATTTAAACAAGAATGGAAGAGGAAAGTGTAGCAAAACCTTTTTTTTTTTTTGCCAATATGGTGGGATAAAGACCTAGAGGAAGACTAGTTTACTGATACAGTAAGAAAATGCTTTACAGAGACAAGATGTGATAATATTGGAATCTTGACAGATTAATTTGGAGACTGAATGGAAGGTAGTGATGCAATTTTCATGTCGCACTGTTATAATACCTCGTACACTCTCTGGGCGTACATAGCAAGAATTTGATCATCTTTCCTGCATACTTTAATTCTTAGGGATGTATCTTACTCCGAAACCTATCGCTGTTTATAATTTAACCTTGACACCATTTATTTTGACAACCAGTATGAATTTTTCACTCCAGATTCCTGAAGGTTCTGCCATTCCATTTCCATTCTTTCAACTAATTTTTCATTCCGCGAAACAGGTAAACTGACCTGATTTAACTGAAACCTAATAATACATAGCTTCAATCTTAGTTGCTGGATAATTCTAAATAACAATATACTTTTTTTTTTTTTTTTTTTAAAGTAAACACTTGAGGCTTGGGTATTCCAAATGTTGCCAAGGTCCGCCTCTTAGTTTCTCCATTTTTTTTTTTTTTTAATATTCAAGTGTTCTTACATAGATCGAATCTGAAGATTCGACAGAAATTCACCTCTTATATACAGATGACTACTCCAAGAATTTTGATCTAGAATTTGAACAATATTGATGTAGTTGGTGTAAAACTTATTCTTCCATATAGGACCATTTCTGATCAGATATCAGTTGTCTGTTCACATTTTCTGTGTTGAATCTACCTCGAAGAGTGATATTCATCTTTTCTCTGTGGTAGAGGCTACACCATCCGTTAATGTTTTTTAAATTGATTACTCAAAGTATCCATATTATTAAGTTGCATTTTATATTTTTCATCTGATTCCTTGTATGGTACTTTCTTCCATTTCTGAGCTTTGTAATATATTCTCCGATGGTTTGTTACCCTTTTATGGTACTGGCATTCTGTATTCTTCCCATGACACTTGCTTACTTATATGAATAACTTAAGTTTATTTTGTTCTCTATTCTCTCGGATCACATGATCATTTACTTGCCAGAAACTGGATAACCAAATAGGAAACTCCTGTTTGACTGATTAGGTCTACGTAGTTCTTAATTGACCATCTTTACAGTTCCAGCGCGTATTTCTCTGGCTAAGCCAATGAACAACAATTTGCCAATTATTGCAACTTATTTTGAAGATTTTCCTTTTTTCCTAAATATATTTTTATATTTGATCGACATTATTTTAAACTTCATGTAATATTTTTTTTTATTCTGCTCCGAACTAGATCACTTTTGTTTCATATCCTAAACCAGTCTTAAGATGATCCTATATAATTTTTTCCCTTAATGCGTTCTTTATGAACCTGTGCATATCTTTAGATTGAAACATGAAATAGTCCCTTTTCGAAGATTGTGTCCTGAACTGCAATTCAGTAAGCACTTACCCATCATTATTTCTGCTTTTTTTTTTCATCCACATTTTCCCATGTTTCTCTTATTTAATTTTGCGAACAGGTATTCATGCCTTCTGAATTCATATTTCTTAAGTTTATTAGTTTGTCTCGGAATGTTAGAGAATGAAAAAAAAAATTTAATGGCGTATTGGTTGCATTTATTTTATCGTAAAATTAAATGACATTCTGTGATTAGCTAAGAATAATTTAAGTCGCTACAAATAAAATCAGGATGAGAACGCATACAATGCAAAGCGTCATCTGTCTCCGTCAATAATTCCAAACAACCCAACGTACAATTTTTCTTAGTAAAAAATCGATACTTATAAATACAATGCCGTCATTCGACCTGTTCGTTGAACTGGTAATCCAACACCTCACTTGACTCATTCTTACTTTTGAGAAGCACACATCGGCATCTTAAATAAATTCAGGTCTGTTCCGTTTATAATTGCTGCTTGAATTAAATCAAACTTATAACGCTATGGCGAAGTACTTCTGTATGATACGGGCTGCATTTAGGCGATCAATATATGAAAAAGCTGTGCAGATAATTGGGGTTGTCAGCATAATGGAGTGTTCTGTTTTCATCTGAATTATTTTACGCTTCATGCTTTGTTTTCTGCTGTGAAATATATTGCTACTTATTACAGAGCCTTCACTCTTACCGCTACCCTCTTTTTTTTAGGTCTAATTATTTTAAGGTTGAATATTACAGTTCACATCTTGGCCACGCCCATTACTGTCTCTTCATGCTTTTGGTGTTCTAGTGATAGTTCGCGTGGCTAATACGAAGCTCAATATATTACAATGCAGTTTGCTTGGCTCGATAACATGCACTCTGTACCTAGCAATTTAATGCCACGTTACTCTCGTCTGTGTGTAACATTGAATATAGAACTTGGCAGCACTTTGGATTTCCTTTTGCTACTCCTGCACTGTAACATAGCTGCTCTTCGATGTAATTCGTTCAGTGTTATGCACAGTTTACAATCAAAGCAATTTCTTAAGTTTGACTTATTTTTGGAGGTATTAAAAAATATTCTTAATTTGTTTCAAGAGGTGTGTGTATATATATATATATAAACTAAGCCAGAATTTGCATATTATTGTAGTTCCCCCCAAATTCATGTTTGCACGCATTTTTGAATAAACTGGATAAAAACTATCTTGAACTTAATTTGACCTTGATAAGACAGCGGAATAAATCATTGAAACCCACATAAAGGTGCTGGGTCATTTTCTTCAAGTTGGAGATCTGAGTTGCTTTAACCAATAAATTGCTGGCTACTGGAAACCCACTTCATAGTTTTCTATTTAAAAATATTCTCGTATAAGAACTGGAGTGCTGTTTTAACTGCCCTGGGATACTGTTATGCCACTTAATGCTAGAGGAAGTTTCATCCACACGACGCGCTCACCTTTCTGAATATGGAGACGCTCCCTTTTAACCCTTTGTACCCGCCAGCATTTCAAGGCTGAGTCACACCCTGAATCACGCCAAAGCGTGCGTCTCCTGCATACGGAGCCACATCTCGCCAGACATGGAAGGGTTAAAGGGTCAGTCTAGGCGACTACACCAACGGGCGGTGTTTCAAGTCTTTGGTGGCTAATGCTGCCGGACATTGTGCCACAGAATGAGAGCAAGGTTGGTGTGTGTGTGCGCGCTCGCGCGCCATTAAAGCTAGTATCGCAAGTGTCTTTAAGCGAGGGTAGAAGACGTTTCCCCCTGTCACGTGGTTTGTCGATTGGGTGGTGGAAACCTCCCTAGTCTAAACAAGCTGCAGTTTTTTTCCCTTCTCTTCTTAGTGTGATGGATGTAGAGAAAGGCGAGTGCAAGCATTTAATGTGAACTTTGTCATATGGTAGCAAATAAAATCGTTTACGACTTTGAGATCAAAACAATTGAATGTTCCCTTGATGAGCGATATTAAATTTGGCCAATTTTTTTAATAAATGCATCTTGGTTTGTGCTTCGTAAAGATGTCGCTCTCAGTCAATAGATAACTATTTAGTTATAATAGGCCGATATCTTGCACTAGCACTGAGATGATTAAAATTGTTCGATTTAAAGTAACAATTTTAAATTTAAAACGGCATCGTACTTAAGATTTTTAACTTAGAAATTTACATATGCTTTTAATCGATTCTCTTAACTCGAAGTCTCCGTTCAGGTAGAAGATCCAGAATTAACTTGAGTGTGGTCAATACACACTTTTTTACACACACAGTATACCGCGTGTACTTGAAGTTAGTAGAGGGGGGGGATGTCGAAGCTCAGTGTTTTTTTTTTTTTTTTCCCCTCATACCGTGTATGTATATTTATTGAAGTTTGCAAATTATGCACTAGTACATTACTGAAGTGGGGCGAACAGCGGCTTTACAATAATTGACATTTTGGTACACAACTTTGTTATCCAGTAATACTTTGAAAGGACATAAGAATTCCAAATGGACTTAAATGTAATTCGAAACTTGACATGTCAAAAATGAGTGTATACTTATGAAATATTATAAAGTAATTTTCAAAACTGACGCCATTTTTTTCGTGACATTTGATTCGATGTTTTTAGTCCGTAAGTGCTGTTGGAATGCTCTTTTGCATGTTCATATAAAGACTTATAAAACTCACCATAACGGAATTATGTAATTTATAACTCCTGTTTTCACTCAAAATAAATCCCTTCTGAGTTAGTAACGAATATTACACTTTCTTTGAACCGCAAGTTTTGTGAGAAGCAAACATTGTAATGTTTCATAATGAAGTATTTTACTTGTAATTAATGATTTTATTAAGCAATCTTAGATTCCATTTTATGATTTAAAAGAAGGAAACTAAATTCTCATAATCAGTTCGTTTTGGTTTATAATGTCTAATTTGTTCTCCCCACTTTCGCTTTGTAAAATGCTTATCCAAGATATACCAGAAGTATCAGATTCACTAGACCTACAAATTCATCTCTGCGATGAAATGTATTGTTCTGAATAACTACCATAACTTTTGAGAATTGATTATGGAAAAATTGAATGCAGCCTTTATGCAGTACAGACGAAGTCATACATTATTCGTATGTATTTACTGGATTTTTAAACTGTTAATTCTACGTGAGTATTTCTTCCATTGTTTGTTGCAATTTTTATTCTAAGGCTTCTTAATTTATTCCCGTCCACAGTATTGGTGTGTTTAAGGTTGAACTGTGTGTGGGGAGGGGGGATTATCATTAAAGAAGTTTCTTTATCAAACTTGCACTGATTTTAAGATGCCTGCACTGTACATAATTTTAGACTAAGAACAACTTAAACTAAATCCATGTTCAGATCATCATGCAACCGAACACTTAAAAATGTATTAACAAGTTTTTATTCCAATATGGATTTGAAAGTTTGGATATGAAATTTCGATGGAGTCAAGTCACACTACAATAATACCTCGTTGATCACGTGCATTAAAAAAATCTGTTCTTAAACTGATTTAAAAATGGATAACCTTTTAGTCGAGAGAATATTTTTTTGCAGCCTTTTTACCTCAAATCCGAGTAAAGAACTTTGAGAGTAGCGAAAAACAGTCAAAAGTGGCGTCGTTTGTCTTCTCTTCCTCCGCTCTTAGTAGATTCGCACGATTCTATTTCTGCCAGTTAGTCGTGTTGTTACTCACTTCATCTAAAAACTCAAGTCAAATATTGAAAAATTAGTAGGTTGGATATCATTTTGAAATTATTTTACTAAATTTTGTTGAGTTGATCATATTACACTGTCTGCAAAATTTTCCGGTTTTCTTCTCGGTCAATATCGACAACGCCCTTTGGTCGTAAAGACCTGATTTTTTAATCTCGTTTAGGATTTTGAATATTTATAAAGACTTTCCATATAAGGATGGATTAGCTGATCTCATACAAAGGCAGCGGTATTTTTTTATACCGTCAAATCATCCAGATGCTCGCATCAATTAAGACGCTCACTAAGTTATTTGTTATTGCCGAAGCAACAAACTTCAATGTGTGTGACGCTCATAACTGCTACAGCCAGAAATATAAATTGAAAAATAAGATGGGACCTTACTTTTTTGTGAGATTCCACCTTCTGTCTAAATGATATATATAAGACTCCTTTTTTTTCCTGCTCAGATGAGATTTAGTGTGCTGACTAATCGACTTTAACCGTCTCAGCATTACTTCAAAAAGTAAAGTATCCCGTAATTCTACCTCTTCTACTTGTAGATTGTTATATTACAATAATATTCAAAGAAAGCGACTTACTGACTGCCATCTTTTTGAATGCCTGAATCGGCATCATCTCTTTCACGAGAGTTCATCCCGCTTAAGTTTTCCTGTCCTTGAAGAAAAGCACCTCAACGTTTGGTACTGAAGCATCGTGGAAGTCGTCAACTCCAGTTTTATTGGAAGCTATCCCACTTACCTCCACTGAATTAGGACCAATGTGATCCATCTAATTATCAAATTGCTTTTACTTTAGTGCTATCAAAATTCAATGGTGAAATCAGCTGATCTTCTTGACTACATTTGAAAGCATCTTTCTGTATCATGGATCGCTGATAATTTACGTCCTGTGGGAGATATCGATCGTCCATGTCAAACAAGTACTATTAAAAGTTTCACGAAAACGCTGTTGCTCTTGTCTTTTCAGAGTTTGATAGAATGGTCGTCTGAGTAAACTATTCTGTGCTCTTCCTATAGCTGTTGTTCTTGTCACTTATTTCTACAGATGACTTCCATCCCTATCTCATTTTTTTTTCGTAATTCAAAAATACTGAAAATCGATCGTCTCAGTGTTAAATATACATTCTTCATATGAATGTACAGTAGTTCAAGCACACCCAGCCTACTAGCATGTTGCATTCTCACACCTGTCTATAAGCTAATAAGTCAACTGTAAACAAATTTCGATGAAATTTAGTCCTAATCTACCATAAATTGTTTAGTTAAATTGACTTCCCACTGGAATTTCTCAGTTACGCTAGAAAAATGACCTATTACTTAAATATCTAGATCAAATTGTTTTGAAATTCATGTATTTTGCTCAAGAAATATTCATTTGCACAATTTTTTCCCCCCCATTCCTAAACCTGGTTATTTTTCATCAAACGAATTGCTAGCGTAAAAAAAAAAAAAAAAAAAAAAAAAAAGGAATTTTTATAGTGTGCGTGCTGGATTTGAACTTCCTCCCTGCCACAGCTGTTCAATTTAAACGGGCATCCATATCAGCAATGGAATTCAAAACAGCAACTTATCGCTGCTGTTTCAAATTCCATTGTTGGCATAAATGCCTTTTAAATGGGAGATGAATTTCACAGCGTTGTGTGAAACAACCGACCAACTTATTGTAACTTCAATGAGTTCATCTTTGATTCTAGAACAGTGTTGCAGATGTCTCTTGTGACCAACCACGTAAGGCTGTAAATCCATAGAATATTAGTATCGTGTGTGGGCTAAGAATTTTCTGGATTATGTAAAATATATATAAATATTAAAGTAAGAAAACAAGATAATTTCGAAGTTTTGTTTATATAATTATTCCATTTTATTTCTGTAAATAGCTAAGTTATAGATTTAATCCTTTTGCAGATTATTCAGTCTCATCAGTTTCAAGGTAAATAAAATTACAAGCTATGAAACCTTAACACAATCTGTAGAATTTGATATTTGTGGTGATGACGGGTGAAAATTCAAACCTTTCTGTAAAGAAAAATACGAATTGCCATGAAAATTATAAAAATCAGAATAAAATAACTCCATCCCTCAATTCTAAGTGTCCGTTAGAAAATATTGAAGATGATAGCACAAATAGCGATGAAAGGGACGATGATGCCAACAGAGCATTGACAAATGAAGATATTGAAGCAGTGGGCGCCAGAAATGAAGATTCGGATCGTAGCAGTGAAGATTCAGACTGCAAATTTAGCGCGAGTTCATCTTCAGATGAAGACCAAGGAAGTGATCGCTTAAACTGCGATGAAGATGTGATTAGCGATAATGTAGATGAGGAAAGTTTTGATTCCGAAAGTGATTCCGAGGATGTGGATGGAGAAAGTGGAGATGCAGATAGCGAAGATGGATCCATATCTCTATCCACTGAAAATGAGGACTCGTCTTTTTCGACAGAATCTCCGCAGTCAGATTTTGAAAACCTGGATGCATCTCCAAGTGCAACTTCGCTGTCAGATGAAAACGACGTAGGCGGAAATTACAGTCCTGATAATGAGGATAACAAATCGGGTAAGTAGTTTTTTTCCTTTAGTAAACTTTTGCATTTACCTCCATGAATACACGTAATTATTGGAACAGAAACATCACCATAGAGCTAAATAGGATGTTTCGTCGCACATACATACTCAGATTATGACGTGCAACATCAAGGGTAAAGGTCTAGAAATTTTTTTTCAATGAATACTTAGTATCGTATTTCAATTATTTTGACTTTTTGCAGCCGGGAAGCCAGAGAAGACGGAAGTTTTATCATCAGTGATACAAGGTGTATGGAATTACATCGTGGAAGGTTTGCTTCTTAGCTAGGAAAACATTCCACACGCAGTAATTAATAAATGCCATTCCTGGGTCATCGATCCTATTTCTAAGTGTTCTACTTCGAATGGCTGCCGATCATCAAGTGACAAGCAAGGCGCATCCACTTGTAATGGAATTCAGGAACCTAAAATGCACCTTTATTTTTTTTTAAAATAAACTTTAAACCTACATTATTCTAAAATTATCGGATGTTTGCCTCATAGAATAAAGTTCTCGGAGCTACATTTACACGCTTTCTCTGCAGGGATATATTAACAAAATTTGTTTAAAACCAATTATCAAATCATTTTGTTGAATTTTTTCTTGACAATTATTCATAAGACTATTACACTTTTTTTATATAATCTTTGTCAAGTAGCTTTATTTTATCCTCCTACATGTTTCGCCAATTTTTCTATTGGCATCCTCAGGGAATACAAACTAGTAAGCTAAAATGAAGGTTACAGACTAGGTTATAACTGATGGTTCTAATTCATACAAAAATTGGTATTGTGCGTGTCTCGTTAACGTGATTTATTCGTTATGGTTCATGACGTAATTGTTATGAAAGTTCATTTCTTTGATGTTTAATGATCTGATAAAAGTTTTCCAAATTTCTGGTAAAATTAGACCTTGATTCTTGTTTAGGTTTTCAGTTTTACTGGCGACTGTAGCTGCTTCTTTAAAGGTTCTTGAATGGTAGTTATCTTCTATGTATGGCATAAGGCTCTTATCCCACTCAATGTGATAGTTAGTAGAGGCAAAGTGGCATGAAAGGCCTGAAATGTCTTGTCTGTTATTTCTGACATATATGTGTTCTTTCTTTCTCGTTTCAAAGCTTCTAGAGGTCTGACCTACGTAACTAATACCACATGAGCAAGGTATATTATATACTCCAGAGTACTTGTAGAATGGGTGAGGATCTTTTGGTGATCTTAAAAATTTCCGAATAGTGTTGATTGGTTTGAATGCCACTCTGATCTTATGTGGTTTTAAAAGGTTGGCTAATTTTTTGGAAAGGTTGCTGACAAAAGGAATCGTAATTGTACTGATGTATTGGACGTCATCACGTTGTCGATGTGGTATATCAGTAAATAGAATCTTGTTGTAGAGTCTTTTTGGGTAACCATTTAAAGAAAGTTCTCTGGATATTGTGGTTAATTCCGTTAGTAGGTCATCCTTGTCTGTCGTATACTGTATAGCTCTTTTCTTGAGACTATGGATAATGCTAAGTTTCTGAGCTATGTGATGAGCTGAGTTGAAATGGAGGTAACGTCCAGTATTTGTAGGTTTTCTGTATACAGATAGGTTGATACTATTATTGGTTTGTTTCTTTATTAAAATGTCAAGGAATGGCAGAAATGTTTTATCTTTTTCCATTTCTAATGTGAATTTGATGGTATTGTGGAAACAACAATTGATTTGGTTGAAGTAATTCATTAGTTCTTCTTTCGTATGATCCCAAATGATAAAGATGTCATCTACATATCTGTACCAAATTTTCGGTTTTGGAATGATCTGGGTTAAGATTTTTTTCTCTAGATCTTCCATGAATAAGTCAGTACAAGGAGGTGAGAGGCTACCCATAGCTAATCCAGTGAGTTGTTTGTAGATCGTTTTTGCCAAATAAAATAGAAGTTAAACAGTGATTGAACAAAGTAGTGATGTTTCTTGGGAACAAGTTGTCTAAGATGTTGATGACTTCAACCACTGGAATGTTAGTAAACAGAGATGTAATGTCCAGGCTTGCTAGTATATCCTCTTCAAAAATAGGGATGTTTTTTATTTTAACTATAAAATGTTTTGAGTTTTTAATATAAGTATCCGAGACGTGAATGTGTTGTTGTAAAATCTTCGCAAGATAATTGGACAGTTGGTAAATGGGAGAATAGATTCCATCAACTATTGGACGTAACGGTATACCTTCTTTATGAATTTTTGGAAGGCCATACAATCTAGGAGTTAGTGGGTGCATTGATTTTAATTTTTTTATAATTTTTATAGGCCAGTTTACAAACGAACTTCGTATGCTCTTCTTAGAGAAAGAATTCGCCATACGAGATTTATGCTTAGCAAAATAGACTCACAGTGCTATAATTTATTCACAGATATCTCTAATAATCTTGACGCTGAGACATGGCAACTATTAGACAATAGATAACCAAGTGATAATTAACCTATCTAAACACGTTTTAAGTAAACCTGAGATCTCTATCCTCAAAAAAGGATTCAATTTTGCTTTAAAACCCACTGTCATTCCTAAAATAGAGTTCATCTGCAACTTAGAAAAAGCCTTCTCATTACTACCATTTCCAATAGCTAATGACTTACGATTAAAAAGTAGCATAATCCTTTCAGCTCCGTCAAGATCTCCTAACACCAACTCTAACCAAATGGAAAGAAGAACGCTTTTGAAATTAAGGAATAATAAAGATATCATCATACTCAAAGCCGACAAAGGTAATAATACAGTTATATTAAATACTACAGATTATGAAGAAAAAATTAAAAATTATTATCTGACAGGTCTGTATATGAAGTTCTCAGTAGAGATCCTACCACAAAAAACCATAATGACACCAATGAATTATATGAATAACTGGCCTATAGAAATTATAAAAAAACTAAAATCAATGCAGTGGTTCTTCAATTACGTCATGAACCATAACGAATAAATCACGTTAACGAGACACGCACAATACCAATTTTTTGTATGAATTAGAACCATCGGTTATAACCTAGTGTGTAACCTTCATTTTAGCTTACTAGTTTGTATTCCCTGAGGATGCCAATAGAAAAATTGGCGAAACATGGAGGATAAAATAAAGCTACTTGACAAAGATTATATAAAAAAAGTGTAATAGTCTTATGGAATCATTTTGTTTGGTCTCCAAGGTCCTGCAAATGAGTTAGAGGAAATGATCAGTTGTCTAGTAACGCATACGTCTGCCCTATATTTATTTTCCAGCAGTTTTTAAATTATATAGGGTTTCTATTCAATTCTCCCTCCCATTCAGTAAAAACGCTCTTATTTTATTTTATTTTTAATATTCTAATTTTTAAAGCGAAAAACTTGATTTTAGGACATGCAAATAGCTGCACAAAAAGAGCAAATACAAACCAAATAAGTTTTTTACGAATGTGAGTGGTAATTATAATTACCACTACAGTGTATAGTGGCAATCATAATCCAGAGCGTAATCAGCAAGCAGGTTCACGCCCTGAAGTGTGTAATTTAAATTTCAATGAAATAGTGCTGTTTTAAAGCCTATTTCAACATGGTGTATATTTTGTTTTTCCTTTTATCAGATGCTCTTCAATTGACATTCCAGCATCCATTATTCATACCTTATTATAATCACTATCATAAATGGCCAATTTTATTAAGTACATCTTTTTTAAGTACATTTATATAATCGACCATTGCGTCAGTACTGTAGATCCCACCATTTACACTGCAAGTATATGTATATACAGAGGGATTGTGTGTGGGGTGGGGGAAGCACGATACATTTGGGACATTTTTCGTTATCGAACACGCTGCTAACAATCATTTTGTGGACAATACACGCTTCCTAATGGATGCAGAGAAGACCAAACATTTCATCGAATGAGAATTCGATGAAATTTTTGGTCATAAAAAGAATGTGGTCAATGTCTTTTGCAATGTTTAAATATACGTGGGCTGTTCAATAAGTAATAAGGCTAATTTTATTCTGGCGAAACCACTCATCACAATAATTTCTGTGGAATAAAGAAATGTTGCTGTATGTATTAACAAAAGAGGTTGATAGATGGCGTATACGGGCTGATGTGCCAGAGTGTCACGTGACTAAACGCAAGTGCTCATCGGCGCGCCTACGAGGTGCGACCAGTCTTCGAAATGGAAGCGTCCTTGGAACAGCGTTATGCGATTAAATTTTGTGTGCGTTTGCAAAACTCGGCATCGGACACTTTTAACATGATACGCGAAGCTTTCCACGATGAAGCAATGTCGAGGGTAAGTGTTTTTCGCTGGCATAAAACTTTTAAGGAAGGAAGGAAAAATGTGGAAGATCTTGAACGTGAGGGAAGACCTTCAACGTCCATCACAGAGACAATGATCAACACAGCAGCGATTATCATCAAGCACGTCAAAAGGAAGCGTCCATTGCTGAAGAATGGCTTCTTATTGCACCACGAGAATGCAAGGCCACATATTGCTGGTTGTGTAGTGGACGTTTTTGCAAAACAACACCACAGATATCCTACCACACCCTCCATACAGTCCTGATCTCGCACTGTGCGATTTCTGGCTGTTTCCTCAGATCAAGAAACCACTAAGAGGCCGCCATTTCGAAAGCAACAAAGCATGTGTAAAAGCTGCGGAGGCGGTTTTGAAAAAACTCTCAAAAAACGGACTTTCACATGTGTTTAAGAAGTGGACGCAACGCTGGGACAAATGCATCGCGTCTCACAGTAGTTACTTCGAAAAAGACCATGTAAATGATGACGATTAAAGATAATCTGTTTTCTGTATAAATATAGTCTTATTACTTATTGAACAGCCTACGCATATGTAGTGTGAGCTTTTTTTTGAAGTTTCAGAGGCCTATAACTACTAATCATTATTAGATTGCAGTTTTTACGTTATGATAATCGTATCCTTCATCCGATTTTAGCTTGCAAACGAGCAATTCTAACTTCATTCAAGTTGAAGATGGGAATTAGGTTTGTGTGTTTGCTAAAAGTGGGTTTTTTCAGCTGGCTGTCTGACATATGCATCGTGAATGAAGCAAATTACTGTTGAAGTCTATGCGTTTGCGTCCGTCACCAAAGTGCAGAGATCAGCAGCTTTCTAACTGATAATGACGAACATTTCGAATGACTAGTTGCTGAGAACTAGTGAAGCACTCAAGTAGAAATAATGTCGAAACAGTTTCTCTTGAAAGTGGCTGTAAATGCGCCAACTGAACTTCAAATAATCATATCCACTCTCTCAACACATCTGTTTCTTCACTAACAACTCTTCTAATTATCTCAACTCGATAATTTAGTGCTTCATTCATAGTACGTGCCATGATTTCCTCTCCTCTGTAATATCTTCTGCTTTAGTGAATTTTTAATTTTTTATGAAGACAACCCAAAGGTTGTAAACCTGGAACGAGTACAGCAATTGGGATGAATTTCATTTTTACGTAATCCAGAAACTACTCTGCATACCAATGAGATTTTTTTTTTTTTCCAAGCCACTCCAGATCTCATTCTCCGCTTACTGGTCTCGCACCGAGCGATTAAATTTAGCTCACCTTTTATGATTTAAATTCAAATATGGTTGTTTATTTCACTTTGAAAAAATATATTACCTTTAGTCGCGACCTGATCATAAGAGCGAAGTTATTCAGAATTGACTTTCACAGAGCGCTATGAGGAAGAGGGTGAGTTGGATGCCATAAAGCAAATGAATCTTTATTTTGGTTGAGTTAACCAGTTTTAGACAGTCATTTTCTTCCCCCTTCGATGCCTTAAAACTTAATTGACCACGCTCTCTCTCGAGTAGCGAGAAATACTGGCGTCATTGCTTTAGTTGCATTTGCACTACTTTCAAATAGTAACCATTGTTTCCCTCTTAATTGCCTCATGGATCAGTTGAAAGATGGCAAAAATAGATACATCTCATCTCAAATGCTTGAATCAACCAAATAACGTCTACCAAAAATATTATTTCGCATCTCGATTTTGTTTCTTCAGGGACGATCAGTAA
Source organism: Typopeltis vanoorti (assembly GCF_054136105.1). Classification (NCBI taxonomy): domain Eukaryota; kingdom Metazoa; phylum Arthropoda; class Arachnida; order Uropygi; family Thelyphonidae; genus Typopeltis; species Typopeltis vanoorti. The sequence goes on from NC_143552.1 coordinate 35,408,271, forward strand.
ATTTAAGAGCCTTATTTTATCCCTTTTACATAGCATTCATGTTTTTCCAAAACTTGCTCTTTCCGTAGGAGATAATTCACTAATTTCCAAACTCTTCTATGAAATTAACTTCTTGTTTTACACACATCCTTTATCAGTGATCTAAAGATAAGAGTATATTGTTATAGCAGCAGTTTTACTGGAGATCTACTTGTATTGATCCATGCAAGTGCAATGTAATTTATTATTTGTGAAAGAAACTGTTGCGTTTTGTTTCCGAGAATGTGATTGACTTTGGTCACGAATGACTATATCAATCGTATGCACGAAAGGCTACACCACGTAGAGCACTAGTCCAATGCACGGATGGAGTTGAGAATGCACCTATTGTTCCTTAAATGTTATGATCTTTGAGAAACACTGGGTGATCACGGCTGATTCAGAGAATTAGGAACAGATAAGAGGAGCTTTAATTATGATCTTTCTGCAGCTGCACCCCAATTTTTACTCTGCAAGAACTCAGCTGATTATTTAAAATTTTATTAAGTTATGTTTGCAAATGAAATGTCATAAAATTGTCTTTCTGTAGAACAAAAGCCTTGCATGCAACTAATATAACTTGCATATAAAACAAAGGTAGAGTATTTTTACTAAACCTTACACTCGGCTAATGAATAACATAGCGTTGAATGTCTACGTGTATTCTATTCAAAGAATATAATCTTGAGGATAACTTCTATCTGAAGTTTCTCTGTTAATGTTGATTTACATCAGTTTTTTTTTTTTTTTAGCATAAAAACTATTTGCCCCACTCGACAAATGTTTTTCTATATTGCGAAGAAAATTTACATTTGATATTGCATGAAACGCTTTGGTCTACCTAGTCGAATATATGTATAATCGTTGGTAAAATTTAGTATATCTTGGCCCACTAGCATCCATATTTGCTGGTTTATATGCTAATAAGAATGTCCTAGCATAACAATCTGGGAAATTTAGTGCATGGGAATCATTGTCATGATTTAGCTTAATTCTTTCGTCTTCAGTGAAATAGGTTTGAGGTAACTACTTAAAAACAAACAAACAAAAAAAGCTTGTTGTGCAGTCCATATACCTCCTTCACCGTTGAGTCACTATACGCCTATCTAATTAATACTGAAAAAAAAAAAACAATAAATTCTATTAGGGACACTTCCAGTTCTATATGGTATCAGTTTAATTTTTTCCTTTGAGTTTAATGATTTGAATACTGATTATAAGAGAATCTGAAATGGTTTCTTCGATGGGATTTTTTCACAATCGGAACGTTCTGACCTTTTTTTTTTGTTTTTTAAATTCATTATATATTTCTTTTTATTGTACAATAAATATAAACAATATATTTATGGTAAACGCTCTTTTGTATTCTCTTTTCAGATCTTGCAATCTTGTCAGTTTCGACTTATAAAACTGCTACAAAGAAGACAGAAAGCAAAAATCCTCAAATTTCTGGTTCGACATCAGCAGTCGCGACTAGCGATGATTCAAACTCTTCTATAAAGAAAAATGCAAAATTCCAAGAAAAATCCTGTAAAAAGAAGAGAAAATTAGCTATTTCAACTGTTAATTCTGTGTATCCGCTAGCAGAAAGCTTGGAAGATTACATGGAACCGACATTATATGGTGGACTAAAACGGTTAAAACTGTTTTTCTATGAATGCGAAATAATCCTCTCTTCAATAAGATCTATTCTTGTCAGTGTCGATGAAGATACCAACACCGACAACATAGTTAACGAGAATTCGTTGAAGGATGGTAATGATGTAGACCAGGAATGTGATACTGAAGACGACGCCAGAGGAGAACATGATGATAGTGCAGATAGCAGCAGTGCAGACTCAGATTGCGAAGTTAATGACAGCTGGGTTACTGATGATGATGATGCGGACAGCAAAAGTTGCGATAGCTCAAATAGCGATGTGGTTAGCGACAGTGTCAATGAGGAGAGTTTTAATGAGTCAGCAAATGATTTTGAGGACGTGTTTAGCGAAAGTAGTGAAAGTTTAGAGAGTGAAGATGTTGACACTTCGGCGCTATCCATATCTCCGTTATCATCCAGTGAAAATGAAGAGAATTCTTTGGTGACAATATCTTCGCCGTCTGATTTTGAAAACGTGGATACATCCCCAAGTATATCGTCTTTTTCAGATGAAAAAGATGGTTCCTCTGCTTATGAGGATGATGAATCAAGTAAGTATATTCAGCTTCCTTTTTTGCCCCTGTATTTACATCTGTAACATGTAATAGGTACACGTGATATTGAAAAACATCAGCTTCATGCACTCCGCATCATATTTTAGCCCTGAAATGGTTTGGAAAGTTCGTAAATGCTATGTTATTCTTCCTTTACGTTATGCCCCCCCCCCCCAAACAGTCGCTGTTGTAGCGGTAGTAACGGCTTTATCAGCCTTGAAATATATCCTCTTTGCAGGAATAAAGACTATTTGAGTGGAATGAAAGGCATTGCCAGCCTGAGTGATCTATATACCTCAGTGTGAGCCCCCAAGAACATTGGAATAATAACTTCAGCTTTTACTTGAAATTGAACAAGTAAACCCAAACATTTTAGGAAACGGTGTCCAAACCATTATGGATGTGTTTGATATTTCACTTTTAAATACAACACTAAGTACTGTACTTATGGATTAAAAGATATTGCAAGAAATTTGCACGTTTTAGAAACTTGCTTCAAAGTAGTTATCACAGAATATTAAGCTGTATCAATCCAATTGCAAATAGTTGACAAGAATGATGAATGGTTCTGACAGAACAATCTGCCTGAGATATCTCCTATTAAGTATGTTGTAGACTATTTTTTGATCAAACCACAGCCCCAATATGTAGTAAATGTTCCTGTTCTTTGTTTTGCATTTAGGATTAATGCTCGTATTAATCACAATGTGCAAGTACTGTTGCTTTGTTGGACGATGACGTTCCTCTTGTTTTGTTTCACTTGCAAATTTAGCTCATGACTCAGTGGCAATTTATCACTGGATTATTTATCAGACTTATGTTCTCAATTCGACCAAATGTAGACGTCTTAGGCAGTTATGATTGCGAAATATCCTATTGAACTCTTGTATATGTTTTTGATATACTTTTTTTTTTTTTTAGCATTAGTTGAGGGTATTATAAGCATCGTCTTCCCAGTTGGAGAAGGAACAAGAGGTAATCCAAGCGAATAACTATCTATCCTAATGGCTTTAACAGGCCTTTAAGGTACACAACCTTCCAAGCATGCTTGGATTTAGTAACCGAAATACGAGGATAGAATGGTCACCCCTATGCCTCGAAGTACTTCCTGGCTCTGTCCCTGTGTGTTCACAGGGCCGGTTTGCCTGATTGCGGGATGAAGAACCCCAGATAAACTGGCGGAAAAACCCCGCTGTCCACGCCCAAGACCGGCTAACTTGGCTATGGCTGAGGAAGATGCTTCATCTCCTCACGTCGTCGACGGGAATCGAGCCTAGGACACTCCTGGCATATGGTTGCGAAGCGCAAAGCCACTAGGCTAACTGTGCGGACTCAAGTGAATAACTGCCAATTATTTTTTTATCTATTATTTGATTAGCAGCAGTACGAATGAAGGAGGAAGAAGAGAAACTTATTCCATGAAAATGGAGTTTGACTGTGAAGGGATGTTGGCGACAGCAGCACGTGTTTCAATGGGTTTGGTAGTGGGGGATTTGTCGATGCCAGTTTTCATGAACATTTATAATGGAAATATTTATAGGAGATACATGCAGTAGCCACTAAACGCCTGTGTGAGAGTGGTTGGAGTGAGCTGGTAAGAGGCGAGTCGTTAAGCAGTCTGCCTGCTCTTCTGCATTGCGTTGAGTAGTTTTATGGATGAGCAGATTTTGTTAAGAATTGATAATTGTTTGAATGTAAATGCCTTGAGCAAAAGAGGAAGGAATCCTAAATTTTTGGATTCCGAGGAAGCGATGGTTGTAATGTTTATGCCAAGAGTCTTGGTGTCAAGGAGAGAGGTCTCATTTTGCCTAGATTTGACAGTTGTCAAAAGTTAGGCTCGGATAATATGGTTCTTATTTGTGGGAAATAAAGAATAATGTCTTTCAGGCGTTGAAATTGACAAGGTAATCCGATCCCCATCGAAGAATGGTTTGGAGATCAGAATTTAAGCTTGCAGAAGCTGTTGCTTTTCATACAAAAACCTCTACGTCATAAACATTGTTTACATTCATATTATAACCTAAATTCAACGTATTAGAAAGAGTATCAATCTTTTATGTCAAATATAATCTTGAAAACGTTTTTTTTTCTTCAAAACATATGGGCGATTTGTCACTCTCAACACAAGATATACTTGATATCACATACTCGATTGTCATTATCAGTGATGCACCAAACTAATATGTTGGTAACATCTTCACCTTGGTCGGAGACTACTTAACGACACCAGGAAGTAATTACTCATCTCGCAAAACGAAAGCAAATGGTAACGCGTAGGGATTTTGGCGACAGTATGGAGGGTTATATTAAATCACTGCGAACACTGAACTTCAAAAACATTTTCTGTGATAACAGAAAAGCAAACTTATCATTGCTTTTCTGTTATCATGGAAAATGTCATCAATCATAGAATATGTATTTGTTTAGGGTAAATTTTATTCAATTTATATGAAGAGCAAAATGAAAGAGATTTCTCTTCCACCTTCAGGTACTTGCATGGCAAAAGTTTTTGACTGACAACACTAACATTGTCTATGTATTATTGCTTATAATACTTATAGGCTGTGTGCATAGTGGGAAGAGGCATATAGCTATCATGAAATGTGCGTTAGTTTTAAAATGTAGTAAAATTTACATCGAACATAATTTACAAAATTACTCATTTATATATTAAAAATTTGTAATATATTTGCATTTTCCTCAATTATTTGTTGATTCATGCATTTTATTTTTTTTTTTCATTTTAGTGACAGCTTCTGAGAAATTAACCGAAACTTCAACATTGAATGAATGTCAAGAAGAAACTCCAAGCGCACGTGATGGTCAGGCATCATCCGGTGTGTGTTTAATTTGCCTAACCCGTCCCAAAACAGCGGTTATAATCCACGGGAAAACCGGACATCAAATATGTTGTTATTCTTGTGCTCGAAGACTGCAACAAGAAAAAAAATCGTGTCCTTTGTGCCGAAAGAAAATAGAAAGGGTAATCAGTAATTTTATTGGATAAATATCTTTGTCTCTTGGTACTGAATAAATATTTTTCTTTAAAATGTATTTTTTTTTTATGTATTTTTTATAGTTCTTTGTATTTAATAAATTACATGGTTCGTAGCATACTTGTATTAATTGTATTATTTACCTAAAAATAGCTTTCAGTGATTGATCTCTTTTCAAATTCTAGATGTTTCGTAATGTTTTTTTAAATCTTAACTTTCTAAAAATTTGATTACTAAAGAAAAACTTTGTCAGATTCAAATGATTTACCATTCTCAGACATCCATGCCTACGGTGGGATTCGAATCCACAGCTTTCTTTTTGAGACGAAGTGGTATTCACTCAGTCAGTAAAGTAAGCAATAGTCATTTTTATTAATTCCACATACAAGATTAATGTTTAACAACAGAGGCAGATGGATGAAAGACTGCATCGATAGACCAGCACCCGTGATGATATATATAAAAGGCGTAATGCATTCTATACCCATTAAGCATATTTTCCCCTCTTTCGGATATCATTCTAGCGATCTTGGTGGCCCACTCCAGATGGAATAGTATAACTTTGAAGAACCACTAACTGAATAAAGATTAATAACTTTAAATTATTAATTACTGAGATAAGAGCCCACAAGTTTACTTTGGCGAAGTAAAATTATTCAAATTAAGTGGATATTGAATCCCACATTATTTCTTAGCCGAATAAGAAACTCAAAGATAGGAAATCTAAGAGTTTCATGCCGAATATAGAAAACTGTAAAAGTTTGGCGAGTCCAAGCGTAAGCCAACCCATGGTACATGCTAGGGCAACTCGTAGTAAAGGTGGAGTAAGATCCGATCACTGTCCTTAGTATTTCCCCATAATGTAAAACACAACTCCTAGGAGATGTATGCTGTTATACATTATGAGGGAAGGTCACTACCTAGACCGGTTTCGACCTTTTTTGTGGTTCTTCAGTGAGTAGGTAGACCCAGATGTAAATACTGAGGTTGCAGTAGTGCAGAGCTTATTTCTTTACTGTACGAGTTGCCAAAAGGTGCACTACTACAATTACTGAGATAAGAGCCAGCAGGTATAAAATTGTCCCCTTGCTAATTTTCAATTAACCGCCCGAAAAAACTTAACAGGCACGCTAAATTTTTCCGTAGTCTATTATTTTTCAAATAACATCAAAGAGGCGAGAATTATTTATTGGAGGCTTCTACATCAGTTTCTAGATTATTAATTCTTAGAAGAAATTAACTAACACCTGTATTCATAACTCTCACAGCAAAGTGGGAAATATTTTTTTCTTAATTTTATTTTAATCTTTGCCTAATATAGTTGAACAACTTATTGATTCAATACAGTCCATCATGGACGCAATGTCGCACTAAATTTCAGTTTCTTCGATTTTTTTTTTTTTTTTTTTTCATTCGGTTATTTTTATTACTGGGAAAGTTAGTTTCGTTTCCATTCTTTCTATGGGATAGGAAGCATTCTATAAGTTCCCAACCTTTTCCCACTTGTGTACCCCCTTTTAAACCCATTTCTACAAATTGTACCTCTTGTTTTTAAAATAGCGGTGATTCAAACGTAACATTTATTGTTCCATAACTAACGGTTTGCATTTTGTTTACTTGTTTTTTCGCCATTACTGATTTATTTTTCGTGTACCCATGAACGGCTCAGCACGTACTCCCGTTTGGGAACCGATCTTATAGAAAGACGAATTATAAAAGGCAAGGTATTTTTTTTTTTTTTTCATGATAGCAAGCATCTAATTGTTGGTATTAATTTTATTCGATGTAGGAACTATTAGGAGAATATTAACTGCATTTTAATGCAATAAAATCCCCATTAAAAGTATTCAAAGGTAACTCTGCAGTCACTTAATAGGGGACCAGATGTCTCTTTGCATTTAAAACACCTGCCCTTCTCCGGAAAGAGCGGGTATGTAGTTGGGCAAACAATCAGTAACGGTAAAATGGTTAGCCCCTTCATTTATGTTCATACTTCCCATCACAGGTTGTAAAACTTGCACGTTAGTAATGTAAGTAATTAAGGGTTAGATAATCTGGGAGCCCTGCTTTAGAACAAATGCGGAACTTCGAATTACCTTAGGTCCCGCACTAGGAGATAATAATCGGTTACCACAGTGGCATTCGAAATTACAACTTGTTAGAGAACCAACAAATCTAAAGTAAAGGTTGTTTGTATAAGACGTGGTGTTTCGAGAAAAAAATGCAATTGTAGCAAATTTTAGAGATCTGCAGCAGTGGGAGAGTGTTTAGATGAGCTATTCTGCCCTAAGAATACTTCGTCCTATGAAGCGGTGGAAGTAACCTTTTTTTGGGGGGGGGGAGATAGTTGTTCAAAACTGGAATCAGCATCATGTTACTCTCAGGAAAATAAATTTCAAATTTTAGTGATATCTTACTTTTGAGGATATTTATGCTCAAAATATTCTAATTTGGAGTAGAAACGAAAGAGCGCCTGACACATTTAAAATTCATACTTTCCGTTACCCCCCCCCCTCCCTCCCATCACTCACTGAGAACGAGTGATTCTTCAAGGACTTGCCAAATATACTATATTGAGCAAGAACCCCACCTCTCCATTCATGGGTACAACAATAAGATTCTGAAGGCAGGCCTCTAGGCGATAATACACGGGATTGAACCTAATAGTAAAAAATCCAGAGGGTCCATTACTATTAAATAATGAAGCTTCCAGTGACATGCCAGAGAACACAACCTTCAGCTGTGTTGTCTGTCATGAATTTGTCTCTAAAACTAGAACTTTTTTTTGTATTCAAAACATCCATACAGTGAGTTCGTCTTCCTTTGAGGACTTCAGTGTCCGAACTGGCTTCTCTTCTCCAGTTGCACTGATCATCCGCCACGGATGACTTTGTTAGCAAATAGTTAACATGGTCCATCTACTTGTCAGAATACCAGATAATCTTCATCATCCTACCAACAACTTGCACCTCTTCCTAACAAGTTTCCCTTCCATGATGTCAGTTCTCCTCTTAGTAACTCAGGCCACCATTGGTTCCAACATACCAAATCCTCAGCCATTCTCATATCTCGTGATATTAAAAGTGTTCCAAATGGGACGAACTCCATGATTTCTGTTCTTCCTTTCTGTAGTCTGATTATTGCTTTAGTTTTCCTGGTCCAGACACTTAAGATCTTCATTCTAATTATATACAAACGTCAATATTTTAATTCAATCGTAAAAATTGAATTTTTTTTTTCTTAATAAAGGTAAAATGTGCCCCATTCACAAAATGCGGTCAAATATTTTGTATTTCCACTAAAGATACATTTAAGTTGTTTACTGCAGGTTTGTCCCTTTTTAAGATATTCCGTATACACAAAAGAAAGAGCGAAACACTTTAACTTGATGGCATCATTACACTTTCTTCAGCTAAAGACCAAGAAAATCTAGATTTAGCAAATTACTAGCATAAATTCCTTTTAAATCAGACCTTTCAACTTTACCCAATACTTATCTTAAGGATAAGTTAGAGTATTGGCAACGTTTTAATTTTCCTTAACTGGTTTTTCTGCTGCATTACAAAAAAAAATTCTACAAACTCCTTTTCGTATTAATTTTAATGAAATCTTTCTGCGAAAAGCATCTAGGTTCATCACTTACCAACAAGCATTTAACTCCCAAACGTTGCAAATCTGAATTTTTTTTTCCAGTAAATCATACTCATATGTAATGAAATGTTAACTTCCTGTTATCAAGAGAGATTAAATTCCTCTGATTTTCCGGCTTACAAAGTTGTACTCTTCCAAAACTGATAGAATTATAAATGGTCTTTGGTTTTAATTATTCGAAAAGTGACTAACATTCCGCTATCTGTATATATTGTACATCTTCACTGCAATATACACACAAAGCTAGCGGTCACCTACGACCTGCCAGGATATGATTTAGTAACCATAATTTTAGCATAAGGTGTTTGGTAACGCAAAATATAAATTCTTAAATTATTCTTTCGTTATTCTCATTTCTTAGGACTTACTTTGAATATGGGAAAAGACGACATTGCTTATTCATTTAAGATGGAGCCCTACACCTATATTATCGAATTATGGAGGAAATACTAAACCAGCGTTTTCACCATTTATATATATTTAGGTCCGAAGTCGAGACATATAATTTAGTTCCTACTATTGTTAGGATCAATTTCCTATTATAGTTTTAAAACTAAATACAAACGTAATTGAGATGATTCCTATGGCCACATATGGAGTTCAAATGTTGCAGAAGCAGATAGCAGTTCTTAAATTACACGTCCTGAAAACAGTCTGCCAATAAATGAGTCAGTGATTCGAGATTTTAAAAACATTTACTTTCAGACCTGAAGGTCAATATCATGCTATAACGCAGTAGATAAGAATTTCTTCAAAGTCTGTTACAAATTCCTACTTAAGTAGGCAATCAAAATTGTCCCCAAAATTATTTCATTCAGAAAGATCGTGTCAGTTTCAAAGGTTACCTTACACGATAAATATCGATGTATCCTCTTCTTGGAGTAAACATTGAATATCCTGGCTCAAAATAACATGATGGGTTGGTAACATCTGAATTTCATTCAGAATTTTAGGACTAATTAACCAATACAAATTTAATAAGAAAACCAAAGGTGGCGTTCTTGTAAATGGACGAAAAGCAATTAACGAGAGAATATTTCTCGTTAAACTTGAAGGAAAAAAATAACTTGGAGCTGTAACCCGTTCCAGAGATGGAGTCTTAAGTGTACCCCAGCTAAAATTAACTGAGTAATTAATGATGCTCCGAAAAGATTAATGAAAAGAGCCTTTTTATCATTAAGGTGATAAGTAGACTAGCTAACATGCTTTTTTTGGCCATGAGCCCAGAAACGTCGATTCCTTTTGCGTTTTTTTTTATTATTATTATTTTTTTTTAAATATTAGAGTGGGTTGAATTTTGAGTGCTAACTCATTGGGTTACTTCTTTTCTCCAGTTATTTTCTTTTGGTTTTTATCTGTATATGTATATATAAAACATCTTTGAAAGGCAAACAAAAATAAGCAGAATTATACACATCCCTGAAATAGATTCGCCTTGTGAGAAGGATAATTTATGATCAACTCGACTAATTCTCAATTCAAGTAGAGGTTTGTAATATTCATCCAGATTATTTATAGGAATAAAATGCTTTCGTTAAGACACCACGACCGATTTATATCACTGTGCAAATTAAATTTTAAAAACGTGATTAGCAAAAGAATAAAAACTATTTACAAAATACATTCTCTAAGCAACAATTTCAGTGGAGATAGTTTAAGATGAACTAACTTGAACCCGTAGCTGTTTAGCAAGCTTTATTAGTTTATCAGTAAGCTGTAATTTGTTTACATATTAATTTCTGCAATTAAGGCTTGAAGATAATCTGCCCACCACTCATTTTTCCCGAAGCCTTATGTGTTGCCAAACATTGATAAAATTCAAGATAACTGACTTTGTACAAACGAAGCTTGTCGTATAAAATGTGAGAATATTTGTCTATCCAGACAAATAGAATATTTTTTGTGCAAGATAAGCTCTTGATTTAACTAATCGCTTTGGAGTTGTTGTATCTACGGATGCTCAATTTATTGCTCAAAATTTAACCATATTAACCACAATCAAATTTAACCTTCGCTCACAATTTCTTTAAATTAACTGACCTAACATAATCGTCACTTAATTAGCCTCAGATTTACTGAATTTTAGAAATCATGACCAGCTTTCTCCTTCCTTGGGAAAAGTGGAAACCAAAATACGAAGAAGTTTGAAAAAGTATTGCACAAATATCGCTCTAATGTTTCGATTTCTATATGCTTGACATTTTAAGAAAGAAAAATAGTCGAGATTATGAATAATGCGAATTACTCTTATCCGAATTGGTTTTCGACGTTTGGAAAATTTATCTATGGCAGCATGTCTTCTGAACTGTCTTTAATAAATGAACCAATTTAATAAGACTAGTTCGGGTTAAACATATTTCATTACATACAATTGAAGGAATTATTTGATATACTTGATTGTATGAATATTAAAGGGAATATTGATGATGTATGAGGAAATGACTCCATAAGTATCACACATTTTTTCTATTGAATTATGAAATAATTTTCCTCCACTGAAGAGGGGAGGATTTTTTGGGGGGGAGAACCTGTTGAAAAAAATTTTTCCCCACTACGTCACTTATTCAGATACATAACGTCAATAGCAATCACAGTTGCGGCCAAACAGGTAGGGATGATGGAATTAAGTGAACTCAAAGCTTTTCTATTTGAATAAATCCTTCATTCCCTGAAACAAACTCAGAAAGTGTTAAGGATAGAACCACTGAGTTTCTTTATGAATCTCTTGGAGTTTTATAAAATAGTAATGGTGTTAAATATTGTTCCCATCTTCCTGTGAATGATTTTACTGTCTGCGTTTCCTTTGCATTGTCAACATTTCATCATTTATATATTAATTTATAGCCCAATCAGTTGTTTCCATCCAGTTTAGCTTTAATCCCAACCATCATTTAGGTTTAATCAGTTCAGTTAGATGGTGTGCCCACAAAATCGAATTATTTTCACTTTTGTGTGAAGCAAATTATTTTGAGCTGATCATCGATCTTTCTGATCTAATATCGAATCGGCATACCCCTGAGTTCATTATGATTTTAGTCTCTTGAAATGTGTGCTATAATAAAAGGTTGAATACATAGTCCAGTGATCACTATATAATTAAACTTTTTTTTTTTTGTTGTTTTAGCATATTCAGCTGTCAACACAGGACTCTTCAATACTCAAGCTAAATATATTTATGGATTAATGAATTTTATGTTCACGAATTAATACCATGTGATTTTTATAACATGTGTATGCCTGTCAGTCGGCACAAATTAAATTCCGTATTGTAAGGAAAGTAACGATTGCACCGCGATGTCACACCTGTGGGTTCTTAGGTGAACGACCGACCTTCTCATTTTACTTTTTTTTTTCTAGCGGAAGAGGGAACGGTAGGGAAAGGGGTGTCTTCTACCACTACATTCCTCCCTAATTTCGTCGTGAATCCAGGAGGGGAGAAAAACCAAGCTACCGTCTCAGTATTACGATTCCGCTGATTGATCCACTTGGGGGGATTAACTTACCTAACGTTTCTCTGGTAAGATACTACGCAGTTCTAAATCTGTTGCTCACTCGCTCCTTACAAATCAACACCCCTTAGCGACAAGTTCCCTTGACGCTTCCACCCCTTTCACCTCCTCTTCTTTTCCGGAGGCCACTGCAGCTTTAAGAATCAGGTCACGGAATGCACTCCTCTTCCTCAGTCTCTTCCCCCCCACCCCTTTTCTTAACATAATTACAAGTGCGAGGCTTTTTTTTAAATGAAAAACTTTCCCCTAGTGTCAACAAAAGAAAGTTTCCCACGCGTACCTTTCCGAGGCCAATGACCCCTTTGGGCTCCTGCACTTTAAAGCGAAGGTCTTGTGAGTAACGTAATATAGGACCGGAGGCTGCGAGGAGATGGGTTTACAAGGTGTGAACAACTCTACTACTGAAAGAAGTTGCTATGGCGAATTGGAAAATTACTCTCGGAGTTAATTATGTGGCAGATGGTACGAACATGACGACCTGTCTTATTTCATTTAGGCTCGATAAAAGCTGCTTTAAAACATACACACGGATAGAGGAATACTTTCAATTCCAATTGAATTAAAGGAGTATGTTTTGCATCTATTATAGATCTTAGGTTACCGTAATAGTTAGTGAATTAATAAACCAAATTTTTCGACAAACGGTGGACTGTTCCGATATTATTTTATAGCATTCACATTTTTCTGCACATTTCGCTATCCCATTTTATAGTGTGTAGAAATACAGCTTTAAGGGAAACGAACAAGAATAAACAATGAACGTTGAGTTTTACTATCTTAAAAATGGTATATACTTAAATTAAGATTTGTAAAACCTTAGCGCCTGCGTCAGTTTTTTTTTTTCCCTCACAATTTATAGGGACTCATTCTTCAGAAATGTACTTATTAAAAGTGAATATCAACGGAAGCCACTTAACAGGAATAAATAAGAAATAAAAACTAAGTTGGATAGTGATTGTATCATTATATGAATTAGTAGTTGGATTTTTTTTTTGCTTGTTTGCTGAAATAACATTAATATTGCATTCGCCTTTAAAGGTCAATCGTATACCAATCGTATATCAATCGTTTACCCTTCTGCACGGTCTTCGATGTTAACATTTCTAAAATGAAAAGGTGTTTGTTATATTATTCAGTTATATTTTTATTTCACTTTTCTTGCTCATGAAATTTATAGCTACAATATATTCTGACATAGGAAATTAATCCTAGTATTATCTGATAGTTAATTTTAACTTAGTTTCACTTTTTGGTGCAATTTTTATCAAGAAAAACCCACGGTAGGAGTTTCCTGTAAAAATCATGTTTTACTCTTCTTTATTCCCCTTTTAATGTGAATTTCACTCACAAAAGCATTAAAGTTATAATGCATTAATACCGTGAGTAGGCTAAAGGTTAGACGTTCCGAGAATTCTGTTAGAATTAATGCACTTTTAATACCTCTGCTCGATTAATATGAACGGGCGAAGATATGTTCATAAGTATTTTGATATACTTAAGCATGGAATGAATTTTTCTAACACATAATACAAACAAACGAGTGAATGTCTGTTTACCAAGTACTTTCTTTGAAGAAGGATTTGCTAAATATATACTATGTGTGCAGACATCTTGTGATGATGAAACTGATACTTGGTGGCAGATGAATGGAGGCAAATACACAGCGATGCACGAATTCTCCGGGGATGTAAGAGCACAAGAAAGATTCATTCGTAGATATGCATCGACGTAAATAAGGAAATACAAAATTCTATAATCTGAGATGGAGGGGGACGGAAGAATAGAATAATACCAAGAAATGTATAAAAAAAAATAGAAATAACATTATTTGTAATAATTCATTCTCATTATAAATAACTCGCATTTGGTGTGGAAGAGACCGTTTTGGGTGAAATAACCCGCATTCCGTCTAGGAAGCGAACCTTTATCAAAGCTCCAACTCAAGGCGAGGTATCCGATCTCATACGGAGGTGGACAGACCATTCTCCCAGGCAACTCTGATTTTTCATCCCACAAATCCGCCCTGTTAACACACACCTATAGACTTAAATGCAGCAGATGAATGGCAGGCCGGTTGCATTAAAATTGCCCAATCAGGGAACTCAACCTCCTGCGATGGACAATAGAAAATAGGACATCTTCGTGCTCACGTTTATTTCTTTGCAAACATTCATTAAAAAGAAGAAAAATGTCGACTAATATTTTATACAACCGTCTTTGTGTGTTGAAACTTCAAAGTTATGGAATATAAAAAGTTATCTAATCTTGTAATTGACAACTGTAAGAGAGTATTATCCCTCAAGAATATGTAGATCCACCTTTTACTATTTTGAACAGCTGGTTCTCATCGGGGCTGAAATAAATCCAAAATATTGCAGTAGCTCGTTTGAAAGTTATCGATTTCCAGGAGAGGAAAGAAAAACTTTTCCCTACATGGCCGGCTAACTTACCTTGAGTTTAAAGCCCTTATAAAGGTTCTTAGTGCTTTAGATGGAATTCAGATCTAGGTTTTTCTACTTAAGCGCATTGTCACTTCCACCTATACTATGGAAAACATGTTACGCAGAATTATAAATTGAAATATTACAATAATTAGAGCAAGGCTTTAATGAACATCAAAATAGTGTGGCGTCTTTGAGAATTAAAAAGAAAAACTGCAGTTTTTTCCGCTTTAAGAATAATTATCAGATTTTTAGGAATAAATGTTCGATAAAAGTTAACTGTTTTTCAGCCAGGACTTAGAACATTCCTATTAGTCTTCAGTTTCTCACCTTTTAAAAGACCTGGAGGTGAATTCAGTCTAGGATTCGAAGAGACGTTACAGGAGCTTTTCTATAAGCCAATTTAATAAGGATATTTATGTTTATTCAGTCGGATAAATTTTCAATTTAACTATTTGACAAACTTCATCTTCTGGTTTAAACTAATACCATCATAAACATAGTTATTCCTTGCACTATTTCTCATAATGAAGTTTTCTCCTTGTTTTCAACCACTTGGGCGCAGTAGAACGAAAAAAAAAAACGTTCCACTAATCTAGTCATGTAAAGCAATTATCTTTTTATGGTGTAAATATCTTCTAATGGTGTAATACTCTTGATACCATTTTATCGTCATTCCCTTAAATGAGGCAGAGATATGGAAGTTCTAAAATGAGATATGAATTGAACCCACTAAAATTTATAGTAGTGCTCGTTATACTTAAAATTGAATGGTTAATTTGTTTTGTATATTTTTCGCTTTCATAAATAAATTCCGTCTGGTCATTATGGGCTTTTTAATTTTAGTATTTAACTCTATATATTGCAATTACACGCTGAGTCAAGTACTGTTAATATAAGTTCACTTACTAAATATATAGACATGCGATTGTAAACGAACAATTACTTTCACTTTTAACTATTTAAAATTAGTTTTAGAGCTTCAAAACAGTAAAGCAAGATGGTTTTGTTATTACAAATAAAATAAACATGACAGCGTAATTAGAAAAGCTTCTGACATCTTCATTAACTTATGACTAAAATCTATATAATACAATATGCAAGCAACTATTTTTGAGATATGTTAACTATTAGATTTAAAAGTGAAGGTTTATGAGATTTATGGAAATTTTTGTCGTGTAGAACATAGTGGATTAAGATGAAAATACCTTTTTTTATTTTTAAAGAAACAATTCCGTACGAGAATGTAAACTGAATTCAATTTGGTGATTAATAAAATTCTTAGACACGTATGTATACATTTATTTTTGAGGAACTTCATTTTATATTAAAGAAGTTTTAGATGTCATCAGAAAACTAAGTTTATTTCAGGATATATTTTTCCATGTGGATTTTTTATTATGTTTGGATTACAGAATGCGTAACTAAACATACGTGCTTTGCAAAATACACCAAACGTTTCGAATAGAAATATGAACTGGATTTATTATTATTTAGAACATAGAACTTTATTTTCATTATTGAATGATGATCTGTTCTTGTTATTTGAAGAATAGTATACAAAGTCTTGATGAATGCTATGTAAGATTCTTGTATACTAGATTACTATAAAATAACTAGATTTTAATCTCTTTGGGTTTTACCGTCATGAACAAACAATAGAAGATTTTTGACTGTTACCTAAATTTTTGATCATAATTTAAATAAATTAATCATACTTTGAATAAATGATTTAAGAAACAACATTGATCTTAAGTTGTCCAGTCATGACAGCTTAAGAATTTAGGAGAATGGACCAAATCCAATTTTTATAGTAATCGCCATCTACGAGAATCTTAGACCCTTGGTCTTATCTAGAATGATAGTCATTGCGAACAAAGATTTTGATTTCATGTCAGAAAGCGATGGGTGATCTTAATTTTTTTATTTGAATATAGTTACGTAACTGGAGCATTTCACATGTTTTTCTAGATTGTGAAAGATTTGATTTTAAAAATGAAATGCAACGCTAGAACAGATGCAAGAGGTTTATTGAGTTTGCCTTTACAGCTTCATCAATATAAGAACCAAGTGAGAACGAAATATAAAGAGAGAGATGGAGTTTTTGTATTTAATTTAAAATAACCTTTTGACAGTTTTGGAATAAGTATCAAAAATGTCAATCGTATTTAAATATGTCTAAAAGCGATTCTTTTACATTTCGCTCCAACTTGAATCATTTGACAAAATATGAAAATAAGTTGAAATACAAAACTCATCTTCTTTAGCACTTATTCAGCTATAAAATCACAGTTTCTTGGAACCATCTGGATGATGCTATCAAATACCTACTACCCAAGTCCTGAGAGGCTAACCTGTGACACAAACTGCTTCACAAGTCAGGGTCTCAGGGAACGGGGAGCAGGACAGGGTTGGGAGACCTTTTTTTCCAACTTTCACCATTCTAATTTATGTCATCTGCACCAAGCTGAAATAAAGAAAGAAGCAAATATTACTGCAATATATTGCATATATAACACTTAAGATACATATATAACTTAAAAATGAATAGCAATGACTAATTTCAAGAAACTGAAAGCATAAGATATACTAGCAAAAGAACAATTTTGTCATCTGCTTTGATTTCCAGATTAATAAAAAATCCAGGAATAAACACAGCTTTTTTCTTATATAACTATTTTTGAGAAATAAAATACGCATAGAAACTGGTATAAAATACTATAGTTTTTCCTAAAGGAAAAAAAAAAGTCTTTCCAATATTTAACTAAGAGAATATATTTCTGCGTTCACTAACGGATAAATTTTTGGACACCGTGCTATTTGGAAAGTAATCACAATGCAAGAAGAAAACTAATTAAGAATGTAATATAACAATTTTTTTTTTCTGATTTAAAAAAGAAAAATATTTTTATCGAAAAAAATTTAAATCTTTTATGTTATCTTAAGTTATTAACTTGTAATCAAGAATATTCCACGCATATATACTGCATTTATATTTATTACAAAACTAAATTAAAATTGGTGCGTTATTGTTAATTATAGATGGCACTGCATCATGTCTACTTTATGAACGGTAATATATATATATATTGTTGTGATGGCCATAACAATCGCTTTTATCAAAGATTATATAAAAAAGCCGTATGCAAAGTTACAGATGAGGTATTTGCGTGATTAATATTAACAATATTAATGGTATTATATAATGGAGACTGAATGGTATTAGCATAATACTACAATATGTAAAAACAGATGTTTGTATGCATGCTAATACCACGAATATATGCAATGCACATGCAAACTTCAACTCTTTAATTACATACAAAATTAGCTAAAACTGCTTAAACAAAAACAATACAATTCTAAATGCAATAAATGTAACACCTTACGTAAAACTGTCTCCGTAGCCAGTCGCCGAGCTGATGCTCCGTGTTCCCGTTGTCTCGCTGATATCCACATGGGAAGTGAAATGGTGGATGATGGGAAGGTGTGACCCGAGGTAAGCTAGCAAGTTGTACAGTTTCCTCTTCCGGTGTAGTTCTCAACTATACAACCTACTACCTCTCACCGGATATTCACACACAAAGTGGACTTCCGGCAGTGTCACACACGTGAAGACTGTCATGCGCTGTCACATGCGGCCGTACTTCTGCAAAGCTATTAAAACGACAGCAATTGTCGGTTGGGCTGAGTGCCTGTTTTCGAAAATGCTCCGGGAATGCCACCTGAACAAACTTAGAGAAAATCAAGGAAAGGAATATTTTAAAATAAATCACTCACTGAACACATTATTACTCCTTGGATATCCTAGAGTCAGCAAACAATGAAAGAAAGTAATTAGATTACATTTCGATTTATGAACTAAGTCTACTGCTTTATGGAAATGATTCCAGTAATGTTTGAAACCTCCAAAGTCTCACTGAATTACAACAGATGTTTAACGAGAAATACAAATATCGGGGACGTTATATCGTATCGCACACCAAGATTTTGTCTTTCAAACGAACAAACTTGTCAGTGTTGCCTTGATTCATTTCTTTACATGATATTAGTATTCGAATGCAGATTTAGGAGAATGGAATAAGTTCCAAAAGCAGTATGCAAGAACATTGTCTTTTTAGTAATGCGCCTCCTCAGCTCTAAGAGTATTTAAGTTTAACTTTTACTACCTCATCAGTTATATAAAGAACAAAATGAGCACTGCTATCAAGAAAAGGGCACCCATATCTTTACGTTTTGAGTATATTCAAATTTCATCTGCTACTGAGGATAGCTCTTTTTTTTTTTTTTTTATGTAACTAGATGAGTATATAAATTTTTCCCTAAAATTTATATACTCAGTTTGAGAGTTTATCAAACTCTCGATCATAAAATCTACATAATTCCTCGATGATTTAAAACGTGGTTGTGCTTTAGTTCCTAATTGTAGATTACTTTATCTTTTTTAGTTTTAAATCATTTATCTTTTATGAAGTTAAAATAACGTTATCTTGTATTTGACAGTCCAATTCGTGATGTAATAAAACATTTTAATGACGAAAATGCATATGAATGTACAATAGATCATGTTTAAGCAGCAAATTATTCTACGAGTTTTGGAAGCGTACACCTGTTTGATGTGCCATAAATCCGGTCATAGTCATGCATCGCCATTTCGGAATTCGAGTCAGGGAATGTTCTGGTAGGGCATGTGCGATTTTTAATTAGAAACTGTTTCAACTTGGGTCGCCATAAACGTGTCATGCAGGGTAATCGCTAAGATCAAAGGGGAAAAACAGCTGAATAGGGATACTTTAATGATAGTCTATAGCTTCTTCAAATGCATTTTAAATTCGCACTGGGCTTTAATATCTGATTTAATCCTGTCTCTTTATCCTGTTTTGAAATATTTTTCACGAAGTATACCAATTAATAAAGTCTCCATAGTCCAGCCACCATCGATGACGTCATTTGGTTGGAAAGATCAGAGTTTGAATTTCGTCTAGGACGCGAAGAATTTTATCAGAGATCCGGTGAGTTGGCCGGCTTCATACGGAGTTGGCAGGAATTTTCCTTTTAGAAAATTCCGGTTTTTTTTTTCTTCCCAAAAACTGGCCGGAAACACACAGCTTAATAAAATATATACACTGCTTGGAAAGAAGTAACGAACGCCATGTTCGGTGTAAGGTGATTCGTCTCTCGATAACACAGCTTCACAAGCTTCCAAGTCCCATTGTACAGGCTCGTTGCACGACCGACTTCATGTTGGTTCAGGTAATGTGGGGCTCGTATATTGCGGATCTGCCATGGAAATCCATGTCGTGGGCCTCGGTTCAGAATATTTTTGTGCACATTCGTGTTCCAGTCGGAAGACGAATGGCCGTTTGTACATGTTATCGTCCACTACAGGTAGTACTTGCAGTTGATTTCCTGCGTTTCCATCTCAGTAAGGTATCACTGATTGTTGACCTGGGATGGCTCAATTTGTCAAAAATTTGCCAAATAGATTGGCCTGCAACATGGCAACCTATCACAACTCTTCTTTGAAATTCCATCAATTTCCTTTTTGCAGCCATTTTACCCAACACAGTTGCACTGACTTGGAAGCATCACCTTTCTCCAATTTATACCGGCTACAAGCACGTGATTCGTTACATGGCACGATGCACCTTGTCCATTGGGAGTGTCCGTTGACTTCTTTCCAAGTAGTGTATTTAGGCATAAGACTAATTAACCTATTAATTAATTAAAGAACAATAAACTTTATTCTAAAATTATGGTCCCGATAGCCAATCTTCAGAGATCGCGTGCCTCAAAGGGACTTTAAGTCTATGGTTAATAAATTATTATTGCCTTATCATGAAAATTAATCAACTCATATTACTAATAATAACACAGGATGATATAAGGTTTGAAATGAAATATATTTCAGATTTGTAAAGATGGCATTAAAAAAAACAAAACAAAAAAATAATTGATGGAAGTGAAAAGCGTTGAATTCGGAAATAAAGAATGGAAGTCAGGTAGCAGCAGGTATATGTAGTGGAATTATAAGGTCAATAAATATCGTACCATCTCCTAGGAAACTAAGATGTTTATCTTCGGAAGTTCTTGTCTTCCCACATAAGACATGCCTGATGTAAAACATATACAACAAACATTATATATTGCATTATAACATAAAATAAACATTGTATCATTGCCTTAAATTGATTAGTCGCAATTCGGCAACACTGGTGTAGATGCTGAAGAATAACGGTGCTAATGGAAATACTTCTAGAAAAAGGATTTAGCATAACTTTAGTAAATTTTGAATTGAATGATTTAGAGAAGAGGATAATTACTGGGTAACCTATTCATTCTTCTATATATTCAAGAAATTTAGAGAGATGAAAGAATAACAATAGATGTGACAACATCTAAGGTTGGGCCGATTTCGGATTACAGAATCGTCTGTATTTAGCGGAATGTGTGTTCACTAAAACAAGGGAAGGTAAGTAATTTAAATGCCAACAAAACTAAAAGATCATATATCGCGAAAAAAAAAATCTACGTGGGGCGGATAAAATAGTAAAACCCTTCATGGTATAAAGGACATGTGCTTATCGGCATGCACACGTCGTGTTCACGAAAATAACGAAATTATACCACAGTTCAATTGCAAAACTGTCAAAATATTCATCCTAAGATGCGAAAACATCATTTAAGATCCGATTTTATTCTTCAGAATATTTGAACTTTTATTATTAAGTGCATTACAACTCTCTCTTCCCCCCCCCTTTTTTTTTTAATACTCTGAATGCTATTAGCTGGGATCCATCTCTGAAGAACAAAGCGAGTTATCCAGAAAGGAAATATATTTTCGCGTCATCTTTGCATAAATTTATGGCAACTTGTTTGCAAAAACTTTCCTATTCAAAATTTGTGTCAAGAGCCTTACGTTTATCTCTAAGTGAACAAATTCCTTACTTTTCAATTTTTAAGAACACTGATGTGTTGAATTCACACGGTAAAGCCTGAACGATTTCAGGCTTTACCGTGTTCAACTTTTTTTTTTGTGTGTGTGCCATTAAAGACTTGTGCAACATTAATTAGAGGCCTATTAGCCTCTTTTAATAAGTGTCTCATTTACATACTTTCTAGCGGCCCAACAAAATTACCATCTCCACTTCATACGCACGTGGATATCTGACAGATTGTAACTTTGAAAGATGATAATCTTTACCTCCAGTATAGAAAGATTAGTCCAATCCTATTGATTTGTATAAGGTCATTATGGATTAGACTGAGCAAAAGTCTTTAGTTAATTCTTATAAACTTTCCACTTTAGTGTTTGATTTAGATATTACTAAAGAATTAGCACAGTTACTCTGGTGTGTAATATTCAGACCAAATAAATAAACCTGATGATCATTAAAATTAATCCTTTAGCAATCACACACAGCACAAGTATGCTAGCGGTTTTGCGACCACTAGTGCGATCAAGTGTATATAAAAAATGAGATAGTTTTAAGACCAAATTTCATAAAGCATGAACTTTCAGTGATTAAACAAAAACCAATTTTTATGCGAATTCCACTCGCCAAAGACAGTTAAACTATACGTTAGTTCTTCAGTAAGGTTAGATAAACTCCTGCCAAGCGGCTAAACATGGAAGTTTTTCCAAGTCATTTCAGGTCTCGAATAAGTAGAATCTCATGCTGGCCAATGAAACTCACAAATATTCACGCCCTATTAGTTGAATACTTTGTCCATTAAGCTAACTACAGAAAACAAGTAAACGAGAAAAAAAAAAAAAAAATCGGCTAACCAAGAGAGCACCAAGTGTCTGTCCGCGGGCTTAAATTCAATAAAATGCATATTCTCTCTCAAGGTCTGATCTGATGCCGCTCATGCACTCAAATTTTCTTCTCATTTCAGATAGTTCTCCAATTTATTAGCACCCCCCCCCCCTCTCTCTCACACACACAATCTGCATATTTTGTCTCATATTTAACTTTTCCTTTGTTTTCGCATAAACATAGTTTAGATGATTCATTACTTTCAGTAAATTCCAATAATGAAATTTGCTTGCTGTTTTTATTTCGTTTTTTTTTTCTTTTATTCAACTTCTTCCAGATTTCATGTCATATGTTAAATAATATACTAAATTAAATAAGAGTTTAATCTGTAGTTATAAAGATCTGGGTTCAAATCCTTTCTAGAACGCGAAGGATCACAGCTTATCAACTGATGCTGAATTAGTTAGTCTCATACGGAGATGGCAGTTTTCTCTCCTTGAAAATCTGTTTTCGTCAGCAATTTACATTCACTCATAAGACTAAATTCCTTATGATAATTTTATGGTTACAAAAGCCAATCTTGGCCTTAAAGGCTTCTAAATACTGCAGATTATTATTAAATCCAACTCAGGGAAGAGCAGGCATAAAAGTGATCCTTAAAGTAAAATGTGCTTGCTTTCATACACTGTATGAGATAACACCAGCTACGAATATGTTAATAATTAGTTAGCAAGATTATATTCTCAGCAATTGGTTTGATTATATAGGATTAAGTTTTTTTTTTTATTATTTTTTTGAATGATTATTGGAGAGATAACATCTTACCTTGGTTTTGTTGGTTACATCCGCAGAATTGCAATTTTTGAATCCAGGAAAGTATACTACTTGAGGATCGACAGTGGATTTATTGGAGGGGGGGGGGTGAAGAGAACAAAGGGGGAAAACTGAAGAATGGAGAAGCTGCTGTTCACGTACAAGGTATAATCCTTCGTTTCCCCTGAAAAACGTCGTAAATTACAGTTCCAAGGTCACTGCGAACTCATCGGATGTTAAGTTCATTATCAGTTATTACATTTCACTGAATAATTATTTTCTTATGAGCAATCATAAATCGAAAACATTCTAATAAATAGGTTCATCCCAAGTGCATATGCCATAATTAACATAAATATCCTCACGTTGAAATGATAAACAACAGACATCGAAACGTGTGAGGAATCATAAAAATATTTTGTCCTTTAGCACAATTACATAACCGTTACTGAAATAATTTTACCACAAACACGTAAACTTACCTATTTTAAAAGGATTTCAGTCTCCTTGGATCATATCCTAAAAGTTGCTTAATATTCTTGATATCGTAAATAAATTCCTTCAGAGGAAAAAAAAAAGTGTAGTTTTGTTTACACTGAAGCTCTAAGCAAGCTATAATATTCTTGCATGAAAGAATACAAACACGCGAAATAACTATCGTGAATACTTATTTAGCCACGCAAGTATGGAAACAAAGATAATAATAAACAGTCATTAAATTATTAAACGAATAATATACTACTTGATAATGGTAGTGAGTAAATCTTTATATTTAAGTGATATCTAAATGCAAACCTGTGTGGACTATTTATTCAGGTAACTTCCGTCTTTCACCTAATATTTTTATAGCAGAATTTATAAATTGTTATATGTAAATAGTATGCGATATGTGGATATCAAATACATGTTTGAAAGTTTGTCATTATTTCGGGAAAGTTTAACATGAAAAAAGGCAAAAAAAGAACTACCGACATATCAAGATAATGACTGAAGAAACTTCATGAGCCTCATGAATTCAATTTGAATCCCATCTTTTATAAGGGCTTTTCAGTTGAAGCTGATTTAGTCAATTTCATGCGTACGTGAATGGAACTTTCCTCTCAGAAATGCGGGTGTTTTATCCCACAAAATAGACAAACCTACCAGAAGAATACAATTAACAGATATCCCCACATTTCAGAATTAGAAGAGAGAAGTGCCAAGTTGATATCTTTTGCCATCTTTTATTATGGTGACATTATTCGTATTATTCTCGTGCCATGACACTGCCGAAAGGTGACTTCTCATCTTGTCATAATCACCAGCTTTGTAATTCCACATATTCCCTTCTAAACAGAATATTCAGCACTTCTTACAATCTCCCAGGTTAAGACAACATGATCGCTTTCACCAAATGGAGACAGTGTAACTAAATTAGTTATTGATATGTTCTCCGATGCTATGACTAGATCCAACACTCCCGAATCTCTTGTCCTTTCCATTACATGCTGTATCAGGTAGTTATCTCTTAACTATATAAACTCCATTTCCTTCTTCCTATCTATATCCCCCCATAGTTAAAATCCCACATAATTACCCGATCTTTACTAATCATGCTAATTTGCCACTGCATGCCATCTACATTCCCCCTGGATTAGCAGCAACCGATTACGTATTTCTACCTGTTGATCTCTCTGTCTCACACCAAATAGCCTCAAATGAACTGCCATCTTGGGGCACTTCTATCCTTTTTGGGTTCAACTCTTCGTCTATCATTAGCAAAAGCCTTCCTCCCCTCCCTCTCTTTGTCATCTGTCTTCTCTAAAAATACTGTATCATTCTATCTCTATAGCATGTTTAGTTAACCAAGTCTCACTAATTCCTATAATTTTGGCCAAGTTGTACTAACTAATGCCAAAAATTCTTCACTTATTCCGAATACTTCTGGCATTAGTATACGTAAACCGCAAATACTCGCTCCCTTCCATAAATTCCCTTCGGGTAAATTAGCCCACTCTGTAAACAGTTTATTTTCTGAGAATAATTAAGCCAATATTCACAGCGATTGACCTTAGTACTATTAACAGCTGACTTTCACCTGCCCCCCCCCTTAGCAAATCCTATTTCCCTGTTTTTGACCATTTAGTCTATTTTTTTTTTTTTTTATCAATAAACGTTCTAAATGTCATGCACCCAATCCATTTAAGTGCAAACCATCACTCTTAAAAATTCCTTTTATCAAACTCATCCCAGGCATTCATAAAATGAATATTCGCTTTCATTTTTTTGCAAAAGTTTTTACACAATCTTGACATCTTTCCATTTTCTATAATCGCTCTTCTGTTTAATTCATCACTGTCGAATCTTGATAGCACACTCATGATCTTTTCACTCTCGCTCTTTGCATTCATTGCTATCATTAAATCTTTCAAATCCTGTCTTCACAGAAAATCTTTCGCTACCTAGATCATTCGTTCCCATAACTACAATAATCTCAATCACTATCCCTCTGCAACTTCACAGCCTCAGTTATATCTGTAATCTTTGACCCTGGATAACGTTTTAATTACTCTACCATCTAAACGTTTTTCCACTTGGTTATACTATAAACTCATCACTTGCCTTAGTATCCCACACATCCTTACGGATATGTATAATGCTATGCATTATGGGAAGTTGCCTCAGTCCTGAAAATACTTCAGGCGCAAACTCTGTTTGCTTACACTTGGATAACGAATTAAACCAAGAATATAATTTCTTGGCATCTTTAATTTATACTCTACCATCTTTCACAACCTTAATTATAGAATCTCCATACAGCACAATACCTTTTTCTTCCTTTAAAACTTCACATCCCTTACACCCACTGATGCTTGTTTTTATCCTTGTTCTCCTCTCGCATTCTTTTCTATACATCGCTCAGTAATCTCTGTCTATGTATTGCATTCCACGCACACACACACACACACACACACTCGCTCAGTCCGTTACTAAATAATCTGTCATTCTCAATCTCCCCCCCCCCACCCATACTTTCTATTCCATAAAAAAAACCCATTAAAACATATTGGAATGCTGCAAGATAAACTATACAAATTGGTCAGTTCAAAATTATAATATATTCCACTCATTTAAAAATATCACTTCCTTTGTCCCAGGAGAACCTGTACAGCACAATTTACTCCACGTGCTTCTATGGGTTATGGTTATAGAAAGAAGGCATATCTAGATATCCTCTTTGTTTCTAAATTCCAACTAATCGCGATATGACAGATCTATCGAAGAGTTTGTAAATATAAACGTAAAAGATAGGATGTTTAAGGATAAATGTAAGGCTAAGCAACAATTTCTCATCGTAAGGTAACAATGTTCTTTAAGGAAATTAGTGATGGACACTGTATATAGTAAGACATGCATATGTACTGTGCGCAACTCGTCACAGTATACAGGCATATTAATAAAGATAGTAACAACCCGATTTCAGCAATCAGATAATGTTGGTGCATGGAACATTGGAGAAAGTCACAAATCACAACAGTAATTACTTCAGTGGAGGGTATTGGTGCCCATAAAGCCAGTGAACCACTGAAGAAAGAGCAAGACTGCTTGTGAGCATCGATAAGTATTCAGAACTTGCTGAGAACAACAGAATTCCAAAGTTTGTAATCATAAGAAAAAATTCAGCAAAACAAAAGGTTCCAAAACACAAACAAGGGAAGGATTATGAACAAAGAGACTACAGAAACTGTAGAGGTTATTTCTCTCTCTCTCTCCAGTCAAAAAATATCAGTAAGAAATGATAAAGCATTTCAAGTAATTGGTTTTTAGGGTGGGTTTACGTTGTCGTAAACTTCTAATTTTCCCAGGAAATGTAATCAGTAATAAAAAACAGTAATAGTGGTAGAAATATTTTCTTGGGAGGAGCGAGCGTTTTCTGTTGATGAAAATAACGTTTTTGAGAAAGCCATATTTTATTTTCTTCATCTATTGCCAAGAAACGAAAATACAGCCTCATTTCCGCCTACTATCCCAAGTAGAGAACAAAAGGCAGTAATGTTCTTCTGTAAATCCTCCTTTCATTGCCTATTTGCAATCACAAACTTAGACACGTTCAAGTCTCCTTCATACTTAGGAAGTCCTCCTATGCTTTTCGCAGAAGCACTATTACTGTTATACAAAAAACTGATTTTAAGCTTGATTATATAGAGAAACCTGTGGAGAATTCATGACTAAGTTTAACACACGTGAACCACAGTAGTAGGGTTTTTATTGCTTAAATATTTCGTCCTAGGTATATCTTAGGACATCACCAGTACAGTAAGGCAATACTAGGAATGACAAAAGAAACGGCGCGTACGTACAAAGGAATCCAAATTGCGTGCAGTGGCGAGTTGCGGCCTGAACTTAAATTAAATTAAAATTAATTACAGTTATTATTTTACACAATTTTGTATGACAATTTCACATACTTTAGGGATGGCAAGAACATCATTTCGGTTTATATTTGGTCTGTGGAGTAGGGCTTCAGCACTTTCTTTATATAACCGTTCATATTTATATGAAGATCTGTGTAGAAGTTTTGTCTTTTTCCAATGGATGATTTTAAGCTTATTTTAAAAAGAGTGTAGATTATAGGGAATAGGGAAATTTTTTTTTGCTCATGAATCTCATTTCTCTAGAGAGGCAATCTGCATCATGGCAGTAACAAATTTCATTCTTTATCTCAATATAGAAATAAAATTCTACACGCATTTCTACAAAGTGATTTTTTTTCTCTTTTCTGGAGATGAAACGCGAGCAGTTCTGATAGTTGTTTATCTAAATTCAAATATATAACAAAATCGTTTGATTCCTTTTCACCGAGATAGGTTGGTTGACAGGTTTGATAAAGGTTTTCATTTGACTTTCCATAACAGAAGGTTCTTCACTTCTCACTATCGCCATATCTTGCTGTGATGCAGAAAATGCTGGACGATCTGAGAAGCGAAACATTGGCTTCATAGATCTTATATAAAATATTTCTTTTTCATTGAAAATCAATATATTTGTTAAACGGAGTAGCAATCTGTTGCATGATCTTTTGGTTTTCTCTAAAGATTCAAAAAGCCATAGAATGGCTCTTTCACTGGATCAAATTAACTTCTTTATAAAGCATAAGCAATAAGAAGGAGTCCACTATATTTTTATCTCTCTTTCACTACCAAAATAATGCAAGTATGCAGTCCTTACCACATAAGTGGATGTATTGCTGATTAACACTGTACACGATCACAAATATATAGCAAAAGATGCAGTAATAAATGTGATATAATAAACTAAAGAAACGAGATATTACGAAATCTAGAGTAATATCTCGGAATACTGCAACAAAACTGAGTTTTTGTTGCAGTATTCCTTGATATTAAAACACTTAGAAGTGTTCAAACACGTGCTGTGCTTTCATTCATCAGACTATTACTACAGTAAGTCATAACTACAAAAGATTATTTAGCCGACAATTTAAAATTACGATTATTATATTCATGTAATTATTACGTTAATTCTATTACGTAAAACATTCATGTTTGTAAAAAAGTTTGGATTGCAGACTTTGATTCAACACTTCGAAATACTTTAGAATCGGCTATCTTATATTGTTATAAAAAGTTTTTTGAAAAAAATTAAAAAGACAGGTTTTAATTTGTTGATCAATGTTGTTAAAAAAAGAAATGTATAAAACCTGTCACATGCAGTTCAATCTGGATTTCATCGTCTAATAGTTTCAAGAAATTTTTTATTTCCCAATAAATTAAAATCGATTTATCGGTATTTAATGTTAGAAAGCCTCTTTCAGAAGTTTTATCATTTATGTTAATTAAATGCGGTTCGTTTTTATTATTTATATCGACATGCATGAAATATAAACAATAAATATGTCCTTGGAATAGCATTTTGAAAGGTATACGACAGGGGGGAAAAGATTAAATTAAACGCTTTTGAACTGCAAAATAATGATTGTAACTAGTTATGTTTTATTTTTGAGATCCTTCACAGCAGGTGGTCAATCCCACTAAATGCTTTAGTTGTAAATGAATTGGCGCAAGCTGATGCGTTTGCATATCTATTCAAAGCATCTGTTTACAAGCTGGCTAGTTTATTTCTGAAAGGAAAAAAAAAACCTTATGACAAGTGCAATTTTTATACTGATTTAAAACATCGTTATTTCCATTTGATCTCTAATGTGGACTAGAAAAAGATCCAATCAACTTCTTGGAATCCTTGACAAAATTCAAGTCCTCTTAACCAAGATATGAGTGGCGTCCTAACGATAGTGCCGTAGATGCTTTGATAGTAAGAGTACTATTTTTCACATTACAGACAAATGTGAACAGAGTACTGACGACAGGATGAGATTACCTATTTCTTACAGTAATATCCGACTGGCACATTTTCTTGGAGAAAAGGAGGATTGTTTAGTTGGAATGCAATACAATATTCCATCAAAAGAGCCCGATATGATGCTCATCTCCATTAAAGATACAAATAGCTGCTGAAATAATTTTCATCCTAGCCCTATTATTGTCTTCAAACCATCAGAACACAAAGGCCGTTGTGAGAAATGGTGAACTGAGAATGAAAAACGTTATAGAAAAATGCCGTCTATAATCAAGAGAAGCTGTCTAAGATAGAGCTCTCCAAATGTCCACACACATACGAGTTCATGTAGATAGGCACAACATTTGTTGGTTTCAGTCCAATACCACTACACGATTCTACCACCGTCTGCATTTGCCTATAAGATGTATTTTGGAATACTTTGTTGTTTGTAGCATCAAGGATTTGAACGCTAGTTGAAATCGATGTGCTACCAGAAACGTTTGTGTTGGTGGAATCTAAGATGATTTCTAATGTGTCTGCGAGTGGTACTGACACTTGCGAAGCAGTCATTTTTCGCCACTCTTTGACACTTGAAATGTGGTTCGGTATAATTGTACACAGCTGAGGTTCTGACATATCTAGGATGGGTGGATAGAATAAAATAACTTTGTAATCGTCTGGCCTGATTAACAGGTGTTTATTGAATTTATTTGGAAGTAGGAAACATCCTAAAAAAAAAAAAAAAAAATCACTGTCTTATTGAATACAACAAATCCGGAAGAGTGCTATGACTACAACAGCGAGATGATATTACTGGAAATTTCAAACTACTTGGTCTAAGCAGAGAAGACGATTTTCTGGAATCTAAAAATATATATTTTTTAAATCTGTATATAATGTTGCAGCAAACTACAAAATAAGTTCGAATATTTAATAACTTAGGCCTAGTGGTTTTCAATTAATTATTGTTTTCATATAATTTTCAAATTATATGAAAACAATATTATATTTAGGTTTTGACACCATTCACTCGGAGAAATGTTCTCGCCTATTTGGAAATATCTCTGTTCGCTCAGAAAAAGGTGTTAGCAAGAAATGTTTGTTTCCAGAACAAAATCCAAAAGAATATCACCTTACAATTTTACTTACAATAAACATTCGTTTCGATTTTGCCTTAACTTAAACAATATTCCTTTATATTCAATTACGTACTTAATTTTATAATAAATTACAACAATAATATGCAGCAATTCAGATCCATGTTTTTTCACATATTGATTTCAGTCACGTTATTTTTGATAATATAGTGTGTTATGGAATCAATGATGTTGATGTTAGCTTTTCGGCTTTAGAAGCTTTTTCATTTTTTAATCTCATTTTTTAAGCTTTCTTAGGCCTCTGCTTCCAGATGCACAACTTCTCCATAGCCCATTCGAAAAAAACTAATATATCCTTTGATTCCAAAAACCTATGTCTAAATCCTCTCTGAAACTAAACTGAGGGTGTTTTTCTCCTTTAAGAAGGACGCCTGTCCAGAAAATGCACACATTGATAGACATGATCAAAAACAAGATGAAAATATTCAATTGATATTGAAGTTCTATGTGACTCAATACAGCTTGAACTTTGCCTCCGCAACACCATATTTCATACATTTCGGTAAAATTAACAGGAAGCGACTATTTAAAATTTATTCTCTACCAAAAAGGCTGTCTTAATTTTAAATGATAAAACGTTTAAAATTATTGCGTTTTTTGATATATACTCGTATATGTATTCATAAGCAAAGAAACCGATCGTAACAAATAAAATATTCATCAACTCCAAGGTAGAACACCTTCCTCCACAATATCATACGTCACCATTAGTTAAAAATGCATCGCGAGGTAATTAAATCCTTGCTCTTTAATGTTAACACTAAAAAAAAAAAAAAATCAATACTGAGAAGCATAAATAATTACTACATAAATTTCCATAGCTAATGTACAACCAATAAAATCTCCAAATTATTTAATGTTTTCTAATTAGAGAAGTACAAGCAAATATGGATGTTAATGTTCCATCCAGCTCTGTTTTCTAATTGCAACTTCCAAAAACCTTCTTAGAATTTACATTAATTTTATTACACATAAAATGTACATAAGGTAGTAGTCGAACTCTCCAACCTGAGATAAAATCGAATCTTGAGAATATATATATATATATATATATATATATATATATATATATATTACAAAAGGATTCATCATACACCAGAATGAACGGAAAACTATTAAGTGGTTCAATTTGAAGTCAGGAACTAAAATTCCCCAGAAGAACCGCAGTCATGGGAAGAGGAACCAAAGTTCCCCCGTCTCTCTTTCCTAGTTAAACATATTCCCTAGAAGAATCTGTTGTCAAATTTAATTAAGAAAGAAAACTTCCAGTTTAATATATTTCAATTTCACAGTGGAATAACTTGGAGATAAACGACGTATCTCGTTTTAATTCTTTATTTAATTGAAGTTGCATTACAAAAGGTTCCATTAAAATTGAAGCACCTTAAATTCTTTTTCTTTCAGTCATTATTTTCATTAAGAATGACAAACTATTATTCAATGTGAATTCTGATAACTAAGTCGATATATGAGAGAAACAACCATTTTCAGAAAGGCAGAAGTTCACTTTGGCATTCACAATTCCGAATTATTTTTATGCTTACGCCCTCAATGATTTCCTTTTATCTACATTTTCAGTAGTTCTCAAAGCGTTCTTCTTTTCTTTTGAATGAGTATGATTGCTGCGGAAAAACGTTGAATCGGGACTTGCCGCAGTTGAAAAACTACTGCCAAAAATACTCTCCTTGACTCTTACTAGCTTGAGCCCCAGCCACTCTTTTTTGTATGTGTGTGTGTTTGTTTTGTATCTTTTTTTGGAATGGCCTCAATAGAAAGTTGCAACTTGGGAAAATTGATAACTTATCCTACTTTGGATATGGATAATATTCAACAAATGTTAAAGTTAAATAACGTAAACCTTGAAATTTTGTTGCACACAGGTTGTGTAGTCCCATAAGTTTAATTCAAGGATGTTGTCAGCAATTCACGTCTAAGCGAAATATAAGTTCGGTGTGAGAGATGGAATATATACATCGAGTGTGCTCCATCTTAAAAACAGATGTACCAAGGAGTATTCAAAATCAAGTGGGATCATTCATCATATTGTCTGTCTTCTTCTTCAAATTATTAAAATTGGATAATGGATACATTTACAATGGGTGTGTAGGCTCAATGAGTTAACCTATTAATGCACTGAAGAATTAAAAGTATATTTTTGGAAAGGATCCTTTGAGAAAAAGTAGAAAGATTGTTATATACATCATTAATTTATTGTTGGAATACTAGTCCATTTTTCAAAGGATTTATGAGACAGATTTTTTTGATGCGTAATTTGGGTATCAAACTGTGTGGTTAACCATAAAATTTATTTTCACTACAACTGAAACGGATGAGTTCTAATTACGTACTAGAAGAGGTTAACGACCCTTTGATCAGTACTTGCGATCGCTAAGTCTTTCGAAGCATCCCTTCGTCACGCGCCACTGGTCACTTCTAAGGCAACTGGATCAGCGACCTTCGGATGGTCATAGGATTACGCGTCAGCTGGACAGCGGTGCAGATAGCTTCAGGGAAGAAAAGAAGACGTGAGGAACCCGAGGTCAAAACTAAACAGTGGAAGCAACAATTAAGCAGAAAATGATGGACGAAGGAAGTGTAGGATTACGTAGGATGAATTCTGACGGAGAAATAATAACGATAATTATGACAGTTGTTATTATTATAAATATCAACATACGATGCTTGAAAAAATAAATTGGAATTTTTCAAATATGTACACTGCAGCTGAAGCAAATGAGATTTATTATCACGCGATTCTAGATATTATATACTGCGTAATAGTATACATAGAATAATTTTCTCTGCTGAATGCAACTCGAGATTCATATCCCTGCTTTCAGTTTATTTAAAAATTTCATATCCATGCATTCAATGCCGACCAGTTGATATATGCGATGGACGTATTGTTTACGTTACTTTTAATAAAATGATCGTTTGGATATTCCTAATTACATACTCTTTAATAGCGAGAGGCCATCCCTACCTGATCATGCCCCCCCCCCCCTCCAGACATACTCTTTACTGCTGCTTGATAATGAATCTCGAATTCTGGGAAAAAAAAAAAAATCCCAGATATGGCCACAGGTCCCTATAAGGGTTAGCTAGAGATTTCCGTACAATATTTCTCAACATTCTTTAATCCTTTGGCCCGGATCTAGTGCGTTTTTTTTTTTTTTTTTTTTTGTCTGGGTGATCCCCCCCCCCACATTTCTATTTGGGCAATGCAGTTATTTACCAGAGTCATGAATGGAGAGGGAGCTGATACAGTCTTTCACAGTCCACGAATTCTTCTTAACATGGTATTAGCAGTGTGTGTGTGTGTGTAGATTCTGAGTAGTCCGCATGTAACGATAGGAATATACATACCAGTATGCTTAATTCTAAAGCAGGGAGTATCCTAATACGTATCGTAGAAGGGCATTTCAAACTTTTGATTTTCCTTCTTAGCTGCTTATAAAACGTTTTAGTAGATCTTCTGAAATTTTAGTCACCATGCGAAAAACAAAACTCGCTATGTAAAGAAATTAAATATCGTTTAGTTTAATTCATGTTTTGAAGCACCTACGGTCATTTCCCATTTTTGAGGACTTTAAGAAATACTTTCTATAAATTTCTTTGACCAAATATATATTCGTGATGGCTGCATTCTTGACCTTGTAGTCAACAACTTTTCATATTCTAGAGCAGAATGAAAGTAATTTTAAGACAGTTCTTACTAATACAGAAGAATGATTCAAGTGTATGTGCACAGCACTATTTAATGGTGCTCAAGGTGATGAAGAATCTATCTCCAGAAGATAATCACAAGACAACCACTGAATTTAAAAACAGTCTTTTGAGAATAAGACACAAATTTTTTAAAAAAAATTGTATTAATTACCAATAATTTTATCTCATTTTGGCAATTTAAAGTAAATCAAACTCATCTTCCTGATTACGAATAGTTATTGTGCGTCACAATGCAAACTCAGTGTTAGGAGTTCAGTGATTCAAGCCAGGCTATGTGATAGGCGTTCACCAAATGGATGTGCTATTCATGTATTGTCAACAGGCTTCTCAAGCTGAAATGCGCCAATACGAAGCTCCCCTAAGACCAGCTCTAATTATTATTCAATCTGGAACAGTGCACAAAAGATTCGTTTAACATGCATCAAATATTTGAAGTAAATGTTTCCTTAGCGCACGCGTGGTACGAATATACAAGAGGTTAACAAAAACCTTTAATTATCACGATAGTAATTTAAAAGCTAATATCCATACCCTATAAAAATATTCAGTTTTAGATACATCTAGATCTAAAGTAGTTTAACTTTTTAAGATAATAGATAGTATTAAAATACTTCTTTTAACGAGGAAAATAACATTTGTTGGTAAACCGGAATTAAATCATAAAAATACTTATTTATCATATACATGCTATTGGGAGAGCAGCCATTACTACCAACTGCAAGATGAATTGTTGAGCTGTGACACACAAATGTATTTAATTTTCTTTATGAAGTCGTCTCAAGAGGTTTCCATTTTTTCTAATATTTCATCCACTGTATTACTAATGCTCTATAGGTTATATATATAACCTTTGCTTTGTAACTTATCATAAAATCAATATAACAATAATGAGCAGCGTTCGTAATAACAGGCACGCTAATGTGGTGCTTACCTTTCTGATCGTCTTGCACAAGCCTTGGAAAGAACTCTTCATTCGATACCAAGTTCACACTTTAAGATGCCTCGAAAAAGTATAAATAACGTTGCGAACTGAAACGGTTTTTGTCTGAACTAGAATCCGAACGTTAGGCACTAAAATGTTTTTAAAAAAGGACAAATAACACTAATTATGTATAAATACAAGGAATGTTTATTAAATTATGCACAGTGAATGATATATATGGATGAAATCTCATAATCTCATTTTAACTAATAAATTTCTTGTACCACTCTGCCTTGCGTCATAATTTAAGGATATAAAAGGACCACTTTGTTAATCGAAGTATCTCCAAGTTTTCATTTAGAATACTGCCTCAAGTACCTGCAATACGGTAAAGTTACTTAAAAAGTAACATCACGGAACCACCGTAGATCAGAGGGTATCGACGATGCCTTTTATTTGAAAGATCTAGGCTCGAATTTGAGTTTTTTTTTTTTTTTTTATCTCGCAAAACATGCAGATCCACCAGACATACGCAATTTACAGACACATTAACTCTGGCCCTATCCCATATCACTAATTGCTTCGACATAATTCCAAGCAAATATTACGCACAGCCGTTCTGGTTATGTAGCAACTACAGCTGAGGAGGCGCTATCTTTAGAAAAATTTAACACTCTCGAGTATCTTTACAAAGTTTGTAGCAGCCCAATTTTCCATGTCTCCTTCCCACTCTTTACTAGTATATCCTTAAAAAGTGAGTTGAAGTAGTGAGAATTCAAATAATTGTCTTGAATGTTTCTATAACAGATAGAGCTTTCATGGAAAAAAAATCTTTACGGTGGAAATTAAAATGTCGCTTTCGGAGAAACAAGTCGTCCACCTCCTATTATGGATGAATTTCTATAGCCAAATACACTGGATGAAATTAGAAGACAGAGGAGAAAGTGGCTTTGCAGCTCTCTTAAAAATAATGCGATCGGGGAGAGTAGACATTTTTTATGTTGCTCCCATCCACGAATGGTTTCATTGTAAACCTATAGTACATTCGTGCCCTGGGTGAGCTAAGATTCTTTTTTATACTTATATATTTTTTGTATTTTTACTTATTTCTTACACAGTACATAAATCCTGCTCTAGAAACCAAACATGGAAATTTATCAAATCTTCATTAAGTAAAGTGGTGGTCTCAGACCGGAAGATGAAATTCAGCTCCCACCTAAAGAAGTCACAAACATCCATAGCCCAAGGCGGGATTCGAACCCGTAGTCTGTTGGTTGGAGGGTGCCGTACGCTAACTACTTGACTAACCCAGGCTGACACTAATTCAGTTAAGATAGTAGAAACGGGAGAAATATCAGAAAAATGCATGAAAGCCAAGGGCAAAGTTCGCTAACGGATAGTGGGAAAATAAACAGGGAATTTAGAAAAGAAAACGAATCAAAAAGTACAAGAAAGAGTTTTACTTGATAAGCTTCTCTTTTCTCCCATGCCCAAGAATTGCTACTTCACCTTTTTGTAGTGTTGTAACGTGTGCTACTATTTCTTACAGCATACTGTGCTGTAAGAAATAGTAGCAATAATAATAGTTTTTACTATAACACTATAATGTTATAGTAAAAGCTATTGTTTCTGATTCACTACTTAATGTTCCAATGTACTCTTTTTTATGTCTTTTTCTACTATTTAGTCCACGAAAGTAGGTCTTTGCTGTTCTTGGTAATTTTAAAATTTCTCTATTTTATAATTACAAATGTATGATTAATTTCAGAAATAGTAATAGCAGTTCAAACATAATTTGAATTTCTAAAATTAAAATTTTTCTATTTCAGAGAAAGAGTATTACATAAACCGAAATTTCTCATCATCCTTTAAGATCCGACATTTGATTTTTATTTAAAAACTCAAACAATTTACATTCTTTCATTATATTCTTCTTTTGGCTCCTATTTCATTTGTCTGTGGTACTTACATTCTATAAGTGTGTGCAAGTTCCATTATTTCGGAGAAAGAGAATATTTTACACGCAAAACTGCTATCCAGGAGCTTTTCATGTGTCCTAGATTAGAAATCTGTATTTAAATTATGTGTCAATCTTCTGGAATTCTGTTGCTAACTGGAGAATTCTGTTAATGGAAAGAATTAAGAGTGGGAAAAAAAAAAAACGGAGCCCTGTACCATACTTAGTACCAAAGTTTGGGAATAAGGATTCCTCAACCAGCGAGTTGAAAGTGACAATCCATTTGCAAATCAGACGAAAAAACATGTTAAGATCTTAATGCAAATACGAATGTATGACGCTTGGATATCAGTAATTCGATTCTAAGTTTGCCACTAAATGTACAGATAACTTAAGATTTCTTTTGATTAGCACTAGCGGAACTCAAGACGAGGATCGTTCATTAGATGAGAGGCATCCGGGAAAGCAGAGGTTCAGTTTTAATGGAATTCTCTTTATGTTAGAAGGCAGCGAGATGAAAGCGACAGGACTGTAATTCAATACTAAAGATTTATATGTAGGTTGAATAATTTCCAAGGTACTAAATAAATATTAATGACGTAGGAGTGTGTGAAAAGCAGACACAAAATTAGATTCAACTCTGCAGTTCCCAACTTCGGTATAATGGAAGTCGTATCATTAAACCACATAGACTAGGTACGTTTTAGGTATACAGAATGGCCCATTCTTTTAGTAACTTTCTGAAAAAAAAAGTTGTCAAAGTTGTGAATATTAAAATCTTCTATGACAACAGCATTTAGAGAATGAAAAAATACAAACAATGATTAGAAGCCGTTAAGAGAAATGAAGTTGACAGATGAATAGGAATTTAGTTGAGATTGTCAAGTTGGCTACTGTCATACAGGATGAGAGAGAGAGAATGCATTCACAAATGCTACTCTGATACCAAAAAAAGGGAACAGGAATTAGGAAAAGCATATTTTTGTTAGTAAGAGGTGTGGTTTTTAAAAGCAGTACGTAAATAATTTCGCTAAAGCTGGAATGGGAACAAAATTGGAACATGGAGTAATAATTCTTATATTCAATGCACATAAAGAAATTTCTCTAACACTTAGTAAGTTGCAGACCTCTCATACATGTATAGAGAACAATAACAGGCGAAATTATTCAACAGCCAATCTATAACTACACGATTATTACCATAAGATTCTGTGTAATATGGTATCTAGCTGTCAGTCTGCTTAAAGTTCCACTCTGGAAACAGAAGAAGGCATTTTTTGATTAATCCACGCTATTATATGACAATAATGAAGAAGTACTCATATCATCCACTAAAAGAAACTGAACGGAATAGAAAGTTAGAACTTTACTCTGGAGTGCAATAATCATGATTGGGGTTTTTATAACTCATGATGAAATCAATTTACTTAAGTAAACAGCAAAGGTTGTCTTTTCCACGAAGGAATATTGAGGGCTACACACCTTGATCACTGTTTACACATGCTCACTCTTGGGTACTCTAGAAATAAGGTTTTAAATGTTTAAGCAACAGCGATAATTCAGAGAATTCAAATGCTGCAGACTGTCCAAACTTTTACGAAATCAGTATATTCAGCTCAAGGTGATCGAATCAGTTCTGAAAGCCATTTAGATTTAGGGATTTAGAGCATCCAAAGATAATATACACACCTTTCATCATTCAGTCAGGTATCACATGTTTTTCCAGGTTAGCTCAAAGAAAAATCTATCTTTCGAAGACAAATCTTATACTTTTATTTTATTTATTTTTGCTATCTCTATGGACTGATGATTTAAGGCAACAGATGAGATAGTCTCATGCATTAAGTACATTAAGTTAGACTTAAGTATAAATTTTAGTTAAATGTGAAATATTTTTGTTTCTCTACTTTTACAATCTCTTTTGCCTCTGAACATATTCACGCATGTTGAATATGACAACGTTCTTGCATCGAGTGAGATTTCGGAATTTCTTGTAAGTTGCTCCATTTCCTATATGAGGGCCTAAATTGTTCTTTCATTCTTTCTTTTTTTCTCGAAGCATAAATACTTTTCTTTTAAAGTTTACCATTTATTATACATATAATACTATACGTGGATAAAAATGACCCGAAGGTCTCAGATACCATCAAGATGGATTATGTATCTGATGGAGAGAAAAAAAAGTGCAAATGCGTTTTATAGAAGTTTAAAGGGGAACTGATTTACATCTATCATTTCGCCTATTATGATGTAACTCTTTTAAGGAAAGTAATCTCCAGTTGAATGATAGTAATATTTTTAGTCAGCGAACATTTGACTTTAGCTTACATTATGTGGAGTCTTTTTTTTTTCGTAATCGCACGACACACAGAGAGAAGCAAATAAACAAAAAACGTTTGCTACTACTTTGATTAGAATCAGCAAACGCAACTGAAACTATTGTAACGTATTCTGTTACACATAATAAAAAAAAGTCTCAAGTTATTTACTACATTAAAAATGTTTGTCCTTCGAGACATTAAAAAAAAGAGTAATTTCTACCCACACGGATGAGATGGAAACCCTATACCTATCCACTCGTCAGCTATAAAATTTTTACCGATTACCTCACGAATTATCTACCCATTTCTCATTCTAAATGATGTGAGACTTTTTTTTATTGAATTAGTAGCGAGCCTTTTAAAAAAGAAAAGAAAATGGCCTCGATTTGAAGAGAAAAAAAATATATGCCATATTAGTATACTAAAGTATGTCAATACTATTGCGCAATTTTTTTTTTTCAATGCCTCATTCTTAAACCTCTATTTTTTAAAATGATGCATAGCAATTTTTGCGACTCTACAAATTGGCAGTAGCGTAGAAGTAACTTGAATAAATATAAAACATTGCTTTCCTATTCCTTTAATATAATTTAGGAAACTTCTGTGGTCACCGACACTAAATCCCGTTAACGATTTTACATATCGATCTGTGGCGCATAATACACTTAAGGAATTTTTACGAAGGTTGATTGCATTCATTTGCATATTTGATCTTCCTTTGCTTTGAATAAGGTGATTATAGTGGTGCTATAGTGTGCCGCATCACTTCATACTAGATTGCTATGACCAAAACTCCTGCTTTGAAAAATAAGCCCGAATTATTTTCAGGACGCAAGAACAAGAAACACTTGAGATACTTCAGTTTTCGTAATCAACGCCATCTGGTAGATACCGAAACTACCCAGACCCGTACAATCGAGCTTGTGAATTTATTACAGAAACACAAGTTCGGATTTACGGGTTCGGGTGGCACGGCTGTAATTAT
The DNA here is from genome assembly GCF_054136105.1 of Typopeltis vanoorti. NCBI lineage: Eukaryota > Metazoa > Arthropoda > Arachnida > Uropygi > Thelyphonidae > Typopeltis > Typopeltis vanoorti. The sequence continues at coordinate 35,449,059 of NC_143552.1, forward strand.
AGAGTTCTTGAAAGAACAGAAGAAGCATCTTAAACATTATCCATTACTGGAATCAAGAAAGAGATATTCTGCTGACGCTGTATTTTACAGAGCCACAGAGTATACGGATAGTAGGAAATCTTTAAAATACCTTTAAATTAACAACAGTGCTTCCATAAAAAAGCACATCCCTTACTTAAGAAAGTATGATAAAATCTGTAAGATGAATTAACAGCAAAGATCATAGAACATAGTCAGTCAGCTACTCGTAGAAGTTGCTGAGCTGTAGGAATCAAATATTCAAATAAAACCCGTTCAGCGCAACATATGAACAGAAAATGTATTATTTTGTATATATCCAAATACATTAATCTCAATTCACGATGTTTGTATCAATATGAAACTCATCTAGCTCGAAAAAACATGCACACAACATTCATGTTCACGGTAGGATCCCAACCCCCAGTCTATTGGTTAGAAAGCGAATGTGCTAACACTCAGCCAATCAAAGCCAGCAAATTAGTATCGCTAATTTATATACAGTATTAATTGATAAGTAATATTAAACTAGTATTGCCATTTGTAGAATATATTTGAATAGAATCATCTGCGCACTTAAGATAACTGCCGATTAACCATACACGAATGGCCATGGAAATACCAATATTGCCTGAAATATTGCAATCAAGATGAAGCTATTTTGTTTTATTTTTGGGCTGCAGATTGCTACGACCTTCTACTTTATCCAATCCAAAATAAGTGTTGTCAGTTATTACATATTATGCCATAAACTCTCATATGTGTTTCCACCAGGTGTGAGAATATTACTAATACATAAGGTCGCAGTTGGTTGATTGATGGATTAGTTTGGTAGGTTGTACTGCACCATGTCTCGAATATCAGTACTCTTCAATTCAATATTGTTTCTCATGTTCGGATGATATTACGTTTTTTTTTTAATATTTAACTGTTCATATCTAATAAATTAAAATCAAAATTGGTTAACTAAGCAGTACCTAATTTTAATCTAATGAGAGTACTGTATAAGTTCTTGCAATAATTGCTTCAGCATTACGTCATGCAGCGAGAAGAATACGTGTCAGTTGAGTGTAATGCAGTACAAACAAAAACTGTTCCGAATTCTAGAGATTGGGGAATAAGAATCTGATTACTAATTTTTGAGGTCATCACTGACGCAGCGGTTAGTAATATGGTTTTTCACAAACACAGATTTTATACGTTCATTTATGTCAGTTATTTAAAATTTTACAAAACAAAAGGTTGAACCGATAGAGCTATTAGAGCATATTTCCTCTTTTTACTTAATTTTACTTATTTATCTCAGCAATGTTTTATCGCAAGAGCTTTTACATTACTTTAAAAAAAAAAACATACATTTTAATCCTTGTTTACATACAAACCTATTCAAAAATGTATAATACAGAAAAAAATGACAAAATAACGGATAATTTCATATTCAGAAACAAACAGAATAGATGTATATTAATTTTTTTGTCCATCACTACTGCAGAATACAGATATTTCAAAACACTAAGATATTAGTTTCTTCTGGGAAAAATTACTTGTATAGTTTTTATTGCAGATTTAAGAAATTTTCTGTAATACTTTTTTTTTTTTTTTGAGATATTCAACCTGCATTTTCCTATTTAAAACAAAATGAGGACGGCGTACTTCTTTGGCGTATATCCAAAAGGGGCTGCAAATGCAGTTTTATTAACTAAAACAACCATCTTTTCAAAATCAAGAGGAAAAATATCTTCATGGGTGAACAGTACATCAAAAACAAGTCTTCAGAGCATGAAAACCGCATCTGTAGTAGTTCGTAGTGGTACATGTTTTATTGACAAGTAAATAAAACTAAGTACATAATCATGTTCCTTTTTTTTTTTTTTTCCTGGAACACGACAGACCCCACTTCAAGAGTTGCACGTAACTTTGCTCTAGTGTTGTGCAGCAGGTCTAAACCCGCTTTGGTAGGCGAGCTATTTTGGGTAATACGCTAGACGATTTATAGGTGCTATTTCCTCTTTCACAAAATGCGTGAAGTTGGTATTAAACAATTCTATTTCTAAATAATTTAATATTTTTCTGGGCAATATTAGAGAAAGCAGCTATTTATAAATAAAAATACTTCTTATAAATTTAAAACTTCTTATTAAAATAGAAAATAATTCCTATTCTTTTTGTATTGTCTTGATTTTCCCGGCATATCTGAATAGTAATTTATTGTTTATTTGTTAATATTCCCTTTTTAACAGTAGGATATAACAGTATTATGAAATACGTTCCATATCATACAGTCCAATTGGCAGTTACAAGAACGTGTACCAATGAATCACGATACTAACAACTAGACAAAATATCACATCACGATTCGTCCAACAAACATATCGAATAGTGACGTCAATTCAGGAAATAAAAATAATAATAAAAAAGCACTCTCTACAAGTTGCCAATAAAATGTAATTATATATGCCATTCCATTCATGAACTTGAAATGCTATTTTACGTATGTTTAAAAAGTACTTGCGTGTTACGACCTACTGTTGATGGAGCTGGATGGAAAAAAAAAAAAAAAAATTTTTTTTCAGAATTTCTGTGTCTGAAAACCAAAACTTGGATCAACTCTCGTTTTGTTTCTTTAATCAAGTGCTGTTATGCCTCAGGAAAAACAATAAAAAAATAATCTCCAATGAAGAGCAGCATATTTTGCATAGTCATCTCTTAACTGTTACCATCTTGCAGGCATAGTTTTAAGCATGTTAATAAGGATGTTAGCAACTTCGATCATCTTTGCATTAGTAGCATATACTGTAATACAGCGCAGCAGATTTATTAATGTCGGAAAACAATCATCCCCTTTGCAGCTCTGTGGTGTGCTTATCCAAACATATATTCATGTTGAAAATAAATCTCGAATATCAGTGGTGACGATTCATTAGGGCAAATAATAAATAAATAAATATATAATAAAATCCATAAATTGTCATCGTAATACTGGCAAGAAACTATTTGAGAATATAGTACAGTTTCCTAGTATAATATTAACTATCGTGTGAGACACACATAACTAAAATTTAATCAATGCATATCTTTATTTTTTTTCAAATGAATTTTCTCATTTTTGTAATTATCATTGTACTATGCATTCAGGTAAATTTTCGCTAATTACTTCAATCACTTAGCACCGTGTGCATTTTTGAATAAAATAAAACTATTAAAGGTTAATTTTCAGTTCCAATCCCCAGAAAATGCTAAAAATAAAAGCATTAACTCACACGGTATACTGATCTTTCATCCGAAAAGTCCACCATTATGTTTAATAAAGAATTGAGTTTTTATCAATAGTTATCTTGCTAGTAGAAGATTAAGGTTCATAGATTTACAAATATCTTTAATACTTTTATATGTTCGTATTCGGTGAATTTTGCAGAAAGTCTCATGCTTAACTGGGATTCAAACATATAGTCTGTTTTTTTGAAGATCAAAGATGCTATTCAGTCCTTTAGGAAAGTTGGTAGTCATCAGTTTTTTTTCAAGAATTATTTGACTTAGTAGTTTGGTACTAAATTTAATTTGGGAAGTTAATTCAAATAAGTTCGCTATTGTAAGAAAAATAGTTTTAAATAAATGTTGGAAACGATTGAATTTTGGTATATGCATTTATGCCGGTGTGCATTTTCTTTGGTTTTATTTTCTTTATTGCTGACTACTGCAGAGGTTATTGTTGACCGATCACTCTTTGTTTGCAAAGAAAACTCTAGACTGGGTCATCTGTGATAAATTTCAATAATAGCATTCACCACACACACACAGACACGAGAAAAAGTTGTTTGATAACTGGAAAGTGCCCAAGTATGGCAAACTGTTGCTTCCAGTGGGAAGGCTGCACAAGCACAATAGTTCCTCACGGTGCAGGTAGGAAGGAGCACACGGAAACGAAAGAGAGAGCTAAACCGTTGGGGGGCCATACAATGGGAAAGCGGGGAAATCAAATGGTGAAAGATGAAGCGGAGAAGAATGCACTTACAGATGAGTGAAAAAAATCATATAAAAAGCACCAGGTGGAGTTGGAGGCATAAGATCTCGCAGTGCTGCATAACAGGTGTAGGTGTACGTATCAAGCTGCATAGCCTTTAGGTGAAAAAAAAAATGCGGTAGATGCCTTTTCCACGTAACCTCATATACCGTTTGATACACTGTTCTATTGTTGATAGATGATATTTTTTATAGAAGTGGGTAAAAAACAACTAATCATTACAAATAGATGTTAGGTAAATGAAGTATCACTAATGAACACCGTTATTACAATTGTAACGAATGTTCAATTGCAAATGCTGTAGTAAAAGCAATTCTTTGGTCCAGAAAACAATATTACAGAATAATTATGTCCGAAGATTTGGCTGAAAATTAACTTTGTGTATTTCGATATATAATAATAGTCTAACAAACAATGCTTTCAACCTAGTTTTATGTAAATATTTCTATAAAATGCTTTCCTGAAATAACCTAAGATATTGTTAATTTTTGAAACTTTTTATCATGTTGATGTATTATTACTCGGTAGTACTGTTTTTCGTCTATTTACAAAGATGTATAAATTAACAATGGATTCTACAGTGCCACCATACTTAGAATTAAATACAGTTTAAAGTGGGATATATTACACAGAAGTCATATATATGATTTGGTCAACATTTAGGTGCTCATTGTCTGGTGTGCAAAGCTCAAAGTCTTTGATTTTCAGCTTATATCATATATACAAGTGGCCAATCAACTTAAAATTTACTATCCATTCAAACTCCGATGGAAGAGTTCTTTAAGATTAGTATCCAGAAATCATGTCGTATAATTCTCGAAACAATTCACATGAAATATAAAGACCGGAAATCCTATCCCCTCAGCCATGCGGCTGGTGGGGGTCAGAAATCATATCGTATAATTAGCATGCAATAGTAAGTCCGAACATCCTATCCTACTCGTATCTTATATGCTACCATACTAGAAAGATGATTATGAGCAAGGTGGTTTCCCGTTGCTTCCTTTGCTGTGGTATATTTTATGACTGTAGCCTCGTGTGTTCACATGACCGGTTTGCCTGTTTTGAGGGATTAAAAACCCGACTTATCTGGAGGAAAAAACCCTCCACCTTCGTATGAGTTTACTCCGTATGGTTTACTCACCTTTAGTCGACAGAGACCAGATAAAGGTTCCTCACGCCATTGACGGGAATCGAACCCAGGTCTTTCCAACTAAAGGACTTCGTATATACTGACTGAGCTACTGCGGCTAAGTCTGAAAATGATATGCCTACCGTGTGATAACTTCAGCTCTCATTCGGATAACGAATAACGTTATCCACACACACACACACACACACACACACACACACACACACACACACACACACACACACACACACACACACACACGTGTGTATGTGATTATTTCTAAAGGTGGTGCATCGTTTGAACACTCATATATAAGAATTAGTGAGCAGAAAACGCTCAAAAGAATCTAATAGCATATTATTATCGTTAATGAGTAATGCCTAAATGTTACGTTTTAATTGCTTGCAATAATTTACAATATATTTTATGCTAGACAAGTGGAAGGACTGGTTCTTCATTACAATATCTAAAACTGATTTATTTCTCTCAGGTATACACAGAGCACTTTGATAATAGTTGACAGTGGTATTAAATAAGAAACAAGGGAGCAAAGCTTATACAGCATGGAAATCAATATAAAGAGGAGATCGTCAAGATCAAAGTGCCCTTAATGGTCTTTTCATGCACTGAAGACAATTCCATAAAAGCACAACCACAAGGGACACTAAAATCAACTCCTGCAAATACTTGTTTTCTATAATTTACAATACTTTTCGGAAGTTTATTTCAAGGAGTAAATGCTCATTTATTTAAAGAATATTTAATTGAACCTAACTTATAGCGATCCCCTTTATTCTTTTGTGTTCCGAAGCACTGAATTCCTGGTTTTAAAAAAAAATACTCTTACAGTTCAATTTATTGAACTATAATTTCCGTAAAGATTCCTCTTACTGATTTGGGTGGTTACGGTTTTGTGTCCCACAAATTCGAAGTCCTTTCTCATAAGAATAGTCCGTTACATCAGATTTAATTTTCTTACTCTTTTCTTCAGGTTTTCCCCCCTAACATACCAATGTTATTCTTACAAAGAAGTTCGAACTTTCATAAAGTGCACAATCGAAATTTCAACTAACCTTTTATGTAGAATAATTACATCCTCAGACATAGAAGCAAAGTTTCAGCAAATTTTAGGCAGCAGATGAATTTGTTCGTCCATTGCGCCACTTATGTGAGGTCTGAAGTGGTCTAGAGCAGGATTATTTCAGGACAAGATGAAAATGAATAAAAACAAAAATGAGAAAAAATTAATAGAAAATAGAAAAGAAATCTTACCACCGTACAATTTTATAAGTGAGAGTCACATTTAAATAAAGGACTTCATTTGCACTTTTGGCTGCCTTTTAGAAGACTACATATTTGATGGTACTACTACCAATATTTCAAGGTAATTTTCGTCTTCCGCAGTTATAAGTTAATCCTTCTGTAAAGAGTAATTTACCCAAATGTCATAATTTTCTGGCTAATGAAAACGTGCTGTATGAAACTATCCTTAAAGACTATTTATCGTTATTGACAACCTTATGCTTTGTAGTATGATGGGTTGCAGATTTTGATATTAAACTATTTCCATCATGGACATTAAGTGATAAATTAAGAACAGTAATAGGCCTAAAACCAATCTATGTAAGATCCTATCCGTAATAACAGGAGATAGCTAGTAAAAGTCTGACCTTGAGTGGTTCTCTTCTTTAACTGTTCCTCTGACCAGTTTTGTGGTTTTTACATTCAATTTGTAAACAGTATGATTAGTCTAAATCATAGGTTCCCAAAGTGGGCGGTACCGCCCCCCAGTGGGCGCTGAAGCCTTCTGAGGGGGGGGGGGTATAGTGGGATCAGAAGCATTTGGGGGCGTTCAGGAGATCTAGGGATTGGTGGCTCTTTATAGAAGAAATTAATAATATATATTTAAAATTTAATTATTTTCATGATTTTGCGATTAGATAATCATTTAAAATTTAAATATTGCATTTTAATTCATCTTATGCCTGTCTTACACGATCAATTTTTTTTTATCAATTTTCTATTTCAATTATTTAATCATTTGAAAATTTACCATGTCAGATAGAAATAGATGTCAATTTTCTATGTCAGTGAGAAAATAGAGCATGTATATATAAGTTATGTTTACAGTAGCAAATATATCCCTTATATTTCATTTTTTCAAAATATATATAAAATATATAAAACTACTGTTCTAATTGATTTGTACAAAAATAAACCCAATTTTATATAATTTATATAATGGGGGGACGTTACAAAATTTATGTCTTGCAAAGTGGGCGGTGGCCCGAAAAAGTTTGTGAACCTATGGTCTAAATCTTCGAAACGTTCAAATGTTATTTTATAGATACACAGTCTATTAATACAGCCTCATATTAAATTTTGATATTAAATTTTTATTTTCATATTATTAAATATTTTCATATTAAATTTGCTATTAAAACAGTGCATCGCCTACGTAGGGTGCTCGGCAGTGACGACGTCTGCGTTTGAAAATAAAGATCAGGATTCAAATCTCGTCCGGTGTAGTGAAAGACTTGGCCAGTTTCGTCCCAATGCAAGAACAGAGAGAATTATTCGCTCTATAATTACCAAAATTATATTAAAAGATTATTTACTTGGCTGCAACAGGAAATTAACTCTAGTAAGATAACATGAAATAAATGAGATTTTTAAAATGGTTGTAAGGTTATAGAAATAAAAGTACAAGTTTTACTAATAGATTCCTGTATGTTTATATGTAGTGATGTACCTTTTATGATTGTGTCCTAACTTAAAGACTTGACAAGATTATTCCTTATTTATCAGTAAGAAAACATTACAATATACATGTTTTTTTTTCCCTTTTATACTTTGGGCAAAAATGTTTATTTTTTAGTCGACTTTTTTTTTTTTTTAACAAATAGAATAAAAACGACAGTCATTAAGCTGGTTCATTTACTTGTTATTGGTTTCATTGGAGAAAGTTCCGAAGTGCTGAAACTTCGTTAGATTTCTTTACGTGTAGAGGATATTTAATTTTTTTGGTTGCTTCTAGCTTTGGCCTAAAAGAATAAGTGGAGCAAGTTTACTTTAGATGAACGTGTAACTTCCAAAAAATTTATGCCCTCGCTTTATGTGCACTTCAGATTTCAATGACAATGAATTCTTAATCTGGAATTATCTATTTTTGATATTTGGCTAAAAAATTTATTATTCTGTGAAATGAATCTGCAGCTCTCCTGCGACGTTCTGAGTCACTCTGAACCAAACAAATTTCATGCGAGGAATGTAGGGTGTGTGCAGGAAAGCAATCTGAACAGCTATCTTCGAACTTTAACTCATTAATTGCTACTACCTCCTTTTTTATTTTTTCAATTCATCTAAGTTGAAGAAATAAAACTAAATTTATTCCTAATTCTTCTAATCTAAATCCTGGTTAAGATTTCCAAGGAAAGGGTGCTTGTAAAACCAGTATCGTTCCCATAATCACCGTCATCCTCGTGTTTTCACTTTAAATGTACTGGGATTGGTACTTAATGAAATAAAATGATTTACAAGTGTAAGAGGAAAAGAATAAGCAAAATATAATAGTACTCTGAGGTATGCAGTAGAACCAAATAATGCGCGAAATGGGATGGTTTCTTCATTTCTATCCATCCTAGGAGAATCAGGCTATAATAAATTAGCTTGACAGCTTAATTTACCTGATTATTTAGAACTTCTGGAATCAGCGTCCTTAATTTCAATCCTAATAATTTCCACAATTAAGTCAACAGACTTATTTCTCAAAAAGTCTACCGGAAAGGTGAGTGGGGTCAATCAAAAATGAAGCATATCGAAAGTAGTCTGAAAGGTAATGAATGATCAATTATGTAGTTCATTTAGTTCTGCTAGTTAAAATCTCACAGCAACTGTGAGTAAGTCCAACTTCGAAAAGACTAAAAATAGAAATTTGCTTTATCGCTCAAAGACAAATATGATTTCCTACTATCTTTCTTCTAACTTTTGCAGTGATGAGCGAGAGAAATATTCTCTTAATGTTCAAAATTCAGACTGAATACGTTTAATTTGTTATGTAAGATGCGATCTGTTATGTGCTAGAGGGAATTGAAGTATCTTGACTAATCTTTATATATAATAAATAGTGTTCTGGTAATTTTTTATATCACTCTCTCTCTCTCTCACACACACACACACACGAAAGTCCCATAACATTTGCAGCGTTGGTGTGGCAAGAGAGTAAAAAGAAAGGAATCTGTTGACATGTTTCTTAAACACAGCAGAAGAGAGGAAAGCTGTTATAAAGACGAGAAACAGAAGGAATGAACAGGAAGAAAAGCTGGATAGTTAGGTTTGAAGCAGTGCAGTAAATGTATGTGGATCAGAAGCCGCTCATGTTCTTTATAGCCTTAAAAGAAAGTGGAGAAATGATGGTGGTGCTCAATTCAGAAGAACATTGTCCATGGAAATACATATAGAAAGACATAAGGTAGAAACAAAGTCTATGAGAGAGAGAATATACCATGCCACTAATGGTATACAGTAGAAGGTCACGATACACACAAAAACCACTTTTGAGATGAATCAGAGTATTCTGGAAGAGTAGGATAAGTAGTAGCTGAGGAAGCTATATTGGCTTTAAATTTAGAGGAGTAAATGGGGCTCTTAAGGTTGTAAACGGAAACGAAGCAACATTTTGTATCAGTTAGGTTTTAGAATGTTTATATGTATGTTTTCTCTGTTTTGAATTTTAAAGTTTGAGTCCAGAATTAACATTTAAAAGCAGAACATAAAAATAGCTATCCATGATTTGTCCTTCCACATGATATGAACTACTAATTAACCCTACTATTTTCTGTATGCAAAGGATACGTTAACATCACTTACTGTTAATGTGCATTTTGCATACATACTTCACATGCCACTAACCTTATTTTATAGGCGTAATGTTTTGCATCGCCTACAGCAAAATAAGGGTCAGCAGAATGTGCACTTTTTGACTTTGTGTTCTTCACATCTCTGTTCATTGAGTAGATCAGAATAGCTGTTTGAGTAAGACGAATCAAACCAAACTGCTAAAATGTAAGAATCACAAACCAAAATCCATACTTCATTTCCACTCACTGGGCTGTTTTTGAATGAAAGAATTTGGTGCTGAAGAGGATGCAGTCGCAACTACAATTTTTCAGCGCCGATGTTTTTATATATTTTAATATAGTTTATGCAAAAAGATATATATTTAAATATATTTTAATTAATAAGAGTTACAGACATTATTGCAATTTTTGTCTTTATTTATGGTTTACCGAATTTATCAAAAAGATAAAGAACACTAAAGAAAAAAAGGTAATATAATTTTTTGGTTTATCTATTTGATAAATCCTTTATTTTGAATTTTTTTAAGTTCTCTAATTATTCTTTGTGCAAACACTTTGCTATATGTATAAGAGTGGTAAAAAATTCGACTTGCAAAATGTATAAAATATTCTGTCTAGCATTTTTTTTACTTTACATTTTTATTCTGTATCTTAAAGAATTGCTTTTCATTTTCGTTTCATTATTTATATTTTTCTGTTATTAATTATTCCAGTTATTTTCCTCTCGGATATTTTGTAAATGACTTTACTGTTGCATTATTATAACTACAAATGATAAAAAGATATTGAAAAGGAAGAAAATTCTTTAGAGCGGTTCCTTCTCCTCCCCCCCCACCCAAAAAAAAAGTAAGAAAAGAAAAAATTGACAATGAGATGAAACAAGCTAAACGACACGTGCCCTTTGGGAATAATGAGGAACAACCATAGAAAAAGTTGAAATAGTGGACAAAAGTTGATAAAAATAGTGAAACAAAAAATGCAAAAGTGATAATGTGCTTTGATGGTGCATGTATTAATTACTTTAAAATTACGAAATGCATATACCAACTTAAACGTCACTAACTTCTCCTGTACTGTGTGTATCAACTTACTGAAAGAATTAATGTAATAAGAAACGCACCCGTTTGTATTGATATTAAAGAAACAGGTTTAGTAAATGCCACAAAGCAACCGGATCTCACATGAAGATAGCAAAAGTTTATTGTATCAATCTTTAAAAATGAAAGTAATAAAAATATATGAATCATGAAGGGATTTCTTTGGTGAGCATGAAGAATTTCAAAATAGAATATGTAGGATTCCTAAAAATAGGCTTTTTGAATGTATGATACTTGAGAAAAAGAAATATATAAACACTTAAGAACAAGGCAAAAAGTTCACTCCAAGAAATCGTGGATAGAAAGTCCATTAAATCTGTGCTTCTAGAAAAGGTTAGAAGTAAATCTCGATTCCTATGGAAATTAGTCGTTTAAACTATACGCTTCCTATACTGAAAGTTTAACTATATATAAAATAGCATGCAAATGACTGTCACAGTTGCAAATTGGTAGAAATGGCATTGCTAGACTGGAAAATTACAAATCCTAAGCCTCTTTTATATGAAAGTGTTTCAACTAGAATACATATAAATGAAGGTACATTTGAAATATGTCAATGCTACCTTTGCAGTCTTGAATGTAGTCTTCGTAAGCCTACAAATAGACTTCAAAATCTGAAAGAAAAAAAAAGAAGAAATATCAATGACCTCTGAAATCCTTAGTTAGTCTGTTAAGTGGTCATATATAACAAAATTTACGTAAAACAGGTTTTTCAAAAGATAACCATTGTAAAACCTGTATAAAAATTGTTAAAAGGTAGAACTTTTGCTAGAAGCAGAAAGTACTTTCATAGAATACGCTATTTCAGCAAAAGGAGAACTTAGCATTAAGAAAAATATGATGATCTGAGGATTAATTGCTTTGATACGATCCAAGTAATGGGCATTTCTTTTGATAATCAATTTCTAATAGCTTGCAAATGTATCTATAAAATATTTATAGTCAGAATGGTCCTTTGTTTTAAAAATGAATTTAACCCACACAAATTTCTTAGCTTTTTGAAACTACAAATCGTAAATATTCACAAAGAATTTTACAAATTCACAAGAAAGTTTTTTTCTTTGTATTTTGTCTATACCGTAATTATCAAAGATCGGGAGAACGGAAATAAATGCATTATAAAGTGTTCTATACAGTAGACAAAAACAAAATACTAGGGGAAAAATTCTCGTATGGATTTGTAGAATTCTTTGTGAATATTTATAATTTGAACGGATAATTCCCATGGAGTAGGCATATGAAAAAGCTAAGGAATTTGTGTAGGCTAAATTCATTTTTAGAACTCGTGAATATATCTTTATTATATGTTGATAACAAGGGACTTGAGACACAGGAACAGTTGTTTACGAAATACAATAAACGAAATTATTTATTAAAATAAAACGACAAAAAAAGCAAAAGTAAGAAATATGAATATCCTTAATCATAACAACGAAGAAAAAATATTTACAATGAAAGACCGCAAACTTTTATCCCAAGCATTCAAAATATATATTTTTTTAATTTAATACTTTTATCCCAACCCCAACTGTGTTGGGATAAAAACAAAAGTAGGTCTTATCTTCTTGAAATATTCGTTTCATATTCCAAGAATTATCAGTTCATTTTCACTTTGGTTATTACGAATAAATAAGATAACGAATAGAAGTATACAATTTTTTTTATCTATTCTTTATCTTATTTATTCGTAATCAAAGTGAAAATGAACTGATAACTCTGAAGGATAGCACATGCTTTTATTTTTTATCCCAACTATTTGCAAAAGCAGTTGTAAAAGTACTTCGAAGACGGAAATTTGTCATTATAAAGGTTATAAAAATAAAATCAAATAACTTCCTTCTTTGTATTAATCACTTGCATCCGCAAAGAAAAGGATGCTGCCTTATACAGAAAAGGTATGTACAGTTAAATAATTAGTACCCTGCATTAATTATTCAACTTCACTTGTAGGATTTGCTGATACTGCTAAAAGGAATATCACCTTTTTTTTTTTTACAAGTTATAACAGAAGGAGATAATACAGTAGTTGTAATGTACCGTATTAAAATGAAAACGCAAAATTATCTGTTAAAACATGTTTTATACTTCACATTTTCTCATAAATAACTTCTTAAGCCAGTAACAATTTTCCTTTCCCTTACAACAAAAAATTAATTAATAAAAATATAAACTCAACAGTTATGTTTAACTGAAGAACATACCCAGACTGCATTTCTCTGAAGAAAGCTTAATGACAAAATTCTTTCAGATTTCTCAGTTGCTTTCTGTTCCAAAATTAGAAACAAAATAATAATATTATATATATCACGTTGTACGAGTGGGGGGGGGGGGGTTAAATATCATTAAACCAACATATATGTTTTTTCTTGTGGTTATATCACTTGCTTTAATATCTTTTTTTTTTGTTCTAGGTTTTTATCAGAACTTTCTAGACCCTCCCCCTCGTAATTTTCAATACAATAACGGTCGTACCGCAGGTGGGCTAAAGTAAAATAATCCAGAAATTCTACTTTAGAGACCAAACATGCAACTTCTTTTTGAGCCAAATCAACCCTTTAACCAGTAGGGAGTAAACTAGTTTGGTTAAAGGGTTTACTTTTTAAATTTTTTCAAGACTTTCAGACACACGTTAATATTACTATGAACTGGACTATAAACTGATGATGACTAGATTTGTATAGGAAGGAGTTAACAAAGGGTTGAAACCACTGTTCTAGCAAATACTTTAGTGAAAGTGTTTGCTAAAATGTTTCAACAAAAAAAGTTATAAAAGTCTTTTGAAAAAAAAAAAAAAAACCTACTCTTTTTAAACGTTTTTAGCTGCGCCCTTTAAACTTCGAATATTCTGTCAAAGAAAGGGAACATACCAAAATGTTACAACTTATTCTATTGTTTTACATTTTATTATCTTTAGGTGTCTGAGAAGTTTGCTGTGCGCACTAGAAGAGCTTTTACCCGATTTATCTTTACCAAACGAAATCAGGTTCTCAGGCATCGGAATTATCTATTAGGAAGATTGTAACGCATTTTTGGAGAAAGCGAAAGTAAATTACTGTTACAGTCTTTGAAACGAAATGAAACTCGACTTGTTAGGCAGTAGAACAGAAAATTCAGTTTGCATCTCAAATTCTAAAAGATAAGCCAGAGGATGCTATGAATCATTGTTATAAAAACCGCTCTCAGATGGCTTAGTTGATGATCAGGTGTAATAAAATCAGCTTATATTAAAATAGCTGGCGAGAACATTTTCGTCTAGTTTCTTTTGAAAAAAAAAAAAATACCAGGAGAATAAATGAGGGAAATATGACAAATCTTTCCAAGAATATAAAGGACATTACAACGAGAAAAAAAAATTGAATTCATTAGAAATATTATAGAAAAATGAGTTAAGAATAACAGGAGTGTGTAAAAAATCAAAAAATTATCCTTTAAGCAAATTCGTTTGTTCTGGACAAATTTGGGAAAGTCTGTCCAGAAGTTGGAGCAAACTGCCTCTGTCTCAAGTTCTTTAATAATATGAAGTTGTTTTTAATTCATAAGAAAAAAAAGCATCTATGACAAGTTATACCTATGAGAATGATCAACCTATTAAGATTCAAAATTTGCATACTAATGGCTACTAAAAGTTGGACTCTGACAGTATATAACATACGGTCTAAAGCTTGCTGTAAATATAAAATAACCAATAAATTATGTAAAGCTATTTCTTCATTTTTAAAACTCTTATTTCCCTTCTGTCAGAAAATGTCGAACACACAAACCTCTCTCAATAAATGAGTCACGAAGAGCTAATAATTTATTTTAATAATAAAATTAATAACTGCTATTATTAAAATGATATGTAATAATAATTTACATAGTATAAGTATTGGACCACTTACCTGTTTCAGAAAGAAACATGTTTATAAGCATAATCTTGTAATATAATATATTACATAATCTTGTAATAATAAAATGGCAAATAAACATAACTATTGTCGCTATGGGCTTCCAGTTAAACGCTATCATAGGAGTCAATATCAGTTCGTGATAATGGTAGAAATTACGTAACCCAATATCAACCAAGAAAACACTCAGTACAAAGACAATGCATGAAATTGTGATCGGTTTCTGCAGAGCTGATACATAGAAGCCAAATATCAATATGACAATGCAAGGCGAGTGTTGAAAGATAGGAAATGCTTTATGCAGAGTATCATTTCAACTGCGAAATTTGTTGGTGCGTGTGAAACAGTATGGAGCTGTTTCTCCTTGTGTGGACTCTGACATCTGGTGGTAGTAGCTGGAAGGATGAAGACCGTGGGATATACAACACTTCTGGATAATGCAAGGCTTTCTACATTGTGGTAGTTTATAGACAGACCCATGTCTCTTTCAACATACCGATGTCTTGTTATATAGTAGGTGCTATTGCAACATGGCATGAGGAAAATTATAGGAAAAAACGTTGATTGCAGCACTACACAGATTTCCGATTTCGATCCAATAGAACCGGTCTGGGGCGAGCCAGACAGATGCACAACAGTACTGCATGCACTATTAGTCAGGTAATAAGAAGAATGGTCCAAAATACTGACTCATATTTTCAAAATCCGGTAGCATGTCTGGAATGGCAAAATATGATCATGACCAAAGAAAAGGCCAGACAAAGTTGCTCAATGTATTTTTCTCGGAAATAGTTTTTAGAGTTTTAGACATATTCATTTCAATGAAACTGTAATATACTAACAGTATATTATAATTTCATTTTAAAGGGAAAGTAGAATTCTCTTCATCATAAAGTTCATCGAAGTTATTACAATTTCATTCTGGTGATGAAATTCTAGATCGAAATTTTTCCTTAAGGTATCACATGAATAAATTCTTTAACTTTTCGTTCAGTGTATGAGCTACATTAGTTGGAATTGAACTGAAGGAACAATGAGAATAATGTTGATTTTAAAACAAGAAACACTGCCTGCCATACCTCTTCTTGAATTCATTCACAATACTTGCACTCATCAAATCAGAAGGTAAGCCATTCAAATCACGCATCGCTCCATGAGAAAAGCATAGTTCTCACAACTTTCCTGAGTGAATTCATTCTCAACTTCCAAGGATGTTCTCTAGTTTTCTCCCCATTTTCTGTAAAAAAATTCCATCAACCGGAATGCTGTATGATCCTTTCAATCATACCATTCCTCTTCCTCTGGTGCATTCTCGATATATTCCTCGCACTATACATTACATTATCTTGATATTATCTTTAACACCCTAATTTGCACTTCGAAAACAAGGTGAAGTTATACGCCTTGTAAAGAGGTAAAATGACTCCCGGAAACTTACAAGCCAATGTTCGTTTTGCCAATATAATAATGCAAACATAATCTGTCATTTTTAAAGTAATATTTAATTTTTTATTTTACTTCAGGATATATGGTTTGGACTAAGAATATCAACTACTAATACGCAATCTACTTCAATAACTAATTGTCATCTGGCAATAAGGCTCTGAAGGATTTGACTTGAAAGTTCCTTACAAATTACTCTCTAGTAAGGTCGTGAAAAGCCAGATTATACACACATTAAATTAAAAGAAAAATTAAAAATCTTTTCGCAAAGTATGATGGCTATTACTTTCACACAATTTAGGTATTCCAACATGTATTAATAAAAGAAATTCGAAGAATATTTTTTAATTAAAATAATAACAAAGTTTTTTTGTTACGCAGCACATTTTAAGACGCTTCCCTATTATCATAACCCTCCTTTCCTATAATTACATAACGAAATATATGGACGAAGCCAAAAAAGAAATATGATATTGCAATTAATAATTATTACGGAGGTAGTAATATATATTTTTTTCTCTTTCTCTCACGTAAACCAGGCAGAAGAACAGTAGTGATTAAGTAATACATTGGCCTAATAGCTTTAGCCAGAATTACAATGTGCAGGTCTTCTCAAGAGAAGACTTGATACATTGCAATGGGAGTCCAATGTGCCTATTGCGGAAATCAGTCGAAAATATGAGAAATGCCAAAATGAGGGGCATGGATATGAAACACTTTATAACATAAAAAAAAAAACACTACTCCGGTCTTTGGCAATAAATTGTTTATCACTAGATCCCTAGAATTCAAAGATCTCTTGCCTATCATACAAGCTGGAGACAAACAAAAGGTTGCATTTCTGAAGTAAAAATTAATTTGAAGCGAAAGATTTTTCCTTTTTTTTTTTAGGCATGAAACACTTTGCTTCATTCACTAATTCGAAACAGGACAGGATCATATTAGACATGAATTATACTTATGACCTGAATACTTAAAAAAGTTACTCATGGAACATCAGTTAAGGGTCATCCTCTGCTAAGGATGGAACTTCTTATCCTACATTAATTACAGCAGTTTCAGAACGTTATTAGAACTCCAATCTCATGGAGCGAGTAACTTTAATGATTAGACCTATTATAGTAGTGGTTAATATATGGACGGATGAAGTTAACTTAGATTTTTAAGTTTGTTTACATTCCAGTATTATAATAACCCAGATATTAAACTCCTTTCAAGCAACGTATTATTTTTAGTAATTAATCAATACAATATTTCCTATTGTATAGGAAATATTGTATTGATTATGGGCTCAAAATTTGACAAGGAGTTGTTTTTATATAGATGAGTTTTTTCTAATTAAAATTATTTTAATTATCACAACCATTTTTATGTGAATTCTACACACGAAAGATTATCTACCACCTAAATAAAGGCTTTGCAAACATCCATGCCATTGCATAATTCGAAAACACTGCCTTTCGGATGAAGAGCGGGAAACTCTGGCACCCAGGCTGGAAAGATCAGATAACAGCTAATCCTAGAACGTGCTGAAGAATAAACAGAACTTTTACATGCAATTTTTGTCCTTCAGTAAACAGAATGGGTGATGTCATACCGAGCGATTAAAGTCGTTTGCCGCCTAAATTTTAAATTTATTATAATATTAGCGAGAACTTCTTTTGAAATATTAGTGTAATTATTATACTAAATAATTTCAAAAGTACTAAGCAATAGATACGAGTCAATGATTGATTGCAATACAATGACCAGGATGAAAATAGTGTACAAAAACAATTATTGTGTTGATTTGTGTGTGTTGAACTAAGTTATTTTTTCTCATATAATATTTAATATATGAAAATAGTTTTAAACCACTTGCTGTATTTTATATATATAATTAATTTTAAAGGAGGATAATGTTTACCTTTTGTTTGCTGCAGATGACTATTCTACAGGATGTTCTTCGGATCAACACTACAATTACTATGTAGACCTAGGAAATTAAAATGTAATTTAGTGGTTTAATGCTATTCTCATCTGGAAAACAAATGCAAATATAATATATAACTGAGAAATTCTAAATACATTATGCACATTTAATATATCACATTAAAGTGTGATTATGATCTTCTAGACAAAGGAAATATCTTCTAATAGAAGAAAATACCAGGAAACTAAATTATAGCAATAGGAAGCTCATTAATTATTATCATTAATCATAAGAATGATCGTTGCGTATTAAAAATTTGATATTTATTTATGGAAATTTACTATAAAATAACATTCCTTGTCGCCTACCTAAAAATAAATATTAAAAAAAAAAAAGATAAAAATTAATGATATATGGAACGGCACTACCAAAATTATACTTACAGTTAAAATGTGACGTCACAGCTTGCTACATTCCATTTTTATGAGGGCGCTGCATAACTTTTTATTCTTACACTTGTATCTGTCTGTTAAATCTAAGCATATTCAAGACAACTGATTTATCAGTAGCAATCATCTTTTCTTTATTATGACATCCAATTTTTTTTTTTTGTGTATGTTTATTATTGAAATACTGACGTCTAGGAGATGATCTTACATATATTAAAAAAGAAAAAAAAATGTTGGTTACTCTTACTTTCACATTCGACTTTTTTACATATGAGTTTCTAGTCGTTTGAACTTATCGCGTAAAAATAAACAGGAAACGTGCTGCATGACACGACAAGTAATGCCTTCAAATTCAAGTCTGTTGCTCACACTGATTGTAGATGTCATTCGCACATTTTTTATGCACCGACGACATTTTCCACAGATGTACTGATAAAGGCTTTAGTTCTGGAAAAAATAAAAATCCTGCCCAAACCAGATAATTGCCTGCTACAAATAAGCGGTGCAGCCCCACCCACTCCGGAGAATGCAGAAGAATCGAATCACCATATATAGTCGAGAATACGTGTAGTTCGACAGCTCAATCGTTGTAAGACACATTTACGGATAAAAACGAGTGATCGTAACAGCAGGCACACAACGATGTGGCTCCACTCGTATCTTCGTTTTTATTTCTGAAGAGCATCAACTAGAAGAAAATACACCAAGACACACTCTGAAATGTACACAGAAAGATTTATATTAGAAATACGAACACACGCGCGCCTTCTAACTAGAACTGTTTGGCGCTACTCCGCTCTGTTTCGTCATATCGATTTTTTTCTCCCTCCTTTTGGCGGGCCCCGGTGCACGTAACCAATGGGAGGGCGGGATTTTCAGGGTACCTGCAAGCAACCAATAAGATCAAGGAGGACATCTTTCCTTGGAAGTTGGTTTAGTCTAGAAATGGGTGCAAGCGTAAACGAGGACAGGTCGGAGACAGACGAATAAAAACTCCTTGAATGCACGCAATACAAGGCCATACAACAGAGAAAGGACTAGCCTTTAGGTGGCGGTAAATTTTGTTCACCTTCTTCAATCTTGCGATGTGAGCAATGGAACGTAAGGGACTCGCTACGAAGCCCAGATGGAAGTATTCAATAGAAGATCTTTGATCGTCTAAATCATGTTGAACCGAATTAACTCATTAAATAATTGTTGCTGTGGAACTTAGTATTAATGCAAGATTGACAAATTAGATTTAATAAAAATATAGCTATTTGTATAATTTCTTTGTATAATTAATCTGTAATTGTGGACTTTGATCATGTTTGATTTTTATTTGCAGAAATGCAGCGAAAGGATAATAACTTACAATTATCGTAGCAGTAACCTGGGGAAAAAAAAAAAAAACTAGGACTAAAAGTTAGGAATAAAAGATATTTTAGTCCTAACTTATTAGTTATAGTTATATAATCAGTTTAAATGATTTAAATATTAATAGCATAATAATTATACTTACAATAACAACTAAATGTAAGTATAATTATAACATTTCATGCTGTTAATATATTACGAATAACCAGCCAATTATAATAACTCCAAACATAACTATAATTATAATAACTAAGTAAGAAAGATGAAAAGCCAAACGGCTATTTTTTCTGGCGAAGTTAATTAAATTAAGAGGATAAAAATTCGGCATGAAACTCTTAGATCGTAGTTTTCGATCTTAGAATTTCGCATATTGGCTGTAAAATAATAAGGGATTTTTATCCCCTTAATTTAACTAAGTAAGTAATTAAAATAGGAACTAACTAAATCTTTTTCTATGTGCTTCTCACCTACGACTGCGTATGAGCTAAGGATTTTTTGAATTTAATATATATATAATATTTTCATTGTATATATACAATATAATATATAGGAGCTTTTTATATTTTAAAAAAATATAATTCTACATTTAAATATTTTTAAATAAACCCAATTTATCAGATTTCGAATACTATAAGACGATTAGTAATAACCACATAATCATAATAGCAGATTAATATACTTATGATGTATAATGATATGTTTCTTTTTCACACTCAGAAAATAAAATTATCAGCCAACGGTTTTTTTTTTTTTTTGGCTCCTTGTAAAGTTCAGTAAATTTTAAAACGTTAATCGTATTATAGAACAGCAAAAAAAAAAAAAACAATGTAATTTATTTAATATAAAAAAACTTACGTTTCATTTATTATTCGTTAATTATTTTTAATCCTTAATAAATTACTTAAAGAATTCTAGTTTTTGAAAGGAAAAACCTTAATATTTTGTATCATCGATAAAATACTAAAAATAACCTAAATTTAAACTGTAAAATAAAATAGAAAAGTCTTAAATCAGGCTCACCTAGAATGTTAATCATTCGGAATAATTCTTTCCGTCTTCACAGTCTTTGAAGATACCTGGAAAGAATTGAAATAAATATAGTTTATCACAAATCATATGCAAACTAAATCACTTATTAAAATATAACCATCACTTTCCATTCAGTTCAACTCCACTGCCTTTAAAATAAAATTAAGACAAAAATTATTTAATTTTTTTTTTTTTTCTTTTGTGATTTCACCTCTCGCAAAATTCAGGTTTTTCCTTATTGTATTTCCTTTCCGTATTGTATATGTTTTTTTTTTTTTTTTTTTTTTTTTAAGTAAATTAACAAAGCTTCTTTTAAATTTCCAGATGTATTTAGTTACAAAAAAAAGAAATGCATCAATAAAAGTAATTTTACTAGATTTTGAATACTATAAGATAATTAGAAATAATCACATTTTTTTGTTTATATGATAAAAAACTAGGCGCACATTACGATAAAAACGAGAAAAAAATCTCTAGACGCTTTATCACTTCAGATTAATGGCTTACAGATCCAACTGTCTTCGTGTTGTAAACTTTTTTTTTTTTTTTTTTTACTACTCTGTTCTATTTAACAACTCAGTTACTTTGGCAATAGTCATGAGGCGAATTTTTTTTTACGTATGTACATTTTTTCATCAGTTTTTAATTTTTATTATCATGTTTGTATTTAAATATTCAGTATTGAATTACATATTTCAATTATTTGAAAATTGTAGAATTATTCTAAACGGAAAAATTAACGTTTCTAATAAAAATGGCTCACCTCTATGACACGATATCATTCTAGATTTGCTTCGCTTCCCCTCAATCCCTTCAAGTGTTCATTTATGAAAATCCCCCCACTCCCCTTCACTTTGGGGAAAGTTGTAACAAATGCGATATGAGGATGTGATACCTTTAATGATAACTGCATAGATTGCCCTGCTGTATCACAGTCGAAAGACTGTGTTGTTTTGGTTGGAAAGACTACAGTTTTCGAATCCAATTTAAGATGCATGGAATGTATTTGTAAGGGATTTTCAATTGAAGGCTATTTAACTGGTCTTGTCAGGGATTTTACCTTCCGCAGAAAAACACAAACATTCAGTTCCATTAAAACAGCATACGCATGATGACGAGAAGATTTAATATTATAGCTTGGTCAGTAACTTGCATATACATAATATAATATGAAGTATAAGGTGAATTGTTGAAGATGCCCTTCCCCCTATGATGGAGGAGGGGCTAGGCCTATTTCTACCCGTGGTGACCCAACCAGTCACTCTTGGATGTGAATAAATAAAGGATACACACTTTTCCTGGAAAATGTCAGGAAATTCTAGTAAATTTCTTAGTGAATTAAACACATCAAAACTAAATTTTATTCCTACTGGTAGAAAATCATCTCCTCCAGGAGATGTGCAAAAGCATTAAGGGTAAATATTAAGATTAGTGATCAGAGCTTATTCTACTTTTACCATGAGTTGCCTTGGTCTTGCACTACGTGCAGGGTCAGCTCGACTTACAACACTTGCAGGCGCAAACTTGACTTGTTTGTCTGTTTGCTTATTTGGGAAATGGAGTGAAACCAGGTTTAAAACAGCTTGGTATCTTTAACATTATATATGAAAAAAGAAGAAGTATATGGTCGAAAAAATTATGAGAAATATCACTATCATATTAGTAGAACTTTCTATTTAGTTATTTCAAGGATTTTTATCTCTTTTTTTTAATTTAGTACTGAACTTAATACATGCTTACGGGGGGGAGGGAGTGTATTTCCATTTCCACTAAGCTTTGCTGTTACACATATGTGGATTTATTGCAAAGATTAGAAATCTCATACTTGTTTCTATTATACCATGGACGTAATCCTAAAAAGAATTGACGAATTTTGAATAACCGAAGTCTTCATTTTCAGAAATAGCAGACATTACTGAAGTACCTTTAAAATCACAGATTTAGAATTTCAAGATATCTGCCCAAACTGTGTTCTATAAGCATATATAGTATATAAGTAGTATATTTAACAGATACTTATATAACAGTAGATTCAGATTACATCTTTGTCTCGATATACAAAAAAGGAGCTAGCTGTAGCAACTATAAAGGCGCAATAACATTGCACCATTTATGAAAATAATAATGGCAACAAGAATAAGATAAAGTGGAAGAAAGTCTAAGGGATGAATAGTTTAGTTTTAAAAAAAGAGATCACATATATATTTGATTTCTGCTATAAGGAAAATGGAAAGGTACTGTGAAAAAGGACTGGAAAATAGATATTCATGGTATCTCTAGACTGAGATAAACGAGTGGAAAAATTCCGGGTTTGTTTGGTAAAGATTCGAATAAAAAGACATATGCTTATAAAACCAAAAACAGGTGCTATGAGGAAGAATATTACAGTAATGAAAGAGTTGCATGAAGATTAGGACTGGTAAAGAATTGGGTCAGTTTAGCAAAGAATTGTGTAATCTCCTTTAGTGGTGAACAATTTTCTAAGTATTATTAAAACCGAACAGTTAAAACAGGTGTATTTGTGAAAGATGCGATTTGAGGATATTCGATAGATTTTTGTTTCTGTCTCCGCTCAAAATTAAGACCATGAAGTCAGTGTGCTATGTCTGCAAACTGTGTGTTCATCTGGCGTTTGTGTTGCGGGATGAAAAAGCCGAGCTTCCGGTAGGATAAACCTTACCACCCGAGTATAAGAATAGTCAATTCACACCGACTAATGGTTTATGTAAATTAAAATTAAAAAACATTCTAAGGTTCAGATGAAAAACCTTGAGAAAGGTTCTTCGCGTCCTAATTGGTCGAAGGAAGTGCTGTAGTATAAATGGGACCAATGAAATAGTATTATAACTATACAGAATTAGAGTTTTAAATTTAAATCAGAGCTAATGTGCATATTCGTTACAAAACTTGGTGGTCAAATCCTAAGGGTTGTTGATAATTTAAGTATTTGAGAAACGTATTTTCTAGTAATGGAAATTGAGATCATGAGGTATCGAATACGATTTCGTTGAGCCAAAACTTCTGTAAATGTTCAAATATAGTTACTTTTAGATAGACACTGACCTTATATTCCAATTAATTAAGTATTTGCAATTTACCTGTTTTGTCATATGTAGCTGGCATGTTAACTAGCAAAAGGAGATGAAAGAGCAAACAGCCATTTAAAATGAAAATTAGGAAGACAATTTTCAAAAACTGTCAAAAAGAAAGACAGAATAAGAATAAAGAAATCAATGTATTAGGAAACAACACTCGAAATATTTCTTCGAATAGCAGGCAGTATTGATGAAGTGATAATCTTTTGACGTAGCCTGGGAATGTAAAAATAACGATATTTTAGAGCAGTAAGAAAAGTACGAAATGAAAATTAAGGACAGATGAGATTTAAGAAAAAGAAACAATTGAAAGCGTGTTCATGAAGAAGAATATAAGACGACAATCAGAAACGCTGATCTCTGATATGAGTTACCTGACATTATCTATAGGAATAATTGATGATTATGAGATTTTTTTATGTAACTCTTACCCGGGAGAGGTCAGGGTTCTGAAACACACTGCTCTAGAGACAAACATGAAGATGTTTCAAGTCACTTCAGGCCTCCAGTAAGCAGGAAGTTGGTTTTACACGACGTAATGAAATCCTTCTCCCACCCCTAAAATAATAGCAAACATCCATTTTTCCTGGTGGGATTCGAACCTACAGCCTACTAGGCTAGACAGTGGATACGTTAATCACTCGGCCAACCAGACAGGCAAGTTTCATTTTATGAATTGGAAAACTCCTGAAAAATAGAATGAAAATTGAAGTTTTTATATAACTTTCTCGATCAATTTATATAATTATGCGCTTTGGTATTCTGTTTTTCTGTCAAATATCATATAAATGATATCAATACCAATCTTATCGACAGGAACTAGATGGATGCACCTTGTATATTATATACCAGGCATGGATTCAAATTTAAATACTGAGTATGGTATCAATGACAACATAAAATTAAAGTTTCTATGTCAAATTTAATCAATTTCTTTTAAAACTGGCTTCCCATCTTAAGGATAATTGTGGTGAATTGTTATGAATGACATGAGAAAATCATTATATATTGTAATTATAAAATGACAGACAACGCATGAAATATGACAAACCTACCTGTATAGTTTTCTCATATTTTAATCATCATATTCAGGTTAGTGCAATACAGACTAGATAAAATCATATAAAATATCAATTATAGTGATGGTAAAGATGATCATAAGCACAATACTACAGTAACACGTTCAGAAGTGTATGTTTTAAAATCTCTACTAGAGCTTTGACAACACTATCGGGAGAGAATATTAAATAATGCAAAAGGTGATACTTCATCCTTGTCTGGTTTAGAAAGTGCACGAACTAAAACAGACCAGGCTGGTCGAGTAGACTACTCAACTGGTTTAATGGTTTTGTTAGTTCAGAGATTAACGTTCTAGATAACCTGTTTTTCAGCCGATGTTGGGTTCCACTTGGATGGCTATGTCAACAGCCAGAACGATCGAGTATGGTGCACGCTGAAAACTTCATATGAAATCTTAAAAAAAAAACCATCACAAGAATTCAAGAAGTTTGGAGGGAAGTGGACGCTCTTAGAGGTGAACAGATATAGCATATTTGTTCAAGTGAAAGAAATGCTCAGAAATAATAGAATATTAATTATCAGTTCTCGAGCGAAGAAGATTTATATTTCTAGGAGGCGCACACACCACCATATGACTTTAGTGACGAAGGTTTTTAATGCTAGACATTTTTGTGTAGGGCTCTTTGCAGAAATGTGAAAACATCGGGAAACAGTCCTACACAAAATGTCCTATGCAAAATAATACACAGTCTGGATGAGCAGATATAAAACAGAGAACCATTCTTGCAATATATATTATTCTCACACTTATATGAAACATTTCAGTACATAAATGTGCTAATTTAAAACATTCTGTTTTTTAATTAATACAGTTGCATGTTTTATTGTACGGATTGCATAAAAATAGCTAGATTATGCAGCTTGAGCTGGAAAACGTCAAACTCAGCCTAAGTTATGGATAAGATGATTATCTGTATATTTCCTTTTTCACCTCAATGCATTGTGTACATAGGAAATAGTGGCGATGATTTTTGTTTCTATGAATTTCACCTTTCTAGTGATTTTTTTTTCTAACGATCTTTAATCCAACGAGTGAGTGAGTTTTTTTTTTTTTTTTTTTTTGTATCTCATCTGGACAAAGATATACTGATACTTATGATTATTTCAAGAGGGGATATGACGAAAAGACCAAATTTGGTTCTCTTTAGGATCCTGTTTAAAAAAAAGGCAAAGGCATGAAAAGAAATGAAACGAAGTTGGTGCTTATTATCTTATAAGACTAGCATTCGATACGCCAACTCAAAGTTCTTGTGTTGTCAAAATACAATTTTGCAAAAACAGAACATAAAATAAAAAAGTCTTAATATTGGTTCTCCACAAATTAAAAAAAAAAAAATCAAATGTTCACATATTATTTATTTCATAAAAAATCAAGCATGCGTATGACATCAACAAGCAAGAGATATGGGAAAAACAAACATGCACCTAAGTGATCACCGCAATTTTTTTTTACAGGATCATTTAATAGCTTTTATGACATCATATGAATACTGGAAGTATCTGTTACTCTTCTTTCCTGTCTCCTGAGAAAAGGTTCCACTACAATAAATGCTCTACGTTTTTATCAAAATCATCGTCGCTTGAAGAGTAAGGAAATATATTAATCTTCGTTGAAGATGCTGATGAGCTACTGTTTCAAGTTTTATGGATCCCTTTAATTTTTCGCACTTTTCTTGTTCCTGTACTATTTCTTTCTGAACATTTATGGAACGGCATACTGGATAATTTTGTGCATTTGTCCTGTGCATCCAGGACAAGATTGTGCATTTATCACATGTTGGATTTCGCCACAAAGCATTCGACTGCAGACGATCGCATATATACAAACACAACTGCTGTTATATACATATGTGAGTGTGTGTGTTGTCGCTTATACCTATAATGAAGCTTTAGGAACATGCAGAAGTTTTAGCGAGAGATACGATACCGGATAAAAAAAAGCCTCATATTATCGACGGTATTTTTTTTATTTTGTAAAAAAAAAAATGCTCAACTATTTTCAGAAATTGAGGAGTGCATCCGAAGTTTTATGCACACATAAAATTCCCATCCCATACTTAACACCATGTACTCTGTATAGTAGGATTACGAGTGATTTTTGACAAACAAGATCTTCTCAAGCACGAAATTATGACAGGATAACATTGAATTTTTTTCAGTAGCTCTTCTATTGTTCAATTAAAACATGTTGATACACATATACTGTGAGTAAATTACCATCTTCGTAAAAGTAATCAAACTATCTAAATGTCACAGTTGCTACTACTAGTGTGAAGGCACTTTAAGATACTAATTTTCATGATCTTTGTCAAATGTTCATATAAATCATATATTAAGGAGGATAACTCCTCCTTAATATATGATTTCTGATTTCTTAAGATATAGAGACTTTTATAGCTTTTATAGATTTAAGAGGAAGCCTACAGTAAGTTAAATTACAAAATCAGCTCCTCAATACCATTGGTATGCTCATAACAATTCCATATAAGAAATGATGAGAAACTGGAGTGTAAACGACCCTCTTAAAGACTTAAAATTATAATAAACATTTGTTTGATTTGAGTGGCAAATTGAAATTTTCTGTAAACAGTGATGGATACGATTATTTTAAAGATGGAAGCAAATGTGGTCAAGATAACAAAAAGAACGTAAAACTACTTGGAAAGTGTGAACAGCGTATGATTATTGGCAGGTTGTAGTTTATCATAGTTAATTTTACAAGTGTTCAGAGGAATATGCCGTTGAATACACTTTGTAATCCATTTCTTGGTTTTCCAGGAATATTAGAGCGAGTATAAACTGATTTCCAAGCCTAACTTAGAAAGTAAATGCTGTAAAATGTGGTGAATGTAAAACGAGAGTTAATCTAGATAATATTTTCAGTGCAGAGATGTTATCAATTCTAAATCTTTTTCATCCGGCTTTTTTGTATTTTTTTGATCTCTCTTATTTATAATTTTATTTTTGAAAATATATCAAAGAAGACTCACACAATGAGTTTTCATATGGTAGAGACGATTTACTTAGATTATCAGTACAGAAGTTAAAGAAATGGGACCATTTGTAGAACTTTCGGAATACAAAATAATTGCAATTAAAATTGAGCATTAATAGCGAAAAAGTTTTTTTTTTTTTAATTTATTTATCTGGAACCAAAAATTCCTACTACCATTTGTATAGTAAGAGATTTCAAATTTCAGGTCATTTCAACTGAATTTAATTTTGATAATTTGTTGGTATCTCTTATACTAAAGTGATAATTATACACTGGTACAAGCAGAACAGAAAAATGAAATTTTGAGAGAGTTTTTTTTTTAATTCAAAGTTAGTTAGGTTTTGAATTTAAAGTGAAATAATTAACTTAAGTCTATTATTATTGTTCTTTTACGTTAAGAGGTTAAGAATAGGCTAATAGGACCTATTAGAAAAGTAACAGACACAAACCATGGAACTTTTTAAAGCCAATTCGGGCCTCTAATAAGCGGGGCGATGATCTCATACAATAACTACGAAAAGTTTATTAGTGAAAAAAAATTGCAGCTATTTTATCCAATCATGGTATATGCCATTCTGACAAAAATAATCTTTCATAACTCTGTACTCGTTGTTGATATATTAGTAGCTTTGTTTCTTCCAAATTTCAACATTCCACTATTACACTAGAGTTCTCAGGATTTTGTAGATGGCTGATAAAAAATCTTGGTATATTGGCAAAAGGATAATACTCTACAAATGTGAACAAAAATTAGATCTAAAGAAAGTCAAGCAATTCAGGGTAATTGTTAGATGAGTGGCAAGATTGCAAATTATTCTATCAAGTTTTTTATTATAATATTATTAGTATTAAGAGAAGATCTCCAGCGAGTCAGGGATTCATTGAGGGAGGCCACATACTATGCTACACACCAGCTATCACACTTATTCTTGAATACATTCACGCTACTTGCACTCACAACATCCAATGGCAATCCATCGCAATCATGCACCACCCTATGAGAGAAAATTCTAGTACTCACCTTCTTCTTAGTCGCACTAATTCTCAGCTTCCAAGGGTACCCTCTTGTCCTTCCCCCCCCCCCCCTTCCATAACTTGAAAAATTCCATCAACTGAAGTCCTGTATGACTCTTTCAGAAGTTTGTCTCAATCATATCACCCTTCTTTCTCCTGTTTGATAGTGTCTGTAGTCTACAAATTCTCAGTCTTCATAATCAGAATTCCACAATGCTGCGATCATGTTTAACACTCTCCTTTGTAATCTCTCTCTCTCTCTACTATATCAGAATCACAACGGCAACCAGACCTGTGCACAATATTCCAAGTGAGATCTTATCAAGGCCTTGTAAAGATGCAAAATGACATCCTTATCTTTACATGTAAACGTTTATTTCAGTATTGCAATTATCTTTTGAGTTGTATTTGCAATCTTCACTACATGGCCCCCTGAACTTCCACTTCCTATCTACTAACACTCCAAGATTCCTAGCCTCAGTTTCTTCTAGCATAATCCCACTAATATAATACGACATTGGATATCTAATCACGCCGAAGTGTATTACTTTACCTTTACTGACATTGACCATGCCCACAATTCCTTCCTATTCAAATCATTCTGCAAGTACTGCATATCAGCAGCATTTCTGATTACCCTGCCTACTTACCTTTGCATCATCATTAGCAAAAGCAAATAGCTGTATATCGCTTGTGAAATCCTTCCTAATATCATTACTGTACAGATTGAATAACAGTGGATAAAGTACTGATTCTTGTGGTACACCACTGGTTACATTTAATCTTGCAGACTTATATCCCCCATAGACCACTTTTTGATATCTGTTAGTCAGCCATCCTCTTATCCACGCTAATATGTATAATTCAAACCCATATTCTTCAATTCATGCAACAGTCTACCATGCTGTATTCTGTCAAAAGCCTAAGCAAAATCCAAAAGTATCATGGTGTATCCTTATCCCTTGTCGAGTTCGATGATAACATTGTTATGAATGTGAGCAAGTTGCTAAAACACGACCTTCCCTTAGTAACCCTATGTTGGTCATTGCAAATTAGAGATTCACTGTCAACCCATTTCTGAATGCGAACCCCTAACAATTTTTTTCAAAATCTTCACCGCTCCTGAGATACTAATTGGTCGATAGTTGGATATATCGGTCTTTGCACCACTTTTATGCAATGGAATTACCATACATTCTTTCCATTCCCGCGGAATCTTCCTTGTTCACAGACTTAAACAATCCAGGTCAGAGGAATAGCCAGTTCAGTTGAACACTCTCTTAAAACAAGTGCAGATATCTCATTAGTTCATATTGCTGAATTCTTATTCAGTTTGTGCAACAGCTCTAACCCTCGTTCTTATACATCTGAGTTTCTTCATCCAGTTAAGAGGTAGCAGTGAGCTCAATGTTGCGTACACCAGGTTAATAGCTTTTAACAAAATGGGCACTCATTAGTTGACCAACCTCTTCTGCATCTGTAACCCTCACGCCATCTGCATTTAGAAGAGTTATTTTTTCATATTCTTTCTTTCTTTTACTTGCAGCATATCAATAGAATTCTTGTGGGTTGCCTTTAGCGCATAGAGCCAGTTGCTTTTCATACCCAACTTTGCTTTCTGTACAACATATGTTATTGTTCTAGCCTGCTGCTTATAATATTCATAACGGACATCATCCTTAGCACACGATATTCTTTCCACATCATCCTCTTCATACGAATCTCTTGGTTAGTAAGATTACATTTGTATCTTACCCTATTTATTCTTCGAACTCTCGGGACACATTCTGATATTGCATCATTTAAGTATTGTTTAAATGCTCCCCAACTAGCAATCGATCCCATTCCACTGAACTCAGTATACTCCTCACAGTTGGATGAAGAATGGAATATTCATAAACTTAGTCACTTCCCAAGTGAGTACAACATGATCACTGTCACCAACCGGAAACAGAATAGTTACGTCTTTAACTGAAACGCCATCTGACACCATAATCAAATCTAACACTCATTGACCTCAAGTTCCTTCTGTCACATGCTGCTTAAGGAAGTTGTCCCTCAACAGCTCAATAAATTCATTTTCATTCTTCTCATGAGATTCTACTGCTAGCCAATCAATATTTGGATAATTAAAGTGTCCCATTATGATTACTCTTTTCGTGCTCATCTTTTCTATTTGGTGATGCATTTCTTCATCACTAGCAACCGATCCACCAGGTCTATAACAACACCCCATTATGTAATTGATCTTGTTAGATTCTATCTCACACCAGATGGTTTCAAACTCACTGCCACATGAAATATTGTTAGCAGGACTACTACAATCATAGGTCTCAACTCTAACTGGATTCAAGTCATCCGATATCATTAGCAGCACGTCCCCCCCCCCCTTCTCCTATCCTCTCTACCCTTCCTAAAATACTCTACCCTTACGCTCGATACCAGTTAGCATTTTTGATTCTGACAGCCAGATTTCATTAATGCCTACAATATGAGGTCCAAACATATTGACCAAGGCAACAAACTCTACCCCCTTTGTTTATGATACTCCTAGCATTCGTGTAGAGATATAATAATCTGCTTGCATGGACTTTTATATACTCTTGTTTGCAGTCTGCATGGCACAATTGGACAACATGCAGATCTCTATTCTTCTCTAATGTCTTATACAGCTACACATCTTTGCACACGTTTGATGGGTCCGAACTGAACGAACACAAAGTTGATATCGTTCTCTCCTCAACATTTCCCTGGTAAAGTCCATTCCTGTCATTAACACAGTTATATAACATTGTCGCCTTATTCTCATCATTCTTCCCTTCACAATTTAGTTTCCCTGGCTCTCTGTGTTAGGTTTCATACCAGTTATTAGTTTTTCAAGACACCTGATACCAAACGCATTCAAGTGAAAGCCGTCCCTCTTATACAAATCCAATCTTCCCTCAAACTCACTTCACACATCCAAAACTCACATTCATTCTTTATACACAGTCTACGCATCGAACCGTTTACCATCATAGTCCTTAATTAATTTTTATTACATCGAGGTAAAATACTGACGATTTTCACTTTTTCCCTCTTCACTCTCGCCTCTTCCAACAACCCTTTCATGTCCTCTCTCATACTGAACTTATCGCTAGTTAAGTCGTTAGTGTCTACTACAATTACGATCTCGTTTACTTTTTTCTGTTTTTGAATTGCTTCCTTTATATTTTTAATGTCCGCGGGATTAGCCTAGTGGCTATGCGCTTCGCAACCATATGCCTGGGAAAGGGGCGTCTTGGGTTTGATTCCCGTCGCCGAGGTGAGGAGCTTAAGGATCTTTCTCAGACATAGCCAAGTTAGCTGGTCTTGGGCGCGGACAGCAGGGATTTTCTCCACAGTTTATCTGGGATTTTTCCCCTCCCGCAAGCAGGCAAATCGACCCCGTGAACACACCCACGATTACAGTCAGGAATACTTAATCAGGCCAAGAGGCCTGATTCGTCAGCTATGCCGGTCCTGAACCAGGATAAAATGGGGGGGGGGAATTGAGGTGGTGCCGTACTCCCCGTAAAAAGGGACTCACGGCCGTTGTATCATCATACTAACTAACTATATTCTTAATTTTAGCTCCAGGAAAATTCGAAGTTATAACTCGTTTGTCAGAGTCACAATACCAAATAACATCGTTCTTTTTACAAACAACTTCACTTACCTGATTTCTGTTACTTCTTGACTTACCTGTTTCCGTGCTTTGTTGTTTCTTACTTTGCTGCCTATCTTCATTTAAACGCCTCTCGAAATTTTGTAATTCCCGCATTGTCTCTGATGATCTGCTTTAAGATCATCAGAGAGATGATCTTAATGCGGATCATCTCTTTTGCTATGCTATTTTGGTGGTTAATTCATTTTCATTAACCTCCTCCATATCTCCAATAACCTCGTAAGCGGGGCTAGCCTTCTTGTTCTCGCCTGCAGTGCTCTTCTTAGCATTACGTTTCTTGTGCGTTTTTGGCGTCATTTTAAACTCATACTCATTATTAAAAATTATTACACTAAAAACACTAAAATCTAATCTACACTAATATACTATAAAACTAATTTTCTAAAGGAAAGAACACAATAAAACAGACAAAAATCACCAATTTTACTGAAAAAAAAAAACTAAAATAGTACGAAACCATTTTTGTGAATCCTACTGACGAAAAGTTATGAACCTGTCGTACATATTAGCACTATCATAAGTTTTTACTGCACTTTCCAAGATAGTTGTTCTTGTATAAAACAGGTTCAACAGAAACGATTTCCGTAGCTCCGATAACTGATGTTTCTTCTTGATGTTGCATTTCGAGGGGGGGGGGGGGACATGAATTAATCGGTAACAAGAAGAGACGAATTCATCGGTAACAAGAAGTTTTTCTCGACTCTGAAAACAAATTGTAAATCTAATGTTTCAAGATTCTTGATGAGTTTATTTTTATTTTTTTTTTGTTTTCGAAAATGGGTTGTAAAAATTTAGTACACATAGTACCATGCAGGATTAGAAGTTAATAAAAAAAGAGGAAATTCAATTGGAAGTATTATAGAAGGAAGAATGTTTCAAATGCGTACATGAAGAGAGGATGAAACAGAGGATGAAACTGTTCATTGAGTTTTAATATATATTGATACGACTGATGAGTATCAGAATTTATGAAAATTTAAAAAAAAACTGATTAATGTACGGTAAACCATTCCACTATCAATATCCTGAACGTTTGAATAAATCAGTACCTTATTTTTAAGTAGCTGTCATACCTATTGAGGCATTATGTTTTCATAAGTGACTGTTTTTTTTCATAATAAAAATAACATTGCTAATTAATTCTACAGGAAAGGTTTTTCATCGTCATGTTTTTATTACTACTACATTTAAATGGATAATTGGTACTTTTGGTTGAGCACTTTATTTTAAAATTAACAATTTAGAGAGAGAAAAATTGTGTTATAGTCAGATGTAAAACAATATCTTGAATATAATTTCTAATTTTAGGTTTTTATTAACTTTTACACGGATAATTGGCTGAAAATCAGGAATTATTTAAATTTAAAAACGAACACCACTTTAATGTCGTAATGCGAAATGTCGCATTAGTCAATGTAAGGCACCGCTCACACAAAAGGGGAAACACAAGATGCAACATGTCAGGTTTCACTTTACCTTTTCTTTTTATACTAGAAATTATGGAGAAAGTTTAGAAAATCAACACAATCATGAAATTGCTATATAATTTTAAAAATTAAATAATTCCATTTTGCTAATATTGTATTTGTATCAAAAAATGAATCCAAGGAAATAAATTAACGAAAGTGAAGAGAAGGTAAATTCTTTATCAGTTTTCTCCCGGAATTACGCTTCTCCTTCATACACTACTAATATACTGTAGTAGTTAGTTGATGGATATTAACCAGTTTTAATTAGCTGGAAAAAGACATTCTGAACGTAATTCATCAAAACATCAATGGCAGTGATAACAAATAATACTTTATTGGGTAGGTCGTTTCGAAACGCACGTAGCCTCTGTTGCACTTATTATAAAAGAGTACTCGCTATATCTTTGGCTAGAACTTGCAACGCTAGCCTTAGCATTGCGAAGAGACTGTCTGTCTCACGCAAGCAAGAACAAACAGATCCAATTTTAAGGAGGCCAACTGGAACGGTCGGTCAGCTCGACTAATGGCGACATTGCATGTAGTGTAACGGGTAGTGGAGAACATATTATTCGGCTACTTAATTAGTAGCTGCAGCTCTGGATTTCATCAAGAACAATTCCAGACAAAGTAAAGGAATAGTAACTACAACTTACATTTGGCAATGTAGATAAGGTTAACTTTCCTGGTCTGCATCGCTTACAATTACTACAGATGACTATACAATATGCAAACTCGCTCTTTAAAAGACTACTACACTGCTCGCCATGCATTCAGTATATGTAACTGAATAACATTTATAATTAATTAAGAATAAACATAGAAAATATAAGCAGTTATTTGAGGCGTACAGTTTCCTTATTTTTTTTAATGAAGAAAAAATAATAAAAGCTGAGAATCATTTCTAGTTTTAAAGTCAGGTTTATAATATCATTAATTAAACGCCCTTTATTTAAAATAAAATGCTTTGATCATTTTTTATTTACGATATATTTCAATTTGAACGTATCTTCCTATGGACACTGGATGATTCCGAACAAAATGAATGCCATTAAATTACAACGAAGGAAGGATAATTAAAAATAAGGTTTTACATACTTCATTAGGGGTTCACAGTTTATATTTAATATATTTTTAATTTTGAAAAACTTGCATATATTGTTCTAAAAATACGAAGGGTTTTAATTAAATCGCTTATTTCTTACACAAATAGCCCATTAAATAATTTTAAAATACATCAGTATAGTTACAGTATCATTTGTAATAGTTTTTCATAAATGCAAAATAAGCAAAAATACTAGAATTTTTTCATAAAATTTTATTAAAATCAAATGACATTAAAAAGTAGATTTTAGATTTTTAATGTTGCTTCATGTTGATAAATGACATAGAAATGTTATTTATCAAATGAAATAACGAAATCAATGTAGGAATAAAAGAAAAGTATTTTCCTGTGGCTATTTTGTTAAGGATAAAAATATACTCTTTTAAAATAAACACAAAAAAAATTTCCTAAAGTGATTCACCTTTTAATTTACAACTGTTTTAAAGAAAATATAGCACATTAGTTACACTACAGTGATTCGGATAATCTAGCGTTAACCCGACATCTACTATTCATCTGACGTACGCGTAAAAGAGTATCCGAAAGACTTGTTAAAGTTTACAATTTTTTTTTTATTTCCTTTAAAATATTTAGATTTTCAAAATGTTAAATGTAGATTGAAGGAAACAGTTATCACTAGTTATGTTTATTGCTAACATTAATAGTTTAGCAATAACCACGAAATGATTCTAGAAGAACTATAATTAAGATGTTATCATGTGAGAAATCTTTCCAATAGTTTCTTCTTGGAGGGTGTCATGCTATGCGACTGTTACTTGAACTAGCACGAGGAATGTGTTTGTAAAAATACATCAAATTCTGTTTCGAAGACCACAAAAAGAAATTTTAACACAGAGATACGTCTTTGTATTAAGCAGTAACTAATAAATTTGTTCGGTTGGGTTTGTCGAATATTGGCTAAACATTTCTATGTAAGGCGTAAAGTTTAAAAAAAAAAGTTCGTTACGAAACGTGTAAAAACTGCTGACAAGCAATCCTATCTGTCTACATTTTGCCACAACATATCGGCACATGCTGCAGATGCGAGACCTGAGCAGACACTACAAATAAAGCAACTTCCGTAAAAATGTAAGAATAATATTAAACAGTACTCGTAGCAACATTTAAGAGTTTTTTTTTTGTTTGTTTGTTTCGAAAGAAGAATTAAGAAATAAATCGAAAAGTTCTTTCCTCTTACAGGTCAGAGGTGTTAGCAAAATTATATTTTTCTCAGCTATAAATTTCAAAAACTGTAGGAGTAGTTTATTAGAATCACGCAATCTGATATGAGTAACATCTCAAAGCTCAGACACATATTGATGTACAGTCTTTGAAATATTAAATACCTCAGATAAAAGACTGACGTGTTAATAATAATGGATGTATTCATCGAAATAGATGGATACATTGAATACATCGAATTCATCGAAATAGATGGATATATTGAATACATCGAATTCATCGAAATAGATGGATACATCGAAATGTATTCATTGAATACCTGAACAGATTAATCAAAATCGCTTTAGAATGATCGAATTATCTAATGAAAAAAATAAAGGGAATAACAGGTTTCTATTAACATTGCAATGTGGATGAAACTAGTCCAGGTTAAGCTCACCTTTCTGAGGAAATAAATGAGTGGCATTTTTTGAAATGAATTGTCTTTGGAGAATAAAAAGATGAGTTTTTATTCTCCAAATAATACCGGGAGGAAAAAGAGAAAATTTGCACCATTTTATTTGAGACCAAATAACTCAGAAAATTAAATTTTAATAATTTCACGAATGGGTACAATTCCAATAAATAAACAAACAAAAAGATTGTTAAATTCTGCACTTAATAGCACACATACTAATAGTAGTAATTCTTTATATGAAAGGAGTGCCAAAAAATTAACAGTCCGTAAATACCAATTATAAATTATGTATAAACCAATATTAAAATTAGCTTCTCTTATCCTGTATCCAAAAGATGAAATTAAATTCGCTCTATAACAGGATACACTGCTAGTGCAAACTATTATATAGACAGTGGTGCGGCAGATCTGCAGAGAAACGAAAATTATATAGTTGAGACCCAATTGGACAAAAATGGATTAGCAGATCACGTGCTTGATATTAGGCAGTTAAATGGAGAAAAACAGGACTACGCTTAAAAATTAACCTTCTAGAAATATGCCTACGCTTTACACAAAACTCAACAAATATCAATGCGTAACCTGTAAAAAATAATAAACGAAATGATTATTATCACAATAAAAGTAATTTATTTAAATTTATTTTTGGTTGAAGCGATTATAAGAGAATGCTTGTACGAATATCACGTGATTACCGAATTTGGAGATATCCATAGTTAGCTAGCCTTTTGATTTCCCAGACCTCATCTTATAGAGCCCTCGTAGCTCAATCGGTATAGACGAAGCCCTTTCGTTGGAACAACTGGTTCGAATCCTGTCTAGAATTCGAAGAACATTTATCATATGGAGGTGGCAGGGCTTACCTTCCTGAAACTCTGTTATTTTTTTTTTTCCTCGCCAAATCGCCCGGCCAGTAAAATCCGGTTGACAAAGAACACACATGGTATTGGGCTAACCAATACCATGTGTGTTCTGGAGTTATAGTTACGAAATCCAAGAATACTTGGAAAGTCATTGGCGCTTAAGTGCCTGTTAGAACCACTAATGATGGAGATCTTACCTTGCTGGATCTTCTTTAACAATGGATTATACTAAAGATAGTTTTTCTAGGTAAGGATCGAATCCTATGAGGAGTATTCTAATAACAAAACTAACAGATTTGAATTGATACGATTCTTTTGTAAGCGCGTTGTATTTCAAATGAAATCATCAGGTATCTCAAAAAAAAAAAGTTCAAATACTCGAGATAATCATAGTTAAGGTTTTATACATACAAAGGTCTAATTTTGTTGTTATGCTTTGTATACTGGCAACAGCTTCAGAGTTCGTACTGACTTGAGATAACATATCGTTAAACATTGTTTTATCAGCAGCTACAGATAGGCCCGGATATAAATTAACATCAACGCAGTAATTAGTTCTTAAACGCATTCTTAGTAACCACATGAATAGTTTTGTGCCTTTCTCTATTCGCATCAGATCAGAATGAAATTCGGCAGGAGATTGATTAAACTAACGAAGAAAAAACTGGTTTAGCGAAAAGGTTAAGAAACTTGACATTCTTCCAAGTGTAATAATTGTATTACTCCCCGGTCATTGTAACAGAAGTGAAGTCGACATGTAGTGTCTGGTTCTAGAATGCTGCATGATCCAATGCTCGCATAGAGTAAACATTAACTATGCTGATCATTCAGTTTGAATTTATGTGTGGCAGTGAGTTGCCATTCTAAACTTAGAAAGGAGTTAGACCAAATTCACGCCACAGTTACTCTAGCTCGGCGATTTCTGCAAGTCTGTCGTGATATTCTAAAACCACACGGAACAAGGTCATTCCGTCCTTGATCAAGTTCTACCTTTCCGATAACTCGTCAGGTCAATCATGTTCCAGTATAATTACTGAAATATATGCGGCCGTTTCTATTACTTGGAAGTTTCATGCATAGCTGAAAGAGCTTCTTGTCAAAGGCACCATGAATTACTCAGTGAAAGGTAATCTTCATTTACATGATTGGACGATCGACATATGTCTGAAAGCGAATATCCTTGTTTACTGCTATTAACAAGCATTTTTAAAACAATATCTTCCAAGCAAAGATCAAACATATACTATTTGAAACCTCCGTTCTGGATTGTTCTATGGTCAATGATAAGAACTCTGTCAAGCTGTGAAAATTTGCACACGTGAACTCATGCCGAAGTTTACAAGCTGTTCCTCATCTATGATTCGTCTACTGCATTAAGCGAGTTCGCATAATCGAGAAACATTGCCAGTAAACATAAAACAGGTCTGAACAAGATAAAGTAACAATGAAGTTGGCTTTATTCATAATATTTATATCGGAATTTCTTTAAATTCATTACTGTTTAAACCCACCAAGAATCTCTGACAGGAGGAAGAAACTAATGGTGAGAATTGAATCAATACGAGCAGTTAATTCGTGAAATCAATTATAGATACAAAAATCCATGTCTAAACACCGATAAAATTATAAATTATTATAATTTTATTAGTAAATATAAGCACATATCACTGATAACCCAACTTTGCAGAAAGCCATTACGTTGTTTTGGACTAAACTTTCTTGCCGAATTCTCTTGTATTTATTTTCTGTTCTTTATCGCTATCCAACACTTATAATCACTCCGACCAGTCTCTCCCCCCCCCCCACTACGAAAAGCGCAAAAATATAGTACATTAGTACTATGAATAGGCTAATGGGTAGATGTCAAGAAACTTTATCCTACAAACAAAAGCATGGAATTTTCCAAGCCACTTGAGGCCTCTGCTAGTAGAGTGGTTTCATACAGGCTGATAAAATTCATCTACTACCTAAACATTCACCAATACCTAAAGTGACATTCAAGCCCATTGCCTATTGGTTGGAGATTGGAAGCACTACCCACTTGGCTAATCAATCGGTGATTCTCTCGCACTTATTTTTGAAACTCGATTTTCTTCAGTCTGAATATCCAAAGAGTGAGATCGTATTCCTTGGGAACTTGAAGCTTCCCTGCTCTAATTCCAGTGATCCACCTGGAATAAATGGCGAAATATTTGCTGTTAGTAATGACTTAACACAGATTGTTCCTTAACATTCTAGTATCAGAGCCTCAGCAACTCACTTGGTAACGACGATACCTTTTGGTTGGAAAGAACTATGACTGAATCCCATTTAGGACGTAAAGAACTTTCATAAGGGTTTTTCAACCTTAAGTGAGTTACCGATATCATACGGAAGAGTGGCAGCAGTTTTTTCTTCTGAAATTGAACCATACGAGTATAAAGTACACTGATCTCAGACGTATTCTGCTTCAGCTATAATTCCAAATAACCCAACTTAGCAGAAGCACCAGGTAATCATCCTCACAACAAAGCAATCTCTTATAAGTTTTCCTTCTACACACACACATGCTATAGATTTCAGCTTTGTTCTTGGTAACTCAGTTACTAATCTCGTTCAAGTTTCCTTTTCTTTGTCATTCTTTATCTCGTGTCTATAGAGCTATAAAATATAGCATGTGGATTAATTTCAGGGATCTTAACTACTCCTATCCATGGTCTGATTACTGTTCCCACTTTCTAATCAACACATCTGCTGTGACTGAATAAAATAATTTGTGATATCCACATAGGAAAGGTTGGTAAGCCTGTAGTACATTTGAACGGTGAATAAGATAAGGATTTTTTTTTTTATATTTTTCTTAATTTTATAAGTGTATTTTTGTTTATTCTTA
Source organism: Typopeltis vanoorti (assembly GCF_054136105.1). Taxonomy (NCBI): domain Eukaryota; kingdom Metazoa; phylum Arthropoda; class Arachnida; order Uropygi; family Thelyphonidae; genus Typopeltis; species Typopeltis vanoorti. The sequence goes on from NC_143552.1 coordinate 35,490,097, forward strand.
CTATCCGGAATCCCTGTTATTGGGACTAAACATGGAACTTTTTTAAGCCACTTCAAGCCTTCAATTAGCAGGATTGTGGTTCCGTAGTGGATGATGAAAGTCATCTACCTAAATACAATCATAAATCCGTTCTCACGGCGGAATTCGAACCCACGCCCTGTTGGGTTGAAGAGCGGATACGATAACCACTCGGCCAACCAGGCCTACAAAGGAGAATTTCGTTTTTCGTAAGAAATGCCAAAACTTTTAGGCATTTCTTTCATCATTGTTCTAGGCATTGCTTTCATCTAGGCAGAAATACCTGGATTGCAAAGGCAAGTCACTTTCTGCTGTACTCTGCTTCTGTCAGAAATATACAAAAGAGGTATTTCTTCTAAAAAAAAGATTCGTTCTGACTGTAATCGTATCTACCAGCTGTTATGAAGACGTCACAGAAACAACCCACTCTATATCGTCTTTACAATCATTCATATATTAATACGCAGAGCATTGAAGCAAACCTATGTTCGTCTGCTTTGGAGAAACTCGTGTCGTTGATCCTGATATGTTCAGGATGTCTGTCCTGCATAGAAGCCTGCTTATACGTGTCACGGTAGATGGATTCCTCTCACGTTTTCCTTTACAATAGTATAGTATCCTTGGTTCTGTGCTTTCGCCCATGCTCTTCTTTTTCCTGTACATAAATGACCTCTTACTAATCTAAGTAATACACATAGTCGAAATGATAATGCACTCAACTTTGTTTCTTCTGCATTTGAGTGTCTTTGCTTCGAGTTAAGCAGTATCGCCAACGTTGATTTCTTCGTTATTCTCCGTGGAGAACTGTATGAACTGCTCTTCAAACAAACAAAAAAAAAAAACAGTCCTTCCTTATAATTTGCATGAAAAATCTCATTCATCTTCCCACAACTTTGATATAATTCAGATCTTAAGACAATAAATATCAAATTTATGTTTTTTTGAGGGGAGGGAAGTTTCGGTTACATGCCCTGCCTTTCGTGGAGCCAATACATTATATTTATATCTTTCTAGGACTTGAAAAACTTGGGATTCTTTTCCACTCAGGACGCTCATTTTTGACTGTTCTTCAGCTATGCTTTTCCTCAAATGAAAATTCTAAATCGGCCTAAAACTAAGGTTACAGTTCCCACATTTGTATGATGAGCTGAAATGTTTCCCTAAAATTTCATGATACGAGGAAGAAGAAAAATCCAGTCAATGGATAACACCTCGCTCCAATCGCATTTTCTACAACGTTTGGTGTCTGCTTTGCTTTTTTCTTACATCATGTCTTATGGGTATTGTCATGAGTGCAGTCTTGTTGAAGTGGCTCCCGCCATTCTTCCATTTTCTTTCAAGACTGCAAAACAAGCAGCTGTTGTCGAACATCTATTCGTAGTTCAGTTAGACCTATCAATGTAACTACCCATACCCTTTTCGTTAAGAAATAAAACTTATCGCTGAACCCCCCCCCCAAATCAGTGGGTTTTGTTCTTTCTTAAATTCTTGCGCGCACACATACACGACTCTGCGATAAGTTTTACAAAACCCGTCAAAATTATAATTCTGTTGAAATTTGAAAACATGAATGAATTGAACTGTTTCTATATCCCTCTCCTCCCCTCACTATCTCATCTTGTTAGCCACCCCAGAAATGGATTTGCCTCTCCCATAACTGTATGATATTTTTCCACATATCCAAGATGTTTCCATATCTCTTTGTTGCGGTACTTTGTTTTTTAAAGCACTCTGAAACATGCATGGCACGTATAATTATTTTTTAAGGATTACCTAATATTGTTTCCCATTTAGTACACCATGAGAATGTATTTAACCTGAGTAGTAGCGAGCAATAATATTAACTATTTATGGATTTCGAAAAGAAACTTACCACTAAGAGAATGGCAAGTAATCTTTAGGGAATGAAGAGGATTCAAGAAATAATTTTATTAATATACTTAAAGTAAAATTTCTTATGCAATTGAATACCATTAAATACTTGCATAAGCAAACTGTTTTTTTTCCCTTCAAAAAGTTTAAATTTCGGATACGAAACTAATTCTTACGGTGATGACTAGCATTTTGCATCGTTCACAAAATGGTTTTTCAATTGCTCCTTAATTATGCATCTTTCACCATTTCATTGTTTTACTTCCAGCCCCTTAAAGCAGCCTTTATATATTCTCAATAGAAGCAACAAATAATCATAATATATGCAGGTATCAAGTGACCATGTTACGGTCATTAAATTTTTTATGGAGAATTAGCAGTCATGCCTCGTAAGAAGCAACTGGTATAATAGCTTTTTTCTTAATCATTGAATCAACTATTCACTAATTAAACAATACTGTTGATGGCCTCCTCAATAGCAGTGCTTTATTAAAATTCAAATAAAAGACTTGAAAAGGAAGCATATGCATGGCGCAGAAACAATGCTTTCCTTGTCTAATAGCTATTCTGTCGAATATAAGAAACGGTCATTGAACAATGACATATGATGGCGCCACCCAGCCATGCTCACTCAAGTAATTAACTATGCTGATGGTTATTTATATATCTGGTTGTGCACTTTTCATACATGAAGGATGTTAAGTGGGAAAATTGTATTTTAAATGAAGGTAAATTGCTCATTGAATGTGACTTATTGTAGGAAGCAGCAACTCTGAGGAAAGAAGCATTTTGAGACTGGATTTGAATTTTTGACAAAACTAAAGATTTATAATTTATTGCACAATGGTATTGAGGATTGTTCTTCTTCAGTACTTATTTAATGAACAAACCAACCACACTATTTCGAAACCTAGCATAGCTTCTGAACAGTGTTTTACTGTGGCGAAATCCTGACCAAATGTTCATATTCTCAGAAAAAATATATCACTAGAAGATAGTAAGCAAGGCCAATTTCCAAATATACTTTAAGCAATTTGATTGCAAATATACTAAAATAGGTTTCAGTAAGTCAGGATACCTTATTTAAGTTCTAAATATAGATTATAGAACTTGGCCCAAAGTTTTGGACTAGTTGAATATCAAATACTCTAATGCATTTCAACCGAATTATACAGGGTAGGATGATCTTGGATTTGTGCTAGCATTGTCTTTTGTATCTCTAATGGGTGTAGTATTCACGCAGAAATATTACAACTTGAGATTAACAAATTAGTGGCGGTCTCTCTTTCTCTCTGTCCACTATCTCAGGATAACGGACTAAATAAGCTGTAAATCTTGTCAGTTTATATCGCTGAATATTATACGAGTTATCAGTTACGACTGTAAACTAAAATACTTTTAAATACCTAATATGACTCCTGGGCTCAAATCTTTCAATATTAAATAATAGACTTCTAATAATATACTCATTTTTAAACCCAGATATATCTTTTAGAAATTAATTGAATCCCAAATTAATCCCTTCGATGTAGATGGCTATTCACAGAAGTTAAAATACAATTCTAGATACCCAAGAATATTAAAATGCTTTCCATAACTTTAATTTTAATGGATAAAAATAAGCGATTATTCAACACACACATACTGGAGATGGCATATTTTTGATAGGGTTTGAACAGGCACAACTTTTTTTTTTTTTTTTGCATAAGCAAACCTACGGGTATACCTGATAATACCACTGTGAGAAGCTTCAATGTTTCTTTTTTATTTTGTGTTCAGGACATAGTTTGTTTTTTAACGTTATCTACTTTAAAGACGGTGATGAGGATAACTATGCTTAAGTTATCCTCAATAATTTAAGAATGATTAACCTCAAATATTTCAATGTGAACAATCAGTGTATTACATTTTAGGAAACTGGAAATCAAAATGTTATTTACGTTTTTAATTTCCAACTCGTACTGATGATGGTTCATACGATGCATGAAATAAAATATTTGTAGTTAATCATTCTTTATTGAACTCAATTCTTTTAGAAACTTTCTTACCTACTGTTATTGAAAAGCACAGTATGTAAGAAAGTTTTTAAATTAATTAAAATTGAGCAGCTTTTACACGTAAACTGTGGACCCAACGATAAAAACATTATTGAAGAAAAAATGAAACAGTTCAAAACAAAAATTTTGGAGTCGTAGTGTAAAAATCTGAAGAAAGCACTAACTAATTCAGCTAAGGGAGGCATGTTTTGAAGTTGTCTGCAAGGATAGAAAAATAAGAACACCATGATAGTCATAAGATGTTAACGAAGCAGTCCTGGACAACAAGAAGAAAGTATACCGAAAAGTTTCTAGCAATTAAGTCGCCCGATGCTCTGAAGAGTATAGAGAAAAATGCAAGCGGGTTAAACTGTATGTAAAACTAGCTAAACAAAATACATGGGAAGATTTTGTTAAGAATATAGAAAATAAATCTCAGGAAGGTGGCTAGAAGTTCGGGAGGCTATTGAAAAAGCTTGAAAATTGAGGTAAGGGTACTGTAAAAGGAATCAAAGAGAAGATAAGGATATCCTAGAAATCTGGAGTTTACTTAAGACTGTTAAATAAAACAAGCAGTGATAGAATAGTAATAGAAAATTTTCATCAGGAATGCAAATTTTCAGCAGAAAGGCAGCTGGAGTAATGCTTACGTATGAAGGTATAAACATTTTCAGAGCATCTGGTCCGAAGATAGGATTCCAGATGATTGGAGAAGAGCTCTCATAGTTAATTTTTTTAAAAGAGAATATATCAATGTGAGAATGACGTAGGGATTTCTTTTTTTCAAGCACACTTAAAGAAAAAAAAAAAGGCTGAGAAAAATTGTGGGAGAGAAACTTGGCGAAGAACAAGCTGAAGTTCAGGTCAAATAGAGGTTCTCATGATCAGATATTTTCACTTTAAGAAAATAACTGAGAAATCATGGGGATATAACAATGATCTGGAAAAGACAGGTTTCCCCAGAGAAAAAGCTTTTCAAAACATTAGTTATATGGGGATAAATAGACTATATATCTTACTCTGTATAATATTCCAAGTTGTAAGTTAGCAGTGTTAGAATTTAAGGATATACAGGAAGATGGTTTGATGTAAAATCAGGGGTAAGACAACGGTGCATATCATCTCCATTGCTATTCATCATTTATATGGATTGCATTATGAAGGAGAGTAACATTTAACCTGATATTAGAATCGGGGATATCAAACTTAGCTCTTTGCTTTATGCGGATGATGATGTACTCCTAAACGTATTCAATAAAATTCTCCACGATTCTGTAACTAAATTGAACAATAGCTGTAACATATTTGGTATGAAAGTCAGCAGTATGAAGACCAAAAATATGAAAATAGGCAGGAACAGGGAAATTTTCACCCGCATTTTGAATGGAGAACCTATGGAAGAAGTCAAATATTTCAGCTATTTAGACAGCTTTTAGTGAAGATGACAAGTTAATTTTGGAATTAAACAATAAAATAAAGCAAAGCGGGTATGGAACAAGAGAAATTTTAATAAAATACTATTACAGACTGGTGAAATTCCAGATAACTGAAGACAAGCATCATAATACCAATTATCAAAAAAGGAGATAAACGAAGGTATGAAAATTATAGATCCATAACATTGCTAAGTCATAGCTACAAAATCTTCACACGCAACTCAAAATGGAATCAAGTTTAATGAATGAGACAATAGGAGAAGATCAAGCAGGCTTCAGACTTGGAAGGTCTGCCATATACCATATTTTTTGTTACTAGTTATTAGCCTGGCTGAAAATTATTGGGCATACAACTTACCTTATGTACTGCAGTTTATTGACTTCAAACATGCATTTGATTCCATTGACAGGAACAAAATGATAAGCATTTAACATCTATAACGTTAGATTCAGAAGTGCAAACCTTTATTATGAATTACTATAAAGATACCAAGGCCACTGTCAAATTTAAGAAAATAAAAACGGACAAATTCAAAGTATAAAAATGAGTCATGCAGAGTTTCCCACTCTCACCAAATTTATTTGCGATCTAGAAGAAATATGCACATCCATAGCCGAAGAACTAGGTCTCCAAATAAATGACACAAATATCGTCCACATTAAATATGCAGGCGATATTATTCTTATAGAATCGAAAGAACAATTGAAAAAAAAATCAATGAAGAGTGCAAAACTTTTGGAAAGTTTTGCACTCTTCATTGAATCTAACTCAATCTAAGCAAAACTAAAACAAGGAAAAAGGATGAGATGAGAGGAAAAATTAAACTTAAAAAAGCATATACTTTTCAATCAATTTACATATCTTGGCAGCTCATTACTCACAACCTCGACAACACAGAAAGAGTAAAATACAGACTTAACAAAGGATGGTCTAATATGAATAAATTAAACAAAATATGGGAAAATAACATAATTTCAAAAAGCCTCAAACTCTATAAAAATATTATATCTTCAGCAACGTATGGAGCCGAGACTTGAACACTCAATCAGAAAGAAATACAGAAAATCAGAGCATTCGAAATGAAATGCTTAAGAAAAATGAATAAGACTCACTAGTCAGGACATGTGTTCTGACCAGTGAGCGAGTCAAACACGAATTAAACTATAGAGAAGATATCATAGCTATTATTCTTAAACAGCAATTAAGATAACCTGGACACCTCCAGAGAATTTCCTTTCAAAGACTACCAAATATAGTCTTGAATAGAATCATTGGAGGAAGACAATCAAGAGGCAGACCAAATAGAATTTGGCTACAGTCTTTAAAGGAAAGGTCACAATTATCGAGTTTCAGAGATTACAAATGATGAGAGATAGAGCCAGATTGCAAAGATTTGTTCATATGGGACTCAATCAGTCATCTGACGGATGAGAAAGAGAAATTAGCCAAAACACTAAGCTAGCAATATACGAGGCAGTGTTTAAACCAGTTTTAAGCTATGGATCTGAGAGCCGAGTTAGAAATAAAGATCAGTGCGTGAGCCATTGGATGTAGAATTTGTCAAACAAGTAAGAGGAATGGCATCCCAGATTATTTCACCCAATTAATATATATATATTATTTATTTATTTATATTTATTAATTAAAGTGTGCTTATCAAAGTAAGCACACTGAAGTTTCTACTCTGTCTAATTTCATATGTTTATATTTAACATACGCTGGCCTGGTTGACCGATGGGTTAGCGTATTAGTTCTCCAACTCACAAGCTGCTGGTTCGAATCCCTCCATGGGCATGGATGTTTGTGATTGCCCTACTAACTCTGTATGAAAAGGGAATCTGTGACCCTACCACTTCTAGCACAAGGCTTCACTCCGCAAAACCCTATGAGGTACAAAGTGATCATACGGCATCACTTGGCACCAAATGTGAATAACTATCTGCTTGGATAAAATATCAGTGCATTTTATATATAAAAGAGTAGTAATTATACTTTTAATATAATGTTTTTCTTTTTAATCTTAGTTTAAATGAGGTGAAAAAAATTCATTTTTCTTAGAACCAAGTCGGAATGAGATAAGCAGCTGTTTTATATAGTATAAAAACTCGTGGCAGCAAAATCTTCTATTACTATTTCCATACCACATACAGTACATATTGCCATAGCAAAATTTTATCACCCTTGCCATTTCAGATAGGAATTAACCATATGAACAAAAGCCTAGTATCCAAAGAAACTGTTTCCTCAGTGCTAAAAGACAACCAAGTAATTCTCCATAAAAGGTTGGTTGATTATTTCTTCTTTAGCATCGACTTTTAAACTACGAGATACCAGTCTCTTATATTTTCACTGGTGGTTTTTTGGTTTGCTAATTCATGTTTCACATGTATTATGACATTCATCTTCACCTGCTGTAACAATAAAATCTTTATAACACTTGCATTAATACGGAAATGTATACGGTTAGAAGTATGCACAGAAAACAGACTATTAATAAGCTGCCAGTAATAGTTTGTCATGAGGTTTTCACGTATAAAATCTAAGCTGTGATGTAAATGAAGCTTAGCTGTCAGCTAATTATTCTTTGCAGCTTAGATGTCACTCCGTTTATACATTGGCTGAGCTTGCGTGCTACGCAGGACGATATGAGCATGCAACGCTTGATATAAATTTGCAAAGATATAGCTGGACTTAACTTTCCTTTCTAGTTCCGTATGAACGTTGTGTTCTGTATCGCCACACATTTTTCTAGTTTTCATAATTCACCATTCAATCCTTAGAGATTGATGTGCCACTGCTATTGTCTATTACTTGCTTGAACTCAAAAGTCGGCTCTTTTTTTTCCCTTTTTTTTTTACGTCAGTACATGCTAATTACCAGAATTTCAAACCGTGTCACCTATTCTTAAGACCAACCGGTAAAGATTTAAGGAGTTACTTCCGTCACAGACGAGATTGAATCCAAAAACCCTCCTGGACAAAATGCTCCTTGCAAAGCCGTTTCATGGAGTCGTGCCTCCAATCGGGTATTACATCGTTATATAGTACAGCACTGCACCGCTGAGATTCTGTAAAACTTTTGTATACTGAAAATAATTATAATTCGAACTTTATGATTAGTAGCAAATATCTTTGTTGTGAATGGTATCAGAATCCTAAGATTTGATTTCTCTGCTACTTGACACTCATTATACGGTGACTCTTGTACTGCTTTCTTGTAGCCATAATTTTAGAATTCATGTTTTTGGCTACATACAATATTTTTGGTTCCTCTTCGCCAGGCGAAAGCGAACGAACCAATTCTGGCTCCCAAGATTTAAACATTAGCAAATGTTGAAATCTATAGAGCTTTGATTAAACTGTGTATAAATATTCATTTGGTTGATTTTTTATATATAGGTGGATAGTTTTATTTTATTTTTATTTTTTTTTATAAGTAAGCGTTTTGAAATGGACACATACAGGGTGGCCCATAAATCATGAAAAATGCCCTAAAAAGGGACCGTCTTCGTGAAGCAACTGCATAAACCACAATCACGTAAATGCCTTCCATTTTCGACTTCACAAAGATGGTCCTTTCTATGGCATGTGCCACGACTTATGAGCCACCCTGTATTTACAGCGTTACAATATTTGATTAGTTATACCAGCTAAATAATGTGTCCATTCATAGATCAATATTGCGATTGAAAACATTTCTATCAAGTTTAGCAAGTTCACAACTGAAAGTATTAACTGTCTCAATGTAATGGCAAATATACATCGGTTAGATATGTAAGATTGAGACTGAAGTGTGATTATCCTTAGACAGGAATATTATTGAACAAAAGTATTTAAAAAGGAGTTTGTCCACAATTTTAGCAAGTTTGCCAACATGATATGAGGAAGCCAAGAATGGATTATTTCGCAGCAATATGTTTTCAACTAGTGTCACCTGAAACATTAAAATATTCAGCTGAACGTCAATCTATGGATCTGAACGACACCTGTAAATTCAAGTGTCAGGAACATACAAATTGACCGTATAACAACTGTGGCAGACTAAGTTTCTATTTTTTTTTTTTTTTTAATTTTCAAGTTAAACACTTGTTTATTGGCTACCAGCAGCGCTATCTGGAGTTGATCGGCACAAAATTTAAATACAGTCTAGGAAATAGGACCTCTAGTCCAAGACGATATCTTCCGTTTCTTACATTGTCTTTACACAAAAGATACCGTTAATGTATGAATGGAGAAAATCACATTCATTATAACTTTTTACTTCTGTTTACTGGCAATGTTTTTGGTCCTTAATATAACATTTTCTTAAAAAAATAATTTATTCTTAACGGGGTCGTTCTTTAGTGTCTGTATCGCCAAAGGAATGTTACGTAAATTTAATTTTCCCGGCGAATTTAAAATTATAAGCAAATTTTTTTAATAAATATTTTTCATGCAATAAAAACTGTTACTCCTTATATTTTTGATAAAATATAAGGAGTAACAGTAAAAAATTGCTGCATAAAAGGCGCCATTTTGTCATAAAATACTTCGGCATAGCACGACCCAGAAACATTTCAGAATGAGTGTTAAAAAGAACAAACATGAAATGCCCCCTCTCCCTCTCTCTCTGTGTGTGTGTGTGTGTGTGTGTGTGTGTGTGTGTGTGTGTAAATATTTCAAAGATGAGTTCGGTTGCAAAAAGCTTAAAGCTGGAAATGCAGAGAGGAACAGGCTACGGATTCAGCACCACAGCAGAAACAAATGTAAAATATAATATTTATTATACTAATTGGGCAAAATTAAACTTTCATGATTGAGGAAAGAATGTTAATTTATGATTAATATTTCTAATTAAATGTTAATTATTATGACTTTTAACTGTAATTTAAATCATTAAGCAACATCCAGTACTAGAGTGAGATAATTAAATTTTAATGTGTGCTCAACGTTCTGTCATATGAAACCGAAATAAGAGGTGACAAGCAATCATTTTACACTTAAAACGTTGGTGGTTTTATCTAGTGTCAACTGAAAGCAGAGGTAAAAAGGCTACGAGTAAATTATGAGCCACCGAAAAGAAACGTGTTAATCTCGATATACTACAGAAGTCAACAAAATTAATAATAAAACCAAAAAGTTAAAAATTAGAAGATCAAAGCAAAGTTGTATATGTATCTTGTGGGAAGTGGGTGCAACATTGTAATATAAAAATTTCTTTGCATACAGTTCGTTGATTGGTCCATTTTTGTCATATGAATTTAAAACAGATAGTACCGTGGTTTCTTTAAATACACACTCAGAATGTACGAAACTCGATTAAAAAAATAATCGACTGTATTCTTTCTTTCTTTCTCTCTCTCTGGTAAGGGCTTTTATCCAAGCAGTTCCTTTGTGGCTTGACACAGCGAATCCTGTTCCTGTGCCATTCTTGAAAAACATTTGAGAAAAATTGATTTAAGCATGGTAATGTATGTTTAAGTGGCAGTTTGAGTTATGCAACAATTAAAAAAAAAAGCAAGTTTAGGACTGACCAGTCCATTGGACTGACTGAGCCCAGTCTTCAGAATTTTTGAAAGAATTTTGCTGAACAAAAAAAACTTTATAATTAGTTTATTTTTTGGTCAAGTATAATCAATAAATATTTTATTAATTTTTAATATTGTTTAACAACATTCTCGATATTAAATATATGAGGGGCCTACCAAACTTATACTAATTCTGTTCGGCATTTACTGCTATTGGGACCGAGCAAGTGCCACAGGCAGAAGAGATAAAGAAGGTGTATAACAGCATGGTTTTTGTCCAGAAATTCCTATACAGACAACATATAATGAGCTGGAGCATTGTTATAGTGCTATAGACGTAAAGTTCCACTTCTCTGAACGTTTAGATATTAAATATATCTGTAAAAGACGCAGAATACCTGAAAAGGTTTGTTCAGAGCTTGATCCTTGGAAACGAATTTGTAATGTATACAGTTTTGAAGAAGGAATATAAGTTATTTTAGTTCCGCTCAGTCTTCTATTCGAGAGCAAATTGTTAATATCTTGAAGATTTCTGTGTCAATTTTTCACACAGAACCGAAGTATAATCAATTTAAATTTTTTTCACTTGGTCTACGTTCGGTTCTATCAGACATAAGCTAAGCGATTATTTTTAAGCCCTGCTATTTTTGATGGAGCACTAATCATCAACAGAACAAGATGTCATACCTTACAAGGTACAGAATGGAAATAATGTAACCTATGAGAGTAAACAACTCAATCCATATCACATAAAGAACTTTGAACTAACTGTAGTAATGTCTTCTGGTGGTCAGGATACAAAGCTTTTTGATCATCTATCGTATATAAAAGTCAGTTTCTATTTACTCTATGCTGCCTAATACCTGTATCGCATAAACATTGCTTTCGACATTAAATTATTTTCACACCATGTCAGTAGAGAACCCATGGCGAGGCTGTGTTCTAATAACAATAAGACTATCTACATCATTTTTGTTGTTCATTTCAGGATGTTTCTGATAAGTATTGAATCCTTAAGGAAGTGAAAAACGTCATACGTACTTAGCAGTGCAGAAGTAATACATCGTACACGTTAAATATTTTATTTTACCGAAAAACTGAATTGATTGTCATCCAAGTTGATGGAGTATCAGGTCACAATTTTTTTTTCTTTCTTCCAAATGACCTGCATTCGGCAATACAAGTACGATATTAGACTTTCACTTTATGTTTTCTGAATACCACCAAGCCCGAATATCTGTTAGAGATAAGCAATTCACTAATTAAAAAAAAAGTATTTGGCTTATTGCTCAAAGAGACAATCAAATAATGATATAACTGCAAAAGTGATGCCATCCTACAACTGTGCATTGTTGATAAGCTACTCACTATTGTAATAGAAACGGCGCACCATACTAATATTTTTTATTCATCCTACCTTACTCTTTCTTTCTCTCTCATCCATACACACACACCCTTCTATTGAAATAACAATATCAAAAGTGTTATCCGCTTGAGAGAGTTATTTCGTGTCATTAATTAGGCACCACTTAAATAACTTTGGGGATCCCAGAATGACATAAGAATTTCGGGAATATTGCAATTCTCTGTAATTAACCAACAAACATAAATCAAAATGTTCTGAACTGCGCATTTTCCAATTATTGTACCCGCTGCTCGAAGTTAATCAGATGACCTTTATAGAGTGCGGTTATCAATATGAATTTCCGGGCAGTTAAAACCCAGAAATTTTGGAGGTCAACGACACGCATGTTGCAACTATTCCCATGCTTTTTATTTTCATGTTTCTTGAAATACGAGCCAAAATATTGTTAAAAAAAAGAATAAACAAAACGACAACAAAATGGCAATAAATTGTCCGATTTACTGATGAAGAGTAATATAATACTCGAAATGCTCAAAATGGTCTTGAGAACGAAAATAATTCTTAATTAGTTCAGTGAGGTAAACATAAACTGATATATGGGATATTTTTTAAACCCAGGCGATTCTTAATTGGTTAAAGATACAATAGTATAGTGACCTCACCAGGTGTGTGGATTTCTCAGTCTTAAATCCTGTTACGAAATATATATATATATATATATATATATAATAATTTGATAATTATTATCAAAGAAGTCTTTAAAATTCATGAGATATTTAAGATCCAGGATATTTCTATGTTGTCTAAATTACAGTTGTTCTTCATTGATTCTGTTCGGTATTTTAATTTTTCGTCGTTGAGTTTTGTCAATAATATTGTCCTAAAGCAGTCATTTACCTTAAATCATTTATTTTGTTTATATTTTATGTTTGTTTCGGCATTCATAAATTGCAGTACTTGTCTTCTCTAATTCTATCTGTCTCCAGTTGTTTCGGAAAAGAAAAAATTTTGTAGTAGTCAGCGAATCTTATGTTTGTAAGATAGATCTATTTTTATTTCATTTTATGGTTTTCAAATTTGTCTTGATGTTGCTGTATACACTTTTGCTGATATCTTTCCCCATTCCTTTTTTTTTTTTTTTTTTTGTTTGTAATCATGTAATCATTTCTGAGCAGTACTTGGATCTGCAGGTTTATGTTTCTATATACAACCGACTTAAAGTAAACTGAAATATACTTCTCTTTAACACTACTGCAAATTTCCGATCAAGTCCTATAGAAAGAATTCTATACTTAAAAAAAAAAAAATGATTACAGTATACGTTGTAAGCAGTCTCCTATAACAAACTATTTCTATACTCTTTACAAGTTTGCTGTAATGAAAGCCGACTGTATCTTGAAGGATTTTCCTCTAAGCAAGCAGGTAACTGATGAGTATTTTTTGATTTAGAGATAATGTATCAAATAAATTTTCGTAATAAATAATTGCGAATTATTTCATTTACACAACTGAAAAATCACCTTCTTCAAATAGCGGTTTGCTGTTCATAGATATTTTTCTGAATACGGTATGTTCAAAATTTTGTTAGTTAAAATCTGGAATGTTTACGTTTCTAATAGTATTGCATTGGTAATCATTCATGTGTTGCAGGGAGTAAAAGGAAAGAGGGGGATAATATATTTTAGCTTTTATGAATCATGGATACAGCATAGGTTAGCGTCGATATTCTTAGAATGGAAAGATCTGTTAAAATTTCTTCTAAACTGCGAGAAATATTTTATAAGGCTTTTCAAATGAAGTTGAAGTTAACCAGTCTAATATGGCGGCAGTAAGAAATTTTTTTTTTTTTTTATCGTTCAAAACAGAGCTGTCAGCAAACATAATTGCAAACACAGAACACTAGAAATACTAATTTTCCTGTTCCTCTGCTATATCAAATTATTTTTATAAGGTCTAATATATTAATGGACAAGAAGTAAGAAAAAAATTATCCTACTCATATCCTGCTTGAGCGTAATATTTTAAAACATGGTAAAAATTAGGAGCTACTTTTGGATATCCCACTTATCAAGTTTCAACGTGGTGTTATTTCATTCTGATACTTCTTAATATCATACTATTCGACTTCTACCATATCATTAATTAAATTTTGTTTTACTTTATTTTTGATCTCTTTGTCACTTCTGTGTTTACGTAATTCACAAAAGCTTTCAAATCCAGTCTGATATTTTTTTTTCTCTGATGGACTGAAAAACTGGTTGTTTTCAGCCGCTGTTTTTTTGCATGTTTTTCATTATTTTTCTGGATTGACATTTCTGCTTGTTTATATCTCCAGTCTTATAATTTATTACCGATTAATTTGAAAACTGTACAAATTCTACCTTTTTTATTATTATTCAATTATCATGTCTCCTATGTCTTTTATCCATAAGTTCTGAAGTGTGATTTAGTATTTAGTGCTATTTTTGTCGTCCTATTGTTTTGTCTTCATTGCACATTTAGCACTGAGTACATTATAACTTTCCAGGTGTGTTGTCTCTTTATTTCATCCCGGAAGGTATTCTGTACCCTTCTTTTATTTTTCTTATGTTTTTTTTTTTTTTCCTGTTTGCTTTCTAATTTTGCTTTTTTAAATTTCTTCATTCAATGCACATTTTGTGTATCATGTAAATTCTGTCTGACTTAGCACATAAATGACATTCATTATATAGTTCTTATTTTTTTTATTTGAGACCCATTTTGTACAGATTCGTGAATTTATTACCTGGTGTGTTTCTTTTTGTAGAAGCTATTTTGTTATTTAATTTTCTATGACTTCGATGTTTCCTATATTCGTTCCACTGATAGTTCCCATCTTGCATTTAATTTCATCACGGCTGTACCTCGAATTCTTCGAATCCATAATAACATTTCATATTTAATTAAAATAAAAGCTATTTATTTTCATTTAATTATTGAATTAAATTAAATCTTCATTGCCAGGTAGTGCGTCGACTTTAATTCTCAAATGCTAACTATTTGAAGACTCTCCTCCTTATACCGTATTTCCTACGGAGGAAATACGTGAGAGAGAAAACACGATTTGTGTTCAATTTTTTACTCCAACAGAATGAAGGATATTTCTTGAATATCATCGATTCGAGGTCATAATACATTTATGTTCGATTCTAATTGCTAAACCTATAGGAAGCGAATTCATCTTTCTCAAAGAAAATTAATCATTAACGCCACTTATTGGTTAGCTGTGTAAGACAAGGATTTTGATTTCTTTAGGAAAACCTTTATTGAAATTGCTCTACTGGAAACTAATCACTAGATATAATTCACATTGCTTTCTAATTTTGCTTTTTTATTTTTATTCAGTAGTCCTTAATCTGGGAAGATTTTCATGAGGACATCAATACGTGATGCTTTGGTTTGTGAGTGGGTGGGGGAAAGAAACTTTCTACAGGTATCGGTTTGTTTCATCTCAAAAATGGACCTAATTTGGGAATAAGATGTTTGGGAAAGCAGTCAAAGTTATGATTCTCATCATGATGTCGGTATAATACATAGTGTGTATTGTTAGGTTTGGTGTACTCGTAATATGTAAAATATGAAATTAAAAATGTTTTTTTTTTTTACTTCTTTCCAATTATTTATATTCATTATTCTCACAATTTTTGTTAATTAATAATCTTAACTGATTATTTTTAATCACAAAATATTTAATTTTAAGCCGTTTATTTTAAGTTTATTCGTATTTTATGTTTTAATGCAATATTTTCTTTTCGATTTTTATCTCCATTTTGAAAATGGGCATTGAGATAGTAGTTTAAGTGAAAGCTAATATCTTTAACAACACAGAAGCATAAAAACATCTTTACATATAGACAGACGTATGTAAAAATAAATAAAAAATTACAATATATATATATATTTGATAAAAAATGAAAAACAAAATCCCTTGTTCCCCCCCCCCACACACACAAATGTACTATACGGTTAACTACTAATAATCTTTTGTGGGTAGGAACCACATACTATAGAATCAAGGGATCACCGAGATGATATATATCAAGCTTATCAAGCTTGATATATATCATCTCAAGATCTATACATACATATCATCATCTATACATATCAAGCTTACTTGGCTTCAATGACTTTGTTTCACAGAAAGTTAGTCCGATGAACAAGAAAACGTCGTGCATACTGCTTAGGCGTTAGCCTACGTGCATGCCTCCCTGTTATTGCACAACTTAAATGTGGAGAAGCGGAAAAGTTGTGCAATGTCACTGCAATACATCATCAATCTTAAATTCGCGGTTTGAATACTTGTTTCCTAAAGAGGGAAACGCTACAAACTTACCACGCTCTTCAAGTGATAATATCACTCGAATATTCACCTCTTATAAAAATCTGAATAAAGAAAAGTATATTATTCACCTTCAAATGAAAAAAATCCATTTTCGGAAATGAATAAAAAAATAACCAGGAAGGTTACTTTCAATTGATATCCAGTGATTTCTCAACTCAAAAAAGTATCCTCACTCAGCCAAAATATTTAAATATATTAAACGCTATTTATTTTAATTTTTCGCTGTGACCTAATCCAGTGACTGTTGGAACGAAAACTATTATTTCAAATTCACGGTAGGGGTACCTGAAAAGTACTCTGGATAATTTGCGCAGAATTATATGGTAAGAATTTATTTTCATTTGCTATATTTTATTGATTCGCTGACATTATTTCTGACAATGAATCAAACAGATATTTGGCTTAGCAAGTCTAGCATTCAGTTAATATACTGAGTAGAAAACTCATTTCTATGATAAAATGATTGCGATAAAGCGCGCTGCGATTAAAAATATACCACGATAAATCGGTTTGAGATAAAATGCTTTGTATCTTGTTACTCAAGTAATTTATTACAGAAAAGATATCCCCTCCCCCTCATAAAAATGTGTTACGGTATATTAAGGATACGCCATCAGGTGTTGATACACTTTGGACGCAATATGCTCGCTCTAATCTCCAAATGTAGATTATATTTTAAAACTAAAATCATTTTCAAAAATTAGGTTGAAATTTAGATCATATATTTGAATTTTAAAAAAGGCAAAATATGTCTAGCCCAGATATTTCTCAATCGGCCATTTCAGCCTGTCAGGTGCGCTTGTACTGTATAACGGTGAAAGGCAGTATGCATGAGACTGGAGGTGTGGTGACGTTCTGTTTATTTGAAGCTGCTGATCAACACGGACAAGGACATGTTATAAAGAACTTGGAAAAAGACTGCAAGGTACCTGTTATAATGTGGCAGGAAGCTGCAAGTATTGGAGGAGATTCGGGGATGCTTTAGTTAAAGGTGTTCCAACAATGGAAGGATATTGGGCATACAGTCAAAGCTGGCGCCCATGTCTCAAGGTTCTCGGTGAACGCCAGCTGTCCCTCATTGTGCAAGCCCAAGACGAAAAACTGTGGAATGATCATGGAATTTAACCAGGCGGAAGAATGGCAGTGTTTCTGAGAGACGTTATTGAACCATTGTTTTTGCCTTTTTCGGGTGAATCTCGTTAACCGCCTGACTAGCTGGAGGGTTAAGCGTACACCTTGGGAGAAGATTCACCCCCCCCCCCGATGATGCAATAGTGCAGCAAAAACAGACAGCAGGTGACAGGGGATGCTCTCCTAAGAATCATTGGAACTCTGAATATCCATCGACCGCACAGTATCTACAAAGTATCTGTCCATTTGGATGATTAAGTACATTCCTTCATGTCTTCCTTGATGGCACATACCGGCGACTTTTAGTATGCGCAGTTTAATGCCAGCTATGTTGCTGATATCTTCAAGAGTATTTTGACGATGACTGTGCCTCCTACTGACCCTGAATTCGCCCGATTTTAATCCCTTAAAACACTCTGAGTGTACGATGATCGAGAGAACAGACTTTCAAATCCCTAACCCTCAAATCCTTGCGAATCCGACGGGAAGCAATCCTGTTTACATGATACATCATTCCTTCTGCAACGTTCAAAGGTCTTAGAGTTCATACCACAACGCGTAGCGAAGTTCAGGGATAGGATTACGAACTGTGAAGACAGTGGCCATGTTTTTACTACACGCGCACAATAATAGCACCAAACGAATCAAAAACTCAATAAATGTCATTAATAATTTTTTTTCTTTCTCATGAATAATAATTTTCTCCTCTTTGTTGGCCATATAATGTGATCAATAGTCATCACATTTCATGGTAACAAGAAAGAAAAAAAAGTTTCGTTATCAACACTAATCATTTACCTATTAGCTGTATTTTTAGTTCTAAATTAAAGAGGACATCTCTCAAAACTATAAAACTCCTGTCCCAGTCCTATTGTGGCCTTAATGAAAATTACCACCATTCTTGTAACCTGCACCAGTCTGATACAGACATTTTGCTAAATCTTTTATCAAGCTAATAATCAGATCCATAGTAGTAGATGGTTCGTTTGCTGTACTAATATATCTAATGTCGTACCTTATTCGCCAATTTTCTCACACTGAGAAACGATGAGTTTCTCGAGTACAGTATTAGACGACATTGCATCTTATCAAAATCTCGCAAGTAGTTGATATAAGATGGCTCTATTAAAACATACCAGGATTTGACGATAAAAATGAGGGGTCGCATCTCTTTGAATATCAATCTCTACATTTTTCCCTCTACTAACTTATATCTTCTAATCCTCTATCGCAATCATTCTTTTATCTACTCCTGCTTTACTTATGGGTGTCTAACGACCTTTAGAAAATATGTTTACATATTTGAAAAGTTAAGCATACCTGTTTAACATGTTTTGTTTTGACAAACCTACATTTGTTCATAGAATATATTCAAAAATCAGAAGTTTGTAAAATTAAAAATCTGGAAATTGAAACTAAAGCAGTAAAATAAATTAAAATCAGAAATTTAACTTGCTACTACACTATTTTTAATAAATTGCTGTGAATAATTCCTCTCCTACACTACAATAGTTACTGAGGTTTGCTTTAAAAATTCCCGTGTCTATGAAGTAGAATATTTTCCAGTCATGGCTTTAAAATGTAGGCATACTGAAAACATTCTGCCCCAATTTTTTAAAATCTTTTCTTTTGTGAACTTTTTATTATTTTATTTTTTACACAAATCATTTAAAGGATCGCCACATTGATTCAGTAAATTTCCAAAGTGGTAGTTTGTATCAGGATTTTCTCGTTCATTTTATGCTTTTTCTATCCCCGAAAGGCGATTTCGTATGCCTGAAATCAGGTTTCTCTGACTATCGTCACGTCTGTGGAATGAACCGTTGTGCTGCCATTAAGACTGCCCTGCAATTTGCGCAGTCGATCACAGCAGGAAAGAAGTAATCATCCAAAAATGATGCTTCAATGTTGAGAACACGCCTTTTCCTGACTAATGGAATAGCCTGAACAAGTCGTTCCCACTCAAAATATTTCCGG
Organism: Typopeltis vanoorti; assembly: GCF_054136105.1. Lineage (NCBI taxonomy): Eukaryota > Metazoa > Arthropoda > Arachnida > Uropygi > Thelyphonidae > Typopeltis > Typopeltis vanoorti. The sequence goes on from NC_143552.1 coordinate 35,509,800, forward strand.
ATCTTTTCAGAACAGAACTGCTGTCTCCTCATCCAAAGTTGAATGTATCTGTATATTTATGAGTGAGTTTTCTTCGCACTGCAAGTGCGAACTCCCGCATTGCATAGCGCTCATTAGTTGATTGCGATATACAAAATGCTAAACAGCCTTTCAAATAGTTGACTTTCTTCTTTCACTTGAATTTAATATAGTTGTCAATCTTCTATGATGCTACTCCCTGTTTCACTTAACAGTTCACTAATGCTGTCACTGACGATGAGAGAATACTGAAGAGTTTAACTCTTGAATTTTGTAAGATTTTTTTTTTTTTTTTTTTTTGGTGATCTAAAATACAATTTTTTGGTTCTACGAGAAGTTCGAGCTTGCCTGACTCTGAATTAGTGTCAGAATTTCAAAAATAAATCGCATCTCTTCGAAGGTGAAGGAAACGTCAGTGAAATGACCTGAGGTGCTTCGTGTAAACTTTATTTTACCTTAATTAAAAAAAAAAAAAGATGTGGGCTATTAAGGAAAATTTTATCCGGAGTTTAAAGGTATGTCTACACTTCTCGTAACCTCCCCGAAGCTAAGCCTTCAAAAGAAAGAACATTACAAGTTTGAATCTAAATTAACGGACGTTTCTTCAGTCCATTCCAGGGTTAGTGGATTTTTGTGGAAGGAAATCAGGTTTTCAATCCCATAACCTACAAAATGAGATTTATTTTCTTAATAAATAAGGTAAGGAAATAGCGTTTCTAAAAAAAATGTTGAAGCAGAATGGTAAATAGTATTAAACCAATACCAAATACAGTAGTAAATGGAAGTCTACGACTCAGAAATAATTTTAAAAAGAAAAAAAATGAAATAAAAGAAATGATTAAAATAAAAAATATCATAAAAGATTAAATGAAAATTTAGCCATTTATACTATTCAAATACAGTGTAAAATATAAAATAATAAAAACTATATCTAAAAGAGAAAGGAGGGAAGAAGTAAGGAAAGATGCAAATTTTTGTCTACAATTTAGAATAAATATTATAATCTATGTAAAATAGCAAGTAATGCATAAAATTTTTAAGCATCTAAGTAAAAATATAAGAGAATTAATAATAGAAAAATTTTATTCAGAATTATTTATATACAATAATTACAAAAGAAAATTAAAGAAAGATGAATCATTGTTACCATGGAAGAATTAGAAATTCGTTTTCCCGGAAAAAAAAAAGTTCAGCAAGAGAAGATGAACTCAGAATTATATAAATATACCGAATACAATTTAGACAAAGGCATTATATTTTTGAATAAATTTTATTCAACTGAAACCAAAGGAATGAGAAAGAACAATGGGTATTATTCGTTAATACAGTAATAAAGAATCCTAAAACTTACAGAATCATAAGTTTAAAATTGTTTTACAAAACGTTTTGATGAAAAATATTAAATAAAACAGTGTTCAAATGATTTTATTCCAGAATCAAAGAGAATGGCCTTTTTAGCGAGTGGTTAACATAGCGCTACAGCCAACAGATTGAGGATCAGATTAATGTTTGTGATCATTTCTAGGTGGGAGATAATTTTCAAACCTTGGTGTGAGCCTACATTCCCGTTTATCGGAGATCTGAAATGGCTTGAAAATTTTTCCATGTTTGGTCTGTAGACCGAGGTTTCCGAATTATATAAAAAACAAACAAAACTTTTTTTTTTTTAAATAATGAAAATCCTAGCCGTCCACTCACTGTATTAATGTACTATATGTTTATAATCTTTTGAATGGGAGTCGCATAAAAATTAGAAAAAAAAAAGTCTCATAAAATAACATTCACTTGCAGATTCAGGTTGCTTTGAAAACTTAGCAATATGAATGGTACAATCTGAAAATAATATCTTTATATGTATTGGAAAAAAATGTTTATTTAAAATATTAAAAGATCCGAAAATATTAAATAATATTCTAAAAACTGTAATACAAGGTAAAATATAAAGAAGATTAAAATTTGAATTCTAACAGAAATTAACCAGGCAGAGGGGTATCCGGTACCACCATCATCACTATTACATACGAGTATTATTTAAATGATAAATTCGTAAGTATTTAAATGAAATAACAATAAAACAGAACAGGAAGAACAAATTGAAATATTACAAATTTAAGCAACTTCTCTTCACAGTTGAACAGATAATTACATATTATAAACTCAGAAACCTGTTTTCAGAAAATAAGAAAAACTTTCTAAGATTTCGGAATGATAAGCTCAACAAAAATTAAAGAAATCTAAAAGAATGTCTTTTAGAGGTCATGATTCAAAAAGGAGTACAACAGTAATCAAAAATAAAATTCTGAAAAAAATGTAATGATTTTTCTTATTTAGATGGGTTATTCTGTATGAAGATGAAAGATACAGGCATTTCAAAATATTTAAAATATTTTTCGTAAGATTTTAGAGTAATATTTAGTTCTAAATATGAACTGATCAAACATATTAACTTCGAAATGCATCAATCCCCCTATATTAGGCCATTGACAGTCATTTTTTCTCATTTTTACCTCAGACGTTCGATTTGCTAAGCTGTCATCTTCCATTAAGTTAAAATGACCATAAAATTTTAGATAAACTTGAATACATTCAAGAATGCAATGTTAATTTTATTTGCTTATGTCATAGTTTTTAATATTTGTTCTGCTACGGATGTTATCTGTTCAATCTCCTAATTTCCATCACAAATCTGATGTTCTTTCAAGGATTTTGAAAATCAAGACAATCCCAGTTGTTAAAAGCGGTTTGAATAGTCTTCTGTAGTACTAACTTGGTGTGTGTGTGTGTGTGTATATATATATACAGGGTGTTCGGGATAAATTTGACAGTTTCGTAAGGAAAAAGAAAATCTTCTTTGTATCTATTAAATTTAATGAATTGACAAAAAAACATTACAGGCAGAGTTAATTACAATACTATCAACAAGATTTACTCAAAATAACCACCATTAGCATCGATCACAGCTTCAATTCTGCTTCGGAACCTCGAACAAGCTGATGCTACAGTCTCCCTGGGAAGGGCCGCAAAAACTGTTTTAATTTTATCCATTAACTGGGCTTTTGTATTACTGGAAGTGCGATTGGTGTCTTTTTCAACTGCGCCCCATACAAAATAATCCATGGGGTTAAGGTCTGGGGAGTTTGGAGGCCAAACATTTGGACTGGTGAAGTCGTAGAAATTTTCAGACAACCATTTTTGACTTTTCCCAGAGGTGTGGCAAGGGGCCGAATCCTGCTGCCATACATACGGCCTACCATTGGCTACCCTTGTTATCCAGGGCTTGACTACAGTTAGCAACTCCACGAACAAAGCCCGAATTCCAATGCCAGGGTTCTTCAACACCTGTTCCTGCAGATTTGCGAGGAATTCTGCTGTACGAACGCAATCAGATCGTCTGCTAGGGATCTTTATTCTTGCTACATCCTCGTAGTCACCATTGCAAGTCTCTAGTTCATGCCTGATTGTTTTTACTGTATTCAGGGAGCATTGGGCAGCAGTCGTAATATCCTTATTTTGATGGCGGGCACGAATCATCATGATACAAGTTATTCTCTTCCATGATTCAGGTGGGTTCCAGCTATCCATCCTTTCTGACATCTTGTATATGAATGAAGAAGGGTCCAAACTTTTAAATGAAGAGAAGTGTGTGTTAATACATGTAACTTACGGAAAAATATAATTAATTATAAATATGTCAAATTTATCCCGAACACCCTGTATATATATATATATATATATATAAACACACTGTATGTAACCTCTTCGTTCATTGTGGAGATTGCAGCTGCGATATGATTTTCTATTTCCATAGTTTTAGCATTTTTTCTGCAAATTTTCATAGTAATTTAATTTAGCCAAAACACTCTTAAAACGCTTTCAAGAATTGAGTTGATATCTTGTGTGAATGCCAGGCTATCACTCTCCTCGATATGGTCCGTGTAGATCCGAAATCAGTCTGAATAGCTCAGTTAGTTTCAACGAAGCATTTTGGATGGAAGGATACGGACTAGAATCCCGTTTAGGATGCAAAAAACTTTTTCAGGACTTTCCAAGTAAAGAGAAGTTTTCCATCCCAGCAGATCAGCCAAGAGAATACACGCAGTTTACGCATAAACACACAACTAACCTCCACATACGATAACAGTTATGAAGATCAAGGATACATGGAAGGTAGCGGACTTTAAAGACCTACAAGTACCACAGATTATTTTCAATAATTAGAAATAACAGTGAAGATAATATACAGCCTTTTCTTTCAACTAACTTAACATCAAACTATCTTATTCTTATGCCTTCATTGATTCTATCTCCTGATTTTCAATTTAAGTATAAGCTATGTATCACACTGTATAAAGTTCCATTTGCACTGTACAAAACTAATATTTTAAATAACCATTTCCTTAGCGTCTTATGTTTTTTCAAGATCACTAAAACTTAAACAGAGATCCTTATACCATAATTTCTCGACTATTTGTCTAATGTAAAGATCTGATCTTGGCAACCTGTTTGGCTTAAACCCAACTTGTTTTTCCGAGTATACTTGCATAATAAACCTTCGCAGAACATTAAGTAAGGATAAGAGTAATTCTCATAATCTATTTCCATTTTTTTTTTAATTTATAGGATGAGAACTTTCTCCAGTTATCCAGATCTGACGAAGCTTTCTGAATCACATAATGTAACTGTTGTAAAACTTTTATACCGTCATATCTATGCATTTCAGAGCGAATATCATTAGAGCACATTTCAAGGTTCTGATAGCGTTTCTACTTCAAGTATTAATATGTGCCCATAATAAAATTTCTAGAGATTTGATCTTTACCACTGTGTCTACTATGGATGGATGGCTTTCTAGAATTAAGGTATTCTACGGTCTGTATTATCTCTTCTAGTAAAACAATCTCTATGTTGCTATCTCACCACAAAATCTATGACTTGGTTTGAGGTGCCTCTCCACAGTCCTTTTCCTAGAATACAAATTAATTTCCCATGAGAGTTCTTAGAAATATGTGACCGCATAGTTAGGAAAGCTTACTACATGGAATAGACCAATTGTTAGTCTATACCGTACTAACAAGTGGTAATTTAATCTGTCGTTATATTTGTCGGATGATACAATACCATTGGCCATACAGTGAATATCATGGACTCAAAACAACAAATCAATCGTATAATCAATTGATAATACAAATGATCAATAGTGATAATTTGTATTTTATCTCCATGCTTGGGTTTCCAATTATATATTAATATAATTATATTACTAATATTAATTAGAGAAATTATTCATAGGAATATAAAAATTAAGAGAACTAGATAAAACTATACTATAAAGAACATTTTACAGACGATAGTTCACAAAGAACACAGTGCGTGGAGAAATTAAATAATGAGACGAATAAAATATTACACAAAGTATAATTTTATTCTTCGTCCGATGTAAGACTACCTTCCGCTAAGCCTGAAGGGACTTCAAAAAATTCCATGTTTGTGTATCTAGACTAGGGTTTACGAATGATGCAAAAATTAAATTAGAAAACAAATCCTTACCCCACCTACGGTACAAATGTATTATAAGGTTTACAAAAAATCTTTCCTGAGCGGAAGTCACATAAAAAAATAAAATAAAAAAACGCCTAAAGAGATTATAATACTCCGAAAATACACAGGAAATGCTACTTGAAATTCTACCAGTTTATTTTATCATATTAACATATATTACCACCCATTATTCTATAAAAATCATTAATTTCTTTGAATCAGATTTCGAGACAGAAATAAATGGATGCATAATGATTTTGTAATAATGTCAAAATCACTTACTGACATCGAGGGATGATTTGGTGAACATAAATTCCCATCCTGATCCTTAGGTTTCATTTTGCTTTCTTCCCGATACTTGAATTTCTGAAACTCCAAAGTTCTTTGTTAGATCCCCCCCCCCCTTTAAGTCGAAGCTTCCGTATCATTTATTACCAGCGAGCTTCACTTTAATAGTAGGTTTTTAAATATTATAAATAGGGATTGCTTTGTGACTGCTTGGGTGATTTTACGACAGTTACATGCGATAAGGTAATTCTGAATATACCGTATACATTGTGTTAGGATGTGCTGATATCTCCTCACTAGCATTTGGTACTGAGTTGAAACGATTTTCTGCTTCAAAAAACTACACGTGTATAACCTGTTTTCTTAAAGCAAATCTGCCATAAAACAAGTGTGCCTTGAGTCGAAAATTTCTACATCGAAACCTGCATCTATAAAAAGTTCATTTAAAACTGTTACTAATGCCCATTATTCTGTAAAAAAAAATTAATGAATTTCCTTGAATCAGGTTAATATCAATTTTGTGAATTATCACAAAATTGCTTCAAGAATGATATACACGACAATCTCCAATGATTCTTTCCAATTTTGATGAATGAATCCACTTCTAAAAGCCAAAAAATATTGCGGGTTTTAAATAGGGATGTGCCATATTGAAAATGGACAGCTATCCGCGGAATCAGCAATGATATGTAAATCAAATTATAAATAAATGTACTTCTTAAAATATGGTAACCGTGTCTGAAAGACAATTTTATCTGGAAATATTACCAAAACAGTTATCAATAAAATGTAGTGCAAGTGCATTGGAAAGGGATGAACTAGCTTATAGTTGTCATGAAAAAAAGATCCATGATGTGCGCAAATTTTCTACAGCATAATTTAAATTATCCGACATACATTTATTGCATTAAACTTTACAGCGTACCTTAAATGGAAGAATAAAATATCTGAAAGTCACCAACATCACGGGATGAAACTGTGAAAAAAAAAAAGATTATTTCGCCTAAGTAAAATTCATTTTAAATATACAAAATGAATTTTAAATAATTTACATCATTTGTTTCTCTTCTAAAAGGTGTTCATGTAACTGCTATTTAGAAAAGCTGGAAACAAACTGGCAAAATTAATCCATTTAAATGACTATGAAAAGAATGTGGCACAGACTGTACAAAATGTTTAATTTACGAATATAAATTTCTAGTAGAAACTTTGATACTTTTGATCATAAGCATTATATGATTGCTGATGCTCTCATATTTGAATGGTTTAAGGTAAAATCGTGTATTTTACCTTCTATTGTTTACTTTGAAATGACCAGAAAATATAAAAGTTTGTTGTACAGTTGCGTTAAAGTAAAAATATATAAATGAATGAGGTATTTTTGGCAATTCAGAATAGTGATAAAGATTTCATAGAACAAAAGCACGTAGCACAAAACACTATCAAAAATATTTTAGGTAAAAAAAAAAAAAATCTGATCTTCCTAGATAGGAGAAGGTGTGGGCACAAAAACACTTCCTTTTTTGAAGCGACTGTATTCCTAGAAGAAAACTCCACATTTTAAAGAACTAGGATGCAAATATTTTAGTAATCCTTCAAATCTATTTGGAAATGAAATGTGACAACCTTGTAATTCGATCCTCCATCCACATCTTGACCTATTTTGCGCTTCAGGATACTTGAGCCTTGGAAAGAGGATGAAATCGCAAGAGAACAAATTTAATGATGAATAATAGATACGGCATGATACCGCTCGACATGAAGCATTAAGATAGTGCAAAAACCCAAACAGAAGAAGGGAGATGAATTGTTAGGCTGTGTCTGAAGATCAGTCTCTCAAAGCCATTGGCCAATGGTTTGTAGATGCGCTCTACTTCAAGGTCAAACCATGTTTGAGATGCTGGTTCTGTCCAACTGTGAGAACCAGCACATATATTTTCTTAATTATAATGATCTGATCATACTTTTTTTTGACACACAAGCACTGATTAAAAACGAGCACGAAGAATTTCTTTTGTAAAAGAACTTACTAACAGCAGAATCTGTGTGATCATCATTATTTGTTGATGCTTCTTTACCTGCACGTGGCATCAAGTGCCGCCATAAATTTTCTTCCGTTACATTTGTGAAATGGAAAATAAGCACATCAAGTTTCTGATGCAAACTTGTGAAGAAGAAAACAGAAATCCATGAAGTTAATATAAGACATGCTGATGGATTAGTACATCAAGAATTTCTTCAAGCATGTCTTATATTTACTTCATGGATTTCTGTTTTCTTCTTCACAAGTTTGCATCAGAAACTTGATGTGCTTATTTTCCATTTCTTTAAATGTAACGGAAGAAAATTTATGCTGGCACTTGATGACATTTGCAGGTAAAGAAGCATCAACAGATAATGATGATCACACAGATTCTGCTGTCAGTAGGTTCTTTTAAAAAAGAAATTCTTCATGCTCGTTTTTAATCAGTGCTTGTGAGTCAAAAAAGTATGATCAGATCATTATAATTAAGAAAACATATTTTAAAAGGAAGAATTCACTGGTACTGGTTCTCACAGTTGGACAGAACCAGCACCTCAAAGAGAGTCAAAAGTAATAAGGAAAAGTCGCCTGGAAGAAAACATGCCAAAAAGAAGATAAGTATGATTGCAATCAGCACAGTTGAAGCCAAACGAGGTTTCAGCATCATGAATGACACTGTCAGTAAAGAGGAAAAAAAAAACAACAACAACTAAACTATTTATTCAGCATATTTCAGGTCTGATGACGATGAAATCCTTGGCACGATACCTCATGTCAAGACATGGTTAGTTGTTCAGAAGTCATCGGTCGGTAGTGGTTATTCGGGTTTATAACCTCAGATTGAGTTTTTAAAATTATATAGGAAAATGTATTGACAATTTTATTTCATTTCAGTATAAATTTTTAGCAATAATTAACGTGCATATTACTATTGTATCGCTCACTTTAATAGCATTTATATTAACTTAATATTATCTTACCTCACCTTGATTTTGTAGTATATATTTTTGCATTCTCTTGCTTATACTTGATAACAAAATATATAATACGAAATATTCATATTACTTTGCATTATATTACAAAACATGAAATGTAAAGGTCGAGAAACGTAAAAATTAGACAACTGAAGATTGAAAATGGAAACCGGTGATTCAAACTTGGTAGAACACTATTTTCTAAAGTTAACATATCAACTGTCGCATATCAACTTTTCGTCTATATTTTATACATGTCTTGATGTATAAAATATACATCAGTGGCAATATGACTTATATTGCAAACGTGTAAGTATGATATATTTATTAAGAATTTATTCAAAAATTTAATTTTGAACTAAGAGAATTTTAACTGTAAATTTGTGAAATATTGGAAGCATATCTTTTGCAAATAAGCAACTAGCTGATTTCGTTTCTTTATAGGTAGAATAGTACGAGATCACCCATAACTTTTCATACATTTGTTATAAAAAAAGTTTTCTATTAACTTGCCTTGAAGAATGAGTATTCTTGGTGCGACAAATATATCACATTTACATTGTGAATGCATGCCTTGATAAACAAGACAAGGAATATACTGGCCTAGTTTCCCCTCAGTTTCTGGGTATTGTGCAAGATACGGTGTTTTCAAAATTTGGTGCAGTATACTGTACATAAAATGAACCATTCGATTGGAAACGAACCGAGTTCGATTCTCGTCATCCCAAGAAGAATTTTTATATATATATAGGCTTTCAAAATGATAGTAAGATAGTTAGCTGATATCACACGGTTTTCATGGTGTTCTTCTCCCTGAAATTCAGGTGTTTCAATCAGCATACAGGCAAGTGGGCTAGAGAATGCATATAATCAGACAGAACTACGATTAGTGGGCAGCATATAGCATTGTGTGGATGGTGGTTTACGTAGTATTACATCTCAGATTGTAGGAAACCAACTAAATATTTTATAAACTCAGATCCTTGTTTTTCCTAGCTTGAATAGTAGAAATTAGAGATAGATCATTCATCCTGGCCAAAGGCATTAGTGAGATATGACTGACAGAAGATAATATAGTTAGTGGGATGGAGCATGAATGGTATGGTGTGTTCAGGAAGGATAGAGAAAAGAATGGAGGAGGAGTATTGATGGTAGCCGATGAACTGCAACCAAAAGCAGTAGAAGTTTAACTGCAGGCCAGTGAACATAGCACATCTGAGGCCATCTGGTATGAGATAGTGGCCAGCAGAATAACATACATGTGGATGCATCTATAGACCAGGAGATGGGGATAGTGTGCATCGACAACTAAGCTCAATGAGTGGAGAGCGGGAAATGATTATGGAGAAATTCAACTATGGGAACAGATTGGAAAGAAGAGAGGACACATGGAAGGAAATGGAATTTATGTAGTTACTGAGGAATAATTACCTGAGGCAGCATGTGATGGAATGTACTAGGGATTTGAGAGTACTAGATCTGGTAACTGCATCAGAGGATTTCTCTCTAACCAATATGATCACATGACCAATAACTGGTGAGTGATCATGTGGTCTTGACCTGGGAGGTGGCCAAATGTGTCGCAGAATGATTTTAATGGATATCTCAGTTAAGACGGGGTATATGTAGAATTACAGAGCTGGTAGATATGATAAGCTCAGCAGATTGCTTGGATCAGTGCCATGGCACCTGAAACTGCAGAGGCTGAGTGTTGATAGTGCATGGGAAGTGGTAAAGGAGTGTAGAGCAGGAGCTAAATGGATGAATATCATCATTAAGCTGGAGCTACAAAAAAAAAAAATTGTGGAGGAAAATTAAGGAGCAAGGGGATCAGCAGTTACATAAGTAGTACAAAGTGTAGGCCAGAAGGGTAAAACTAACCAATGTGGTAAGAAAGGCAAAAGCAGAGCATGAAAGGAAATTAGCAGTACAGGCCAAAGAACCCCAGAGTTCTTTCGGTATGTTGCAAGTAAAAGGAAGAATGTTTATCGCAGAATGATTTTAATGAATGCCGATGGTATGGAGGTAAATGAATCAGGCGAAATAGTACAATTGCTAAGTGAACACTTTTCAAGAATATATTATCCAGGTGAAGATATTGCAGTAACAAGAGAGGAAACGGCTTATATGAAAACTGAGGTAAGTGAAGTAGAAGTGCAAAGCATATAACAGAACCTTAGTGAACACAACTATGGGATTAGATAGGCATACCAGCTCGAGTTTTACGAGAAGGCGCAAGGGAATTGACAGTGCCTTTGATCACATTGTTTATCTACAGTATATCTCGGCTCTGAGTTAGTACCAAGGTGAGAGAAAGAAGCGAAAATAGTTATATTGCATAAAGGAGGTTCCAAGACTGAAGTAGCAAATTACCAACCGAACAGCATATCTGGAATCAGTCACTGTCAAGGTACCGTAGAAGTTGGTCAAGAACAAATTACAGGAATGGGATAGATACTTTATGGGAGGAACAACATGGTTTTGTAAAGGGTAGGTTGCGCCTCAGTAACTTACGTTTTTTAATACAGTAACAGCTGATTTAGATAAAGATAATGGATATACAGCGATACTGCTGGATTTTGCAAAAGCTTTTGCAAATGGGATACTGCATGGAATTGAAATCAGTAAATTACAGCACATGGGGATGAATATAAAGTTGGTGAAGTGGATAAGAGAGTAGTTAATGGAGAGATATCAGAGAATAGTTTATTACGGAGAAGAGTCCAGTAGAAGACCAGTCAACTAGTTGCGTGATACAGGGCTCTGTTCTTGGGCCACTACTAATTAATTTATTCATTAACGATAGAGAAAAAGGTCCGAGAGGAACTATTCAGTTGTTTGCTGATGATGCAAAATTGGATAGAGCAAGAGTTAATACAGCCAGTGTTAAATTTTTGCAGAATGATTTGGATGGACTGGCAGTCTTGGCAAAGTAGAATGGATGTTAGTTTAACGTGGCAAAGTGTAAGGTTATGCATTTTGGGATGAAAATATTACCAGCTGTATACTACTTTGATGGAACCGTACTTCAGGAAATTGATGAAGCCAGGGATTTTGCTTGCAGAGTGGTGAAGAAGTGAAATGGGTTGCTAGTGTGTTCTGGGTGCCAGAACTGTGAATGAGTTCAAAGGAAAGTATTTTAGATAGTGCTTGACTTGGTATTTAGGGCCTCTCTCAATAAGTCGAATGGATTCCATGGAGTAGCTCATAATATGTTCATAATCCTATCTGCAGTCACCTATTCTTACTTGTCCCAATAATAGTAACCACATGAATGTAACATCGTAACTGATAAAATCAAATGCATCTGTTAATTCTTCACTGGAAGGGCCAAAAAATAACTTTTCAGATCTTATATTTCACAGCATTCATTATAATAATTTCGATCAGTAATGTATTTATTTAACTTGATGAGGCGACATAGCTAGTGTTGCAATCGTATCATTATTGATATGGGAGGTGATTTCCATCTCCCGTCGTGACAATATCACCTTGAAGCGCGAAACACACGAAAAAGGCCATGCTTGTTCTCTAGAGCAGGACCCCGTCTCATATAATCTTTGGTAACCTTATACAATTTTGACATAGGTTTCAAAAACTTTGAGAATGGAATTTTAATAAAAAGGAAAATTTGTCGCCTTTTATGATTACATAAGAGAAATAGCAATGTCAGATGTATTCATCTTACATTTAATTTTAAACGTATTTTATATCAAATGTGAGACATGAATTTGGTAGTCTCATATATTGAAACCATATTGATCCCTGATTGGTCCAGATCATAAGTGGTTAATATCATTTGTAGCTTAATTTCGTTTCTCCTTCCATGTGAATGTGTGCACGCGTGTTGTAATCTCACAATAAGTTATAATTCTAAAAAAAAATAATAATAAAAAAACAATAAAAAAATACATGTTCACTGAAAAATTATTAGCTTTTCAATAGTATTTTAATTGCAAGTATACATGAATAATTTGTATAATAGGTATTTTTACAAAACGCTGTTGGTCGACCATGCTATTCGATACAAACTGTTTATCAGTAAGCTTTAGTAATTATTCTATCACTCTCAAACTGAAATGAATTTTAAAACATGTGAGAATTTTCTAAGTAACAAATCCAAGATGTTATATTCAGACAATAATAATCAGAGGAAGGGAGTAGTTGGGCATTCAACATTGAATACGATGACAATCTGGGATGGTAAGGAAAATCAAATAATGTGGAAAAGCATCAAAATGGGAAATTAGATAATGAGACTTGTTTTCACGTATGGTTCCACAAAAGTTTCTACAAAGGAAGAAGTTGAGGAATTTTTTCTGTGACATTAGAGAATATAGCTAACACAAAGAAAAAGGAAAATAAGGTCCTTGTTGGGGATCTAAAGAGCAGGTATATGTAGAACTTTTGTTCGGGACATGGACTACTCATTACCACCATATTCCAACATAAAGGTGTGCACCAATTCACATAAATAGAAGATGCAAGAAAAAAGAAGAAAATTTTCATTGACTGCTATTGTTGATAGCGATATCCAACACACTGCTTCACGACACAGGAGTGCAGAGGGGATATAAAACATGAAGTGCTAACTGTTTAGTTTTGAGCATGATAAAAATTAATATACTAAGAAGAACAAATCTGTAAGAAAATTTTGGAACTGAATAGACTCGACTCGAATCTAATACAAATATGATTCCAGAAAAATTGAAAGAGGTTTTAGAAGAAATGAATCAAACCTTGGTGATTCAGCAGCTTACTCTGAAGAAAACATTGATTCAGCCACGGAAATATGTGTGGCAAAGTTGTCTTCAAAGATAGATGCAGGAAGATAAAGAGCCAGTCCTGGACAAGAAGAAAGCATACCGAAAGTTACTGGCAAGTAAGTCAGCATGTGCTCGGAAAGAATATACAGAAAAATGTAAAAAAGAAAGCAAAAGTCATGGGATTAGGAAAGTGGCAAAATATTTTGGAGATTATTGGAAAATCTTAGGAATAGAGGAAAGAGTATTGTAAAAGCAATTAGAGATGATAAAAGTGACATGAAAACTGAAGATAAAAATATTCTAGATGTGTGCAATTATTACTTCGAAAGATTGCTAAATGAAACCAAGTAATAAAACAGTGGTAAAAAAACATTCACGAGGAATACAAACAGGAGTACATAGCCATCGAAACTCAAATGTGGAAAGGCAGCTGAAGTAGATGTTCGACCAGAAAGCACAAACATGGAGGTATAAAAGAAGTTTTACCGTGGTTGCACTCCATAATCCAAGTCATGATCACAAGGTCAAATTGCAAACGATTAGAGTAGTTCTCGATAGTAATACATTTTTAAAAAGGGGAAATAAAAACTGAATGCGTGACTTACAAAGGAATTTCTCAGTGTTCCTGATAAGGTGTATAAAAATTAGGATAGTGAACAGGTGGCATCAATGATAGAATAATTAAAATTATATTAGGAAGGAACTTGACATTGTTTGCATTCAGGAATGTGTGAGCAGAGTTCATATAAGGCAATATAGTCAATAAAACACATGGAAAATGATAAAACAAAAAATTTTTCCAGGATGGAAGGGTAGAAAAAACAGAAGAGGACCAATCTATGTGGATTTATATAATAAAACTTGCTTTTGAAGACCGAAATATAAGATCTGACAATACCTTAGTCCTGAAAGATAACCGAGTAATTTGGGGGGGAAAAATGATAGAAAATTGGTAAGGTTGTAAACGTACAGAATGTTATCATGGTACTAGATGAAACATCACCCAAGGTAGCTATCAAGAATTTAGTGATAAAGTATTTTTACAAGCCCTGTTAATCTACCATGCAATTTGATGCCCTCTTTTATCAGGAAGCTTTGGCAATTGCAATCAGATTCACTATTGCAACATGGCAAAGTGGATAGAATATCGCTTTCAACCACCTGCCTGTGGGTTTGAATCTCGTCATGGGCATTTATATTTGTGAATGTCTTTACTTGGGAGGAGAATTTCATTGCCTAATGTAAGATTACCACCTTACTTATTTTAGGCCAGAAGTGGCTTGAAAAAGTTGTTTGATCTCTAGAGCAGCTTCCGAATAACCTAGCCTGAAGATAATGCATCGCACCTTCATCCTGAAGAACAGTTTTCAATCCAACTATAATAGGAACTTTTGCTGAAGCATGGAGATTCAAAAGTCCCTTTTATTGACAATGCTAAACTACTCTGCCAGGGAATTATGGTATAATAAATGGATTTTAGTTAATAAAGCCAATATACCATTCAGAATTAGCTCAGTTCTTATTTTGATATCATTTTTAACCTGTGTCAAAAATGAATTCATTATTTTTTTTTAAATGAATTCTAAAGAATTCATTTAAAAATTCCGAAAGGAAAGCTAAGTTAATATCAAAATAATTATTTAGATATTTTACTAGTAAAGATAAAGTATACTGTTTTTATTGGGTTTCACGAAATAAAAGTGGATCTTTTTTTATCTGTGATTTAAAATGTCAACTAACTGAAGGAACATATCGAGTATAAGAATTTAACAGACCGTGTAAGAAAGCAACTGTATATGCATTACTAATTGGATGTGGTAGTAAAGAAAGCTTATTTGATAATATTGGAAGTTTGCGTGTCACGTCACTCTGTAGAAAGAAAAAAAAAATTGACATCCAATTTTTTTTAAAAAAAAGTACACGTACACAATAATACTTGTTATTTGATTGAAAAAAATAAAGTATTGCCAATCTCATTTTGGGACTAGGACAAATCCCATTTGTCTCAACCAAATCGGCCCTATTGCGGGAAGAAATTTGGTTTTCTATCTGATCCGTGAAGAAATGAGCAAAGTTCGAATTAAGTCGTATCAGAGCAACTAAAAAGCTTTTGAGTAATTTTTGAAGAGGCGAAACAGGCTTTACTAGTTCTTAGCGAAAACGTTGCTTTGCGTTCTTTATTTAAACGTAGTTTTTATATTTAAGTGATCTTGCGTTTAGTACAGAGGGTGTGGGTTTGTTAAATTAGATAATCCAGTTCTCTTGTACTAGAGATGCAAACTTTTTTCAAGTCATCTCAGGCTTCCAGTTATTTTTCTTTGGTAAAACAAACACCGAAACGTTTCCTAAAGCAAATCTTTCTGCAGCTTTTTTTATTTCAAGTACTAACGTCTGACACAGAATTATGATTACAAAAAATTCCACTCAGTGAATACTGTCATATTACTATCACAAAATGACATGTATATGTTTGTATAATTATACACAATGAAAAGAAATGAAAACAGAAAAAAATAGAAAGGCTGAGATGTTTTACCGATTACAGACGCAAACAGAACCTGTCTCTTCGTATGCTGTGTTCCGCATGAACAGTTATAAGTAAGCTGCATCCAGGAAAGAAATTAATAAGTGTGGATTTATAAAAATAATTAATGAAATGTTCAAAACTTTTCCTGCTGGATTCATAAAAAGTTATTTTTAAATTATAGTAAGGAGAAAATTTAATAGTGATTAGGAGTAACGAAATATCCCAATTCATTTTTGTATTTTAAAGATTTACCGTAAACTGATCAGAAAATTTCTTCATCTCAAGAATTTGTTATTGGACAAACTTGTTTACATAAGCTCCAGAATTCTCTCTTCTCTCAGGAACAGTAAGCAAATGATTACTTTCTCACAAAACATTTGGTAAATATTTCCTAACCACCAGTTAGGACATCACCCGAAATGTGGACAGGAATATTGCAGCGTGCAGAGTCTAATATCTCGGAGACAAAAGAGGGATCTCTACTCTTAGAACCAAATAGCGTTCTTACTGGTCAATGGTCTTTCTTCCGCCATCTGTAGATTTTGCAATATTGAAATGAGTGGTTTAAGCTAGTTCCTCTCGTTCGAATACCAAACTGATGAGGAATCTCATCAGTTTGGTATTCGTGAAATTCGAACTGATGAGGAATCTCATGAGGAATTATCCCATCTGATAGTATTATTATCGGAAGCATCGGAATCCGGAAGAAAAATGAGTTGGAGATGAAATTTTCAAGGATTATGCTCTAATAATCCTTCTTCCACTCTTGTCACTTTTTTTTTTCAGCCGTAATTCTTTATAATTTTACTGAAAGGAGTTTACAATATCTTGACTTTTCCTGTTACCGAACACTACCTGAAGGATATCTACAAGTATGTATTGCCTAATGATAGTATCTGTTTTGCTGCCAACATGTGGTGGTTCTACTCCGATTGTAACACTTATAGGTCTTTAGGTAGAAGATAACTCGGTGTGACAGTATATTTCTTAATTGTGGTCTAAAGTGGCACATAAGTCTATACTTGGTCTTCAGAGCAGTGTGTCCACCTTATTTAACTACTTGGTTAAGTGACAAATTAAATATTCTATTAGTTTCTAACTAACTTTCAAATCAACTTGGATTTTATCATGACTGCCGAACAACTAAAGCACTGACGCTAATTGCTTATGTTATTTGTGTATGCTAGTTTTGCCTACTTCGTAGGAGGAAATCCCGGCTACCGCCGTATGAGATTGGCTAACTCACCTTCTGGTGAAAAAAACTCTTAAAGGTTATTCGCATCCGAGATAGGATTCGAACCCAGTTCTTTACGACTAAAGGGCATCTTAAGTGAGATCCGGAGTCTCAAGTAATTCCTTAAATATTAAAAAGCTTTCCCATCAGTTAGGAAGTGCCAATTAACCTTTTATAGCTAAACACTTGTTTCAATCTGACATGCGCATCAGCATGGACAATCATGCTGTTATATAAACAATGAATAAAACAGATTTTTTTTTTTTAAAGATTTTTTTTCTGAATTGAGACCCTTGACTAATTTGATGAAGACACAAAAATATGCATTATTTACAATAAAACAAAAGAGAAATGTATAGAACAAATAACACTTTAAAATTCAGTAAAAGAGATAAAATCATGCACGTGAAATATTGTTGTGGAAGGGGGGGGGGAGAGTTATGGCCGAAGCGTTTAAAGCGATGAAGCCATCATATTTTGCAGAATAAAAAAAAAGTCCAAGTTTCAGAGAGGAAATGCTCTGAGTACTGCATACGAATGGCAGCACAGATAAATACAGACGTAGAATTGTTAGACGATGAATCTACTAGGGATTTTAAAATTGGAAGTCGCCATCCAATGTTTTACTATTATCCATTGAAATCAGGTAGAAACCTAAAGATATTTGTATATGTGTGTGTGTGTGTGTGTATATATATATATAGGATATTTTTCCCCAGCCAATAAACTCCTCTATCTTTTCGGGGAAAAAAAAAATTCTGCCAGAATATTTTCTTGAAAGAAATTATCCTTTAATCCTTTGAAAGAAAAATATTTCATTTATTAATAAAAACAACTATTAGCTGTCCTTGTGTAATCGCTGGAAAAAAATATCCCCTGCCAAACACGAAAGAACCTTAGTCTATTATGTTAAATGTGAAAAGCTCGACATGTGCATATTCGATATCTTATCGCACACTATTTGTAATCCTACAAAACATAAATTGAAATACTTCTCAAAATAGTTCAAAAAATACTCAAACTGAGAATGGGGAGGTAGTAGTGATAAAACCAGCGAGATTCCGACAAAGTAATGATCAGTTTACTGGAATTAGGTATAATTGTGAGGCAAATCTTTGCATGTTTATTATTTTGTTTTGGTATGTTTTCCTATTAAGTGTTCCGAAACATTTTGAAACGTTGTACTAATTGAATAGAGCACTGGAGAAAGAGGAAGCGAGGCGAATAACTGGATTATTCCGTATACAGAGAAAGGTTTATGGACTGTATTACTTGTAACAACCTCTGCAAGCTTAGGAAATTAGTGTTGGGAAAATCCAAAGTTTGGAATACCAGTTTTCTGGTATTCCAAATTGCGAATGTTTAAGTTTTCAGCACAGTTTTATAAATCGACCATATGATTTGCAATAGCTTGTAAAGAATTTTAATTAGTTGATATTCACTTCCTAATGAATTTGATGTATAGTGATAATTTGGGATGTTCAAAGGAATAGGTAAATAAAACACTTAAATTATCTTAACATATCTTTAACAAATCCAAATATCAGGGAAGTCTGTCGATATAAGAGTGTAGAAATGAGGCTGTTTTCAATAAATATATTTTAATTATTTTTAGTGCCTTTCGATCTTAACTACCTAAAGCGCAAAACAGAAAAAAAATCCTTATTCCACTAAGTAGTCTAAATGTACTATAGCTTGACAATCTTTCTTAGGCAGAAGTAAAATAAAATAAAAATAAAATCACTTTCTCATAGAGTAAAAATCAAGTCATAAACTAAGCTTAAATTTTTTTATACATCGTTCCTAATACCAAAACGTGTAGACTGAAATTTTTTTTTTAAAGTTCACTTCTGAGACCCGTGGTATAATATGAACCTATGGTTAACTGTAATTATACTTACAATGCATCGTATTTCCCATTTAGAGAATTCTCAGTTGTTGGTTAGATGTGGAGTATGTAAATAGTGCATTTTTAAAATTATAACTTTGTTTATTCTTATTTTTACCCTTGATTTTTATTTATCGTATGTATGTGTGTGCGGGCGCGCACACACACACTTAATATTTTAATCTTTTGGTTTTTATACAGACAAAAATATATAAAAGATTTCATTAATGTGATGGTGTTTTCCTATTACTTTATAATTTACAAACAGTTGGGATCATCAAACTAAACTAGTATTAATCATACCATTTAAGAAAAAATACCATTTGCAAGATATTAATGATTTCGATGAAGTTGATGTTATCTGAACAATTATCCTCAATGATAATATGTGTACTGATTTTTCCAAAGGGGAGAAAAAAGTAATCTTAAAATTTAGAAAAAAAAATGTGATTAGAAACATCATGGGTGATTTGTGTTATTAAGCACAAATTGCAAAATCAATTTACCATCCAAATGACTGAATATGGACGTCGATTGGATATGTGACTAGCCACTCCTCACCACTAAGGACTACCTAATTACTACCTACTTGCATTCTCCTGCAGAGTTCTTTGAGGGGAGGAGGCTTGAAAGCTATCTCTGGAAGGGCGTCGATATATACTCAATAGGGTTCAAAAACAGGGGCACGTTGACCAATCCAGGAGTACCATGCTTTGTTCTTGCAGGCATACTGGGCTATGCTATGAACTCGATGGGCAGAGAGGGAGGGAGGCAGCATAATCTGCCAATGAAACCGATTTTGACGTGGTTTTTCTCAATTAGTGGTCTAAGGAGTGCATCTTTATCTCAATACTAAGCAAGTCTCGTACAAAAATTGGTTCTAATGAGATTACAGAACAAATCTGCCACGATTTGTTATGTGAAACAGTCTAAGGCCGTCTATATAATTTATTATTATAAATAGATATTTTATTTCTATTTATTATTTTAAGTATTTTATTTTTCATCACTTATTTTATTATATTAGTTATTTTTTATTATATTTATTTTAATTTTTGGCTATAATAACCTCCAATTTGATCCACAAATCAGATACTCATTAAAGACACTTGTGACGAGGTAATCCATTCTTCACATTGTGCTATGTCCCTCATTCTCTCATCATGGAGTCAAATTCAAGCTCTTACAGTTGATAAGACTTAATTGTGAATGAAAGGACATATTTGGATGGAAGCATTAACAAATGATATACAGCAGAGAGATCAGCATATCCCATCCAAGAAATCCTAGTATTGAAACAAATCACGAAACAGGAGTTTTAAAAAAATGCAATATTTACTAAATAATGTAACTTTATTTTATCAAAGTTTGAAGTTTATTTTTGCAGATATTAGACGAAAAAATTGAATTATCTAGTAGTACTACAATATTTCGTTTCAGGATATTTAGGAAGAAACTGATCCCTAGTTTGTACTACTGTATCAATATTTGTATTGTATATAGCTTGCACTTTTATCATAATAATGAGAGAGAATTTCTCCTCTGTCTACCTGCCTATAGTTTCGAACCTCATTGTGCGTACATGTCTTTAGTTGCTGAATTATTATTTCTTGAGTTTTAGCCTTGTTTACTGGAATTCTGAAATGACAAAGAGTCCATTTGAGCTTTATTGCAAGGTCCCGGATCATTTAACCTAACTCACCAGGAATGATACTAATTCATTTATATACGTTTATAACATGCCGTGAAAAGACTCAAAAATGTTGCAAAAAAGGAAGCAATCACAGGATCTGGAAAATAATAAATACCTATTTTAAAGATCAGGCTCACGTAAAAAATCATGTGAGACTCAAAAGTAAAGAAAAATAGAACACAGCCATTAGGAATTTAAGTGAACATGTCTCTTTTAATTTGAAGTTATTAATTCAATTATTCATTAATAAATTAAAATTAAATTATTTAATAATTAGTTCATACTTCAATAAGCTTTTAGCTTGTGATGATTTATATATTACTTTATTTTTTGAATCAAGGTATGTGTACTCTACTGCTAATACTGTTGCATTTAAATTATTAACAGAACAAACAGAATCCTTGCAAAATATTTTAGTTTGAATTTGTGAACAACGTATCGGCCAGCGTGATTGATGATTTCTTTTAATTATTATTATGTATTATTATTATCATTTTTTTTATTTTATTTTATTTTATTTTATTTTTATTTATTTATTTTTTTTTGTAGTCATGCAACCGACACTGGAAAATTCCAATATAGGCGCCTGGGATAGATACGAAGTACCTTCCATGCACATTGTTAACTGTTAAAGTGATTTATATATATATATATATATATATATATATATATATATATATATATATATATTAGTACCAGTCAAAATATGTTAGCAGGATTAGTGTATTCATTCTCAATATTTTATAAAGTCATCTCAATGATACAGGATTCTATCTCTGATTTTGCAGCTTTTTTTTTTTTTTTTTTTTTATTGCTGAACGCTTTACAAATTGCTGCTATTTAAATGTTAATAATTTCACTCAGAATCCTAGCCCTGAAAGCAGGCAGAGTAATATTCTGGCAGTCAGGCAGCTGAGATGGGCAAACTATTGGTCTTGGCGCACAATTCCATCGAACCACTTAGATCTTGTTAATATGGTCCCAACTGTGAGGCAGCATTCAATACTTGAAGGAAACAAATATATTATGAAATCCAATTTGCCACTTTTAAATAGATTTATTATTCACATCAAGACGACAATACTGATATCTCAACTGAAAAGATTCCACCATGAATTAAAATTTCCAAGATGTCACTCACAAACTCATCTTTATATAAAAAAAGCAATTTTTTTTTTCTGGCAGTTTTTATTAGCAGTTCAAGTAAATAAAAATCTAGCTATTTCTATTTTAGTCACAAAAGTTTTGTTTTTCAGAAGAAAGAATTGAAAAAATATTTATTAATCTTCCGTTTTGAATTCTGCAAACTACGAAATATGGACTTTTTATTTTTTTTCCTTTTTTACTATTCATTAATTTCACATATTTTGATAAGAATCTGCTTAAAATCATGTTTTTCTATACTTATATTAATATATTTAATTATTTATATTAATATTTTAATTTATATTTAAAAAAATATATAATTAACACCAGGGATGGCCAATTTCCTCAATGCATATGCTTTCACCTGCTTACTACTAAAATTAAGAGGAAATAATCAAAATAAATATAAACTTTTCTTAAAAACGAATATTTGATAATACAAATCATAGAAATTTAAATTATTTAAATAGCATTCAGGTTATTTCTCAGAATTATTTGATATTAAGGGGGGCAAGTTGATTCTCATCATAGCGAAGAGATCTACCAATCAGTTTTTGTTAGTTATCGCTACACAGAAAGAAAAAAAGAAATGTTAACCCTTGCTTCTCCAAATGTGTGTGTGTGTGTGAGAGAGAGAGAGAGGGGGGGGGATAAATTCTTGAACAGAGATTCAAGATTTATTTTTAAACAAAAGAAGTTATTAATCCTCTTAATTTTAGTTTTAACTGGAAATAATGAATACATTCTTTGATTGAGAAAAAGTAGTCATTCGCATTCACTCTCAGGTATATAAAGCAGTATTTCTATAATGGATTACTATATGCAGATAAAAAAGTTCCTCGGAACGAGAAAAAGTATGCTTGACATTAAATGCCTGCTTGATCATTCGATTTCTTTGTTTGTTGTGAACGATGTTGGGCACAACATTGTAGATTACTTTTAATACATTAAAAATTATTCGTAGGGAAAAAAATCGGGACCTTTTATATTCCCCAACCAGTGTACAATGCAAAATTAATGTATAAAATATTTACTTCCACAAACAGCACTCATGAATAGGTTCTGCAAACTCCCTTGTGAATTTAATAAATAATAAAAAAATCCTGGCTGAAATGTATTAGGAAGATCAATATTGTTCATTACTGTGTCTGTCATTTAATCCTTTTTGTATATTATTGCAGTCAATATGATCCGATATTTCTTATACCATCATTTAAACAATTCTGCATATTTGAACAAAGTTAACTTTTGAAAGGTGCTGTGCTGCAAATCAGTGCTTATGGCAGTAAAAGTGTTTTTTTTTCCAACACACATTTAAAGATATGAAATTTTTTTTTAACTGTCGCTAATAACAAAAACATGGCAATGAAAACTGAATGGTGACAATGACTATTATAATGAATATTTTAATAGAGTATTTGGCCTGATTACAAAAAATAATATATATGCAAAGCTTTCCAAACACTTAAAAAATTTTAGCTCTTTCATCGCAGATCTTTAATGATGTATTTTGTCATTATATTGAATCATCAATAACATTTATTTATTATAAATACCCATAAAGTATGAAAACTTTCCTCGTTCGTAAGGGTCACAGGTTTACGAGCGCTCGAATACACCCACCCATAAAGTGTAAACACGTGTTACTGTAGGTGTGTGTTCGTAAACAAAGGAAAGTTGAACACCTCATGAGATAATTCATATCACATAATTTTCATAGTTGTGTTTTTAAGCACTTAAATTGTGTTAATTAATTATTTTGCTACATTTTCAGACTGTTTATATAAAGCTAAAATAATTCAGCCAAAAGATACTCTTGGTTCTTTCGGGCAATAAGAACTGATTGTGTATCTCTCTCTTATAGGAAGCATTTTGACATTCTGAAATTTCTTTTGTTTCTTATAACAATATAGATGATTTATATAGTTCGTATTAAAGAAAAGCACTAATGAATTGCAGACTGAAAAATATGAGAAAGCTCTTAGAAGTTTCTCCCACTGAGTTTATCATTTCATCCCCGACAAATCCCCTCGGAATGGCACTATTAATATTAGCTTATTGTAATGAATAAAATTGTCAATGCGGACAACTTTATGATTTTAATAAAAAAAAATAATCACAGCATTTCTTTAAAATATGAATATTTAGTAAATGACTGTAATGGTTAGCAGATCCAAAATAATAATAATTTTACACGAGAGCGTATATTTAACGCGCGTACAAACGAGTCCAAAGAGAAAAAACTTTTAAAGTCAATGTGGATGACCATTTTTATCTACAAGGGTTCAGATTTATATGCAACTGGCCATGCGATAATTTTTCACTGTTCGGTTGTAATTTTAACATGCTTTGTTCAATGATTAATATGTACAATAGTTGCATGTTTATTTCGTATCGGTTTTAAGTAAAAAAAAAACAGGTTACTGATTGGTAAAAGGACAATACGGTACACCTTGTAACCATAATAATTTAAGTAGCTGCTTCTAGATGTATTATATTGACTTTATTTAAAATTTATTTTACAACTTTACTACTGGTAATATATGACGAAATATATAGTTAAACTGCCAGTGTATAGGTATTTTAATTTCTCATTTAGGTGATTAAATAAAGATTCATTTGGAAGGTTTTTTGAAAGCCCAAATAGTATTGGTCATTCACACGATTTTTATCACATTAAAGTAAATCATGAAAGAACAGAAGTCCTATTTTACATTCTTACAAGCTTACATTCGAGCATGATGTAAGTGAATCTCGTTAGAGATCAGTGATTAAAAAACGCTACTGTTGCGACTTGATATTTACCTAATGATGTTACGCATGCTGGTCGGATTTATGCAGAAATCCCAATTCTCTCTCTCTGGTAATAACAGTTATTAGAAAATAAAGAATGTACCACATTCAAGCGTGTGATATATTCTTATATGAAATCATAAGAATATGAACTTCAAGAATCACTGTCTCCTAACTATATTAGTTTTTTTTTTCTTGTAGACTGAACAACATAATTATTAGATATGCTCTTTCTAACTGAAAAAAGTGCCTTGATTCAAGATTTAAAATACTTTAAATACAGGAATAATTCTAGGTAAAAAAAATACGTTAAAGTTGAATAAAAAAGGTGTTTTATTTGAATGACTACAAACTGAATTTGATTTGTAGTTAGTGCATATGTGAATAATCCTGTAGTTTTATGACAAACTTTCGGGTATTTCGTTGCTAATAGGCAATGTGTCCATGAGTTCCAGTCGAAATAAATAAAGAAATAAAAATAAAGAAATAAATACATTTAAGTTTTTTTTATTATTATTTTTGCTAACAGACCCAGTATGAGTTATGAATTGAGGTGGTCTAGGAAATACAGGTCTCTGAATTCGAAGAAATGAAGGAAAACGATGACAGGATGTTGGCGATTCCGTATTTTATACATTTTGATTACAGTTTAAGTGCAGTTTGTCTTAGATTATCTAAATTCTCATTTCTCTCTCCTAGTAATGGCGCGCGCGCGCACACACACACACACACATATATATATATACATATATATATATTTTTTAAATATTTGCATTCCTGTTGCCATATCATCACATACTTAAATAACCTGGACACAGTTTTTGGAACCCTGAACCTCATTCTTTTCTAAAATCTTTTTTGTTACCCATTTGAGTTTATTATTATTTTTTTCTGAAGTAGTTTCCAAAAATGCATAACATAGTTACTTGCAGATAATAATTAAACTTTTCGTTTTCACACGAACAAATTAAAAAAAAAAAATTAGCTGGATTTTATTTTTATAGAACACGTCACTAATTCATATCATTACTTTTATGTCAAAATTTAATTCGTACGTTAATTACTATAAATGCTATACGATTACCTTAAAGTAAATTGAAAGTCAGAGTATTGCTGCTGAATAATTATAAAAAAACGAGTAATTAAAATAAATTGCGTCCGATCTGTCATTGCAGTTATTATTTTTAATCTAGCGTTTTTAATCCACCGAATCTATTTTCTTTCATCTTCTTTGAAGCAGTTCATTCTTTCAACTTCTAAGTTTACAATTCTAGATTTTAAGAAACAATTCGTTGCTTTCTCTCTTATTTATAAATGCCATGTGCGCTTGTTGCAGTTTTATTTTATTTTTTTACTTAAGCTTCTCTCAGTATTAATTTTATCTTTTGAAAGGTATAGGCACCTATTTGCGCGCGCATGTTTCCATTACATCACCTCATTAATGAGAACTAAAAATACGAATTTGTCTAGCATTCATAATAAGAGTATGGGGACAACCACATGTGTAATTATGTTGTTAGATAGCGTTAGAAATAAATAACTCTACGATATGCATGTGACATTGTTATTAAGCTAGTCTAATTATCATTTGAAAAGCGGCCTTAAAATTAAGAAAAAATCTGGAATGATAAAAAATTCTGCATGATCTTACCTTTGGCCTGATCAATAACTGCTTTCACGCCAGAGATGTTGGAAGAGAAACGAAGATCTAAGCCGGAAAGATCAGGTAACAGAACCTTCTAAAAAAGAATCCTTTGACACCAATACGAAGCTGTGGATGACGATGGATTCAACTAATCCTGAAATATGTCCAAACAGGAACAAAGTACATAAAAAAAAAAAGGAAAAACAAATCCGTTCATATCCAAACGAACGCCAGAAGAGAATCATGC
Organism: Typopeltis vanoorti; assembly: GCF_054136105.1. Taxonomy (NCBI): domain Eukaryota; kingdom Metazoa; phylum Arthropoda; class Arachnida; order Uropygi; family Thelyphonidae; genus Typopeltis; species Typopeltis vanoorti. Next base: position 35,536,580 of record NC_143552.1, read on the forward strand.
AACGACGATACCAGCAGAGCGGTTTCGCGCGCGCATTCTCTACTGCTCAGGGTTGGCGGACGAAGGCGAAACGCACAGGACACGTAAGCACAGCAGCCGAATGCACGCGCAGGCCTGAAATGTTGGCCTACTACTGCCACGCGCACACCTCCATATTAGAATGGCAACCGTATTTCTGTGTCGATGCTAAACATTTGCTAAAGCTGCCCATATTCTGACTGCATGAAAGGCTTCGGTCCATGAAACGCAAGGCTGTTCTTTCTGGAAGGTTGTGTTCTGATGGCTTCTTAATGTCGTAGAAGGGCGCTAATGACGTCGAGCGAAGGCATACGCACTGGCAAAGAGAATCGGAGTTCCACTGCGGGACGCTAGGAGCTCTAAGGAGGTGGCCACAGTCGAGCACTCCACATGCGCTGTAGTCGGGTGACGTAAGACAAGCATCACGAGCAACACTGACTTGCTCTCTTCTACCACTGGTTGGTTTCAAAAATATCGTGAAGCAATGGATTCGATAAACTGACTGGGCAGATTCCAAAAGTATTTTCCAGATGACGATGTAACGGTGGTGGAGACATGATGGCGCGATGGTCAAAGCGTGAAAGGAAGGTGCACTGCTCCTTTCACATATTTCGTGACAAGATTCGTTTAAAGAATTAAAAAAAAAATGGGAAGGAAAAAAAAAAGGAAGACAACACTTGCTAGCAGTAGTGTAAATTTTGATTTCAAGTTGTCACTGGGAAGAAGCAAATTGGACTCGTTGTCACAAGAGCAGTGATAGCTTTCAAGGTCATTTTCATTTCAGGGTCACCAGTCTAATGATTCTTAAGATATATGAAATGCTTAACCGTTTGCATCGGATATTTTCCCTGTGCAACAGTCACATCTTTATGTATATATTAAAACTGATAATTTATTTTATTCTCAAAAGTTTCTATCCCAATTTTACGATTAAATATTAAAGTGCTGCAGCGTCCGTTATCTGTGTTAAATTAAGATAATCTATTTTTTAATTTATTAAAAGAGTAGCAGAAAACTTATTTTTAACTTACTATTAAACTTTTTTTTTTTCGACGAGTGAACAGTGTTTCTGACTTCAACGGATTGTGGAGTTTGTCTATGAATGTCGTTAGCTGGCAGATGAACTTCACATGTGGTAGTAAAAAAATCACCTTGATTATCTGGACGCCTGAAAAAAAAAACTTGCATGTTTGACTCTAAAGTGGGATTCCCGGATTATTAAACTCTTTCCATATCTATGGTACTAAAACATGCAGGATAAGCTTCCATCCTTTCCTGGGCGGGGATGACAAAAAAAAAAAAAAAAAACGTGGAGTTCCCACGACAGGTCCTGAGACTTTTTTTTCTAAGTGGATGTGGGCTATATCTAAAATATTGTATTGTATTTATTATATTTTATGCTTATTTAAAAACAGGACCGGCATTAAACAGTGTATGAAACATCCTACAGTCTTTTTCCGAGTGATCACCTAATTTTAAATGAAAATTCAGAGTTTGACCACAATTATTCACCTATGGATTATTCATTTGCATCTGTTAACTGTAATCAAGGTACGTGTATGCGCGCGCAATTTAACATGCTGTTGCATTTGCCGTAAAAGTATGGTCTGTTAATATAAATAAAATTTTAATATTAAAAGCATGTGGTGAGTTTAATTAGCAATGCATTTTAAATGCTTTGAAAAGGATTCACTTCATTAATTAATTTTAATTACTTTAAACGGCGCATTATTTTTATAGTTAAGTGTATCGATAAATGAGTAGTATTACGGAATTTCAAATGTGACAGGGTTATACAGACTATTCAATGATGCCATATTAAATGCATAAGTAGTTTTTTTTTTTTTTTTTTAAATTTCCTCTTAGAAGGGGAAAAAAAAAAAAGACAGCCATGCATACACAGCACAAAATCACAATTTCAATGAGGCTGAATCAAGAAGACGAAGTTCATATGCATCGATGATTCAGGTGTGATCAAACTTGCTAAGAACACTACTTGAGCTTTTATATAATATTTAAGAAGAATGTGTATTGTGGTCAAAGTGGTCATATTGTATCGAGCGAAATGGCTAATAGGAAAATAATCTGAACCGAGTGTTCTTATCTTTGTGAGTGTGTGTGTGTGGGTGGGAGGGGTGGGGAAAGGTAAGGAATAATGAAGCAAAATGTATTTCAGAATTCCTGGGTACATCAGTATCATCCTAAGCACCACTTCTTTATGACTAACCTATACTTTAAATATGATTAAAATACTGGTTTAATTAACCAATTCAAGTCAAATCGATTAGTGCAAAATATTACGAAAACTGAAAATTATACATTTATATGCTTATAAAAATTAAAGCAAATCAGATATTTTAAGGTTGATTTTTCTTTCTTGATGAAAGAGGGCGTTGGGTAGATGGAAATCTGATAAATGCCGAATTGATATTAAACCTGCACTTTTTTTTTCTCTTTAATAAGACAGTGTTATCTCATTGAGTTGATTTCGATGTAGGGATTTGACATCGCTGCCTCATTATTATTATTATTATTAAATACAGCCAGTTTAAATGGAAGATGAAAATGTAGCATATTCCATTTAAGGGTTTATGGTTTCAGCCACTATTTTCAAAACAAATAAGGCAAAATTACATAAGTCAGTTATGTATTGGAATGAAAACTTCATGACTAATATATAAAAATAGATCTGGATTTATTTCAAAACAGGAAAGTAGTCAAATGGTTTTTTTCATGAGTTATTCTTTCACAATAATGAGTGCATGATTGCCTTAATAGTTTGTGTTGTTTGTCATTTGCTCTAAAATAACCCAATATGGTAGCATTAAATAACTACTCAACTAATACCCAATAATGTAGTATGGGTTAATCTACAATACTATAGAACTCAGTTAATATTTGATACTTAAGCATGAATTTAATACCCAGTAATATAGGTTAAGACTGAATAATCTTTCTGTGATTCTACAATATTGAGTTAATACAAGATGTACTGACAGTAGAGTAAGCATATTGTCTTTTATATTTTATGTTCTGGGAACAGAATCAAAGTTAGAAAAAAAAGTGCACAGATTTATTATCCCAGATATGCAGATCTATCTTCCATGCTTCAGCGACTTAAATTTGGCTTAAAAAGTCACATCTTCGCTATAAAAATGTGGCTGAGAAGTAATCTTTTACGTTAAACTTGGATTTGAGTTTGATGCGTTCATACTTTTAAAGCAACTAAAAGAAGCTAATAATTTTTTTGTTATTTATAAATAAGAGAAAGAGAGAAGTGTCTTACTGTTCGTTAGGCAAAAAATGTGCAGTTTTTAATCCTGTACACTAAAGGTTGTGGAACTATAGCAGAATAATAGGATATTATTCTGCTATAGGCGGATAAAAACATAGATTTAAATAATTATGCTTCTTCGGGAATATTGAGGTGGGAGGAATGTTTTCTAAATTGAGAGAAAATATAAAAGTGGCAAATGAATAAAAACTAATTTATTGAATTTAGGTTGGATCATAATGGGATGTGTTGCAGTTAATTGAGAGTATTTGAGGAATGGAAATTTTGATGAAAATATATAGTAAAAGCATGGCAGAAATATGCGTGATACAGCTCGAGATGAATCAAAGAGGGGGGGGGGGTGTAAATTAAATATTGTTCTAAATCAAAATTTTTGAGGAGGAAATGGTTTGAAATCAGAATAGGTGGGTTTAGATTTAATGCCCATTTCACCAAAGTTACGCGATAACCATCTATGCCTTGTCATCAAATAAATAAAACTGGGTTTTAGGAGAAAAAATGCATGTCACATTTGTCAACGTGACATGCATTTTTTACAGAATGGAGAATTCGGTTTCGATTGACAAGCCCTTATAAACGTTTAAATATATCTTAGTCAGAAAATCGGTTAGAATGACATTGAAATATTTGGGAACACTGTTTCATATGTGAGAACAGCATTTTAAATTAATAGAACGGTAGATTTGAACAAAGCATATAATTCAGAGAAAAACTAAGCTAAACTTTATCTGCTCAGATAGTAAAAGAAAACCTAGCTATTTGAAAGATGATTCAGTCATAAGTGTAATATATTTATTCACGGGAAATTCGGAAGCCTGTGTTTTTAAAAAGATAGATTTGAATAAGTTATGTCTCTATTGAGAAAAATGTTACATTGTACATACTGGTGGCAGATAGCTTTAAGTGTATAAAAATCAATAAAAAATAATAATAAAAAAAAACGAATGACATACATTTAACTGAAGATCACTGAATAAATATTGAGAATATATGGTATAAATTTTGGTTAAATAATAAAATTGCCTTTTTAATTACTGAAGTGAGAAAAGATTTAATCAGAAGAAATCACTGATTTTTATGTCATAATGATTTCACATTGTTGATGTTGCTTGATGGCTTAAATGGAGAAAGATAAAGATAAATAAGTGCAATGTCAAAAACACAAAGCGACTTAATGGCGTTTACAGCATGGTGTGAAAAGGAATAGACGATAAATTCCAATAAGCCAAACAGAATAGAAACGCCTTGTGAAATAAAATAAAATTAGCAAGGTTCCTGACATCGAGACATAATGTTGTCTAAATCTCAAATCACACTGCATAAAACGAATGTGTATTTTGTACTATTTTTGAGATTAAAAAAAAATCAGATAATTAAATTTTAAAAATCGCATAAATGTTTTTTCATTTAAGCTGAAACAAAGTGATCAGCTATTCTGTTATCAACTTGTTTCACCACTGATACAGAGTAGTGTAGGACATGAAGGTTCATTTTAACTCATGGCTATTCTTAGATATGTCTTCATTATTATTTTTTGTTATTTCATAAAAGAGAATTCCCTCAATACAGATGAACATAAAAGTAGTCCTAAAACACTTGCAATATTTAAAAATAGTTACATTTTGTTTAGATTAGCTACTAACGCAGACAATTACAAATTATACTTAATGCATTTTCCCTTATGAATTATAATGCGCTAATTCTTTCAAACAATTTAAATATCAAGCAACTTTCTTTGCGTTTGTTTTCAATAAATTAGATCTTTAATTGTTGCTTTCTTCGGCCTTGACCTTTTAATGTTACTTTGGAATCGTTTCAACAGGTTTCGTATTCGTATTTTGAGTAACGATCAATCCGTCCTTGCATAGTGTAATTTAGTTCTTAGTCTTTTTATAAAGCAGTAAATTTTTCGTTTGTTCCTGACATTATAATTTATGAAAACGTCTGTTTAGTTAGCTTCTCGTTGTTTGAGGAAGATGAGTTTAATCTTTAGATTAATGTCAAATTTTATGGAATACACGGAAAAGAGGAAAAATGAAAATTGGGGGAAATGGGGAAAAAAACAAACGCCCGGAAGTTCTTAAATGGGTTGAAGTAATACTGGATTATATTCCATCATTTGATGTTTACTATGGGATTGAAATCTTTTCTCTAAAAGAACGAAAGAAAGTATCAGGTATGTATGTATAATGTATGTGTGTGAGATTTCCATTTTGAAAACCTTATAATGGCACCAAAGACTCATTGCGAGAGGAAGATTGTTCCACACTGCATTATATTTTTTTACTATTAATTGTGTATTTTCTAGTCTGTTAGCCTGTTTTTCGGGAAGGTTAAAAAAAAAAAAAAACATCCTACCACCCCTGGAGACCAGTTCAATATAAACATTTCACTTATGTCTAAAATCAAACTTAAGTGTTTTTTCGAATTAAATACAGTCATTTTTCTAACTGCGCTACTTCGCTGTACTACATAAAATAAAATTCGAGATGAAATGAATAAGGATTCAGAGATTCATTTTTGTTTGACGTCTTAAACTCAGAAGTTCACAGTGTAAGAAAGTTGATAATTTGGATATACAGAACGAAGGTGAAACGGGTATTCATTATAGAAAGGTATGTTCATCCTCTGTGTGTGTGTGTGCGTGCATGGTTTTTTTAAATTTTTATTTATATGCAGTTGCTTGCGAGTGTTATCGACTAGCTGCGTCATGTATTATGTCTATGATGGATATATTCTCTGGAGGTTTATCTCTTTTGTAGAGGTGAGGGGGGGGACCCCATCGCCTCCATATGAAGTTAGCTAACTGACTCTCGGGTTTTATACATTTCGGACATGAATTGAATCCAGATTTGAAATCTATGTATTACAAGTGATTAGAATATTTTGTTCATAAATAACGATAGAAGATACCCAATGTAGATAAATATATTCATTTAAGAATTAAATGTTTTATTTAGTTTGTTGTTCCATTCTACTTATTGCATAAATAAATTATAACGCATCAAATATTGTTATGTCGATTATACTTTTTACATCAATTATACTATTTACTGAACAGCAAAGCATATCAAGAAGTATTAACAAAAATAAATACTTCCTAAAATTCAGTTTTCGTGGTACACAAAACTTGGAGTAACAAAACGACATGCACTTGGGTCATTACTGCTATTTACTGAAAATATATATTAGAAAAGTCAGAAATATGAAATAAAACATTACTGCTATTGGATCTCTTTAAAAATTCTTCAGAAAGATTATGCCACAATAAGAAGTTAGTTTTCACAACTGTTAGCCGAGATAAGTGTTTAAACTTAAGAGAAAATTAGGATGGTAGTTAGAAAAATCTGATCTTAATAAAATTTTAAAGGGAAAAAAACCTCTTAAAAACAACTAATTTCAGTATAAAGTTAAATTATAATGCAATTATACCGAAACAACTGGATATGATATAAGAATTCACTGGCAGTTGACCAATAGAAAAAACAAACAATTTTAAACATTTTTCCTTCAACCTAAAATAAAAAAACTGCTGGCCACAGATCAAAACAAGGCTTTAGATTACTGTAGTTGGTGAAATAGTAGGTTTCCTGTATATAAAAGCCTGTAAAATAACTCCTAGAGACTAGGTGTTATTTTACAGGTTTACATTTTTAGAATTGCCAGTCATGTGAAATGTGCATTATTCAAAATATCATATTCCTGCTGTGTCCCCAGGCACTATACAGATAGAATATTACGATAATGCTAGATGATTGCGTTTGAAATGATTCAAACGCAATTATTTCGTTCTCTTACGGACTACATCTTCATCAATCCATGTAGGTTTCTTCTGTTTTTTTTTTTTTTTTCCCTTGCCATCCTGGCATCAAACACGTGTTTTGCTAACCTTTACCCACTGACACTTTTAAGAAGTAACCATACCACGTTAAATCAGCTCTGCTCAAACATTCTGGAATGCTGATAATGTCAGGTTCCTTTCTAATATCTTCATTTTTTATATGATTTTGCCATTGGTAACTTCTGTTCTTTCCCATAATTCTTCTCAGAACTTTCCTATATCAGGCGTCTCTTTCTTTGATCAACTGTTTTTTTTTTTTTTCCGTACGTTAAAATTGAACACTGTCTTGTGTTCAGTTTTAACTTGAATGGAAAATAACCAAAACATTAAATTGCTGGTTTAGTATTTTAGCAAATTTCTCGCCTATTGAATATAAGTTTATTCAACTTTCTGCCTATTTTTTATTATTGATTTTCATGTTTTTTAAAGTTATTCCACTTAGTTAACAAGAGTCCTGAAAACTGGTAAACCAGATTTATTTGGATTATAAAGTCATTTGCATGAAGTAAAAAGGCAAGTTAAATATATTCGATTTGATATCAGGTTTAGGGACACTTTCTTTCATAATGATCCATGTCAATAATTAATAAGAGTGGAGAGTACTCATCCTGGTCTTATACCTTGTACCTCAAGCTATCTTCCTATACTTCCTTTAATTTCAACTACTAATTTATAACTTTGTACTAAAGTACTTAAAAGCATGCTGCAGTATTGCTAGACTTTATATTGTACAACATACCATTTTACACAGACAATTTCAGAATTTTGAATAGCTTTTTTTTTTGGCAACAGAACCTCACAGGGACTTTTTATTCTAATGATTTTTTCTAAAGTATTTTTCGAAAAAATGGGTTCGTACACAAGCTGTATTTTTAAATACTACAGCACGCGTGAATGTAAACAAATGATCAACCGACGAATATTTATCTTCATCAAAATGTATTATAGATAATTTTGTTATTCATGAAAACTGATTTTTTGAATACTATACTTGTGTTTTCTGTCTGCATATGATTTATTATGGATTTTGTTGAAGAGAAAAATCATGTTTATCATTCAATTACCAAGAGCTATTGAGTAGCACAGTCGGAAGGACTGCGATATCTTCTCGTCGGTTGTAGAGATCCGAATTTGACCGATGAACATAACATTAGTGTGGCTTTTCGATTAAAAGTGACTGCCAGTCTCATGTAGAGACAAACTGACCTGGAACACGCGCAGAACTAAGGCTCTGTGATATTTACAGAGCCTTAATTAACTGGCTGAATTAAAGATCCGTGGCCTGACAATCCGAATTTTTAATGCGTGTTTATCAACTTTTTAGTAGCATTTGCTCAGGCTCACTTCAGTGTGCAATAATTTAGATTTAAATGAAATTCTAGTAAATAAATTAAAAACGTCTTCATTAAATAAGTGAAAGTGGTTCTAAATATTGTAGGTGTAACATGGAAATATCTAAAATTGTTTCATTCGTTTCTTGAGAAAGATTTTCATATTATATAATACATATGAAAAAATAATAAAGTAGATATTAATAATAAAGCCAAATGTTTTAATCTCAATATACACCCGTGATGATGCAAAATGTTCTTGATAACTTTTTTTAATGAAATTTCATGGGTTGTCTAACTCTAATTTTATTAAATAGGGATTGAGAAAGATAATTTGTCTCGAGTTATATGCACACACTACAGATTTTCATGATATTAAATCATATCTACTAATATGTGTTACTAAGTTACCTGTGCAATGACAGCTGTTTATGGTGGACAGATACTCTCAAGAAAACGAATAGGCTGCTGTTCGGATCCGAACTGTGGCCTATTGGTTTGTGATGTTTGTGAATATGTTTAGCTAGTAGATCAATATCATCACTCGGTGGAAGAACGCCACGATGAAGTGTTGTGGAAAAAATTCATATTTGGTCTGAGCAGGTTTTTCTAATTATCTAACTGTAGCTCACCGACCATGGTAGGTTTACAACATTTCCTGGGTTAGGATTCACATTAAAAAGAGCTAATTGATTTAAGAATGTTGTTAACTATCAAATTCGCTGTTCGCTCCCTTCTTTCTGGGTATTACGTAGTTGGAATTACGTTAAGCAAACCAAGATCTTGTAAAGAGAGTACATTATGTCTTAAATGTGTGTTGTCCACCAGCCTGTAGACTATCGGATGGTAAAATTTTCCGCTTCCGTATAAGACCGACTAACACCTCGTTTAGTGGTCTAGTCAGAATCAGGTGAAACAGCTTGCATTGTATACACTCTAACTCAACCATAACTCAACTTCTCTGAAAGGAAGGGAAAAAAAAAAAAAGAAACGCGAGCATGCTCTTTATCCTTGTGCATCCATCCGATTGATATTCTCCATCGCTTCAGTACTTTCTTCTACAGGTAAGACCCATTGCCTTGACAGTTTGCTGGATTGAGTTGGACTGTTTGGAGTTTAGAAGAAACACCTAAGTCTATGGGGTCAGTGTATTACGTCGATTGATGCGTGCGTTCGTCTGGCTGTTTTGCCGGATTAGAAACATTTTAGATCAATTTTTCTTTTGACTGATCTAAAATGATACAAAATGGCAAAATGGTTTTGCCATTTTGTATCTCTCGTGTTTCAACTGACCAGTTTGGTTGTCATTAGTGATGATCTTCCAAAGTTTGGTTAGTATATTGAATTATTATTCTGTTTCATATATTTTCTATGATTGATTTGTCGATGAAGCACTTTGGTTGGAAAGACGGATTCTAATCCCTCTAAGAACCTCAATAAGGAATTTTCCAGCCGAAGTTGAATTATCCGATCATATGGAGGTGACAGGGATTTTCTCCGGAAACTCATGTTTTTCGTCTGCAAGCAGCTCTGTTTTTGAAGGAGGTAGCTGTTTCCATGTTTGGTTTCAGTCTGTTCAGCATATCCAAGAAGGTTATTCTCCGCATACCGTAATTAACTAGAAAATTTTCCATAGCACTTCTCCGCTTGAGAGTACAACTGTAAATTGGTTCCGCAAGCTTTCCCGTAGTAGTTCATCGGATAAAACCTGATTTTATCGTTTGGAGAATTCGGCTTGGGTGGCTAATCTTCTCACTTTGCCAGATTCAGTGTGCAGGGAGTCCAAATATAGCAGACTGATCTTGCTTGAATTGGAATCTAAGCACTCCTGAAGGAGTGGAGTCATGTCCACAAGAAGGGCTTTCATCCCTCCTGCATGCATTATGTGGCCCTGCTTTGTGAGTTTCTAACGTCAACCATCAAAACGTCATGAGTGGCAATGCTATAAACAAAAATCTCCCACAAAATCAAAAATATTCAAAAATTAAACAAAAATAACAATATACCCCTTAAAACAAATGCCATTCAAAAATAGTTATTACACGTCCACTTTAACAACCAACGCCCCAACATTAACATTAATGACTGGCACCACCTGCATGTATTAAACTTTCTGCATTATTACCTCGTTATCCAAACTGCATTCTGCATGATTCCTTCTGCTAGTAGGGCGGAACATGTTCATTTTCACATCTGACAACAGCAAACATAGTCTCTGGCATAAAATACCAGATATTACAAAATATTAAAATCCCAATATAATATCTACTGCGGCTCGAGATTTCCATGTCTCATTTTGTTACACATATTGCTGTTACTCTTCTCCTAAAGTGATTCCTACGCCGATCTTTCAGATTATTAATTCTATGAAGCTTTACTTTCTAGTGGAACTGTCCACACAATTAGAACAGCTTTTTGGAGATTCCAATGTTCTTAATGCAAAGTGGTTTCCCTTTTCATATTTAACAAATTAAGCTGATAGGGAAGCCGAATCGTTTGCTGTCAGTAATGATCTAACAAAAAATGTTCACCTACCAACAAGAATTTCATATAGTGCTCATCCCTTTTCCGACACCCGAGGCCTTAACTACTTCTCCATTCAAATATATTGTAAATATCAGACCTTTTCTTGGCAACTCGTTGACAAATCAATGACAAATTCTCTTAAAATAACCTTCTCCATCTTTCCTTTTCAACAGAATGATCTCTACCTAGCCAGTTTCAGCCTCGGGTCTTTTGGGCACTATACCGGTTCCAACAATGATGACATCCACGATTTCTACACCTTTTCTCCTCCATGATTTGATTACTGTTTCTGTTCTCCTACATATCCGCTCCGATGAATAATGCGCTACATGCAGAACCATCACTGTTTAAGTCCTGGTTCTCTAGAGTGTGCCAAGACTAAGAAAAAAAGTCTGCATAAAGAAAGCTGATCTCTTGGGATTAGTACTCTCCTAGACGTTTTGTAGAGAGAGCAGTCAAGGGAAATTTTCCACTATACTACAAAAAATTAACCGATGCTTTCCTTGATCTTTCGTCAGAAAGATCAGAAAATTCCCCAGTAATCCAAACAGCACCACATCTCTTAGCAAAGATGGTACTAATATGTGCGTGCTCCAGAATTAATACTAATCTTCTATTCATGCTGATATACTAGCGCCTAGCATATATCTAACAACATTAAAGGAAGCGTATATCTAGTCTATCCTTCCAGGCGGATTTTAAAATTCAACATTAAATTACTGTCATCAGCTCAAACCTATTGAAAATAATGGAGATATTTATTAATAGTCAACTTCTTCACTCTCTAGTGCCTTTAGATAGTGAAGAAGAATATTTCCTGTTGACATTCCTGCGTTTGATCTGATCTAGCATGGACTCCTTACTAAGTTCCATCTTATAGCATACTCTTTGCGACCGTGTCTCAAGTTTCTTCTCTAGTCCTTCATCGAGTTGGATGGATTTTTCTTTCATCAGATTTCTTTATAATGACAGAGTACCCAATGACTACGAAACTGCTCATCTTCGTCTTCCTATACATTAATCATCTCTCGCTAACGTTAAATCCTATCATCATTTTGCTGTATATGATGGCAATAAACTCCTTTCTGCTTCTTTATTCGACAAACCTTGTAGTACTCAATTGGTTCTTGCCTCAAATTCTCCCATAACAACTGTATTACACAGTGATCTCTTCACATTTTTCTAGTGAAAAAAACCAGTTGAACTTCAGTATTACCAAATACATAGTCCTGTCTTATTTCTTATAATAAAGATCTCAATTTCATCGCCTTTAATTATGAAAATATTCATATCTTCATTCAAGACCAGATTTTTCTTCTGGGGCTGACTTACCTCCCTAACTTTACCTGAACACACATCCATAAAATTGCATGTTTAACAGAAAACTCTTGACTGATGACATTCATAATTAATTAATTGACCTTTTATAACTGAGCGTTGTTCAGTCCTTTAATGTTAGGATGAGGTCGAAAGATTTATAATCTTCCAGTATAATTCAACTTGAGATACAGGAATTCCAATATTTATTCTAAACATGAGTATATCATTAAGTTAAGGGGATAATAAATCCCTCATTATTTTAAAGCCGGATACGAAACTCGGAGATCGACATCTATCGAAATCTAAGAGTTCATGCCGAAGAACTATCGGCGAGTCCAAGCGTAAGTCAACACCTGGGTAGTACACAACACTACCGAGTATATCATGTCGTTAAGCAAAGAAAGTATATTTTAATTTAAATATACTTTCTTTTAATTTATAATATTTTTTTATTATTTAAAAAAAACCACTAATATTGGTTGGTGTATGTTTCTTTAAAAGAGCTCCATAGATATACATTTTCTATGAAGGTCACATTAAATAAATGGTGAATGATTTGATTTTGTAGATATAATCTGAGAGCGGGTTTTAGGAAATGTATTTATAAGCAGGGGCCTCATATACACTACAGCAGAGACTTCCTCCTAGAAAACCTCGGATTTTTAAATCTGCAGAAAATGAGCAACAGACCAGAAGAATGGATGCAATTTACTTATATAACATACTGTCATTACAGCCTTAGGTGCTTAAGCAATGATTCTAAACAAACTTATACGTACTAAAAGTCAATGCTCGCATCAAGTACATCTCCTTTCAGGTGAAGTGGGTGAAATGATCTTTCCTGTAACAAAGTATCAGCTAAAGACCATCGGATGGTACCTCTGTGGCAAGTTTTTCCTCCACACGTCATATTTTTGAATAATTCGTCGTTTGAATAAATCGTTCTAGAAAATAATCCTCAGTCATTTACCCATTTTGGTTATTATTCAATATTGAAGACACTAAAGATTATTCCAATTTTACAAAATTTAACATAATAATTCGCTATTCACACTACACACAAGAAAAACGTTCACAGAATAAATTCAGAATAAAGAGTTACCCCCCCCCCCCCAACCCAGCAACAACTAAAAAGGGTTAAATGAAAAAGTACTTTGAAGAGCTGACGAGTGCAATCTAACTTTTCGATGGGAAGCACTACAAAAATAGAGAAGAAATGTGTCCATGACATACTTTTTCAAGCTGAAAAAGAAGAAGTAGAAGAAGAAAAAAAAAAAAGGCGACAGGTTTCTTGTAAATAAAGCAAATTAGAGTAAGCCACGCTTAAGGCAGCTTAAAGAATTTATCATTTATCCCAGCACCGTCCTTGAAACAGATTTTCCGCTTCTGTATGAGTGGGTTGTTTTTACAAGAACTCTTAGAATCTTCAAAAGGATCGGTAAATGCAATAAAGTTGTTTACATCTAAAATGTATAATAATCTGTAACGGATCTAGAAATCAATGACAAAGTGATTTTACGCTGACTCAACAAGTAGTCAGTTAATAAAAATAAGATTGATTTACAGGTCATGCACCTCGGGAAAGAATGAAGAATCTTCAAAGCTAATACATGCTTTGATTATAAAGGAACTATCAGATAGTTGCTGTGTTAGTATTCTCTCCTTCTAAGCTAATTAACGAATCTCTGATGGAGGGGCAATGAAAGTCGAAAAAATGGAACAATACATAACTTCAATCTGCCAACGTTTTTATTATGCTTATCATAGGTGTTAAAAACTACTCGAAGAAGTAACTTCATTGTTCTAAAAATAACCAGCAAATTAGACAAAATCCGCTTATCTCATTTAGTAAATGCAGGACACAGCAAAGTCGCTGAGAAACAGATTTAATATATAGGTTTTAAAGGCATTCACCCGACGGTATCAAACAGCAGTGTTATGTCTGCATTTTGTTTTATTTATATTATTACCGAAATGAGGAATAAAATCTTGATGTTTAGTGGGAATATACTTTGGAAGAATGCACGTGGCGGGTACTTAGGTAGATAAACGTAATTTCTTGGATGTAGGACAACTAGCTATATTAAGATTTGTAGTTGGCCCTTTCACAACTCGCTTGGCCTCTCTTTTTCTTACTCTCTCTCTCTCTCTCCGGGTGGTGTAATCTGGTAACCACTTAGAGATTATAGAGATGTTTGAGGATAGTAAAACTGCTACTAAACATGATAATGGATTGATTGCTTGTTTCTACGGTTTATTTCATTCAGATGAGATATTAATTTGCAAGATGTTATTTAAGCACTTGTCAGTTTAAATGAAAGGTTTTTGAAAAGCCAAAGCTATTTTAATCCTTCAATTGTGTTGGATAACTTGTATAAGACAGATAATATCAATATTATCTGTATTATAATATTATAATACAGATAATATTGAAATCAGCTTAGAGAAAACATTGTGTCAATGATAACTTTGAGTGACATTTCACAGTTTAATAAACTGAATTTGCTTATTTAGACATAAAATATAAGCCGAACGAAGTACTAAGTTTGAGATTGATAGTTTACATTAATTTAAATAACACTTATTACTGATCTCATGAGTTTTGCGTTGGCTTTCTTTGTTTTAAAGCGAGATCCTTTTGGTTTCGGCATATGCTCTTTACATCTTCTCACTGATAAGTGAGAAGATGTAAAGAGCATATGTAAAGTACATCTTCTCACTTCTCACAAATAACATTTCAGAACACAACTGACAACTGTTCTGTGTGATAATAATTTAGTTCAGTATATTTTGTAATATAATGTACTTCTTTTCTCTGGTGTTGGAAAAATCTATCAAATGTTTAAAATAATCAATTTGATAAATTTCTTTTAAAGATTTAAACAAAACGTGAATTATTTTTTCGAATTTTTTTTCGAAAAATTTTTGAACATTTCTACAGAAAAATATTCTTCTGTAAAAAAAAAAATTTAAAAAAAAGTAAAAAAAATAAATATATATATATATATTGAAATTTTCAGATTTCAAGAAATATTTTCTCCAAGAAACGTGATGGCGATACATACTGCTATTTAAGTATTACATAGCACAATGCCAAATACGTATGTTATATGAATACATTCAAACATCCTGAAGGTAAAACCATCTCGTTATTTTGTTTATCGCTGGGAATTTTCTTTTAATAGAAAATCCATCACTTGTGTAATTGGCGCATGAAAAAAAGCGATTTATTTCCCTAAAACGTATTGTATTTTCAGCTTCATAAAAGTAAAAAGGAATAAGGAACCCATAAGTATTTTTGATGTGGAGGCTGCTAGGATGGCAGAACATTTAATGTTCATTGGGAAAAACTACGATTAAAATCTCGTGTTGAAACCTTTTATAAGGACTTTGCAATTGAAGATGTCAAAGTTAGGGCTTTCACTGTTGGTAAACTGTGGATTTTCTTGCTGCAGAATTAGCCAAATGAGATGGAGGGGAAACTTAGTTAACAGACAAAATATACTGATCAACACATAGCAATCGAATTGGGTCATAGTTCCAATTCGATTTTTTGTCTGAAATCATATCGAAGTTACAGGGTTTTTTCCCTCCTGAAAAACGCGTCACCATTAACCACAGACTATGTAGATAGCATTAACGACTATCATAATAATTATGATTCTACCACTTCTAGCAGAAGTTTTCACCCCTAAAACACTAAGAGGTACTGGAGTAAACATACGCATCCAGTGACGTCAACTCAATAGATAACTATAATATTAACTACGTCAATTATCAATATACTATAATGGGATGATGGGACGACTGTGGCAATCGACGAACTGATTTACCACAGTAATTTTTGCTGGTTTCCTCATTGTATTAAATGTTTCCTACTGATCAATAATGTTAAATCCTTCACTAGTAGCATATCAAAACGATTTACCTCTTCTTACAGGTGATTCTCAAATAGCAAAATTCCTCAAAACTTACGGGGGGGGGGAGGTTAAATAATCATCATCAGGTTTCCCATTTAAAAGCTAGGAATAAGGCTATTTTGAATACTTTCGAATTGATCCCACGATATATTTGATTTGATTCTTACTGTTCAAAATAATCGATTCAACTATCTAAATATCAAACATACAATATATTTATTTGTTGTTGGAAAAAAACAAAAAACAAATTTACGACTCATAAGGTAACTGCTTGAACAGTTTGAAGCATACCTGATAACACTAATTCTGCAAGCGTGGTCAGGTACATCGCTGTCTATTGGAGAAAGTTGCTGTAGAAGCTATGAAAGAGAAATGCAAATATCATAAGTGCAACTAAAGAAAAAAAATGAAACAAATCAATAAAAAAAGTTTAAAATAGAAGGTCAGTAGTTTGTAGATTTAAGAAACTTTTGCATTATTTTTGATATTATAACGAATAGATTAAATGCGAATTAAAATTACCTTAATTTCTTTTTATGATTCATTAGGAATGACTAAATCGCTTCCGTTTTTGTAATAGCATGCTGCTTCTGAAAACTTTTCTTGAATTCATTATACAAGAGGACAAGTGGTTGGTGTCCTCGGTCTAATAAGCTATAATTTATCAACCTTTAATGACTGGAATTATCATAAAAATGTAAGCGTGTATATATAATTTTAGTGACGCATATCTTGATTGCAGTGGGAGGTTGTTCTACTAATCACGAACTTACCTTCTCTATTCCCTCATTCACTGTAAAATGTTAACTTATGATGTAGTATATTTATCTTTACTTTTATTCTTCACTTTATCCTCTTTGCTAACAATTTACGATATTATGAAGTAGAGGACGGGCATTGTTTTTTGTTTTCATAGCATATAAGTTTCTTCTTGCTGTTACTATGAGATGGTACTAGCATTTAGTCGCTTAGATTACCGTCTGTAGCTTGCTGATACCTTTTATAGCAGTGCCTGTACACTACAATAGTTTTCTTAACATCTAATTTTTCTTAAATTTGCTGGTGTTTGGCATCATGAAGCTCAACAAGTTCGCAACAGTCACGGAGATTGAAACAGGAACATTCGGTTACATGTGCAACAAACACTGTAGCTAAGAACAATTACTGCATTGCCTCTTAAATGAAGGTCAGCATAAAACACTGTACTGTAAACAGTACAAAGGAGGTAATCAATTTTGAAATATTTTTCTCTCAATTTCCAGATATGTTTATTATTAGATTATCACTAGGTACATAAGGTATAACTAATCGAAAAAGTTTTGAGTATACGAGGGCTGTAAGAAAGTAATGTCTCATTTTTTTTCCTCTCAGAAAATATATCTAATAATGACTTTCCGCAAGGATAACTCTTCCATCTGTCGCCAGAATTGTTATTTATGAACGAGGTCGTTATCATTCTCTATGCACTTTTGCATTACTAAGATGCCGAATCCTAAGACCTTACTCCGACGACACTCTTCAAAATGTGTAAGCATACCAAAGTCAAATAGATGTCTTAAAACATTCGTATTTTCTTTGAACTGTGATCTTAAAGGAAAAAAAAAGGAATAATTTGCGGGGTAATTCATGGCATTATCCACTGAGATGTCAATATAAAGACAATACACACAGATGAAAGAAAATCATAAAATGCGCTTGCTACTCCACGGGACAGAAATGCCTTCACTGCATTAATATGAAAGGATTCTATTTTTCCAAAATACATTTGGGAAAAATAAAATCCTCCCTAGAACATCATCTAACCTTTTTGCTCATTCCCCCATATAACTTATCTTCTTGGATATTAGGTACCTGAGTTTTGAGTGACAGAAGCAAATTCAAAACAAGACCTAGCTTATATGATACTGACCTTATTCCGCTGGGCATTTTATCTTGTCATTTTAGTATCGCTGTTTATTCTGGATGGAATCGTTTCGCAAGTTGTTTTCTCAAAAGATTGCATCATTTCATAAAAACAGGAATTTCTTCAGGATGCATTTTCACTAGAGATGCCAACTTAATTAACCCCGAATTCACAGAGTTTATGAAGTTATTAACAATAATACCTTTATTGTTCCAAACATTACAAGCTTCACGTATCTGGAATCCCAAGCAAGACTGGAGAGTAAATGCTACAGTCAATGAACTGTGATAGCTGTTGATCTTGAGATGTATTTTGATAATATGCGCCATAGCGTCTGGTTCCATACTCTGAAACCTCCATAGCTGATAACAGGTCGTGTGTGTGTGTGTGTCATAGTAGAATGCTGCTAACTGTATTTTTGCAGCTTATATACATATAGCAAGAGTTAGATATGTTCTCATTGATGTTTCTCTGTGCTTGAACCGCTTTTTTAAGTATCATAATTAAGCTAATATTTTTTATAGGTCATCATTTACCCGACCGACAATGCAAAAAAAAAAAAAAAGTAGTATATGTTATTCGACACATTATCGCATTGTAAATCGTTATTGGTTCCGAGGCAAATCCACAAAGGATGTGACTCAATATCCCATAACTGGGCCATTTCTGATCGTTTTATTTGATTCGAACTGAGAAAATAATTTTTAGAGGTTCCGTTCTGAATACGTTTTAACAGAAAACTAGCAATTTCATTCAATAATAGAAGGTGAAATATTTCAGCGGCCCGAGCCACTGACCACAGAAGAATGGTATTTCGCTTTGTGCTGCACATTGTACATATTACTGACATTAAGGAAAGAGGAAGACGACGAATTGGATGGCCGGCCATTGCAACGCTTATGAAAATGAGATCGACCAGTGGTCAGGAAGAATTCTTTACTACCGGATTAGCCACTAAATCACAGAGAATTTTATTCTTTGGGCAATAACACAAAAGGATAGGTGAAACTATTTTATCCCTATACCTGCGAAGTTTTTTTTTTTTTTTTTTTTCCTGCCTTGGATTGTAATTTTCAAAGCATTTTGCTTTCACAGACTAGTCTCTGCGATATCGTCAACCAGTTGTTCTTTTACGTTGGGAGCTAACAGATAAAGGTCATTAGTGATAAACTATTTTGTAACCTGAGTAACGTTCATGTCCTTCTTTCGAAATTTTTTTTTTTTTTTTCCCAAACAAAAATAAGAAATCGTGGACAGATACATCAAAAGTATTATGGAGAGAAGATACTTGAAATAAATTGAATAAGCTCTCAGAAATTCTCTAACTAGCTACTGATTTCTTGCAAGCACTACCCTAGCACAGGTATTCGTAAAAGCAATAGAGATCTGGTTAGATACTCTGTAGGACACAAGTTTTCCTTTCGGAAATGTCTATCTTCCTTCAAAAAACTAGACAACTTAAATGACACATGTAGTTGACATAGTTCGCTATAAATTAGATTAATCTCCCTGTAAGAATAAAATTAGATCAATGAAAACCAAGTTACGTGATTAAAATAAGAAACTGGAGTTTATATATCAAGAAAAGATGAGATGAAAAAATTCATCGATTTCGAATGAAAATGTGTACTACAATTTTAGCTTACTTCTACAACTCCAACCACGTCTCGGAAATTTATACAAATAGAATTTAAATATCGCATCATGAAGATCAACAAATGTTATCCTAATATGGAGAGACTATCAATTAATGGTATGATATTGTTTGAATCGCTAATCAGAGATGTTTCAGAATTTTTTTAATGTGGCTAATTCTCGGAACCCTCAAAAATATTGAAAATCTAAACTGGTCTTTAAAATAATATAATTAAATGATAGATTTTTTTTTTACTTAAAATTAATAAATGGGAATAAGTTTCTTGGTTTCTTTTGTCCATCGAGTCTGTCTTTCCTCTTCCATTTTTGTCAGTACTAAGATTGTTGGTTTGGTTCTCGTTTACTTTGCGTCCAATAAACCAGTAATAACTGATGTACCAGTAATATAATAGTTTATAATAGTGAAGTATATAAAATAGTAAAGCAGTCCGGATTAAATATCAAAGCATATTTTAAATTTATTTCATTTACAATAGCTTTATCTTTAAAATAATCGAAATACAAGCTTTTTCGGAACCATTTAGCTAAATCATTCAGATATGCGTTCATACTGGAATCATATTCTGATATTATCGAATGATGATTACACTAAAAATCATGTATTTGTAACACTAGTTTGGAAAAAACAAAGTCTCAAATATATTTCACTAAACATTAGAAATTCGTTTTTTTTCCCCGCAAGAGTTAAGATATTAATGAATATCTTAACCATTGAATTTGAATAACAAATCGCTTGCTTTTATAGTTTTGTTTATAATATTAATTATATTGGAACCATTTTTCATTTAGGGAGACGATTTACTCCTTCAGGTATTGAGTATGTTATGCTTTCTAGTTATTTTACCCACTTAGATCTGGTGTTTTCGTTGTTGTTTAGGGTCACTCTAAAGCAACAAAGGGGGGGGGGGAAGCTGAGGGAGAAAAAGGAAAAACAGAAACAGAAAACCATTTATTGTGGTGATTACGATTTTTTTAAATTAGTAACTGACATTTTGGTTACTTTCAGCTATGAATTTATTCATATGAACGAAATATTAAAAATGAAGCCTGCAATAACAATTCTCAGTGACTTGACACATGAGAATACTGAAGAACGTATAAAATTGCTAAAATACAGCCGATGAAAGAAACTAAAGTCATTGTCTAATGTGTTCTCTGATCGGAGTAAAAACCCAAATTTTCAAAAGACAAATCCTACTGCCACTGTATGACACCCAACTCATGTTGAAAAGCTCTTGTAAAGATTCTTTAAGTCGTAAATGGGATTCAAAGTTAGATCTTTCCAGGGTAAAAAGAACTTCAAGCGGCATCTTTTAATCTGCATTATGGAAGTGCTAACATACAAGTTACAGAAAATGGAACCGTGCAATAATATTATGCATATTCCAGATGACTCACATGACTTCGCAGATAAACTTTATTTAGCAAGATTTTCGTTTCTTCCTTTCTTCTTACTTAGCTTTACTGCAGACAATAATACTCCGGCATTACTCTTAGGAAGATTTGCACGAAAAATGAAAGTAAACACTTGATTTTTTAATCTAATTATAAAGACTATCACAGCCAATATGTAGGAAAATACAAATATATCAATTTATCTCCATTTTATTCAAGAATAAGATGATAAATAAGAGTATATTTATATTTGTGATTTAAAACAAATTTACTCTAAAATAATTTGATAAAATCACGATAATCAAATATGACTTGTATTCTATTGGTTTTGTAGCCAAAATTAACAGAATCAAAAAGTGAAAAATACTCGAACACTGTTATAGATGAAATATCGTATAACGATGCAATCATGATAGAAATTTAAAATGTGAACTTTTAATTTAAAAAAAAATCTGAAATTAAAACATACGATATTACCGATTATAATGGCTTGGTATAGCAACTTTTTATACATCGCAAAAATGAGAAAGCTCAAGGTTTTTCCATCAAGCACCTAGGCATCCATCTAGCAGTGGAGAAATAAGAAATCCAACATTTCTTATCTGTGGCTAGCTGACTTCAGGGCTTGAAAATTTCGATGAAAATAGCTCCTATCATCTTTGATTGGATCTACATAACTCCTTACAAAGGAAGAGTGGCCCTATTCGCAACTCCCACGAAAGTATTATCTTATACAACAGCTTCTACGGAAGCTGAATATGGGAAGTGCCATGCACACTTGATTTTTTTCTGATTTCTGGAAATTACATTTTTTTCTATCCTCTAATATTTTCATATTCTCATTCTTATATTTCCGTGAATCTTTTTCTGATCCACTGGGTTTTGAAAGAAAACATGAACCACATTTCTAAAATTATGAATGAAATTTGACACTCAACCGAATAGGAAGAGTCTGCAAAACTGAACAGTGGCTCTGCCTTTGAATGCAATAGATCCAACTGTAGGAATTCTATACCAATTCTCGTTTACATGACTATTATTTTTTTTTAAATTTAACTTATTCCTGCAGTAACAATTCACAACAATTAATTGAAATACGCGGTTTTAATTTAATTAAAACAAATGTAAGGAATGGGGAAGATTTCTGTGATGCAAACATTTTCAGACTACAGTAAATTCTCTCTCTCTTACACATACACACACCCTCCTGCCCGTATTTAAAATTTTCTCCAAATTAAGCTTACTGCCTATAAGACAAGACAACACTGTTAACTAAAACAGATTGAAATTCAAAACAATATGTTTTTAAATTTGTATTACTACAGTTTATACATGGTTACAACAGAAGAGGCAACATATGGAAAATTTATTTGAAGTTATAACGAAATTAAAGATTTTTTGATGTATTTTTCAGAATTTAATACTTCCCTCCTTAAAGTAAAAGCAGAGTTTCACGTATTCAATATTCATGTATTTTACTTGAAAAGCTGCAGATAAATATAGTAACTCGAGAATCTAAGAATCGAAAGAAAAATACTAACTCTCACAACAAGTGGAAAGCAATAGTTGGTCGTTCCCATCTCACCCCGCCTTTTTTTTTATTTTTTTTATTTTTTTATAAGGAGTTAGAGTCCACAAAATTACTGCTGTTTAAATCACTGAAAAATGACTGAGGGGAAGACAATGAATGGATTAGAGTGGAGCAAAATATGTTGAGGTGACAGGCTTATTGGTAGCCTCCGTAGCTCAGTCGGTATAGACGAAGCAGCCCTTTGGTAAGAAAGACCTGGGTTCGATTCCCGTCCATGACGGAAGGAACCTTTATTTGGGCTCTTTCGACTAAAGGTGAGTTAACCGGTCTCATATGATGGTGGTGGGTTTTTTCATCCCTCAAAATAGGCAAACCGGTCATTTGAACGCACACGGCTACATAGGACACACTGGGAGGCATAGGGCCGACCACCTTATCCCCGAGACGATCGCGGTTGTGAAGTCCACAGCTAAAGAACCTCAATGGTTCGTGAAAAGCTTAAGACGAGACAGGTTTATTGAATATTAAAGAAATGGAAGAAATGGAACAGGATACGAACTCTAAGACAAATGGATGAAAAGTGAAGCTAAAAAAATCGTTCCTGTTACAGACAATTGCTTAATTCGCTGTTATATGGAGATAGGATATAGAATTGTATTTAAAAATGAAAAGACAATTTTTTAAGATACGATTAGTTTTCGGTTTGTTATTTTAAAGAGGACAAATAACGTGATTTTTAATTTGAATAACTTGGTTGCACTCAAATTTCAGTGTGTTAATAAAGAAATTTTAATACTGTTGCAGAAAGATATCCACATAGCACTGAGTACTGAACTGTAATTAGTTAAAATAATGGATGAATAAAGCTAATGACGGGGACAAAAAATACTTAAAGCTACAATAATGCTATTGGTTAGTAATTACCAATTAACCAACAATATTTCATTATTGACTATGGGT
Organism: Typopeltis vanoorti; assembly: GCF_054136105.1. Classification (NCBI taxonomy): domain Eukaryota; kingdom Metazoa; phylum Arthropoda; class Arachnida; order Uropygi; family Thelyphonidae; genus Typopeltis; species Typopeltis vanoorti. Next base: position 35,560,276 of record NC_143552.1, read on the forward strand.
CCACATTTTGTCATATTAAATTCCATTTATTATGGTTCATACTCGTTATATTTAAATGATATACAAATGTACAATTCTATGAAATAGAAACGATAAATTTCTATTTCTTGATGAACTTAGTCTAAAATGCACTTTCATTTAACAGCAAACGGTTTTTGACAACATAGCTGAATAACATTTTTGATGACTAATGCATACCCCACAACACAACTTATGAAGCCAACAAATAATTTATGCAATTTATTTTATGTATTAAATTTGCTCAAGTTTAATGTAGCTGTTATTAACTGTAATATTTGCAATAATATAAGATATTCTGCAGGAATCATGTAGCACGAAGAGTTACATTTCCCCATATATGAGAAATGAATTTATATCATACTGTAGGAAAGAGTGAATGATTCTATTACTGACATTACCCATTGTACAAGCATTCTTACTTTTTTTTTTTTTTTTTAAGTAGCATTCCATCCACGGAAGGCTATAAAACTATACTGCATTGGTACAGTGGGTGGGATAATTGAAAAACCCTCTTCTACAACCCAAACAAGGATAGAGTGGATTTATAGCATCCTTTATGGAAATGATGCTATTAACCTATTCCGTTTCCCTCTAGAATACCTGTTTATGATCTTCAGCTTTTCCGTTACTCAGTGTCCACTAAAATTTTAAATTCTGGATTTTGGTAATTATTATTTTTTTTTTTCAAATTCTCATTAAGGTGAGATATGCATTCTCTTACTTAAAGTCTGAATACAGGATTCATAATAATGTAACAATGAGCAAATCATATTAGCCAAGAAATATTTGATAATTCATATTCAAGTGAATGAACTATTGCCTTTAAAAATGAATTCTTTGTTGGTTCATTGCGAAACTATTACAAAATAAAAACAGCCCGTAGTATGTAGTCATTTTCTATTGAGCTTTGGAATCACACTTAACTGTAATGGCAGTGAGGCATCCAAAGCTTATGTCCCAAAATGGGTTCGCCTATTTTGTCGGATGAAGGAACCCAATTTTCCAGATTGAATTACTCCATCCCCGTATGAGCCCGGCTAACTCATCTTCAGCTTAAAAGGTCAATTTATATAAATGACCGATCATACGAAGAAATAATTGATATCCCTACTGATCAGATTCACCAATCTCGCATATAAGATATCTGATTAAAGGGTAGGGAAAGCTAATCTTAATGGAAAAGTGCACAGCTCTAAAGTCAGTTGGATTAGTATTAACAGCGTGAGTGGGCTAATCCGAAAACTCTGCCTACAAGCAAGGTGGAGGTACATACTTGTCTAATTATCACTGAAATCAAGCAAATGTTACTAACAACGGTGTGTAAATTTAGATTTGATTCACCCATCAAGGGATAATTTTTTTTTTCTTCTATAGACATGTTATATGTTAATGAAAACTTTCATTGCTGTTCTGAGTCGCATACAATAATCCCATTATAAATGGATTTCAATGCACTGCTGAATAACCCGTTAATTCCGATTCCTGTTTGCTCTGAGCGCATGCATTAAAAGGCCACTCGTTTAAGCCTAAACATATAATAGGAGTTCAAAACATGCAATTTAAGCTATTGCATTATTAATATTTCTCAGTAATAAAAAAATCAATATTTCGATTTCCCTAAAATATTTTGAATATATATATTTTTACTACAGTTTATCAATTAATTAGTGGATAATTCAAAAGATACAGCATCCTTACTCACTGGACATTATTACAACGATGATTAATAAGACATAATTCATACACATCAAAAGGCATTTATTTCCAAAAGAAGCAAAATGCCTCAAGGAACAAACATCGAAACAAAAAAAAATCGAGAGAATGACTTAACCATCTTAAAGAAATCGATACACTAAGAACAGTTATTAGAACTCCCAAAATAGCTAAGGCAGATTTTCCCTATACACCTACAGTTGTTTCCATTCTCTCCTGTCACCATAAGAAACAGTTTCCAAGAGATTTAGGACATTTTGTTTATGGACCAAACGGTCTAACTAGTTCGGAGTGTAGACAATTTCCACAGATCATACGATACATTCTGGCAATTGGTTACTACGTTAGTCTAGCACCAAGCCATGGAGCCAAATAGCAAGATACTCCACCAGATTCTAAATTCAGAACCTCATTTCTCGAATAGCAACATTTCTACGCTGCCTTCGGGTAACATGAAGCTTGTTTTTTTTTTTTCTCGGTAGCTGAAAACGAGCAAACAGTACGAAAGAAGGAAACGGTGAAAACATAAGTGTAGAATGAACATATATAGAATGCGAATATAAGGAACACTAAACGCGGTAGATAAATTTAGCAAGGATTAACAGCAGAAAAAAAGGTGTTCATTCAGAAATATACAAAACATTGCCCTTTATGTTAGTGTTCACATTAAATATCCTTAATTATCCTTTCTCTCATTAATTATTCTCACATTAATTATCCCAAATACTTTAAAATTGCACACTCTCCTATCAGGAATCAATATAAAATATCAAGTATATTTTGGATTATATATGAAAAAGGTGGTTAAAAAACTTTAATAAAAATTGCTGGTCTGAGGTAATTGAAAATCAGTTCCTATTGGGAGAACTAAATTTAAAAAAAAAAAAAATTCTGTTATAAATCCCATCTTCAAGAAAAAATTTGCGGTGCATAAATCCTTAAAGAAAATTTAAATAATTAACGGATATAGTATTTGTTCCGAATCAAGACAAATTATAATTTCTTCATCGCTAAGCTGATTTGTCCATCCGTTGTCTATATAAATATGTTGCACCACCCTCTTGCTGATCGTGTGAACATTTTATAACTAAAAAAGTATTCCCTACAGAGAGAAGCGCACGTGCAACTGAAATTATTAGTAATATTTTTTGCATTTGTCGTGAAGGAAAGATGACTTAAATAGGTTATATGGCAATCCTTTCTTTTACTGAAAATGTTTTCTTAAAAATGACAAGTCATTCTGATTTCGGTTAGCTGGAATAAATAGAATTTACACAGTAAAGAAAAATATTAAGAAAGAGAACAAACCTTATTAAAAAAAGAAAAAAAAAGAAGAGTTTGGTTTTTGATGAAAATGCAGTTCTTGAACAAACATTTAAGTTTGATGTAAAATTCCGACAAGAACTTTTTTAAGAAAAGTCTACTATTTTATTACGTATATTTATTTTACTATTAAATTCAACATTGCAGCACACCCGAAGATTTTTTTAATCAATAGAAAATTCTAAGAGATATGAAAAGGAACATTTTAAAAAAGAAGCAATGAGACTTTCGATGATTAAGTAGCGAAACATACTTAGAAATGGTGATAAGAATAAAGATTAAGAGTTCTTAAAATCTTATATTTATCAGAGTAATAATATAATCGAATCACAAAAAGAGAAAGAAAGGTGCAAGAATTTTCAAATGTAGACATAATTTGTACCTTCGCCTAGCTTTTGTCTAAAGTCGCTCTTTTCGTCTTAATAACATTGCCTAACGCCTTATCAATTTCCAAAAAGCGAAGATTAATGAACTTTCTATACGTATAACCACTTACCAAATGTGCTAGCTAAACTTGAGTATAAGAAACGACACAGGAACGGTACAAACTCCTCTTACAAAATTCAAACACAGGCAAAAGAAGCCCTTTATTTTGCCACCAAACATTCTTGCCATTAGATATACAAAAGTAAGACTATCCGTTGCACACCACCCCTTGTACTGTCTAATGTTGAATTATTATGTCTGGATTTTGGCCAGTTATGCACCAGCCTTGGCAGCCGTAGTCTAAACAACGCTAACCAATCAGGCTGAACCTAGAGGTACGCTAGCTAGGGCATGCGCACGCAATAGCTCCGGTGAAAAGAGGTATTTCAGGAGAAACCTCGACTTCTAAAGACCTGATGGATACACAAGGAGGGATTTCTTACAATAAAACAAATCCCGAATTAAACCTTACTTTTTTAAAGCTAATAATTGCTAATCAATTAAAACATTCAATCAAACCCGGCGTAGAAGTATGCTATGCTCAACACGTGCAACTAAATTCAACATAATTCTCGGGGTAATTGAGAAACAGGCCAATTGATTAGGTTGTGTTATCAGACAGATGGGAGGAGGTAAACAGTCTCCACATTTGAATATTAAATTATGACATTCTGCATAACTATTTTAGGAATGCAAGTAACACTGCTAAAATTATAAGTTGTTCGTTTAGGCGTAAAGAGAAAGCATAAACAATCCAAGTATGTTTTTACAACTTTTTTGTCTAGCAACAAGAATTATTTTTTTCAAAAAAGGTTACCCATTATTTCAATACTGATACATTAGGAAGTAATTATATATTTTTCTGAAACTCATCTCTGTACTTGTTAACAATACAGCGTACAATAGAATAGGCGAATCTATTCTTTTTTTAAAGCAGTTATACTGCGCATTGAATTATAATTTATCGCCCCAAGCGATTCAAAACCACTCCATGAGAATTATTAGCTATAAAGAATAATATTTGAGTGTTAGAAATGCCTTTCTCAAGTACACCGTTATTATGAATTGCTAATATCAATATTGACATTCATGTCTATTTTGATTACAGTAATTTGTAGGATTTAGCTGTAGGATTTAGCTCGCTTTCAACTTTAACCTTCAGAAATAGAAAATTTCACTTGTGTATAATTATAGAGGTTTTAGGCTATGATCGAATATTTTATATATGATTATCTTTGATAGTTTTCAGGCGATGAATCATTTGAGGAGAAATATGTTTCGTAATTTCAATAGCACTCGAAAGAAAGTAGAAGGATGTTTATGTTGCAAACAAAAAAAAAAGATTTTGTACAGATAGCTACTGAACACTTTTAAACTTTTGTTTACTTTCCTCTACGAATTTCTCACGCCATTTTTTCTTAGTCGATGTGTATACTGCTAAGATCCAAATTCAGCAGCGGAGCATATGCGATATTTTATGATCCAAAAGATCTTAAGAAGTGTCCGAAACTCCAGAAAAAATATGTCTTACAACCGCAGTAACATAATTCCTAAACGAATTGAAGATTCCTTTCATTTCTTTGGGATGAGGTTGCTAATGGCATGTAGCATAAATTAATTTCTAAAGGTCTTTGGTCATTATTTTGGTTAATTTTTAATATGAGCTTAACATGAACTCTTTTCCAGTAAGATCAAATAATAACAATGGAAAAAAAAACTATAAGCAAGAACCACTATTTCTCTTCCTCAGCAAATTTAAGCCGACTTAAGTGGCCACCCCTCCGAATTATTTGGTAATTTGGAAGGTGGCCACATATGCTACACATTTCACGGCTACTGCTGCCACTACTAATAATATTAAACAAATGTGGATGTATACATACCTTGATATATATAAGTTTAAAATGTTTATCTTCGTTTAAGTAGAGGGATCAGGTCCCTAACCTAGAAAAGTTATTAATAATCTTATAATTTCACTTCTATAAATTCGTTTTATAAGAGCCAGTTGGGCGTACCAATTAGGAAGACACCACGTGTAGATTTATAACAAAAAAAAAAAGGAATGAAAAATACAAACTGAGTGGGCCTATAAAGTACCAAATGCTTTCATCTACTTGAGTTTACACCCTCGTTCGTTAACTAGTTAACGAGTGTCATAAAAGCGATTTGAAGAGTATTTTTTTTACAAGATGAGTGATATAGGGGATTCATTCTCTCAAGACATTTCACTCCAGTGCATAACAGAATGCAAAACGCATAAGACTTATGTCAAGGAGTAATAGATTACAAATCTGCATCAGGAAGTCAGAGAAAGAATGCTCAGACTATAAGTAGACATGTCGATAACTAAAATGCACTTTCGTGTATTCGGCAGTGTTATGGTATGGTTTTAATGATGGATTACTGAAAAAGTACAGCAAATATTCAACTGGAGAGTTTTTCTCCTTGGTGCTGATACTCTCAAGACAAAGTAACTACTCCAGAGGAATTCAAGAGTAAATCACTGTGTGTGTGTGTCGCAAATTCATCTAACCATTTCGCAAGATCTCTGTTTGTCCCTTGGCATACGCTTAGAAAAAAAATCGGAATGTCATGTAAGGGTAGTGCCATTAAGAATAAAACTCAAGGCGTCGAACTTTTGCCCTTTTCTTATTTTTTTGCAGTTTCTTAGAATAGATAATCACGGTACAAGGACATAAAGTGCACAAAACAACCAATGAGAGCACTGAATTAGCATTCAATGTTCACTCTGCATTAATCTTATCTCTTTTGTATGTGGGGCGTATCTCTTTATATATATCCACTAGGCAAGACTGGACCGTGGTGACTGATAAGTAGAAGGTTGAGTTAGTATAATTATCAAATGCAGCTATTCGATCTGAGTTTCAACCAGATGAAAAAATGGCACAAAAAATGATAACTTCTCAGAGACCTTGATCAAAGAAATATCAAGGATGAGGCAAGGTAATATTTTAGTTGCTTCAGCCACAAATCTAAGGAAATTGTCGCAAACCATTCGCTCTGTCTGAACAGTAGTTGAATATTTTCTGTTTGAATCTTGTCTGAACAATTTTCGACCTAATTTCATTACCAGAATATTAGTAATGCTCGCATAATAAATAGTTAGATTATTGTATAAAGATAGAAACGATGTTTGCTCTTCTCAAACACTTATAATGAAGAAGAAACAAATAAATTAATGGTCGGAATACAGAGAAAATGGTATAAAGAATTCAGTTTATTGACGCAATAATAATTAGAGCAGTTACTGTACAGTGATCTCTATTTGTTACAGAAAAGACACTAGAAGAGAAAGCTAGCTTGATTGTTTTACATTACCAATCAATTTTTCTTAAGTAAGCAAGCAGTTAGTTCAGATTCCTAATCATGCAGGATTCTTCCTTAAATGGGAAATACTAGAACATACTTAACTAGCAATTTGTATTTGCTACCTAATAAACGTACCATTTGCCGTAAACGCAAATCGCAACGTCAATACAAGTTATAATTTATCCTTTGAGGGAAACTTACTGAAATGAGATATTTTTATATGTTAGTAGGAGTTTAGAACAAGCCTATAAAGAGAAAAGGCAGTCAAGTAGATAGTTTTAACCGTCCAAACAGACAAAATATTCAGTTAGATGATATAGAATAAGCTTAACGTGGACAACTTGGAAAAATTAGAAATTGTCGTAATTTCTGTGATCACCGTAATATTTTCTAATTTTTCTCTTTTCCTACTTCCAGTGCTAAGAATGACATTAATCAGAATAACTAGACATTTGTAGAACAAATTGATACATTTTTCTTTCTAATGGAAGAATATAATCCTTTCAAATCGAATGTTAAAGAGCAATATCAAAGGAACTACGAATTAAAACTTCTTAACCGTTTATTAAAGAAATATTTAGCTTTCTTACCAGAGGGATGGTAAAAAATGTGTTCTTCTCTAGAAATGTAAGATTTGTCGAAATAAGACTAGATTGATTTTTATCTCTTCCAGAAATGAACTACTCTGGAGTACAGTTCTAAAAATGATTATATATTCTGTTTAGAGCTAACAAAAATGTGTTTTAGTTCAGAAATTATAGCTGCTTACATCAAAAACTATAAATATACTGTATATCATCTCATTAAAAACGGAAATCCTTCAGACAATAAAATAAGATGTAGTTTATGAAAGTAAGGTAAATGCAAAGTACTGTAGAAAGGATATGTCGTAATTAAGAAAGAAAAAAATTTAGTCGTATCCTTAGAAGATTATCAGTTATGTACTCAACATAGTGATCAGTTTATTCTTTCCATTTGTTATAGGGATTATTTCCAGAAAGAAGATAGAGTTACCCAATACTTAAAGAAAGAGCAAATGTAATAGCATCAAAATGCAATATATGTGCTTCATTTTTATATATATTCTTATAGCATCTTCATATTGGGTAGTACATGAACCGAATAAATGATTCTCATGGAAGAGAGAATGTCATGGGTTTGTCTGTTGCGTTAATATCGAGTGCTACTTTCTAGAAACACACACCTGTTTAAAATTCTCGTTATAAAAAATGTTATAGAATTCTCGATGATGAATTGGTGATAGCAACTATAAATTCAAGAATACTAAGTATAGAAATCAATGCAATCATTTAGAATGTTTTTTCTTTTTTCTTTAATGGTGTTTTGCAGTACGGTCAGTAGGACTAATTTTAATGGGAAGAAAGACCAATTGTTGTTGGTTATCTCCTTCCAATTAAGTATATTGTCTGAATATGTATAAAGTGAAGCCTGTTTATCTTTGTAGCAAATCAGTTTACAGCACGTTTCTGAGTTATTAGACATTGTCTAATAATAACTTAGATACTCAGAAACATACCACAAGGAGGTTGAAGGTTATCATTCAAGTGTGAAGATACAAAATTCAAGGAAAGAAGAGAACAGCATGTACTAAGATTTGGATATGACCTACCAGTAGGCAGAGTTTTGACTTCCTCCCTTTATACTTCTTTACCATAGTTCCAGCGATACATAGTCTTCTTTTCACACATCTCTAGAATTAGGCAGTATCCTATTTCCAGACAAAAATTTAAGAGGTAATAAATCTTAAATTTAGATCACAGAGAAGTCTTTCTTGTTTCATACCATTCGATAGAAGAGAACGTCTCTCCACCATCATGACATTTCAAGTTTATTTTTAGCAAATCAGCAATCTCTGTTTACGTCTGTGATTTTGTAAAGAATTCCTTGTTCAAGGGAAATATATAACTCAATCATATATTTTTGTTAAATAAACTTGTCTTAAAACTATAGCAAATGCTTTGTTATATGTGGGACGTGATATGCTGACAATAACGAATAACATTCAATATTTGTAGCTGCAAGCTTATGGTGCAGATAAGCTTGACTTCGACTGAGTCTTCAGCAAATTATCGATTACGGGATACTGAAGTATTATTAGCTCAAGCCTGTTTCATTATTTCTGATGAATGTTCCCTTTCCGAGTTTTTGTCGGAAAGAATGTCGTTTTCTGTCAGCATTAAAATGTTTATTAGTCTTTATAATTTCGATATCCTTTCAAATATCACTTCAAAACTTCGTTCTTTACACCTGAACAAAAATATTTCAACAGAAATCTCAATGGGTCACATTTTTCTCCAGATTTTTCTTACAATATCGGTTATTATTGAATTTCATGTAACAGTATAAACTGGACGTTAATGTTAAAAAGGGAATTGATAACTTGAGTATTATCACAAATGATCCTTTAATAAGAAATATTTTTGTGGAATTATTTTGAATGATACTGGTCTAAACGTTGTATTAAACATGTCGCCTTCTTAATAAACCCTTATTGCTAATGTTAAATATTAATATTATGGAATTAGATTATATATTGTAGATAGTTTATTTATTGCCATTTCTACCTATTTTTTTTTTTTTGTCGTTTCGAATCATTTGGCATATCGTTCCCCTAGAAAATGGTCCGAATTAAACCGAAATGGAGATTTTCTACAATTAGTAAAGAATCCACCACTTATTCTTTTGATTTTCTAGCATATCCGCTATTTTTGCATTTTACCTATTTCCGTGTCTAATTTGAATTTTTGTTACGTTCTTTACCCAAATACATCAAATTCTTTGCACACATATGATGGGTTCAGACCCATCATATGTGTGCAAAGATGTCTACATGTGTAAGGCATCAGAGAAGAATAGAGATCTGCAAGTTGTCCAGCTGTGTCAGGCAGACTGCAAACGAGTATACAAAAGAACATTTAAGTATATTACTAAGTCTGTACACGAATGCTAGGAGTATCAGAAACAAAGGGGTAGAGTTTGTTGCCTTAGTCAATATGTTGCGACCTCAGATTGTAGGTTTTAGTGAGAACTGATTATCAGACCTACTAACTGGTATAGAGTCTCATGGATACAGTATTTTTAGAAAGGATAGAGAGGACAGGAGAGGAGGTGGCGTGCTGCTAATGGTATCGGATGACTTAAATCCTGTTAGAGTTGAAACCTATGATTGTAATAATACTAACAATATTTCATGTGGCAGTGAGTTTGAAGCCATCTGGTGTGAGGCGGAATCTAAGAAGACAAATTACATAGTAGGGGTGTAGGCAAGGAGTGTTAGATTTGAATATAGTGTCAGAGGGCCGCCAGTTGGTGACAGTGATCATGCCGTAATCACTTGGGAAATGAATAAGTTTATGAATGTTCCATTCAGAAAAGGTTACATGCTGAACTAAAAATCAGGAAATTATGACCAACTGAGAAGTATACTGAGTTCAGTGGAATGGGATCGGTTGCTGGACGGAAAGAATATCGACAGTGTATGGGAAGCATTGAAACAATACTTAAATGATGTGATATCAGAATGTGTTCCGAGAGTTCGAAGAATAAATAAGTTGGAGTCAAATGGATGATGTGTAATCTTATTAAGCAAGAGATTCGTAAGAAAAGGACGATATGGAAGGAATACCGTTTGCATAAGGATGACGTCCGTTATGAAGCAGCAGGCTAGAAAAGTCACTACTGTTGTACGGAAAACAAAGTCTGAGTGTGAAAAGAAACTGGCTCTGCGTGCAAGAATTATATCGATATGCTGCAAGTAAAAGAAAGAATGAATATAAAAGAATAACTCTTCTAAATCCAGATGGCGTCAGGGTTACAGATGCAAAAGAGTTTGTTCAGTTAATGAGTGCCCACTTCGTTAAAAGCTATCAACCTGGTGAACGCAACACTGGGCTCACCGTTACCTCTTCACCAGATGAAGAAACGCAGATGTGTGACGCCGAGGTATTAGAGCTGTTGCACAATTTGAATAAAAATTCAGCAATGGGGACTGATGGAATATCAGCACGAGTGCTAAAAGAGTGTTCAGCTGAACTGGCCATTCCTTTGACCAAGATGTTTAATATGAGTCTCAGAATAGGGAAGATTCCCAGGAATGGAAGGAATATATGGTAATTCCATTGCACAAGGGTGGTGAAAAGACCGATGTATCCAACTATCGACCAATTAGTATCTCAGGAGTGGTGGCGAAGGTTTTGTAAATATTGGTTAGGGCCCGCATTCAGAAATGGGTTGACAGTGAATCTCTACTTTGCAATGAATAACATGGGTTTACTAAGGGAAGGTGATGTTTTAGCAACTTGCTCACATTCTATAGCAACGTTACCATTGAACTATACAAGGGGAATGGATACACCATAATACTTTTGGATTTTGCTAAGGCTTTTTGACAGAATACGACCTGGAAGACTGTTGCATAAATTGCAGAAAATGGGTTTAGGTTATACAATATTAGCATGGATAAGAGGATGGCGGACTGACAAATATCAAAAAGTAGTATACAGGGGATCTGAGTCTGCAAGGTTTAAGATTCTTCAAGACTTAGTGGACATTCTCCTTTCCAGTAAAGTAATACTACCACCATACTTATGTGCTTCAAGAACTATCTTAATTCCGAAGAAAGAAACCTCAAGCTATGCATCAGACTTTAGATCTATTACCATCTCTCCTGTGTTACTTAGACTATCATAAAATATTAGTTAAACAACTTCAGCAACATATACTGCATGATTATAGACAGAGAGCTTTTGTCCCTTCGGACGGCTGTACCGAGAATATATATCTTCTTTCTTCTCTTCTCTCTGATTCCGGACGTCACCTTAAGCCTCTATATATGGCGTCGCTGGACCTCAAAAAGGCCTTTGATAGCGTCTCCCTTCGTGCTCTCTATTGCTGGATGTCCAGAACCTTTTCTTTCCTATGTTATGGAGCTATACTTGGGTAGCTCCATCACTATCACTACAGGGTCCCGTGCAACTCTATTCCCGCAGTGCGGGGTGTTCGCCAGGGTGATTCTCTATCTCCCCTTTTCTTTAACTGCGTCATCATAGATGAGTTTCTTCATTCTCTTCCTAGCCATATAGGCTACTCTCTAGGCGCTTCTTCCTTTAATGCAATGGCCTTTGAGGACGATCTTATTCTAGTAGCCTCTACTAAGATAGGCTTACAGGAACTCCTTGACCGGGCAGTTGACTTCTTTTCTATTCGAGGCCTTTCTATTAATGTAGAGAAGTCCTGCTCTTTAGCTCTTGTCCTCTGTGGTCGTGACAAGAAGCTTAAGGTCGAGACTATAGAGTTTTCTCTGCACGGGAGGCCGTTGCATGCTTTGACCATCCTGGAAGAGTGGAGTACTTCGGTATCATGTTTACCCCAAAGAGAAAGTCTTCTGTTCCTTCTATCCTAGAAGATGGGATCTCTTCTTTGAGGAAAGCTCCTCTCAAGCCCCGGCAAAGACTGTTTCTCCTTTCCCACTATCTCCTACCTCACTTTTACCACAAATTGGTGCTTGGTAGGACATATATCTCGGTACTGTCCCGAATGGACAGGGCTATCCGTTCAGCCGTGAGATCACGGCTCCGCCTGACACTCCTACTGCATATTTCCATGCGAGGGTGAAGAATGGTGGGCTTGGGGTTCCATCACTTAGATGGCTGATCTCACGCCTGCGGCTGTCAAGAATTGCGCAGTTAGAACTATCTTCTTCCTCCATATGCAGAGAGGCTTTCTATAACCCATTAATACAAGAAGACTTTAGGCGGGCTAAAGGCTGGTCCCATTATCAAGGTACTTTAATCGAGTCAGCACCCGCAGAACACAAGAGATGGGCATCTCTGTTGCACTGTTCTGGATAGTGCTCCTATAAATGTCATATCTGGTGCCTCCCCAGCATGACTGGGTAAGGGATGGCACCAGATTCTTCCCTGGGTTCGAGTATATTGACCTTATCAGGACGAGGATCAATGCCCTGCCTACTCGAGCCCGCACAGTTCGATGGGGTAGTGACGACTCCAACTGTAGGGCTGGCTGCCACTACAGTGAGACATTGGGGTCCGCGTGAGGAGGCATGATGCCGTGGTCTCCATTCTGAACAACCGCTTTAAGAAAAAAGGTTGGAAGACTGCGGTGCAACCACATTATAGGACCTCCGCGGGTTTGCGTAAGCCAGACTTAGTGATTAAAAGAGATGGTGACGTTTGGGTAGTTGATACCCAGGTGGTGGGAACAGGGTGCCCACTAGCCTATAGCCATAATAATAAAGTAAATTATTATAAAAATAACCAAGATCTAGTTAGTAAGATACGGGAGGAGCATGGGGCAACTCCGAGGTTTACCAGCGCCACCATCTCTTTACATGGCGTATGGAGTGCAGATAGTTATGACTTAAAACAGCTTGGGCTTACGCAGAAGGATATAAAAGTTCTTTCCTTGAGGGTCCTACAGGACACACTGGTGGCATGGCGTTGCCACCAGAGAATGAATACAATGATAACTAGAATAGGCATACGATAAAACACTTGTAAAGGTTTAGGCCTATATCAAGTCTGGACGTGATGTAAGGGTAGTACTGCCCATAACCAGTACAAAGATTAATTAAAAACAAAAAAGTGGTGTACCACAAGGATCAGTACTTGGTCCACTGTTATTCAATCTGTACATTAATGATATTGGGAAGGATTTGACAAACGACATACAGTTATTTGCTGATGATGCAAAGATAGGTAAGGTAATCAAGGAATGCTGCTGATATGCAGTCTTTGCAGAATGATTTGAATAGCCTGGAATTCTGGGCATGGGAAAATCGGTATCATTTCAATGTCAGTAACTGTAAAGTCATTCATTTAAGCATGATTAGATATCCAATATCGTATTTTATTGGTGGGATTAGGCTAGAAGAAACTGCTGAGGATAGGGATCTTGGAGTGTTAATAGATAGCAAGTTGAAATTCAGAGGCTATGTAGCAAAGATTGCAAATACAACTCAAAAGATAATTGCAATGCTGAAATGAACGTTCACATGTAAAGATAAGGGTGTTATTTTGCCTCTTTACAAGACCTTGATAAGACCTCACTTGGACTATTGTGCGCAGGTCTGGTTTCCCGTTGTGATTTTGATGTTCTGGAGAGAGTACAAAGGAGAGTTAAAAATGATATGAGGATTGCGGAATACTGATTATGAAGACAGATTGAGAGTTTGTAGACTGCAGACACTAACAAACAGGAGAAAGAGGGGGGGGTGATATAATTGAGACTTACAAACTTCTGAAAAGGTCATACAGGATTTCAATTGATGGAAGTTTTCAGTTTATGGCGGTTGGAGAAAGGACGAGAGAGCATCTTTGGAAGCTGAGAATAAAGGCTGCCAAGAAGGGCGGGAGGGCTAGATTTTTCTCTCAGAGGGTGGCGCGTGGTTGGAATGGATTGTCTTTGAATGTTGTGAGTGCAAGCAATTTGAATGAATTCAAGAATAAATATGATAGCTGGTATGTGGTATGCAGCCTTCCTCGATGACTCTATGAAGGTCTCTCTTAATAATAATAGGAATAATCTTATAGAACAGTCTCGTGTTGTGTAGAACTCCGTGTGCACAGAGTAATGAGTCGAATTAAATATTGGCCATCTTAACGTGTTACATTCAATGTCCTGTTACGGCAAAATAACTGTTTCCTATAAACCTAATATATGATAGAAGGGAAGAGAGGAAGTAATTTACTTCAGAACATAAAATAGGTGATAGACTATTTTGGGTTTTATTTTTTCTATTGAATCCTGTATATACCAAGAATTTAGCGTCTTAATATTTCTTCTTATTATTTCTGCCTGATGTGTCGAGTTGATAGCTTCTAGGTTCTTAAACCAATAGATTATGGATTCGAATTCCAACGCTGGATATTCATGAATATTTTTAGAAAGCCGATGAATCTCAACTCTGGGTGTGAGATCCCTAGCCGGCTTACTGCAGGTCCGAAGTTGTTAACAAAATCCCATGTTTGATTTTTAAAGTAGGATTTCCTGATCATCTAACACAGCTCATCCCTGATAATTAACTTACAGTAGGTTGACAACTTTCCCCGAGTTGGATTCATTTTAAATATATAAATAATTATGATAGATAAAACATAACAAGCAAGACATATTTCATAATTTCTTGATTATTTATCTTCTAATAAAGTAGATTCAGGCTGGAAGTATTCAGCCTGAATCAACCATGATCTTCACCTTCCATGGTTTCTCATATTCTTTAATCAGGTATGTTTGCATTAATGTCCTATGAGACCCAGAATAGAAATGTCTCCATCATTATCATTATTTTATTTCAATTTTTACAGGACGCTATTACAATCATTTTCAAGATTCGATTTTCGCCAAGCTTCCTGAATTAAGGAGTAAAACTTCAAGAATTTCCTTTCTAAAATCTCACCTACGCACTCTATTAGTTTTTCCACAGTTATATTTCTCGTGCCGTTGTCTAGCTTTAATACTGAAATGTATTCACAATTTCACCTCAAGCATCTACAATGAATCTATTTTTTTCCACAAAAATGTAATTAGTCAAGACATTAAAGGATATCTTTAATTTTTATTTCGTTTGTCGAACTGTTCTCCTTTGTTTCTTAGCATTCTTAGTCGATTCAAAAATTCATGTTTATGTAAGTCACCCCATAATTTTTATTTATATACAATACATAACATTTTTAAATATTTTATTTCCACTATAATCTCCAAGGATAGATTTGCAGTTATTTGCCGGAAGGTTTTTCTATCAAGTAAACTGAGATTTCGTTTTTTTTTTTCTTTAAGCAATGAATAGATTTCTTTTCTTGGACTGCCTCGATAAGTGAGTCTATAACGCCAAACTTATTTTTTTTTAACCTTACGAAACGTTTCCCAACATGTTTACCTGTCTGATTTCATCAAGGTTTTTGGTTATAGATTTTGCTATTAGACTAAAGGTGTTTCTTGCTTTCAAACTTTCATTTTTCTCCACTATTTGGTATTTAATACTTGAATCACACATCTTGGAATTGTCAACTTTGGTATACTTTTTAGGATTTGATTGCGTTTTGTCCAATGTGATTGAAGTTTTTTTTTTTTTTTTTTTTCAGTTCAAAACGATGTGATGATAACTGCTTATTAAAAATGTCTTGTTTCATGCTTTTATCTGAGAGTGGTTTGAGGATAATCCAATATTCCACTTAATTGGACCTTTTCATTAAGAATTGAGAACACACAAGGATACGTTAACTTTCATTGAAATGTGTGCATATTTTTATATTGGAATATAGTAGTTGAAATTAACGTATTAGTCGATGCTCTGAGCAGAAATCCAATTGGTGCACGTTATTATTAAATACTTTTCATGACCTTTTCTCAAAATATTGCCACCGATCTTGGATTTATTTCTTACCAAACTGTTTAGATCTATAAGAATGAGCTTTTACCAGCAGTTCGCAAAGTGTGTAGCAATCTATTATTTAGTTTTATCTGTCCTTCGAGATTACTCATGCAAGATTTACATGATGACCATCTCACAGATTAAATTTTATATGTGAGATATTTAAACTTTTTCGAGTCATCAAGTTTGATTTAAATGACACCCTTTATTAGGGAAAATTAAGGTGTCAAAATGATAAAATAACTCCGCTTTGCATGGATAGAACTGAAGAAAAGTTGGTGTCAAAAGAAGAGCGCAGAATTTAACCCTTAACGTACCAATTAAAAATCAAAAGCGGTCGTTTTTCAGCCAATTTTTTGGGCGAGTTTTGGGCGAAGGTGATTTGCTGGATCAAATTCATCATTATTTGAAAAATAATGATGAATTTGTGCAAACGCAAACGAAATAGCCGATACACGCCGTTGGCAACGTTTCTCGGCTGAAAGGAAATAGGCACAAGATTGTCTAGCGTCTATATTCGGTTGTATTTATATGTGAAACCAAAATTCAAAATCAATTTTGGTGCAATAAACAAAAGACGTGTCACAGACGTGTTTGTATGTTAAGGCGTTAATAACTTATGGGTTATTTCCATGTTCTAGTTTTTGTTAGTTGCTTTTTGTAATGAGTTAAATAAGTCGTACATACACGTCTTCAGTGAGTTATAAGAACTTTTTCAGCTAAAGAATCTCACAAAGCAGGCAAACTGGCTAGTGAATACATTATACAGAAATAATACATTAGCCACGTAGTCTTAGTTGCTCTGGTAGTAGTTAAAAAAATCTTCAACTGGGAATACCAGAACCAATATATTATTTTTAATTTTGCCTATATCAATTTCCGTATTTCTTGCGATTTTTCTACGATTTTTTTTTTTGGTGTGTGGGGGATAGATTCTTGTATGCTGATAGCTATCCTCAATTTCGTGGAGGATTCTCTAAACCAATTTTCATTATTTACTCTACTTTCCTGACGCGAATGACAAGCGTCATATTTATGTTTATCTAAACACACATTGTCTAAGTTTCAAACATCCAACTCATCCTCTGCTCTTTCAGCATCGAAAAGGAATACTAGCAGACTACGGCAACGGAAGAGTATTAGGAAAACGTCTTGGTTAGGTCTGTGCATTCCTCTTTTCCTATACATTATCTGGCTTCGATTCATAAGCAGTTCTAAATTTTTAGATAATACAGTTCATATTTTACGTTATTTTCTCTCCCACTGCAATTATTAAATTCAGTTAAATGTACTTTAAGACTGTTAGTGTCATAGCTTGGTTTTCTCTGAACCAACAGTTATTGTACAGATCCCACTGAAAATCCCGAAGTGTCAAAGTCCATTTAGGGTGGTAACAGTAAAAATCGAAATGTTACCCAGTTCATACATTTTACGTTTTGTTTAGTTAAATATTTATGTACTTTATATAAATATTTTCTGTACATGAAAGTGCTATAGAATGTTAAAAGAAGCAATTTTAAAATGAAAATTACTTGAACTTTTCATGACTTCTTCATAGTAAGCAAGTGGAATGTTTCGCTGTTCAACTCATTCATCACAATAGTGGACGACAGTTCTCCTGAGAACCGCACTATGAACCTGCCAACTTCCAGACCTTCGTTTTCTTCAAATCATATACTCATCATTTTCGTGTGATGTAACAGAATTGCTATTCTTGAACATGAAGAGTTCAGTTGCAACGACGTGTTCGGAATATAGTGTCAGGACGTTATACAAGATTTTACTGTATTGAAGCAGCACAGATTTATTGACACTATGTTGAACAGTTCCACTTCGAATCATGAGAATCAATCCCACACTAGGATGATTTCCTAATCCATACTTCATTTTTGGGAGGATGAGGTGTGGTGGATAACATTTCCTATGAATTATCAAAACCAACACTCCTTCCTCAGACTAGGGGACTAAGTGTGGAATAATTACTCCATAGGATTTGTTTCCGTTGTTCAGAGTCCAAGAAGGATGCGCAATAACACGTGAAACTACATCTGATTCAATAAGTGTTGTACATTTGTAGTTGTAACTTGTAACATTGAAAGAATAGAGTTGTAACTCTATTCTTTCAATGTGAATGTTCTAGAGTAATTTTCGAGAATGGAATGATTAGAATAACAGCGCAGTAAACTAAGGCGAAGATGCTATTATATTATGCATTACTTGAGCAAGTTCTTCAGCCAGCTCGTCCATATTTCCAAAGGGAGGAACCTTGCTAACTGAGTAAGAACGGCGAGTCCACCATCACTTTAAAAGTATTTTAAGTGTTATTCGTCGTTTCCTTGGCGTGATTCAAATGCAGTTCATTTACAACCAAATAAATAGGTATAAAACGGCCTTGAAACAGTTTTTCAACTTTTTCTCTTCATTAAGTTCTATATATGTAGTGAAAAAAAAAGCGATAAAATAATTTTTCAAACTTCCCTGATTTTATCACTTTCAGTTAGCAGTGTATTCTCTATAACATTACTACGTCGTTGTCTATGATTACCTGTCTTCTTTTTTTTTCCCAAACTTAGGAAAGATTTCAAAAATCTTATTCTAAATAACAAATTTAATGAAATCTTTATAATAAATAAAAACTTGTTTAGCGAGCTAAATATAGTAACATATCAAAACTTCATTAGCGAGTCGGCGTTAAAGATGTTTATGTTTCGGTTTTGCCATCCACACTACTATCTCAAAATGACGAGTTTTGAGTGTTTTTGTGTTATTGGTTACATGTTTTTGATCGCTATGTAAAATTTATCGTGGCATTTCACATATTAAATGACTATCTTTAATGCTCCTCTGTATAATAGATTTCTAAGTCTTTGTATGGTAACCTGTTGCTTCATCCCTAAGAAAATGTCCTGGTTTAAAGAAAATAATAATCACTAGGTCAGTCTAGTCTCAGGTTTGTCTCCTAAGCGCAGTTTTGTTCTCTCTCTCTCTCTCCCCGAATTATCTCAGGATGAACAAATACACGTGGAGGACGATTCGTTTTCAGTAAACCAATTAGTAGTTAAACGAAAGCTAAAGGAAATTAAGAAGGAACATTCTCTGATTTCCTTACGGATGTCCGACCGTTCGGGATCATTTCTTGCCAGAATCACAGACTAGACGATGAGTTGACGGCCTTGTAGTTCGCACTTGACCGACTTTACTTGAGTAACAGATCGCTGATACGGTTTGTCGGTCATCATTATAAACAAATGCAAATGAACAATTTTCAATCGTTTTGGCATATAATTTGTTCATAATGAATTATCATTCGGATGTCTGCTCAATTTTAATGATTGACAAAGTGCGTTAAATTTTATTAGATCTGTAACACTTGGTTTGTAGTCAATTGTCATTTTATTACAATGTATTTTATTTTATAAAGATTATATATATATATAAAGGATATGATTTTAAAAATATCATTGAAACTATTTTGGATAATCTTGTAGAGTGTTTATTAATAACATTTGTAACACAAATATTAGATGTTTAGGGACCCATGAATAACAAAATTGCAAGCCATGAACGTGTTGCTTTAGTACTTTTATTTTAAGGAATTGGACAACATGTTAATTGATATAACGACGTTTATCATTAGTTTTCTCTATTCCAGTAGAATTATAATATCTCGATTTCAAATAACTAATATTACCTGTATGATTCACAACGATCCTGGAATAATGAAAGTTAGAAAGAAAACGAAAATGTGTCCAGTAATCAACTAAACAAATTTTGGGCATCAAACATGCAGTGTTCATTGGCATCCTCCCCCACCCCCCATTTTACTAAATTATATCTAATTCTAAAATTCACAATGAACCAGTTGAATGAAACCAATGAATACAATAAACGTGCTTACTGGAATGCTCTGAACAAAATACTGAAGAAAAGATTTCATAAACTGATAACCAAATTGTTGATCATTTACGACAAATCTGGTGTTGAAAAGGTATTTTACATCTTTAAATTACCGGTATAGTAAAGATTATTTTATACATTTATTCCTGGGAAACATCTCTAAAATAATCCTGTCACCTGAGCATCATATCGGATAACTCACCTTCAATGGAAAAGTCCACCTTCATTAGCCTCGTTTGTGAAGCTATCCGTGGAACTGTGCAAGTAACTGCGACACTTGCACAGTCATATTTAAAAAAAGGTAACGACCCTTAAATCTACTTCTCAGTGTTGTGTTTCTTTCGTTTCTTTTTACATGTTGAGACTTTTCTCAGTTTGGAATAGTTCTAAAGTCGAAGGGAATAAAAATTAACTGTTTAGTATTCTTCTTTTCTTTAAGCCATCAAAATCAAGTTAAATAGATTGCAGATTGTATGCATCATCTTTCAGTTTTATGGCTGTGATGTCACTAGTCTGTAGTTCTCAGTAGCCTTATTACTAGTGGGAACTCTCTTTGCTTGTTGCCAATTTCTCTACATTTCCTACATTCCAGTTTACTTTTTTTTCTTTTATCAGACTGAGCAATCTGCGTTATAAACCAGTCGTGTAATAGTGGATATAAAAAGATTATACACTCAGGCCTATTATCAGGTGTTTGCCATTGTCTTTACGTGGAAAGATCAGCACGGAATCGATTCCTCTACCCGAAGAATATTTATGCAAACAAATTGCGATTGATTAGCGACATGAAGAAAATATTGTCTGCTAGAATATATTTTAATACAAGGAACTTCTTTATTTCTGTTACTACATAACGTACGCATTCAGGTAGTTCCGTAGTTCACTGAACTGTTTAGGTTGCATTGGAACAAGTTATACCAGACGGTCAGGAACCTTTACTGGGTCAAGAGCCAGAACAGTTAAAGAAATCTGAGAGCCACAAATTATTACATTTTATAAGAAAAATAAATCATAACATTTAGTTGTATTGAAAAATAAGTTTTATTGAAAAAATTAAAAACATTCGTCCGTGATTATTTTCTTACCTGAACTCATTTTAAACACTTATATTACAAAAAAAAAAAATAATAATAATAAAATAAAATAAATAAATAATAGCAAATGAAATCTCCCAATTGAAAGAGCAATGCCAAGTACTTGATAAAGATTTATAGAGAAAAGTTTATTTTGTGTTTCTCAGAATTTTTTTTTTTTTTCGGTGAATTGCACTCATAAAAAATTGAATATCTTACAACCATGGGCAGGCAAAGATAATATTCAGAGCATTATCTCCCTTGGAGATAATGTTCTGAACGCCACACATGGAAATTTTCCAAGTGACTTTAGGCCTTCAGTAAGCAGAGTGTAGTCTCACACTTGGCATTGGAAATCATTTTCCAATAAAGAAATTCAAATCTGTTCAGAGTGGTATTCGAATCCACATCCGGTTAGATGGAGATCAGAACTCTATACATTTGAAAATCAGATCGACTAATATCGAATTTAACCTAAATCCATAGTTTATATTTTTGAGATGTTTTTAATAACCTGCATGCATAGAAAGAATAAACGCTTCTAAATAGCGTTAGATTTTGCAAACCGTTATCATACATAAGACCTCCAGATAGCTTCCCCCCAGAATGAAATGGTACATTTGGGTTTCATGCTGCAAACATCTACCGCATTTGATAAGATGCGACATGGTCCCCGCTGCATCCTGCAGATAGACTTCAAGATAATCATTGGTCGTAGCTATCGAGTGATATTACAATAGAATGTCAAAAGAAAATTGATATATTTTGGCCATTCAACAATCCTACGAAACCTTTGTGCACTTGAACTCGCCTGCTTTTGTAACGTGAATGTTGCAGAAAAAGTTGGCGAACATCCTTTTGTAGATTTAATGCCACTGCACATAGAATCAATTTATGAATGAAGAACCCGATTATACTGTTGAATGCTATGTCATTTATACACAAAAATACTTTCTGTGCATAACGATTAACGCTATTGTTTTGTGGAGAAGTGTCCTTTACAGGGGACCGCGAGTACAAGATAATTATATTAAATATTATATTCATTTAAATAATAAAACATGTTAATCTTGATTATAAATTTTGCATTTGATGAAATTAACTTTAAATTGCACTTTTAATGGCAATTTTTCTCTGTTTCAATATTTAAACGTGTCCTTCGGTGGTGGCGTCTAGTAGTATAGTACATTGCAGCTGTAATATACTATATATTACAGCTGCAATACATAAGAGCGACACTGGAGAAACTAACTTAAATCGAATGTGATAGTTGCAGATGTTTCGAATTATGGCCAAAACAGCTAAGGCTAGTGTATCATGTCCATAACTTCTTGTTGGTTTGCCTGTTATGCGGGATGAAAGATCCGAGTTTCCAGGAGGTGGGGGGGGAGCACCCCCTTATGAAACAGGCTAAGTCACCTCATTTGAAAAAAATCCTATAAAGGTTCTTTACATCCTAAAAGGGATTCGAACGCAGATCTGTCCAACTTATGTGTGCAAAAGAGAATTAGAGAAAGATGATGAATTTGGGAAAATGCGCATATTCGATATATAGAAAGGCGGATAAGTCTATCAATTATGTATTAATAAATCTATTGAATGGATTTGTCAGTTACGTCAGAAATCTTTTTAATCTGAAATTTATGACAGAATAAGGGGATGCGATTCAGGATACTGGATGTTTAGGGATAAATTATATTTCATATTTTCATGTGAAAATTAGTGATAAGAATACAGATTCGAGGAAATCATCTAAGGATGCAAATCAATTAATGTAACTGTTATATTCATTTGTCATAATGCATGGATTTTCCTACATTTCTGATTTCCCCGTCTGGCTTCTTCAAGAGTAGATAAACTAAAATCAGTAACAAACGCATAACATTTTTGAAACAGATTAGATTAAAATCCATACAACGTTTACGTTATAATTCTTAACATAGCTCTGTGAATGAGTAGTCTTCCCTCTCTCTACGTAAAAGGGTTTTTGCTTCAGTTTAATTGACAACCATGCATTAGGTATGTTAAAACGATTGATTCTCATACTAAAATGTCTTGTATAATTACATGCCCGCAGCACTGCTCTGCATAATTATTGTTAACCATGGCCTGTCCCTAATCATACGTCATTATTCTGGCATTCAACTGGAGTACGCAGTAATTTAGATGATTCCTTATACTTTCTTTCACTATAATTTTGAGTGTATGATACATCGACAGGCTGAAAAAGGACACTGTTTTCTTGTTCAGACGAAATCATGTTTCCACTAAATGGTTAGTAAGACAGCTTAAAATGTTATAAAACAATCGAAGAAGCAATGTTGAGCAGATCCAAGACATTTCTCAAGAGTATTCCATTTTAACGCAACGCCAGTGTCGCCTCCTATAGCATGGAGTTTCTTAAAAAGAAAAGATTAAGATGCTAAGAATATTATTATAACGGTATAAGACACATCACGCTTACCCGAAATGTACTGAACAATGGGAAGATCGCTGGAATTGTCGCATATACGGTTCTTATTTGACAGGGGAAAACTAAAAGTAACTTATCTGTGCTTTAAAAAATGAAACTATCTATCCCACCCCGCAAGTCTGTTTAACTAAAGAAAATCTACTTTTATATTATGGATCTTGGATCTTAGCAAAATTATGTGATGTTGTTTATGTACAAAGGGGGATTTATACTCACCCATTTGTGTGACTGAAATTTATTAGCTCTTTTTTTTCACGCAAACTTAAAAATGTATCTATAAAACGTACATAGATCTATACTTCCTGGTCATAAATAAACATACACTGATAATGCGAAAAATTATCAGTAAATGATAGAAAATATGTACTGCGCTCTCCCACAATAAGATGAATTAGATGTTTCAACTTCATATATATATCTTGCAAAATTTATCTAATCATTGGAATCTTTTTTATTTTGATTACGACTGTAATTGCGATTAACCTATACTTAGCGAGATTACAGTTTGACTGGGGCTGAAAGTGAGTTTCCCACCTGCATTTATCGCCAAGTAAATTTAGGAAGGAAAGAAATAAACCAAAAATTGACTTGCAAAGTTGATTTCCTTGACGGGTTAGAGGATCTTGACCACTGCTCTTAATATGATAAGGTTAAAAATTGTTTCATTCTAAGCTATTTGGAAGCCGTGAAATGTCCCTAATACATTTTTTAAGGAAATTATATATTAGACATATGATGAAGGTAGTTGCCGATGCTAATATGAAAAACAATAGTTTTAAACAAAACAAAAACAAAATGTTTGTTTAAAACAATATCAATATGCACGTTACTTTATGAAAATGTTTAGTTTTAAAGTCGATTGCGAGGATGACTAGCCTAAAATATTTAAAATGGAATAATTTTAGTTAATTAAAAAAAATGAGAATTCAGCTGTTCATGGAACCCCAAAGGGAAGGATCTAGAGAGGTTCCAAGTGATGGTTGGTAAAATCATGATTCAATGCCTAATGATCGTTATCAAAGAAATATCCGTTTTCTTGATATATTTCGTATTATGATTAAAATATTAGAATTTTTCATTTTCATACTGATGCGTACATTAAAGGGCATTTAGTTTTCCTGTACTAGCCGAAAAGGATTCTCCTTCAGTGAGAGTTTAAAAAAAAAAAAAGATTGTTAACTTTTGATATCTGGCTCCTTCCAGAATCATATAATATAGGCTGCAAAACACAATGTGTATGAGAGGTAGATAGTTGTAAACATTTACAGCTATCTATCGGTACTCTATGAAAATTAGTGTCGCGTAAGCAAAGTTTACTTCCATAATGAGCTCCACATAAGCATGAAATTAGATGAGTTTTTGCAAAATTTTTCACAATAGCTCTTTTCGTTGGTCTGCCCGCCTATACTATAACAGATCGTCTCTGGCCAAGAATATTATGAAAGCTCTTTAGAAAACCTGTTTAGAAATACGTAAATTTTCTAAATTGAAAGATTCAATCAACTTAAGTACAGCTGTAAGTTATCAATTATCACTGTTCCGTGAAAATGAGGTGGCCTGCATTTCGATGAGCAGGATTTTTGTTTACCGTTGTTCTCATCCGCAAAAAAAGTAACATACTGGACAGAGAAACCAGAAAATAAAACCTAACTGAGCAGCTGTATAGTAGAGCCTTAGTAGCTCTGATATAAGTCATTTGTCTACAAAAAATGCTCAGATTCGTATTCCACATAAGACATATTTGATAAAACCTTGTGTTCGAGACTGCACAATTCGTTTGAGTTATTATTAAACTCTGCTAGTATGCATAGTTGCTATGAACTTTATGAATATTAGAATAAATGTGAATCACATTCACAATAGGAATTTTCACGAGGATTATTTCCAAGTTCTGCACACTGTTCCACCAGTTTCCAATTCAAGATTTAACAAAATGCATTTAGAGGTCATCAATTACACACTCCATTCGATTTAATGCGTGCTTGTCAACATTTGAGGAAGTATTGCATTCTTTCAGCAAACATTTGTTTCTATGTATTTCAAAAGTCTCCTCATTCAGCAGAAACTTTGTCAATTAAAATGAAGCGTTTCCCAAGGAGTTGTTTAATCTCATGGAACAAATGCAAGTCTGGAGGAGTTCATGATTTTCCACAAGAGGAGATACTTCGCTTTAAACTTGTGGGCTCATACTAACGCTTTTCACTCCGTGATATCTGACCAGGATGAGATTCTTAATCCATTTTGAAATCGTATATTGGAAGAACCAGAAACAGATAAAGAGCATACGTGAAGATGAAAAGAACTGCATCATCCCACTGCCAAGCATGCGTGGTGAACGCAATCTTTTGAAATGATCTTTCTGTATGCAGACTGAAGAATTTCATTCATTCAGATAATAAACTGTAGGCATTAGTGAGATCTGGCGTTGAGTGTAATGCGTACAGCATCTTTAGGGAAGATAGAAGAGGGGTCGTGCTGCTAATGATCTCAAGTGTTTTGAATCTAGTTAGAGTTGAGCCCTGTGACTGCAATACTAGTAACTATTTTTCATGTGTCAGTAAGTTAGATTCTACTCAATCCATGTGTGACGTGGAATCTAACAAGATAAATTACATAGTGGAGTGTTGTTACAGACCTGGTGGATTGGTTGCTAGTGATGAAGAAATGCATCACCAAATATATGAGTGTGAAAAGAGTAATCATAATGGGAGTTTGTTATTCAAATATTGACTTTGTAGCAGTAAAATCTATAGAGAAGAATGAAACAATTTATTGAGCTGTTGCGAGACCACTTCATCAGCATGTGACAGAATGAACTCAAGGTCAAAGAGTGTTAAGATTTGATTATAGTGTCAGAGGGTGTTTCAGTTAAAGATGTAACTATTCTGCCTTCAGCTGGTAACAGTGATGATGCGGTACTCACTTGGGAAGTGAATAAATTTATTTATAAATGTTCCATTCAGAAAGGTTACAATCCTAAACTACAAAGCAGGAAAGATGACCAACTGAGGAGTATACAGAGTTCAGTGGAATGGTATCGGTTGCTGGATGGGAAGAATATAGACAATACATGGGAAGCATTTAAAAATACTTAAATGACGCAATATCAGAATGTGTCCAGAGTGTCCGAAGCATAAACAGGATATGAGTCAAACTGATGTGTAATCTTATGAAGAAAGAGGTTCGTAAGAAACAGATATGGAAGGAATACCGTCTACATAAGGATGTTGTCCGTTATGAAAATTATAAGCAGAAGACTAGAATAGTCACAACTATTGTACGGAAAACTAAGTCTGAGTTGGAAAAGAAACTGGCTCTACAAGTTGAAGACAAGCCACAAGAATTCCATCGATATTTGCAAGTAAAAAAAAAAAGGATATGAAATAACTCTTCTGAATGCAGATAGTATGAGGGCGACAGATACAGAAGAGAATTATTAGTGCCCATTTTGCTAAAAGCTATCAACGTGGAGTATGCAACATCGAACTCACTGCTATCTCTTCAATGAATGAAGAAACTCATGTGTATGAAGAGGCGATATGAGGTGTTGGACAAACTGAATAAGAATTCAGCAATAGGGACTGATGGATATCAGCACGTGTGTTAAAGAGTATTCAGCTAAACTGGCTATTCCTTTGATCAGGCTATAAAATTTGAGTCTAAGGACATGGCAGATTCCACAGGAAAATGGAAAATATGTAATCCCATTGCACAAAAGTGGTGCGAAGACCGATGCATCCAACTATCGACCATCCGTATCTCAGGAGTGATGGTGAATATTTTGGAAAAATTGGTCAGGGCTCGCATTCAGAAATGAGTTGACAGTAAATCTCTATCTTGCAATGAACAGCAGAGATTTACTAAGGGAAGGTCATATTTTAGCAACTTGCTCACATTCTGTAAATAATGTGACTACCGAGTTAGGCAATGAGAATGGGCACACTACGATAGTTTTGGATTTTGCTAAAGCTTTTGACAGAATACAGCATAGAAGACTGTTGCATAACTTGGAGAATATGGGAGTGGATTATAAAATATTATGATTGGCTTATAAAATACAAGAGGATAGCTGACTGACATATCAAAAAAGGGGTATATGGGGGATGCGAGTCTTCAAGATTTAAGGTACACAGTGGTGTACCACAAGGATCAGTGCTTGGTCCACTGTTATTCAATCTGTAGATTAATGATATTGGGAAAGATTTGACAAGCGACATACAGCTATTTTCTGATGATACAAAGATAGGTAGGGTGATCAGGAATGCTGCTGATATGCAGTACTTGCAGAATGATTTGAGTAAGCTGGAATTGTGGGCGTGGGAAAATGGATGTCAGTTCAATGCCAGTAAGGTATCCGGAGAGTTCATCGAAAAGGCAATTCATCGAATGAACAATTCGTCGAAAATGCAATTCATCGAAAAAACAATTCACCGAAAATTTAAAATTTTCGAAAATGTTATGAGAAAAGTGATCCATTTAGAACAAAAACTGAACCGTGCAGAGTGAGATAGCAATGTTACTTTAATAGGGAAAAATTATAGAATAATATGGTTTCTTATAGTCTTTCTTGTCCGATAACTGTTTTATGTCGGTTCATGGGATCGATTTGTCTCTTTCCGGGAGGAAAAGCCCAGCCATCTCCGTATTATGCCTGCTAACTTACTTTAGCTGAACAGGACTAATAAAAATTATGCGCGCCGTAAATGGGATAACTACCCAGGTCTTTCTGACTAAACGGCTTCGTTTATACCGACTGAACTATGCAGGCTCCATTATTATTATTATTGTTGCTAGTAGTAATATGCGACTTCAATATAGCAATTATTATGGGATGAATTTTACTCAGATTCGTTATTTAAAACTTTTACAAGAAAATGTCGAACCGTTCCAGTTCAGCTATATTCGGAGCGACAAAGAAATAACATGTCCAAATTATGTACTCTATTACAAGAACTCTCTGACTTAGCAGAATTAGTAGAAGTTGCCAGTACAAGGAGCTGTCTGCATGGTTCAGTTTTTGTTCTAAATGGATCACTTTTATCATAGCATTATCGAAAATTTAAAATTTTCGGTATATTGTTTTTTCGACGAATTTTCGTTCGATGAATTTTCATGTGACCGTCAGTATATGTAAAGTCATACACTTTGGCGTGATTAGATATCCAAAGTCTTATTATAATGGTGGGATTATGCTGGGAGAAACTGATCAGGCTAGGAATCTTGGAGTGGTAGTAGATAGCAAGCTGAAGTTCAGAGACCATGTAGCAAAGATTGCAAATATAACTCAAAAGATAATTGCAATGTTGAAACGAACTTTCACATGTAAAGATATAAGGATGTCTTTTTGATTCTTTACAAGGATGTGATAAAACTTCACTTCAACTATTGTGCCCAGGTCTGGTCTCCGATGCGATTCTGATACAATGGAGAGAGGTTATATATGAGATTATATTATATAAAAGTATATATACGTTTATATAATATAATATAATCTATACTCAACAATCCTGATATAAAATGATATCAGGATTGGGGAATACTGATTATAGAGACAGATTGAAAATTTGCAGACACTAGCCAACAGCAGAAAGAGAGATGATATGAACTTCTGAAAGGGTCATACAGGATCTCAGTTGATGAAATGTTTCATTTTATGGAGGGTGGAGAAACAACAAGAGGGCAACTTCTTGGATGCTGTGAATGAATTCCACTAAGAAGGGGGTGAGGGCTAGATTTCTCTCATAGCGTGATGCGTGATTGGAATGGATTGCGATCGATGTTGTGTGTGTGCAAGCAGTGTAAATTAATTCAAGAAAAGTATGATAGCTGATGCATGTAGTATGTGACCTCCCTCGATGAGTCCGACTCCCTGGTGAGATCATCTTTCTTGGAGACACGAGTGTTTACAAAATTAAATGGAGAGCTGAATTGTTTGCTGTCAGTAATAATCTAGTACAACGTTCTCCTACCTAACTAGAATAATATATGATCCTCATTGGCTCCATGTCCTGAACATTTTCTGAACTAGCTCTCCACCAGTGATACTGATGGCTTCTCCTATTTGAAATTAACAACCTTATCCATGTTTCTTTTTATGCAGATCGACCTTTAGAGACAATCTCATCCTCGTATGTAATGGAGCCACAGTGGTCCCAACTATTATGTCCTTCGGGATTTCTATGTCTCTTTCTCATTGTGCGATTGTTTCCGCTAACCTGATCCAAGCACTTGCATCGATCAAACTGAAATTGTTCTTTATAACAAGGAAGGTATAGTACGCCCACACTTTAGAGAGCTGTCGTTGGCAGATTGCCAAGAAGAGTCAATTCATGGTGAAGGGGAGAAAGAAATAATGCAATGTACGAATTGGTCACCAACACGCAAAATCACGTGCTTTATACGTAAAACTTTCCAACTGTTATACAAGCAAAATAGTTACCACTTTAAAAAACAATGATCATAAAAGAGAAGTTAATTTTCCGCCTTGTAATAATAAACACTCATCCCACAATACGGATTGATTACCCCTAATATTGGAATGGATTCTCCTTCTTTTCACATGCATAGAAGTGTCTAAGGGTCTCAAAACTGTGGGGGTACTATACCTTTATGAGGTACCTTCCGTATTCTACTTAAACCGTCCAACGTCTATCCAAAATCTGCTTCTCCAACAAATAAGATTAATTTATCCAAGACAAAAAAATATTCGGTATATATTCAATGACTGAAGTCAAAAACTTCAACTTATCGCTCAACATTCACTACAGCTCTTGACTGGAAAAGCGAGAAATTCAAAGCAGGCTTCGTTTGGGTGCAAAAAACTTGCTTCCAGTTCCAATTGCAGTCGAGCTTCCTAGTAGGTAAGTTGGGATGACTTTCGGAATTCCATGTCTCTTTTTCATGATCCGATTGTTTCCACTCACCTGATCATATTTTCATGCAACTCTTGTTTAGACAACCTCCATTTATATGTAGCTCTCCTATCAGTACACTACAAACTGCTCACAGCATTCTTCCTTGGATGTTTCACCAGAAGGACATCATAAAAATACTGAATGTGTCTGGGAGTCTGGATAGCAATAAGTATCCCTCATGTAAGATGTTATCCCTACGTTTGCGAAGAGTTGTACTCCAGAATTAACACCTATCGTGTATCCCCCTTTTAAGCTGTCATATCCATCCAGCATCTACGCAGCATAGAAGCAAGATTTTATCCAGTACGTTCCTATAAAGGGTAATAAGTCAGCCATCAAATTATCGTCTCATTGCTCTCATCTCATTACTCTCGAAAATGATGGCAAAAGTGGTTACAGCTAACTTCTTCTCTACCCGAAGCCTCACCAATTAATTACTAGTATGGATTCCACCACTAATTCCATGAGATATTTTTCTACAATTGTTGCTCGCCTTCCCACACAAGCCACAGAAAAGTTTTGAGATGATCAATGGTCAACCTCTTGATATTTCCAAGGCATTTTAATCATCTCTGTCATCAAAACCTTTAGTCTAAGCTACCATCTGATGGTTTCCCATGTTCGAGAGTTTTTTTCAGATTATATATATATATAGTTATTATTATTAAAGTCCGAGTACTCCAGGGCTCAGTACCTTTATCCACTCTTCTTATAGTGAAATATATTTTCTAGCACTAACCCGAAATCCGATCTATAATTTCCAGCACTATTTCCACTACTGCATTCAAACCCTTGTAGCATTCTAATCATTCAAGCTTCATTATCTTCTATAACCAATACCATAAACACTGATCTTCACTATATTTTCAAGTGAAGGGAACACGAAGTGAATTTTAATACTGTAGAAGAACATTTGTGGATTGACAGTATTAAAATTTCTCGGAGAATGATTTTGCTTCACTCTCGCTTGTTTTTATAACATACTGATAAACAACCAAATCATTTCCCTTGACTTGACTTTCACATTAGTCTATTTACGCAGACATATCACATCCATAGCTTCCTCATCCTCCAAAACTTACCATCCCTTTCATTCTAAACAACACTTCCGTACTATTCAACTTCTAACGCTTAAAAAAATCCAGATCCTTAGGATCTAAGAATATTTCTTACCTCTTTAGAGTAGTGAACCCAAAACCTCCCTCAGAATGCTGATTGTATTCAGAAGAGGACCATTCGATTAATATAACCCCCTATCTGTGTGCATCTCACTGACATTCTCCAGACACTTTTCATAGATCGCTGTTTCTGTATTATGTTTTTATTTATAGGTATTTCAATGGGAGAAGATCCATGGAACTGGAAACCACAATTCTTTCACTGTCTTTTAATCCTGTACGCACACAGGCAGCAGCTGGTTCCACATACAGTTCAACTCCAAAATTCTAGGTACCACAAGCTTCTCTTCCTTCATCCTATTAACCTCCGTTTTTTGGGACAGCCTCTCTCAAAGTGTTTTTATAACTTATTAACAAAATTCATTACCAAAATTACCAAATTCATTTCTTATTTCTAATCGCTTGCCCCAAAATTGTACTTTCGTGTGTGGCGGTGTCGGCTGATATAAGAAAATTCAAAAATAGAGAATCATCTTAACTTCTCAATTTAAATCAAAAATTTCTAAGGAAGTTGCAGGAAAATAAGCACTTAGATATTTTTTTGTATTACATAACTTATTGTTAACATTCATTTCAATTCTATTCATTTTGTTACCTAAATCAATGGGTTTCCTAATTTTTTTTTTATTTCATGCAAAATCAGTTTCTTAGCCTTTTAGCCATGTTTTAAATCAAAATAACAGTTTACAAAATAAAATAGGAAAACATTTCTTAATTCACATATATAACTTAAATTAAAGTTATGTAGTTAAACAAATATCAATATGGAAAATGATGCGATTTGGTCTGTAAGAAATTCATCAGTCGTATAAATGAGTATAAAAAAAAACTCAACCATGTTACTGCGGTCAATATTGAAGTTTGATTATCTATTTTGCACTATATTGGTCCTAAATATTTATTTTATTATTTTTAGTTCAGAGAACGTTCATTTTGTCTCTTAATTAAAAATAAATGTCTTCCAATTACGACTGTTGAAAACTATTTTTTTTTTGACATTCGCTAAAAATATAGTTCCATTTCAGAATATAATTATTCTTCTCACAGGAATGCAAAGTACTAATATTTTGTTTCAAACACAAATGAACCTATTTGCATGAATTTATATTAATTATACACATTATAATTCCTTTAAATATTAGATTTCTTTGAGGTGAGAGAATCAACTCATTTCGTGTACTTTATTTTTCAGTGGGTAACACGAGCTTGAGTTATGCATATCGATTAGTTCGCCCCAAGTCTATTAAATATTTGTCTAATACGATAAGTATTACAATTGCTATAATGAAGCCCCATCCATGATTCCAGGGAACAAAAGCTATTTTTTATTCTTTCGAATAATAAAAAGCCGTAAAAATAAATTATCGTATAATTATACTATATAACAAATACTATAATTTGTAACACAGTTTTGTATCGTTTTTAACTGATTTGCATTAAAATAGATGGATTAAAATATGGGATGACAAATTTTAGCAAATATCTCAATACCAAATATTTATTAACGGATAAAACAAATGAATACATATTCTGGTGCATAGCGGCAAGATAAGCGTCATGTTATATATAATTCTAATCCGGATGGTACAAAATCCTTATTTTCTAGTGAAAACAATTAGAATTACAAATGATATCTTTTGACTTTGAATAAATACAAAAATAAATAAAGGTACATTTCGAGTTTCCAGAAATAAAATTGCCAGTGCATGCAAAATCTGTTTCTCAGTTTTAGCTGAAATATCAGTCCAAAAAATTAGTTTGGTAACACTCCATCGCAAACGAATTACTGCCTTATATATAATTCATTTGCAAATTTTCGCAACAACAATGTTATTATAGGATTATGTTTATTAGCACAACTTCAGCACAATATTTTTTTTTTTGCAAATGCATAAGATATTGTACAGACACTTTACATTGGGTATAAAAGACTCTTTTCTCTATTGCTTCTGTATTAAGCCAAATATTGAATCACAAGAAATTAATAAATAAAACGAACATTTATTTCTGAAAAATAAACAAGAGTAAATATATGCATAGTTAACAGTGGCAACATTCATCCACTTGTCTACCTTGTAATTTTTTGGAGGGGAGGAAGGCAAATAGGAACCAAAGGGGACTATATAGCTTCATGGCCCTCGCTTTGTAATAAAGGATTAAATTACTATTATCAGTGTCAGAAGATGACTGCAAAATATCTTTCAACTGGGAATTACCATCGTAAGAATAATAAAAACACTTGTTGCTGTCAGAAATTAGAAGAAAAATCGTTTCGACTAAGCCTAACAAAGAAAAGCAGCAAATCGAAAAATTTTATGGACGTTACGTGACAATATTTAATTCAATGTGTAAAGAAAAAAAAAAAAAGTTTTTTTTTTCTTTTGTTAGTATGGTGCTAGTTTCATGTGCATATAAACTAAATTAAGTTTTCCTGGTTTTATAAAATTTCCGCGAAAAATGAAAACATTTAATTCCAAAGAATTGGTGTACACGAAAATAAAGATATTAAATGCAATCGGTGAAGATTTACGTAATTATATCAACAGATCTGTTTTCAATTTTTAAACGTACCTTTGAAGAAGATTACTGTAAATAGGAATCAACATCCATCTACAGTTTATCTTATCATTAACTTTTAAAAATATATCAAAGATTTCGTTTTACAGACGTGAAGGAATTTTTGTTATTAAAGATAAAATCTTTAACGTGAAAAATTAGTTGCGTAAGGCTTTAAAAAGTAACAGAATTAAAATTCTTACTTCAATGCTACTGGCTTTCATGCTACTAGAAGGAACGTTGGGACGAAAATCCCTTCGCATTTTTTTAGTTTCACCGCGTTTGACTCTTGTGAAGCGAATCCCAGTCTTTTCTTTCGATATCGGACACACCAATGCACATGTTCAGTGTTATCAGCGAAAAGCCCGGTCACTACCGGACGCTTTCGCTTCTTGTAGTAGCACGGATTTGGGTCTCGTAAAGCTAAGCCAATCCAACTCTTTTATTCTTTCCAGTTTACTTTTTTTTATATACTTATATTTGATAAATCCTCCCTTTATTCAAACCGGTCCCTTTGATCTTGCCAGTCCTTTAAGTTTTCTTCAGTGTACACAACAGCAAATGAATTTTTCAATGCCCAGCATCACACCCTGCACTCCCTTATTTGCATGGGTCAGGACGCAGACACTAAAACTACATCCCGCTTTCGTAATTATCAATTCAGTTATTCACGAAGCAAGAATGTCTTTTTTTCTGAGGATTACATGTTGCCTAGTTGGCTTAAATAACTCTGATTTACCACTTTGGTAATTCGTTCGCAAGTTAAAACTTCGTACGAATATATTTTTGCATTACTGTGGCCCATCTGCCACTACTAACTGCAAGATCACTTTTGCTAACAACAACAAAAAATAATATTTGTCCTCGAATAGCTTATGTACACATGGTCGCTATTTATATTATTTTTTAAATAATTTTGTTTACTTCAATCAGGATTCATTCAATCTTATGACAACTCGGTTTTAGCATCGAATCACGTCCACAGCTGAAGGCCGGCGCCTTCGGTAGTCTCCTTTTTGACAGCGAATTATTGGGACGATGAAAGCAAATGAAAACGTGCAAGGGAAACTTAGAAAACAACACGATTTTCCGAACGAATCGGGTTTCAAAAAACCATTTGAAAGAGTTTTTCAATTCTGATTGGTCGACAGCCAAACAAGGATATCCGTTAATAGAACTAATTTTTCCCACCTGAAGATCAGATTAAAGGTCGGAATTAATTACATAAATCATTTAAGACGTACATAAATTACGTTTTAAAGCCTTTTGCTTTTCTTTATTGTCGTGAAATTCCTGCTGGTTGAAATACTTTACAAATTAATTCGGTTAACTTGTAAATCTGATTAAAGGCTTGGATTTAATTGCATCATTTTGGAATTAAGTAATTTAAATTTATATTAAAATTTCATGCATCTTAA
Source organism: Typopeltis vanoorti (assembly GCF_054136105.1). Classification (NCBI taxonomy): domain Eukaryota; kingdom Metazoa; phylum Arthropoda; class Arachnida; order Uropygi; family Thelyphonidae; genus Typopeltis; species Typopeltis vanoorti. The sequence continues at coordinate 35,596,010 of NC_143552.1, forward strand.
TTGCATTTAAATTTTATACAAAAATTAACCCCATAATTACATTAAGGTTGCACCAATAACAAACGATGGTTCAATTTTTGATGCGAAGAATTTATGAAGCGTACATTTATAAATATAAATTAGTGTTGTGATTTAAATACATAAAAGAGAATGGTGATTTAACAGATATTTATATAATAGCTTTTGATAGCATAAAATAAGAATACCCTACCATCAGAATATCTATATTTGCCATATATTTTCATTCAATCAAATGTTTAGAAAGTAGGTTTGAAAAAAGGACGGTAAAACCATCCATTTGTTTTAAGACATCGACCTGAAGCCAAACTTACTTTTAAATCGCAACAACCAATACGACCTGCTTCAGTGTGCTCGTGCAAGTGCGTTCTTGGCAAGCAAAAAAAACGATAGCTCCCAAGCCATTTGTAGGCTTCTGGCCAAATTCCGCACAGAGGCGGAGTAGCGAGAGGCCCAACCATCCCGCTACTTGTCTTGTGCGGCATTTATTGGTCCCCTTTCCTACCTCCCTGCCTGGGTCTCACCAGTGGAAACAGTGGTTGACCCAATGACAAGCTTCCAATATATATCGGAGGCCAATGTCGTTAATACTAAAAGAAAGGGAACGGTTACATCATAAATAATTTTTGGCAGTTTTGTTTTCTGAATAGATCTAGCTCTGTTTCGCTTTTCATTGCAAACCATACAGATTTTCTTTTAATCATGAAAATGCATTAACTGAAATTAAGATATAGAAAGGATTTTATTTATTTTTATTTCAATATAAAATTGATCCCTTTGTAAAGGAGTTGACATTCTTGCATCATTACGTTTAAAAATATTAAGATACGAAATTAGCATAATTTTGTAGCTCATTACTAGTAATTTAAAAAGAAATCACCGTATACCAGCATATAAGTCGAATGGAGGGGGGGGGGGGAAGACCAGGCATTCCTCAATATTTATTTTCAATATGTTTATTTGCGATTTGTGCTATACTCTCCGTATAAGGTGACCACCACAAATTTTACACTACTGTTACCTTCATATAATACAGACATTGAAATAACTTAAAGTATTTTCTTTATCGTAATTTATGAACGATGTCTTCCCGTGCAAGATGATCGGTAAAATTATTTATACTAGTTCGGTTTCATATATTGTAATTCATGTGATCACGCTAGTAAGGTTTCATTGGGATTAAAAAAAAAAAGAATAATAAATTTAAAAAAAAATTAAACCTACATGCTTACTTTGCCGAACACATTTATTAATTAACAAACATTTATATAAAAAATATATTAATATATCAGTATATTGATATTCTAACATAAAAGTTTGAACTCGTTAATGGTAAACATCGTCAAAGGATAAGATTTTATATACGGAGTATAAGACGATCCCATGTTTCAGTAATTTTTTTTAAACTACAGATGTTCAAAGATCTCAATAATTGCATAAGCACTAAAGTATTTTTAGGATTGCACTAAATATGCGTTACTGGGTTTTTCTTAACATGATTAAGAAAAATACTCAGAAATGCAGTTTTATATACTTAACAGCTGCTCAACATCATAAATGTTTGAATAAACAAAATAATGCTTGTTTATGGACAATTTTATTTAAACGTAAGAACATACAGTTGGGTGGGTTGCCGACCCACCCAACTGTATTAAATTAAATCTACAAGACCTGATTTGCACACGTTCTTTGCAAAGCAATTGATTACTTCTAAAACAGTGAAGTAAGCGGCTGCTGCATTTTATTCTTTGTAAATACAACTGAAGTAGAAAGTATCTCCTTAGTTCGTTTGATAGCGAAGATACCCTATGGATAGACAGATCTGAATACGAATCCCTGGAGGACATTTATAAGAACTTCTCCACTGAAAATGAGTTAACCAGTCTCGTGAGGTGGTGAAATGATTTTTCCTTTTGAAAACTTGAACTTTACCTTCTTCTAAAAGGTGCAGAGAAGGCAAGCATCGACAGACAAAAGTGTGGAGATAGTCTATAATTTAATAATATTAGAAATTTGGAACGTGACTATTAGACTATTAAAAAAATAGCTTCAGATTTTTTCCGACTGCATAAAAAACCAAACCACTAATTAAATAACATCTTATTATGCATAATCATGAAATACTGAATAAAATAAATGTTGCAGTCAATCAATGATATTTAGATTTTCTTTGGGCCGCTTCTGGCAAGAACTGAGTCAAGTGATATTGATCACCGACCCTTTCAGTGATATGGAAACACACGCCCAAAACATGCCACAGACATGGGTGTCTGTGGCATGTGTTCCAAGAGCAATAACATGAGTATTCTTGATGTTAATTTGTGAGAAAAAAAAAACACGTGAGTTTACGTTTTTTCTGGTTTCTACAGTAAATGGGAAACAGAAATTTAATAAGCTTATTTGACATTCATCAAGTAAAATTCCCAGTTTCCTTTTATTACTTTCCCAACTTATCTGTGAGAAATAAAATGACAGGAAAAAATGTTGAAAGAGATGTTTTGAACGTTTGTTGTCAATAATTTTGTCCTATCACTGTAAGCGAAGGGGAAACTATTCACAGCGTAAATAAGAAAGAGAGAGAGAGAGAGAGAAGCAGAAATAAGTCAATGTAGTGAATGAGGAGGAATCATAAGATTCATTTATAAATAGGAAAATGTTGGAGAAAAACACGTGAATAAAGAATTCTGATAATTAGTTGATGCATATTAAGAAGAATTTAGAGTGATTTTCTGTGCATTATTCTTTCATTTAAAAGTTACTTCAGAACACGATTGCTTTTTTAAATCGAATTTTTACATCAGAATATTTTTTATTCCAGAGCACGTAAGCCACACCTACTCCTCTCTATCAAATTGTGGGATGGTGTTTATGAGTGCTAACTAAAGTAGCATCTGTTGCCACGTTAGCTAAGTAATCTTGAACATTACCCTCCTCTTATCTGTCCGATAACATCAGTTTTTATAAACCACTTTAAAATAATTTTCACAGATGAACTTTTTTTTTTCTCTCCTTTACTATTCATTTCGTTACTTAACAGAATCATGTCTAAAATTCTAATTGTGGAATTCAGATAGTTTGTAATTTGTTAGATTTTATATTGGTAATTCTCTCTCTCTCTCTCTCTCTATATATATATATATATTTTTTAAATATTTAGATTTTTCGATATTAGTGACTGCACTACTGATGGAAAATCCATCGAAATTGAAATCGAAACTAGCGCATATACACTTCTAGAAATATCTTTGCACGTGTTAAAAGTCTTTATGGAAATCAGTATAAAGAGCAAAATGGTGTTGAATAATAATAAAAAATCTTTGCTGTATTAGAATTTTCTCTCCAGCATGTGCAACTAAAACGAAATTTGTCAGTGCGAAAACACAAATGTGTTTTCGCACTGATAAATTTGTACCTCTGTATAAATCTATTAATAATTCTCGACCGAATTCTTGGGTTCACTTTCGATATCTTGCGGACCTTTTTCCCTACGTGAAAAAAGACGAGAATGTTTGCAAACGAAATATTTTTCATCAATGCAGATCCAATAAGTGATATTTTATTGGTGTATTATTATGTGCATTGATATAAATTCATAAGATGATTTATTTATTCTTGATTGCATCTGGGCGTTTCTTAACTGTGCTCATAAAACGCTTAAAATTTTAAAAGTAAAAACTTAAAATTAAAAGGGCTTACAGTAATTTCTGTCTAATGTATATTATGAGTTCAATATATCATTATGTACATAATACAAATAGTCTATCGTGAACAGTTTTATCAATGCTATCGTAAAACATTCTTACATAAATTCATATATTTTTAAAACAGGTGATTCTGAAAAACAACCGATAAAAAAAAATTTCTCGCTCAGCTTTAGATATTAACAAGGCGAAAGTTTTAGTCTGAACACATAATTTTCGTTTAGTGGAATCACAATTTTGCTATTTCCGAAAATAGATGCCTTCAGGCACCTGTTAGAAAATCAGTAAAAAATCAAGAATTACGTAATTCTGTAATTTTTATGCAGATATTCATCCATTATTTTGCTTCCAGCTAAATATCTATTATACTGTATTGTATAAGTATAAAGAGTACTGCTGTGACTGAGAAAGTTCATGAATTTCGGAACTTTATTAAAATTTATTAACTAGACTAATATCACGTTATAATAATACTAAGTATTATTATAACGAAAAACTCTAATGCACTATTGAATATATTCTATTGATACGTCATATCTAGATATGTTCAAGATGTGGATGACAAAGTGAATAATATCATGCAAAGACTCATTACCATTCCCAATATTTAACTCGCACCATATTGGCATCAGAAGAAAAATATAATTTAATACAGATGTAGACAAGCAGGTACGGTATGAGTAAGAAACAATGATTAAGAAAAGACGTAGGATGTCTACGATCCAAGCGATGCCACCTGGTGAGTGATTGAGTACTCTTATGTCTCTCCAAAATATATGTGGTAGTTTTATGCTGGAAAATAGTTTTGGATAGTTCACAGAACATAAGCCGATTCATGAATCAAATATATATATTTCCTTCTTTAAACTACGAGTAAGAAGAATGTTTATCCAACGTATCCTGTGATAAGTGTCTATGGCAGTGGTTCTTAACCGGTGTTCCGCAGAAGGTGAATAGGTGTTCCGCTAGAAGTTCTGGAATTTGTCATTTTTAAATTAATTTGTTGGCACAAATTAATTTAATGACGGTTTAATCGATGTTTAATTAATTCATAATTAATTATCAATTATTGATTAATAATAAAATCAGCTAAATTACCAATTAATTATTAATGTATACATTACAAAATAAGCAAGGTGTTCCGTGAAAATTTCAGGATTTGTGAAGTGTTCCGTAGTCAAAAAAAGTTTGAGAAACACTGGTCTATGGTATGGTCAGCGAGATTTAATTATCGCAAAGATGGAAATGGATGTAATCATTGTGTACTGTATTCGTCGGCTTGACTGTGCTGTCTTGAGGCCTTGCACATTTGCAACTGCAGGACACCAGGTAAACTCCATGCAATTGCAGAATTTACTGATTATTATTATTTTGTTATTATTCAGTTATTTTCCATACATTGTTTTCTAAGTTTAGAATTATATTTGGTTTGGCAAGAATGTCAAAAAAACTTGTTTATAAGTTAGGTCTTTTGACAAAACTTTGCAGTTTATGTTGTTCATGTTTTACAAGCTAGCAAAAACAAGTGACTTTTCTGAATATTAAACACTTGAAAGTTCTCGTTTTGCAAGCTCGAGAATTTCATGAGAATCATTACAACTTTATACAAATGTTCATTTTCATAAAACATGGTTAAAGAAAAGGACTTTACACTGTTACTTTCCGCAACTATCTCTAACACGACAGTTTTCACGAGTGACTCATTCTAGACTGGAGATTAGAGCACGGCAGGTTTAAATACGGAGAACAATATATTTTACGATAGCGAATTATCAGTAGTACCGTTTTCTGCCTACAACTTCATCGAATTAAAAATCATTTTAAATGTTCCCTGAAATGAAGTTTAAAATATTTTGAAATATATGTAGGCTACATTTTTAAAGTATTGATGATGATAAAATTCATTTCTTCTTGTAAGAAATTTTATGGAAAGAATTTCTACAATAAAAAGGATAAGGTTTGGCAGTTAAGTTGCAAAATTACGATAATAGGACCTTTTTATAATAAAACCCAAACTTTAAGAAGAATAAAGCAAAAGCATTATAACGAGATGCGAACAGAGCAATAATAAACTATTACTATTTTTATAAGGAATTAATGAAGGTTTACAGAAAGAATATGCAAAATATTTTATGCTCGCCACTTTACACTTCGTAGTGACCTGTGACACAGCATTGGGGATCCATGGTTCAAGTATTCCAAACAGATAATGGCCAAAGATAATTAAAACTATAGTTGCCAGAACTATGAATGTATAATACTTTGACGTCCTATTAATGTGTAATTATTTTCATGGTTTTAGCCGGGAAAGTATAAAGAACCGAGTGGATAACATACCCACTCTCCGACCAACAGGTTGTGGATTCAAATCCACCTTGGGCATGTTCTAGATCAGGCGTGGCCAACTTCATTCTATACGAGAGCCAATATATGATGAGTGGTAGCGTCATGGGCCGCACACTTTTAGACAGAACTTAAATAAAAATAAACTCTGCATTTTTTCAAGGCAATAAAAACATTTAAATAGTTATATGTATTGAATTACTATATTTGTTAAATCATTTTACTACTGGGAGAACAATATATCCCTGTAAGCAGAGCAGAGTAAGTGACTTTCAATGATGCGTTACTCTGGAGCGCATAGAAATCTACCACTCCCACAACTCGCACAGAGAAGCAGTAGGTTTTATAAATTGAGTAATCTTTTTAAAGCAATTTTGATTCCGTGTTGAGAATATAAATTGTTTCCGTCATCAGAAATCATGAATATAACTAGTATATCAATCAGAAAACCTGCAGTCGAAACTAATAGCTAAATCGATAATACATATAATTCAATATAGTTTTTATCCTGCCGCGGGCCGCACAAAATCACATCACGGGCCGCATGCGGCCACCTATGTTCTAGACAAACATAAGTTTGTAGAGCTTCTCTTTTTTGTAAAGAAAAAAAATTGTGCTTCCGGATTAAATAACCATTAGATTAACTACGAATTAAATAACTTGGCCATGAATAATGCACAGTAGGTTTAGAATTTTTCATGGATGGGAATGACATGAACAAGAGAAATATAAATTCAAGGTCTAGGCTGCAGAGTTATACAACATTATAAATTTTTTCTTCAATAAAACTGTAGCACCAGTTCGTTTTATTTCCGACTTATAAAATTTTCTTTCAAATAATTCTGGTCAGGAGCAGTTACATGGAGCACATTCTGCTAACTAACGCCTTGCCTAATAATAGGAAAGTTTACTATCTGAATCGAAGTTCGAAAAGTAATGCTTTTCTGATTTTTTTCCTGATAACATAAAGATTTGTAATTTTTTAGCAAAAAAATGGTAAACGTCTTTTAGCGGCGTTATTAGAAATAATTTTCCTTCTTTACTTTCTAGTATTAATGATAAGTTATATTTTTGTAGAGATGACCTGACGACCATAACAGACAACACAGCTCCTAGCGAGAATATAGGAGCTTTCGTCACAGCGATAGCAGAGAATCTAGGATGCTTTTCTTTTCCAGCTATTATCTCCCATTGTTATTAAAATAGCTAAAGGTTGAATTAAAAACTTATCACTTTGCTAAATGTGTATACTTAGCAAATTGTATAGATTTTAATTTTATAATATGAATATCATTTAGTTTTAAATATATTTGTAATTCTTATTTTATACTCAAGACATGCTGCAACAGATTTTAAAGGATATCATGCTCAGGAAATTATAAGTATATACATACAAGATTTGAATATATTAAGTGTAATAATATTTTATCACAAAATTATACAATTGTTTGTGATATTATATGCAAATGGTCTTTTTCGCATTAATATGAGATAATTAAGACTCGGGAAAGAGGAACAGTTCCACTAATCAATTCCTGATACGTATGAATCCTTAAGGAGTGTAGAGGATGGTCTTGCATAATTAAGTTTACCTTATTAATCTACTCTGAGTATAGCAAACAGTCCTATGACTAACTTGCCTCCTATAACAGACTACTGAAACGTCTCAAGCTCTTGAGATGTTCTTATGCAAACTATCCACTATAAAAATAGAATTTTCTTTATAGGGAATCTCGACCCTACTAGCATATTAACAATTTTCTCACAAACAATTGGAGTAAATTTGTTATAACTGTCCCCTCCCCCAATTTCATCGAAGTGTATCCTTTATCCACAGAAAGACAATGCTACAAAATTTCGCTTAGTTTGCTGTAAAGTTTTACACTGCAACCATTTACCTTTCTTGGCACTATTTCGTTAATGTGAGATTTTGGGTCCCCCCCCCCCCCAGAGTATACACAGATCATCACCAGTTCGTTATTTCAAACAGCTTATAATTCTCTTCCATACTTTATGTAAATGATGTAAATGCAGTGTACAAATGTATTATTATAGTCATCTGTAAGTAAAGAAATACCAAGTGTCTCATTTATATAAAAGGGGAAAATATAAGAAAATTAATTATATCGTCATCATAATTACTATTTTTGTGGTAGAATGAAATAGTTAATGCTTTAAAAGTAATACTTGTTACAATATAAAGAAAAACAATGATAGATACCAAGCAAGGTACAATTCAATACACTGAACAACGAATAAATGGAACGAAAAAGAAACCATTCTTTGATAAAATTCCTCAGGTACTTAGTCCTATTTTTAAAAAGAGCTCTTTTCTTTTATGTCGAAATCTAGCTAATTTATATGATCCAAATGTGCAAACATTGGAAAGAGGAACGAACACACACAGGTATTATGCACAATGTAGGATGTGGAAAAGATTTTCAGGATGCTAGGGATTATTTATTGGTGCGTTTTGTAAACTGCTTAAGTACCTATTACAATCCTATTGCTCATCTGCCCTTTCATCCTTACCCATATACTAAACTAGCTCAGACAGTTATGATCTGTAGGTTGGTATTTCAAATGTATTAGATCACACTAAAGTTTTGTTTCGATCAGATCATTTTAATGGGGGAAAATAGCAAAATAATGAGAAATTATATGTTACAGGAAAAAAAAATTCATCGGTTAAGCTAATAAATGAACACATTATACGTGTATGCTAATACACATTTCACACTTTTATAATAGTATCGGATCGGTTGAGTACTTTTTAATTAGTATTAACCGCATTGCTTTATCTCAGTATTATTATGTTAGACGGAAAATATTATAGAAGAAATAATAAAAGTTCGATAAGCATAATGTCTTCCTCTGGCAAATACACCGAATTTGCTTTGAACTCGAGACATCGTCCATTAGTTTCGTGGTTTCCATGGAAGAGAGAGAGAGAGACAGAAAACCTCGGGAGAATTCGAAATCTCAGAAGCATAAAATTAATAAAAGTTCAATGTTATACTTCAAAAACATTTAATCAGTTATTCAATAAAATATGCACATCGATTACTTAAATATAAAGAGCCAATAGGCTTCATTTCGTCGATATAAACATTATTTAAATTAAGGGGATATTAAATCCCACATTGTTTTAAAACCGAATAAGAAACTCAAAGATCGGAATCAGAGCGTTTCATGCCGAATATATCAAACTATAAAAGTATCGCCGATTACTAGAGTGAGCTAATGCAAGTAGTCCTAGTACGTAGTACAAACTCGGGCAACACGCAACAAAGGTAGTAAAGTTCTGATCACTATTCTTGGTATTTTCCATAATGTAAAAACACATTTCCTAGGAAATGTATGCTGTTATTACATTATGGTGGGAGGTCACCACCCAGACCGGTTCAGCCTTTATTGAGGCTTCAATTCTTCATTCGGTTTTAAAACAATGTGGGATTTAATATACCCTTAATTTAAATAATGCACATAGATTATTTAGTCATGTGATAAATTAAAATATTAGTTGATGAGGAGAACAGCAGGATTTTCTTGCAATATTTCACTAAATATTTTGCATTAAATTTGTACTCGACCGTGAAAAAATGTACATAAGTAAAATGCAAAAACGAAACAAATAATTTCTTGATCTTCAATTTCAGTTGGATTCATTCCGAATCTATGTTGTCCGTCAGTCCGTCCTTGTACGCATATCAAATAATTTCTTTGAAGAAGTGAAAAAGAAGCAAGCGAAAGTGAAAGCACTGAGTGTGTGTGTAAAGGAAAACAAAAATTAAATATTTGCAATACATGATGATACTACATAAATAGATAAACAACCTCGGTACTTCTGTTAAATTAGTCTGAATCTGTAGTTTATAGTAGAAATCACCAGTTAATGCAGTGACTCTTTATACAGTACTGCAGCAAGTCTGACTACTCTCATTACAAGAATCATGAGAGATCAAGTCCGAAGTTGATTATTATCGAGACATCACTTTTATTCGGTAGTCCGCAGGATGAAAATTTAAGCATTAAAAAGAAGAAAGAAAAAAAATACAGCACCTTAGAAATGGGAAAAAATTCTAAAGAACTGTTGCTTTTCTTCCTAGAGATGCATTTATTGGTGGCATAGGTCAAAAGATTTCGACAGAACAAATTTTGAAAGTATTCGTTTCTTACGTGCTTAAGATTATCCTAAGAATTTAGTCCAGTATAGATAACATTGTCATAAGTCGTATCTTCCAATCGATTTCGCCTTCACCTAAAAATATTGGAAGATAAGACTTAAGTAGGGTTTCTCACGAGGATGAACCTTGAAGAGCTTTTTGACACTGCAGCTTTGTGAATACGGTAGGAGTTTGAATTCCAACTCCTCCTTTAATACTAGTTGGAATTCAAACACCTACTGTATTAATAATAAACAGCGGTATTTACAGGCTCTTAAGTCCCATACCCTAAAAGATTGGCTTTCATTCTGCATTACTGAATTTCTACTTTGAGGAACATTGCAATATCACGAACACCTGTAAGATCCAAGTCAAAGAAATGCGTACAACGCATTCTTTGACTGGACGGTACACATTTTCTAGACTTTTCAATGAGTGTGGTTAATCGTCCCTTGCAATCTTAATGTTTATTTTAGAATGATATCCCAATCAAGAAAGACACAATTTTTTTCTTTACATAACAGACAAATTTTGTCTGTTTGCAGAAATATAGCGAAGTCTCACGGTGTTGATTGCTTCGGAGCTAACTAAAGTGATCCCCCAATATTATACACATATGAAAATGATACGAGAAAATTCAGATTAATTAAAAGATAACTAATTGGCTTGGATAATCCACTGTGCATTACATAAATCAATCATAATTGCCATTGGCACAAACACATACTCGGATTTTCAATCCCGTGGCTCAGAAAAATCGACAGTAACACACAATATTAAGAAGTGTCCTTTTATTGTCCTTGACTGTCACATGTTCTTTTCATATAACAATCGTCAAGTAAACCAAACTAAAATTATAAACATTCATATATCTAATATAAATCTCTGGAATTGATAAGAATGTTTACTTTACTTGATCACATCAACGTCGCCAAAAGTTTAATTATAAACAGTTTAAAGATATCCCACCTTAATGGTTCCATTGCCATCTAATATCGCGTGTTCGTTTTTTCTTCTTTTCCATTATAGCGTTCTGGAAAGTTAAATAGCATCTTGTAATAAATTAATACTTTTGTTTTCATCACGAAGACTATGTCTGGTTAGGTTACTCAGGAATCTGAAGTGCAGGTTAGACCTTAACCAATGAGCTACACGGAAATTCTCTTAAAAGAGGAGTATGATTGTTTTACCCATGGAGCAAAACATGCTCATTAGTGAAAAATTGATTTAACTTGAAACTATTGGTCATCATAATTACATTGATTAGTAATTCTTTTAGTAGCAGCATTTTTTATCTTTACAATTAGAAGATGACTCTTTTGTTAAATACATTTATCCCAATTTTTGACTGCATTTGATTTTATCATTTGTTCAATTTTTTGTCTCAAGCTACGGTGGTGCAGTGCATGTAATGAATGAAACTTTATATGCATACTTGAGGCGCTATTCGTATTGGTGTTTAAGAAACGTCCGGCCTTCAGACAGTGTATTCAAATTGACTTTGTTGTATTATGATTTCAAGAATGAGAAAAGTTCTTATCGGGAGCTAAAGTTTTCTCGGCTTACGATAAGAAATGGAAATTATCTTATGCAGATAAGCAGAGGCTCTGAACTCGCATGTGAAGTTTTCTGAAATATGATGTGTAACAAACTGAAAGAACTTTGAGAAAATTTCATATCGAAAAAATATTAATTTCAACGCGAACACAGCAATATAGAAATAACTTTATAATTATGAATTAAATATCTGCCATCAAGATAATTTCTGAAAGAATATTGGATGACAATACCTCTCCAACGTTCCCCACACCCAAAGGAAATCTTCAAAAATGTTTTGTCTAATTTCGGTTTGATATTTTATCAGCAAATAAGTTTTTCAATGAAATGATGAATCTTTTACTTACTGATAGAATGTATTGGTCTAACATGTCAAAGCATCCAACCTGTTGTACTTGTCCAGAATACAATGTATTCTATTACTATCTACACCGTTTTATCGCGAAAAGAAGCTGATACTACCCAAAACGAAAGTATTTCTTATCAACATAAAGCAGATAAAACTGTGAGGGAAATTCCCCTGGAGTTTACATCGCCAATCCAGGTAAATTTGACTGCCTCACCGATATTCAGAAAAAAAGTCATCTTAGCTCTATAGCCAATTTTAAAGTAAACACTATTTCTTTCCATGTATCAGTTTACCCTAATGAATATACAATATTTAATTATACAGATGAAGACAAAACCATAATAATCTATCGACTTTTTTTTTTTTTTTAGATATATCAATTATCAATGCACTTTACAAGCCCATTCATTAAGAGTATTTAAGGCCAAATATATACAAATTTTAAGGATTGTGATATTAATTGGCAGTTTTTGCATGTTCACTTGTATATGCATTAGTTACCAGTTTTATATGTATTTCGGTAAGACGTGTTATCAAAATGTAACCAAATGTAGGTGAGAGTAGAATCTCCTGATATATTTCGAAGCTGTAATCGGTGCTATTGAGAGATAATATTTGCGTTCACAAAGGAGAAACATACTGTGGCTAAATTTTGTCTTTTGAGCCTTCATCAAAATGGTACTGTATTTCAAAAACGCCCAGCATTGGAATCGATTTTTACTTCAGTGGAAGAAAAAATCGCCACAGAAAACTACAACAAATAAAAACTAGATTTAGGTAAAGAAACGAGCAGAAATTAAGCATTTCATTGCTTTTCCAAAGTTCTAGGAAGAGTGGTATTAATTATGCACTTTTATCAACATTCATGGAATTGTGTAATAGAAGCTCATTCCCAAAGATTAAACCGTGAACTTGCACACTGCAAATATTTTGTTTTCTTTTGTTGAAACTGAATTTGCACCGAAATGAACGTGTGGTAAGCCTATGAGCCTACGATAGAGGCTCATATAACAAAGCTCACGGTGTCAAGGTAAAAGGAGCAATACTTTGAAGGGGGACTTCATAGAATAGGAAAAAGTGTTTTTTCATTGATTGTTAAAAAAAAAAGAAATCTAATCTCACTTGTTCATGTGAGATTACATATTTTCTTTCATTTGAATGCTTTTTTTGATCATAGAAGCATATTTTACGTTTTATTTAAATATTGTATTTAAACAGAATAAATACAAAGTTAATACTGGTATGTTAAATTATTTTTTAGGCTTATTTCTGTCAAATTACGCTTTTTTATCGCTAACTTCCACACCAGTTATTCGAACGCTGACTAATAGTTTTTTCACATTCCTCAAGGACTGTTCAGCATCATAGCAATCATAACAGGAAAAGAATAAGCGCCTTAGAAACCGAAGCTTACAGATGAGTCGAAGAGAGATTATGTTCTCACTTCACAGAAATCAGGAGGCATTCGTCGGAAATCTCACTGCTGCTGACTTCGATATGGGACAAGTGGTATCAATGTCAGCACGAAAACATTGGAATAGTGAACTTGGTGTTCGAAATAATACATGATGACGCAACCCCCTGATTTCAGGAAATGCAAAATCTGTTTGGTTTGATGCGCAAAGCACAAGAACTGGATGCATGAATATTAGAATTTGGAGAGTGCCCAGTTTTCAAAAAGAGTAGGGCATCGCAATCGGAAAGGGGAGTGAAGTTTAAAATCCTTGATGCAATAATTTTTCACAGGACGTATCAAGTCGTTCAAAATGCACATGATTGTGTGCGTTTTTAATTTGGCAGTTATTTTTTGAATTAAAGTTAAATTTATAATAAGTCTTAAAATTAAATATTTATTTTCGATTTTATTCTGTTTTTTTGTAAAATATTATAGAATAAATTCTTTTTCAAAAACACTTTTGCCTGACAAGCATGATGGACTATAGCAGAAAAGACTGATATAAATTCTTTAAAAAGAAAACAATTCGTCCCAAATTTGAAAGGCTACGAAATAATGTGAATCATATCGAATTTTGGAAGTTACCATTCTACCATGCTCCATGAGATATGCTAAGGTTATGTGGGCTTTTAATCTATCAAATTTTAACAGCTTAATCAAACTCATGGCTGGTTCTTGCATTGTCTAATTTTTAAAAGGAACCAGTACTTGCAAGCCAACGCAAACTTATGAACAGTGCTTACTGTATTAATACACACTAATGATATTGTATAAAGCTATTTTAAAAAAATAAAATAATGATTATTTTAATGGTCCAGCACGATCGGGATATAGGCATCGCTATGGAGAACAAATTATAAATTATTCAGGTGAAATATCACGGGTTGATATCTCTAAAATTATTATTACTATTTTTTTGTAAATAAAAGATAACGCACACACTTTTATAAAGGTGAATCAATTTTCTGGTCTGGTTGGACAGCCTGCTTGCCTGCTAATATAAAGTCCAGTATCATGTCAGAGACCTGACATAGCTTCAATACATTCTATAATTCGTAGTGGGGATTTCAGATTTAAAAAAAAAATATATAAAATACTTAGTCTCGATATTAGCATTGATATACTAAATGTTTTCGGCCTCGTGGGTTCCAACGCAATGTATGTGGGCAGAGCCACACATACATTGTGTTGGAATTTTCTTGGACAGATGGAGGTCATGGTCATTGAAGAAAACTGTGACAAAAACGTCGCTCATGAGAAGAGTATTGTAAAGTTGAGCTGATTTCGGAATTATGCAATGTTAGGAATCCTAAAGACAGAAGTGTTCTCTTGAATAGAAGTGGAGTAGCACGCCATTGTTTTTATTATTTTATTTAATTTATTTATTTTGTTATTTTTTTTTTTGAGGCTACGTTGGCTATGGATGGAATGCTTTTATGCCAGAAAAAGCTAGATGCGTAAGTCAGTCCAGTAAGAAAAAATCTGCTATTGAATAGAGATCTGAAGATTATTAAAAGAGGAATTACGTATGATATTTCTTATAAGAAATAATAAAGGATTGTATTATGGTATCATTAGATGCTCATCTCTCACCCTTGAATCACGATCCGTGTTTGCAATATCATTTATGGAAGATATGGACTCATCAAACAGGACTGAAGCAGAGGAACAGAGAAAGCCTGCTTTCAGCAAAACTTTGGATAGGAATTACTGTTAGTAAGAGACAGCCATTAATGTCCATGGAAAAGAGGCGGCATACATATTGGTGTCACTAATTAGATGGCCTCCAGGTCGTGAAGAAATTGGCTATTGATAACCACCTACATTATTTTCTAGAGGACTGAGTGAGGGAAATACTTGGATGACTATATCTGACTTTTTATTGATTGGCTGGATATAGGCTTATCTTGGGAAATTAAAAAAAATCGAAATAACAAATGATGTAGAAAAAACTCGACAGTTTGAATAAGCGATCTAAGAAGAATATTAATGTGTTAACTTTGTGGCTCATTTTGAGAACAGCTGGGGAGGAGAACATTATCTGCATCAGTAAACATTAACATCTAGAGAGAGTAATGATTTTTCTAATGTCTTTTTTGCCCAATGATCACAGAAGTCATGCAGGGAATTTGTTCATAGTTGAAGTGATTTTCTTTAGCTATCTATATGCAACAACTGAAGACTGATATCAAGAGGTCAGCTTCATTTTTGGGTAATGAGGCACAGTACCAGTGGATGTGATCGATTTCAAGGCATGGAAGGGCAGAAGTTTCTCGCCGACGTTATAAGGTTAAAATTTTTTTGTCACAGCTTTTTTCAATGACCATGACCTCCATCTGTCCAAGAAAATTCCACCTTTCTGTGGGCCTCTGCCCACATACATTGTGCTGTTGTATTATGAATTTTGTGTAAGAATATCAAATCTTTATGATCAACAATAAAGACTTATTAGAATAAAATATTTCTTTTCAATTTCTTTCCAATATTTCTGTGTTGTAAAAGCAGCGATTCATGACTTATGCTTATTTTATTTGCATTTCATCTTGTGCTGTGCAATTTGTTTACATTTTAAGTGAAGTTAATAAAATTCTAAATCAGTGTTAATTGAGTAAATAATAAACAGTGGTATTTTGTTTATTTTTGTTATTTCTACTCACGAGGCCGCAAACGAATAGTATATCAATACTAATATCGAGACTAAGTATTTTATACATTTTTTTTAAATCTGAAATTTCCACTATGAATTATAGAATGTATTGAGGCTATGTCAGGTCTCTGATATGGTACTCGGCTGTATACCAGCAGCCTGTCAGCTGGAAAGCAAGAGTCTACTCGGCCAACCAGACCAAAAAATTGATTCATCTTTATGTCTTTAGAGAGGGATCAGAGACTTAGGCGTTTGAAACAAATTTTCTGCGTTTAGCTCTTAGTCTTATTTGGATTTAATAATTTTTTTTTTATATATTTACAGATGCTAAATGAAAACTTTTTTTTTTTTTTTTTAATTCAGACCGTTTTGAGATATGAAATTTTATCATGGAATGTGAATATCTTGATAGGCTTGTTGGGGAAACCAAGACTTGGAGTATGATTGGAGATTTGGTGTGAAGTTGAGAGTAAAGGATCTGATTCCAACCCAACAAAGGAAATTCAGTTATGTTATAGTAGGCGAGCGAATAAGATGTGGGGATACTTTAGAAAAATTTCATTAATTCTCGCTTCTGATTTTGACTTAAAAGTTTTGCATTAGTTCAACCAGTTTCTCAAACTTTGGCCAGTATAACTAAGGCCATGAGACCAGTACATGAGGTACAGTCAACTATGTATGCTTTGTGGCCAGATTTGAGATGATAGATCGAGTCTTCCTGAAAAACTTTGTCAACTTCGTACTTCTGAGAAAGAAATAGTGTTAACCATTTCTCATCAATTCTCATAAAATATAATTCTTGTCTACTACTGTTAAGAACACTAAGTAGACGTGAGTATTGGCAACACTAAGGAGTCGAAGGAAGGCAGAAATATGTAATCGTCTTCGTCATAATGTGAAGGGTCGATTGAATGTTACCACTACTTTAATTTTTCTAACTTTTTAAGAGGAACTCCAGCACCGTTTTCGCAACAGTGGTACGATAGATGTTTTATGGTATACGAAATCACAAGGCACCTCTATAGAAAAGAATTTATGTCGTGATTTGTTGACCGCCTTCATTATATCTAACAAAAACAACTTTACGTCTTCAATAAAGAAGGGAATAAGAAACTTTGGGTGGCTTAGATATATTTTGATCTCTTTATAATGACAACTAAAATACAAATAACTGATTATAGTCGACTTATGTGTATTCTGTTGTCATTTGAACGATCAAAATAAAATTTGGATGCTCAACATATGCAGCAAAACACATTTCATTCATACTTAGCAGAATGAATGAAATGCAAGGAGCGACGCCGTTGGCCCTTTTCATGATCTGACAATCAATCCATTATGTTTTCTCTGGTGGGGGGGGGGAACAAAAGAACAAGAGAAAGACCAACACTGTTGGTAAAGAAGAGGAAAAAAATAAGGATAAAGAGAAGGTTCCTGGTAACTCAAATATCAATACACGTCAATGATGTATCGTGTGTGTACACATAAGCGTATACGGTTTGAATAAAGATTAAAAAAAAATAGGGAACAAAAATGTGTATAATATTTCTCTATATTCTGACTATTTTCATCATCAATGTGCTCGATTTACTGAAACGGATCGAGTCATCTATATTATTGCACGCTATTTAAGAATTACTAAATATGCTTCATACCGTAGCATATGAAGGTAATACATGAAGAACGTGGCATTCGAATATATCCTTCTGCTCCAAGTCAGATATGTGCAGATGTAATCAAACGTCATTTCCTATAAATTAATGGAATATTTTCTCTCCTTTGCCCAAATTATTCAAATTTGAAGTAATGCGACGCATTACATCAAATGCACCGCAGAAGACTTTACAGCAATATTTAGTAGAATACTGTTATTTTGCTTCACTCTTTCTTTAAAGTCTCAGTACATTCCAGTAATGTATTAAGAGACTGACGAGCGTCAGTTTGGCCGTGCCCTAATTCTGTACTCCAGTTCATCTCGTAGATGTTCTGATTCCAATCGGGACTGTTTGGCCACAGTAATGTTCCGATGATATTCGCTTCAAATATATCGTGATTTACCAGTGCAGTTCAGAGAAGGGTGCAATGTTTGCTGTTCATTTGGTAAGACTGAGGTTCGAATTTCGTCTGGGCCGCGATAAACCTTTATAACAGCTTTTTGAATGAAGTTGAGTTAATCTTTTATTACCATAACTTCTGGTTTTTCACCCCGCAAAACAAGCAAACTAAATGTGTTACCAAGTGTGTTAAAATTTGGTAAGCACATTTGGTAAGCAAACCTTACCAAATGTGTTATCACCGTTATGTGAAATGGAATGTTTCGTGTTAGAAGAATGTAAAGGTTCGGTACTATGAAATTGTAAAAATAAATGGCGCGCATAATTTTTGGGCACACCAATATAGGTCCTATTACTCATTTAAACGTTACGTCAAGTGGGCCTAATCTGTCACCAGAAGAAACTGCATAATTAATTTCCAATTTCATAGCTACACTGGGCAGAGAGTTCTCCAGCAACCTACTTATCCCAGACATGTTTCCACAGTGAAAAGGCATATTTCATGATCTGGTTCAATATTTGCCATCTGAGGCTTTCAGGCGTTCATTTCTTCAGTATATTGTTGACTACGAACTTGAGAATGTTGACAACTGTGTGTGAGAGCTCACGTGCGTCCATACAATAACGTACAGACATTCCCTCTAAGTAGTATTCAGTTATCGTTGCTTTTCGAGGATGCTCGTAGTTAAAGCAGTCAATTGCTTTGCCCTAGTACTGTGATAATTTTTAACGGAGGTATGACTGTCATATTTCCCATTAATAATCATACCTAGTTTCTAAGTTGATGTAATCATTTGTCCACACAAGGTTACTCATGCAATGGTATGTTTCAGTAAACTTTCTTCGCAGATGGACTAATGTATAGTCATGATAGTCCAGCCTTAGTAAATTTTTAACCAAAATAAAATTGCTTTTTGCATATTACTTTCAGTGAAGGAAATTCTCTCAATAAATAAAACGTGCTAATTTACATTGAAAGTGAATCCAACGTTTGGACTTCGATTTCTGCATTACAAGTATCACGCCATAGCCCTATGGGGTGGTGGTGGGGGATTGAATTCACCTGTTCATCAGAAAGAAGGTTACATGTCTAAAACAGGTATGGAGATACCATGGGAATTTGAATGTATGAGCAATTTAACGAGCCAACAGATCGAAGTAGGTGACTAATCGCGGAATGATAATCGGCGCCAGATATGCTAGTGCAAATATAACAGAAAATTACGCCATGGGGGGGATGTACCGATAATGGTTCAATAACAGAAGCATCCAATACCAGTACTCCTATGACTGGGACAGATTAATGTGGAAGGACAAAACAGAGTTACAAGACTCGTGCAATCTTAACTGAAGCCATAATCTGTGAAATGTCAGAGCACCACAACAGGGGCACTTAGCGTAAAAGGGGAAGAGATGGACTCATAATACGTAAGACCTTATCGCAGATGATATATAGCAGATGACCTTATTGGGTTCTACTCTGCTCAGGTATAAAGAAGCCGCTAAGGTAAAGCGAGGACAAAACACCGGAATTAAACGATACAGAAGTAAATAAAATTTGACAACGAAAATCAGTTATACCCAACACGAATCAATATACTTTTCTTGTAACACTGTAGGCTGGTGCGAGATGAGTTTTCTTCTTAGATATTCTAGGCGTCTGTTATAGGTGGTTGACTTATCTGAATTCCAATGCCCACAAGAACAACATTGCTGACTAGGTATCCCTTCGCCATCACAGTTTACCCATTTGGTAAAGGTTGCTTTTATTGGGATATTGTATCGTGTCATAAGACAGAGATCGTTATGGAATTGTTCCTAAGGAGATGAAGTAACCATGCTTCATAATCTGATCAGTAATCTCAATCAGATCTCGAACCAACCAAAGATTTATGAGAAAGTGAATCAAACACATTTCCTTTATCATGGAACTTCGACGACTTAAATCATCACCCTTTATGCATTAAAGGGGGATGAAAATCACTTGAAGCATTTTGGCAACTGATTTTACGATTTTTTTTGGAGGAATCTCATGTAGAATGACGGATACTACTGTTTCATAAAGATACTTTGTTTCATTTTGTTCGGTATGAGTACATTGTTTTAATCGTATCAAGTATTAATACAGCAATGTCACTAAAGTTATATTTTGGGTACTCTGTACATTTAAGAGAATACTGAAAATAAACTAAAGTAAAGCGCTGCATTAGATAAAAACACTTTAAAATTATTTGTATGTGCATATCGTGTACGAGTAACATGACTGCTATCATAAACAAAGTTTTATTTCCTTTATAATAAACCAAGCAGAAGGTACACCCACCAGTCAAAATCATGAATTAATGCGAACCTTAGTAAATTTACTTATTGCCATGAAAGTATCTTTATGAATTGCCTACAAGAAATCTGGTTGCTGTTTATTACTATCTGGAATGTCTTTAGCATATTAAATGCAATTACCTCTATATAACTTAATGTCAGGCATCACCGTGCTCTTTGGTATCTCAGAGTTCTCTCTGTTATGGTAATATCTATTCTAGAGCGCTTAAATACTCCATCCTTACCTCATCACACACCACTGAAGAGTAGTCGTTACTTCGACCTCTGCTATCTCCATCTCTTTTCTGATCATTCTGCCCTCAGTTTGTCTCCCAATAATCCTGGAGCAATTTGTCAGTAATCCAGTTTGAAATTGGTTCGTTAGTGACCAATGTTTGCCAATCACAAATGAGTTTAACAGCAGCAGAATATCATTCATTTTGTATTCTTCTAGTTAATAGCGTAGTTCCAGTATATTTTCATATATATACAGAGTATAAGCTAAACATATCAGCGTTTAATAAAGCAAATTATAATTTGACATATTCGTCAGATTTTTACAGAGGTGACTTTTTGAAAGAATTTTGTAAATAATGCACAGCAAACCAGGGAAATTATAAATCTAAAGTTATTTGTTTGTGCTTAATGTTTTTAAGGCATTTTGAAAATTAGCTACAGAATGAATAAGGAAGGGAAAGAGAAGGTGTGTGTGAGAGAAAGAGAGAAATTGCTGCAACCAAAAAAACGTGGTTGCCTTGAAAAACCTTTCTGACGATCTTCTGTCGCACTCTTCTTAAACCCATTCACTAGCATTGTATTCAGATACCTTGAACAATCTATTTATCACTAAGTAAATATCCTCTTCATACATCTTTGTTGCTAACTATTTTCTTACTCATATTACTCAGGAGTGTCCCTTTCCTGTTATATATCGAAAATGTTCTGCATTTGTCTATAAAACACTTTAGTAATAACTTATTTCAATTATATTACCTGTTTTATTCCGATCGAAAAACATTTCTATATGGATGGATTGAATTTCTTTTCCTCGGAATTTTTTCCCACCACGTTTTCATATCCTAAAAAACCCAACGAAATCTGAGCACCATTTTTCTTGACAAATGTACTGTAGTTGTCAGCTCTTTTCTTGATGACCCAGACTATAACCTCGCCCAAGTTTCATTCTCTACGGAACCTCCTTCAACATAGACAGTCTTGTCTCCCCTGTTACTGCAATAGCACTAAAGAGAACTAAAGCATTATAAAGAGATATTGGTTTATTTTATTTGTCAGTTATTGAATATCTAAGTGATCCTACGTACCTCCATCAATGTAGCATCATTTAATAGATATGATCATATCAGAAACGTAATGGAAATCTTACTGGAGGATAAATTATTGAAATGGGTAAATATATTTCCATATTCAGGATACAGTGTTTCATATGAAGCAAAATATTTAAATTCCAAGACGAAACATTTGCGTATTTTTAGTTAACGCAGTAGTAAAAAAATCAGTGAAAGCAGACGAGCAGTTGTCAGAATAACTCCCATCACAATCTTCCACTTCTGAAGATCTCAGTTCATTATAAGAAAATAAAAACCAAAATGGAGATCCAAAAGAATTGTTAAAATCCATGAAATTCAAAAATTATCAAAAAAGGTTCCGAAAGGTGAAAGCACGCAAAATATAATATAAATTTAATAAGTGTGATGAAATTCATACAGTGTAACTGTGGCTTCACGAGCATTGAAGCCAAGTTTCGGTCATTACAGATGTTTGCAAATATCATCTGGAACAAGCCGAATTTAAAATGCATAGAACTATTATTAATTTTTTTCTTTTATCTAATAAAGGGAATAAAATCGCACTGATTTTTTTTTCAATAGTTCTATTCTTTCTTAAACCTGAAAATAATTTTAAAGAAAGACTTTGTTTAATTTGTCATCCGGTAGACTCAAAACCGCATTAGCCAAACCATTTTTTTATAGACAGATGAATCCTGCTAACTATCCTGCATAAGAAGGAAATTGGATATCATGCGCAATTTTATCAAGAATGTGCAAATCAAACTATTTTTATTGTGTTGTGGATCACAATACACCATCATTAGGCTCTCACCCTACTTTTGTGTTCTCCATTTAGCTGATGCTTTTGGAACTGACACTCGGTATTTTTTGTATCAAATTTACGTAATAAGTCAGTTTTTCAAAATTACTGGCTATTTATTCAAAGAGTTTTCCATTTTTTATTACTTTTTCTTCTCGACCTCGATCACATTTTTAATTTTTTTTTGAACATTGATTTATTTTATATTAATCATATACGGGAGGTTTCAGGACCTATATGATGAAAAAAATTCTGTTGGGTTAAACTGGGAGAAAACGGTCTGGAAAGATTGTTCCCAAGAATATAGAAAAACGGAATGATATACAAAAGAATTACAAAGTTAGTTTGATAAAATTTTAGTGATCCGTGTATAGATGCAGACCAGCTTGCCATGTTCATATATAATTAGAGAAACACGGATAAATGGTGGTGGGTCGGTTCAGTGGAGAGGTACCCATTGAAATATCTATAGAAAAGACAATACGGAAACAGAGCGTCTATAAGAAAGGGAATGGAGGAAGTCACTGTGAGCGAGTGAAAGAGAGAGGGAGGAAGGTCCTCTATTAAGCGAATAGTCCCTTCTGGATAAAATGAAGCATTCTGATGGTGGGGTGGGGGATGTTTGGTGTGCCATTCCAAAATATGCTTCGAATGGAAAATTTTTTAGAATACCAAGAATTTTGAAGGCGAGATGCTATGGACGTAATGTTTGTGTTAGTTAGATGCGAAAGTAAACTGATCTTAGCAGGCGAATGGAATATCAAAGTGAGGGAGAGTAAAATATGGTCTCTTCCAGGAAATCTGCGAGTTTATGGTAGCTTAAAGTTCGGTAGATTATCGTAATCCCACTTGAGAATGACGAAGATATCAGTGTTTAAGATATTGGTTATAGAAGATCTTGAAGCATAATTCATTTGAGAATTACAAGATTTTGTGAAGGAAAAAGAGGAAAGGCGTGTACTGTAACATCAGCAACGATATGATATAGCACTGAACGTTAGTGAGATCAGTGATGCATAAGTGTAGGAGAAAGCGCAGAACCTTGGGATACTCATCCACTAATAGAAAAATCTAATGAAGGGAAATCATGACCCGCAATGAACAACCAGAGAGGAAGCTGACAATCTCCTCACAACGGATAGTAGAATCATAAGATGGTCGCTTGGTAAGAATGCTGTGATGCCGATTTGTCAAATTCCTTGAAAATATCAAGAGTTTTGACTACATCAGATTCTCCAAACGTTTCCACGACTTATGTAAAAGAAGGATAATGTTAGCTATACTGATCATGGAAACAAAGCGGCAGAATTTTTATTGGTGATTGTTAATTGTGGATATCTGAGGGTGAAGTTACTAGCCATTTATGGTCTTTTCTGTTATTTAAGTGTTGAAATATGAGCAACAGGTAAATAGCGTGATGTTGACTTATCACCCAGTTTTAGAAACATTCTGGATAAAAACTTGTTTCCATACTGCTGGGCAGTTGACAAGTTCATACTGTGTGTAAAGGCGTTTACACTATATCACTATAGGAATACTATCTGGACTGGGGGATTTATTAGTATCCAGATTGAGTAATTCTGATGTTCTTCTGGTAAAACTGAGGAGGCATAATATTGGATAGTTATGGGAATAGTGGGTGGAGATTTGACGTGATCATTTAAACAATATTTGGAGAAAAAGATTGATGACAAAATTCTACCTTATCTTTATATGTTACCATTACACTATCAGGATGTGAGCGGTAGAAATATGGAAGGACGGAAGTTGTGCCCAGTAGTCCAGCAGAGGGAACAGAAAGCTAAATTATAATTTCAGAAGGTAATGCGCTTAATAAATTCTTTGGATTTGTTGATGAATTTTGCAAGCCAAGCTGAGATTAACTTGCGCCACTGAAAATGTATGCGGAATTTTTCTCCAACTGCTTTGGCGCGTCTGATGAAGAAGTGCTTGGATAGAGGTTGGGGGTCTTGGTTTGGAGTGGAGAGAATAAAAGCACTCATTACAGAGAGGTTTGCTTTTCTGATAGGAGAACGTGTTTGGATCTATAAAGTGGAAGAAAATAATCAGCCATGTAAAGAGGTTATGCAAAAATCCTGATGGTCATCCAAATTAGTACCTTCATAGTGACATATGATACAATGCAGAGATTGGTGTTGAAAAACATGGTATTGTTCATGTTTCTGTAGAAAATTAAACATGGGCAAAATTATAGTTAGTTTATAAGAAGAGCACTAACATATACTGTGTATGCAGAGGAAGGTTGAGAGAAGGTCAAGGATTTTTAGAGTGAGTATTACCAAGTTTCAGGGAAGTAGGCGAAAGATGTGTTACATCATTACTGACAGCAAACGGTTCATCTTGTTTTCCAGCTTGATAGGTGAAGTCAGAGGACAGATCGTTTGAATTATGGACGTTGAAATCTCCAAGGAAGGTTAGCACATTGTTTGCATAACTAGACTGCATGTGACCAATACTTTAGATATAATTAAAAAAAGATAAGCATAATAATCAGAATTAGAAGAGATGAGAAGGAAACAAATGATGTCGACAATGTGAAGCAAGAAATTCCTGAGTCAAAGCAGTTTTATAAAGGTGATTCTAGGTCTGTACCGTTTGGCATGGAATCTGACTAAAGTGCGATATTCCTTCCTTATTACTGAAGGTGTCATGGATGATTTATTTATGACGAAAATTAAGATTATCAATAACACCATACGGCTTCATTTCCGCGAAGAAAATTATCGAGAAATAGGGGATATTAAAGATCACCTTATTTCAAAGTTGAATATATGTAGAAACTGAAGGTTTCAAATTTTTGACTAGAAAGCTTATGAGAATACAATCCTCTGCATTGGAGTTGCCTTAGCTTGTACCAATTAAAAGACACCAAAGCTATCCGTATATACGGATACCTTATCAGGCTTGTGGATCTTTGAGTTTTAGTAGATAGCAAGCTGAAGTTCAGGACCATATAGCACAGATTGCAGATGCAACTCTCAAAGAACTATAATAGTGAAACGAACATGTAATGTCGTTTTTCTTTTTTCTTTTTAACAAAAGCCTAGATACTGGACTACTGTGGGTGGTAATTCTGGTAGAGAATGTAAAAGAGTTAAAGATGATATCGGAACTGTGGAATATAGATTTATAAGGACAAACTGAGGATCTGCGGACTGCAGAAAATAACAAACAGGTGAATGAGGGATAATATAAAAATATGCAAACTTCCGAAATAGCAACAGATGAATTTTTTTTATTTTATGGAGGACAGAGGACATCAATGAAAGCTGTGAATGAATGCAGTCAGAAATGGGGATGAGAGCTAGATTTTTCTCTCTCTAGGAGCAGTGCGCGATTGGAAGTAGCGAGTGCAGACAGTGTGAATGAATTCAAGAAAGCTCATGTGAGTGATATGCAACCTCCTTCGGTGAGAACCTAGCTTGCTGGAAGACTGTGGTAATGTGAAAGTTGACGTGAGCTGTAGTTGTAAAGGATGCCCTCAACTGACAGTTGAAGTATTGGTGCGTGCGCCTTCTGATGTTAATATTGAGAGAGACTGGATAATAGTAAGATCAATGTGAACTTTTTACAAGGAATTTTGTTTCGTTGGGTGTCGTGGTATATTTTTTAGGACGTTGATTTTTTTTAAAAATCTTTTGTTAGGTTTTTTTTTTTTTTTTTTAAACCGCGGTGATAGTAACAATTTGTCGTTTTTCACGGTAGGAGAGTATTAGACAATTTATAGAACAAGAAGAGGAATGAGGAGCTTATGGATAAGACTCCCACAAAGGACGTGCCCAGACTAAACCAAACTTTTGCTAGACAGTGTCTCCCCTCCACGAGCTGCTAGAGTCAGACACCCTACAGGCCCAACCTAGCAAAGTAAGCAGGAGCAGTGATTATGAGGTGTATTGGCGGTATTAATGTAATACTTCTCATAGGTTGGAGTCAAGTAAAATTTTCACGAAGAAACCAAGTCAATGAAACAGTATGTGTGTGTGTATACACACACACAGATACAGCATATAGATATCACAAAGTAAATGCTTGCTTATGAACGAGTTACAAATCAGCACATCATGAATTTTATTTTTATATTTTAGTTTCTTTACATAATCGGGAAACTGTTCTAGAGACCAAACATGAAACTTTTACGGCACTTCAGGCCTCCATTAAGCAGGATGGTGATCTCACATCGGACAATGAAATTCATCGCCATCTAAAGACAATCACAAACGTCCATTTCTACTCAGGATTCGAACCTGCAACTTGTTGATTGAGTATTTTAATCACTCTGGCAAACAGCCTTTAAGTTTATAGCAAAATCGATGTTTTGTTTTTCATTTAAGTTTCAGATCAGTGTTAATTTTTATTAAATAAGTAAAATGATAAATATAGATCTTATAATTTCTGATGGAGCAATGCGAAAAATTCAACGACTCAGTAAACTGAATCGCTATTTCAAAACTTGTGTCACGCTATCACGAGCACCTTGTTGGAAATATTTTTAAAGCAAACGTTTGTAATCTGAAAATTAACAAAGTTTCGTTTTAAAATAATTAACGATCGTAGTAACCATGACATACCAGTTTTAGTAACAGAATGAGATGCACGCGTCATGTGTGTTGTGATCCCATTTAAAATCAGGCTATATCCTTTCCTTTATATCCTTTTGCAGCGTAGCGTCCCCCCCCCCCCTATTATCCGGTGCTGTTTGTGTGTCATTTTTTCTCCGTATTTTTACCTGCTTCACTAAGAACTATTACACAGTGATGAACAGACAAGCGTATCTTAACTTTCTTTAACACCCCACACATTAAATGTTTAAGCTTATCCCATTCGGTTTTTCTTTTTTTTTCCCCCCCAACTATCCCAATCGTCTGCTATTCTTCCGCCGCACGGTAGAGACAGATGTCTCACTTTACTGAATCCTCTCTGCATGCACATACAAACTAGTGGTATCTGATAATTACTTTGGGTGTTCAGGGCGTGTCTTAAGCTAACCGCAGTTTCACGCTAATTGGCCATCTTCCGTCAATCTCATGACAGCTGCGTCCGCAGGAAGTTTACACTGAACACCATTAAAATTCAGTAGTTGTTGTTTTGTTTCCCACAAAGAAATTGCAAGATAGGAGTTAAAATCCGGTTAGGCTACATCGGCAAAGAAGGTGAGGGGGGGGGGATATATAAGGGCGGATTTTTTTTTTATAAATTAATGTTCATTAAACGGAAAGGGAACACATTTGTTATCTAATGTATTGCTTAAGAATATAGAGTGGACAACTCGATGCAGCACACACACACACAAACGACAGTGCATTTAATGAGTAGAAACTTCCGGGAAACTGGAAGTAGAGGGGAAATATCTTTAATCGATGACGGTATAATTCATTAATTAAACTATTTTTTAAATAGGAATTCCTTATGTGCTACCTTTAGAAGTACTTGACCATTAAACAATCAAAAAGGTTCGAAAAATTACTTTGTAAACTTTCTAATATTTTTCGCTTTTCATTTCTCTTAATTTCCTTTTACGTCATTTTAAGTTCAACTTAATTCATTTTTTTTCAACTCCTATATTGTTCACTACAAACTTCCTCTTTTTTTTTTCTATGCCGTTTCTCTCCGATCCTGTTTGTACGTAATGCTGTAGTCAACCCTTTCTTCACAGCTACAAGCTCAAGCACACAAAAATGAGAACGAGCTGGCTTCCACTGTTTCGTGTTAACTGGATACGTGAGAGGACTCGCATACAACCGGCGTTCATATTAAATTTGGACAGCGGTAGAAGACGAACGTTAAATATGCGCTCACGTATTGTGTCTGTTTATTACTATAGTGAGTAACTAATGTACTAGCCGATTGAATAATGGGCTGCAGTAAAAGAAAAACCGGATCTGTCCAATAAGATATCAAAATAGGCAGATGTGACCAATCAGTAAGGATGGACTATGAGAAGAGGAAGAAGAGAATCAGCAATAAAAAAGGAAGACAGATGCAGAAAGAGTTAATAGGGCTGACAGGAAGTAAGCTAGACTAACAAAACACCAGCAGACAGCCACCCCCCGTCACTGCAATCTGTAGGAGGTTAATGCAGGAGGAATGATTGACAAAAAAACTGTTACTTATATCTTATATTAAACTCCTTTGTAGCAACTATCGCTAAAATTAAAATTGACCCAATAATTATGATTTCTAAGACCTACATACATTAATGTATTTTCTCCAAACTTCAAAACTACCTAAGATAATTTTACATCGCTGATCTTAAAATATTCCCGGTGAAGTATTTATAAATTTAAAAATTTAGAATTTTTTAAAAATTAACTAAATATTTTAATATGGATTCATGTTTTGAATTATCATTTGTATAGCAATCGTATATTTTTTATACTTTAAGTGATGCAATTTTTACTTACATCACCGTGCAATTTAAAATTCAAAACCGTACAAAAATTTGAGAATAATCAAGATTCATGTAATCATGCAAATTACATTTGTGCGTAAACACGATACGTTCATATTCAGTCTACAATATTATATATTGAAAGATAATACCCTTCTTACTTTTGAGCAGCTGTCCAAATTTTCAGCGGATCTCTAGAAGCAAAAACAAATATTGATTTAGTGGTAATGCTTGAGGCTAGATCTTTGCGTTCTTATATCGATAATATGATTATCTCAACACATACTGAAGAACATGACAAACATGCAAATTACCTACAAAAATATTTTTTTAATGAGACGACCTTTTCTGTATAATTGTTATATTGTAATCGGGATATTGTGATAGCAGTAGGAGGAAGAAGAATAAACTCTCTAAAGTTTGTTGATGACACTGATCTCTCAGCGGAGAAATAATCAAACCTCAAGAAAATCACCAAAGTTAGATCACACCCTTAAAATATAGAACATTTTCATTACGAGATTAGTGGAAGTTGGACAGAAAGGTCACAGTAATGACTGATCCAATGCAATTAAAAACTATAAATGAGACACCTGTGTAGAGTTGAGTTGGGATAATGTCTAAGGCTATAAGGCAATGGTAACTGCTGTGTATTTGCATCTATTGTTCTGGGAGATTTGCCTATTTTGTGTGAAAATATCCAGTTGTGTATTATGTGTACATACGCATTATCGTAGAACCCAAGATTTACCATATTGGGTTTCGATTTTGATCTACGATTCTCTCGTAGTTCTAGGTAATGAATTCCATCATATTTCGTGCATAAAAGAGAACAACGAATAGCTCATTTGACCAATGCATATTTTAAAGCAGGGATGTTCTTTTCATAGGACTGTTTTTTTTTTTAATTGCAGAAAAAAAATTAAGCAAAAACTGGTATCATTACAACACATTGTAGAAGGATACTGTTCTGTTAACTCGCTAAATGCATTTTGAAAGAAATGCCAAAAATAACGATGCCACGTGATTTCGTAACAGAAAGTTAGCATCCCCAGATTAAAATAGATACAATTGTAAAACATAGGAATGTTAATTGTAGTGAAGCGGATACTTTATGCGAAAGAAAAACATTACTAAGTCCTGAAAGTTAACTAAACTCTTCTTAGGTAGTCTGGAATTTTCTATAAATAAAAGTGAGGTCAGAAGCCTTAAAATAATAAGCCCTTAATGCTTACATCTATATTACCTGATTTCAAGAATTATAAATTCACATATATTCAGGATTTCATAATTTACATTGCCATTACTATCCATATTTTAACGATTCTCTTAAGAAAAAGATATATAATGTAGAATATGGATAGTACATGTCATTGTAAATTCTTACATCACCGGATAAAAAGGAAAGTAAGATCAGGAAATGTTGGCGAATTAATAATATCAGTATTATATTTTCAACATTACCACTTATGAAATTATTTCAAATATTAAACAGGCTAATACCGGTAATCTGAAACCGCATCCGCATGTGGTTCCAAATTAACTGCTCCACTACTGAAACTGACAGGTTATTCCCTCCCTAAATTTAGAAGTAATAGATTTCGATTCATTTATTAGTTTTTGAGATATTTCACAGTTTTGTTCATCCTCTCTCTCCGTTACCAATATTAGAATACTGCAGAGGCTTTTGAATGTACTTGTATTGCTAACGATATACCTGTATTTGTTGTGATAGTAATATATTTTTTTAAAAAAATAACCAATTGATTTAGTCGAGTTAACTAACTCGGAGGAGACCATCACGGTGTCTACAGAAAATACAAATAACTGACTGAGGCCTCTGATTCAATATCCAGTCCTCACTTCAATATTAACAATATGCACCTATCCGTGTTACATACTGTTAAACTAACCGACAGAATTACATTCAATGATCAGGTAAAAACTACATACACTATGATATGACAAATAACGCCTGATGTAGTTCGGCTGGGTTAAACACACCTTCCCATCCATCTCCTCTGTTTTTGTCAATGAAAAATCAGGTATTGGAATGCCGCCTCCCCTCAACACACAAAAATTAAAACAAGTACTAAATGTGAAACATCAGTGAAATTATATTATGTTGCTAAGAAGATTAAAATGGAAAGTTCTGAATAATTTCTTCATTGGGAGACAATTTTAAATGAGAAACCAATACTGCTACCCACTCGTGGTCCCACTTCATAGTAGCGCATAGGCTTCATTCCGTTTCATTTATGCCAACGTTATTACAAAGAGTGCAGATGCTTTTGAAATAGAAACTTATTGCTATAGAGTTATGAACAGCAGCATGTAAGCCGATATCAAAATGGAAAAAAAAAAAAAACTGCGTGAAAGTCTTCAAGCTCATATGTATAAATATGTTTTTGGGAAAGCGAACCCATGTGCAAACAAAACTAAATCTTAGAACTAAACCAAGTAGAAAAATCTGAAGAAATTGATACTCATTCAGGAAAGTACGTGGTCGACTGTCTTCAAATATTAAAATAGCATTCTGGTGGAAGCAAGAAATTAAAGAAGCAATCGACGAAAAGAAATCTAAAGTTGCTTGCAATTAAGTCATCATATATCCTTGGGAAATTTAAAGAATCCAGAATACTGTCAAAGGTAAAACCACCTGGAAGGGAGTAGTGCAGGTTGTGAGAATTATAGAAGCATTTATAACTAACAATATGGATCACGTTACGAAAGGGGGGGAAAAACAACAACTAATATTACACATATCAAATCGGTAATGCCAAGATCGTTTATTTTACGGATGTTATGTACTTTTGCAATATAAAGAAGTAACTAAATTAACCGCTGCACTTTGGAACGAAAATAATGAAAGAAAAAAATATGAAATAGGGAGGAAAACAAGAAACATCGACTGTATTCTCAGTGCAAATAATTCCCACCAAATAAGTGAAAGAATGCAACTCTTTTAGGCACAGTTTTAGTGAACGCGACAAATTAGATATGGAAAGAATAATGACAGCATGGCGGAGAAAAAGACTGATAAGTTTTTAAGGAATCAAAAGAATTCATCCAATTTCCAAAACTAGAAATATAAGACAAAATTCAAATCAGTTTAGTGTTTTTCTCCATACGTGTTTCAATTCAAGGATAGCTTGGTCAGTAAAATAGCTCAGAATAGTTGATTGAGAACTAGAGACCACGAACTAGCAGAACCACATTAAATGGAAGATAGTTTTAATGAACATTATTAGTAATTCGGTGACAGACAGAGCCTTTTTCAATAAATTAAAATTTTAATAAAAAGATCCACAGGAAAATTAAGTGATCCAGTCAGAAGTCACTTAGAAGATGGAAATAAAACAGATGACCATTTTTTTTAAAAAATGGTAAATAAATTAATTTTCGATTGCTGATAGAAAAAATAAAAATAAGAAAGGAAAAATATCTTCTCCAGTAAAATATTTTAAAAATGTATCCTTCTGTCCAGGATCTTTAAATATTATTTAATACAAGTTTTAATAGTTTATATTGTAGCTGTTTTTTTTTTTAAATAGATTATGTTATACAAGGTTTTGCGATAACTCAGTAAAAAATGTTTATAAACGCAGAATATTCCAGATATCTTAGAGTATAAGTTATGTTCCTGATGATATGCCTATATATCGATGTCGCAATCATTGTATTTTAAATTTATTAAAATTGGTAAACTACATTTCTGGTGAAATATTTAAAAACGTCTTTCTTTTTCTGATCTTTAGAAGCATTATTATGTTCCTTCTTTTATGTTAAATACTCGTAGTAAAATACTCCTCACGTCTGCTTCTTCAAATACCAGAAACAACGTTGTATTATATCCACTTATTACTGTTTTTTTTTTTTTCTAGGCAAAGCACACACAATTCACAGAATTATTAATAAATGGAAATATTTTAGCTAAAAAGTCGTTATAAATAATGTTATAATTAGTTTTGATTTTCTCTATATACACTATGGAGAAGTAAATATAGCTTAGTTCAGAAGGAAATGTACCGATATTATATAATTCCTGGGATTTCGGATACAAACAGCTTCGAAATGGCGTTATCATAGGATGCCATATTAGTGGCCTATCCATTCGTCACGTCGGTATACAAATGGATATTCCAAAATCAACTACAGACAACATTATCAGGTAATGGAAATATGAGGGAAGGAATCTCGACTAAAACACCAGACACTAAAGAGTGCTCGAAAAAAAAAAAAAATTCAAACATTTTGGCAGTCTGATGTAAAATGGCCAACCAGGAGTTCAAGGAATCTACAGGAATTAAAGTCAGCAGCAGTAGGCGAACTTTGTAAAGTTCATAGAGATGCACTGTCTCGGTTTCTACAGAATGGTAGTTAAACTAAAAACAATGACAGCAAATAACGTGACTAGTCTACAGATCGTTGGAAGTCAGCAATAAGAAGCCACGAATCAGACGGCATCTATTTCGATCGAAGTGTTAGCTGATACCTGAGAACACTGATGTCAGAATGCGTTATCCCTTTGGTGGCAGTCATAATGACTATCAATTATTCTTCTGCTATAGCCAAACTTTAGTTTTAGCGCTTAGAAGTGTGTTCACAGATATGACACTTTGGGATAATTTCGGATTTTTTTTCTCTTAAATCATAACGGTTCGATAATCGTAAACCACTTCAGACCCAGAATAAGCACTGTGATGGTACTGGGTGATGCCAATCATCTATCACTTAAAGCCTTTCATAAACATTATACCACAATAGGATCCAAAACTGTAAGATATATTATAGGTTCGCTAACTTGGAGTGGGATTCTTATAATAAAATTATATCCTTCACCTTCGTTTACCTTTGATCAAGTCTCTTACTGAATTGATATTTACCTCTAGCCTCTTGTAGCACAAATACAGCCTCCAACTACTCGCCTGTACTAACCTTATAAATTCTCAAATCTACCAGAGCTTAGAATACTGTTCTCACATTTGGGATGATGCACCAGTAACTTCGCTAAAATCGTGATATCCAGAAGACAACCTATTTACCCGAAGATTTCTTTTTCACAGACTCAGATCAGTGATTTACACAGACGGTCTTTTTGCTGTCTTGTGCTTTTCTTCAAAGATGTATTCATTGAGTTCGCGCGGTTAGCCTAGTGGCTGTGCGCTTCACAACCATTTGCCTGGGGAAGGAGTCTCCTAGGTTCGATTCCCGTCGGTGACGTGAGGAGCTGAAGGATTTTCCTCAGCTATAGCCAAGTTAGCCGGTCTTGGGAGTGGGAAGTAGAGTTTTTTCCCCAGTTTATCCTGGGGGTTTTTCATCCCGCAAACCAGGCAAACCGGTTTTGAGAACTCAACACTACGGACATAGGAAACACCGGGGCGTAGGGCTGACCACCTTATCCTGTGAACGGTTTGAGGTCCGATGATTAATAAACCCTCGACAACGCAAGGTAAAAGAGGGTAAAAAAGAAGATGAGATGTATTCATGGACATGGTCTCGTAAACTTGCGTATATCATTGCTCCACTTCTCTCATAGCGTATACAACATTTGATCAGCTGCTAGTCGAAAAGAAAAAAAAAAAAAGTGATTCACAATCGAGCTTTAAACGTACTGACCCAACTTCTCTTCTTTCATTCTATTTATTTTATTCTCTGGAATAGCCTCCATTACTAAGTATTAACTTAGAACTACAATTTTCAGCTATTAAAAATATCCTTCATTCTTAATCTCTATCCACACAAACATTTCAAGCAACGTTCTGACTGAAAAAGTTGAATCAGGTTTTGAGTTCATGTAGAGTGAATTACCTTTAATCCCCAACCCCATGCCTATTAATTTATTGTTCTTTAACTATCCGAGCCAGGCTTCTAATAATTATTTTCATTTAATATTTAAAAACGTAATATGCATTATGTCGAAAGCTGACCTCTGACCTGGTTGGCCGAACAATAGTTTCTTCTCTCCAACAAGAATCTTTATGTTCAAATCACAACACGGTATGGCAGTTTGTCTTCAGATGATGGATAAATTCTATTGTCCTCTGGAAGGCAATTGCATCTCCTTTTTGAGGTTGGAGAGAGAAAAAAAATACTGAAAACTTTTGTCGTCTTTAGAACCGAGTTATGGGATTATTGAACTTATCATACTTGCAATAGTAAAATTTGCTATAGGTTTTCAAACCTTTCAGCGTACCTCTCATGACTAAGAATCTGTAGAGGCTTCTCTCGGAATTACGTTCTTAGGTTTATCTTCCGTGTTTCGCAATGCTAATTAAACGTTTTGCTTCCACGATGTGTTCCATTTCATTTGCTTTTGGTGAAATGCAAAATAAAAATAAAAAAATCGTTATTATTATTATTTTTTGTTGGATTTCAAAATTGCTATAACTTAATCTTAGAGATGCTTAATGGCATACAAATAGATCTGAATCTGTTATATAAATATGATTTACATTTAGATTAGCATAAAAATTAACAGGTTTGAAGGAAATTGATTTAATTTAAATGCTTAAAAATTTTTTTAATTATTTACATTTTCTTTTCTGGAAACATACATAAATTAGGATGTGTGGTACACACAAGACGCATTTTTTAGTTAAATATTAGCTGCGGTTTCTTTTCTTACTAACGTTCAGCGTCATTATTTCGAAAATCATAAGTTTTATCATTCATTCTTTATAATTTTTATATGGAGCTTGTTCATCTTGATAAATGTTACCTGAATGACGTTATTAAATTATATAAAGAGATTGTATAATACTCAGGATATCTTGGAATGGCTTTAGTGAAGATATTGTAAAATTGGCTATTCTGTTAGTATGTAAATAATTCAGGGAATACTAAGTATTCAGAAGAACGTAAATTTAGCATGTAAGCGAAAATAAGTAAATTCAGAATATAATCTAAAAAGAGAAGAAAAACAAATATCAATGGAAGGAAGCTAGCAAATCCAGTCTTGTACCTGAAGGACGAAAGTATCTTGCACACAAAGGCATACCATTCTTCTTGTCTAGTTACTGAATGTAAGAAATCAGACAACGATAATGGCGTAAAGCAAAAGAAAATCTGGAAAGCAAAGCGGCCTAGATTCAAAGCAAATCTCTGCTTCTTCCCCGCCAGTCAGGAATTCCCAGCCTATTACTCACGCACACCTCCGCTCCGAAAAGAGGCCTACAAGTCATTGTGCAAGAACAGCAAGAAAGAAAAAAAAAGTGAGAGAGAGAAAAAAAAAGTTTAGTAGAGAAACACAAAATAAAGAAACTCGAGCGAAACTGGGCGAGAATCATCTGTTCAACTACTCAAACATGGAGCAGAGATTTTGGAGGGGAAGAAAAGTCACTGATAACTGAAGTCGGCACTTTCTATGGATAAAAAAGATCCTGATGCAAAGATCCCTATGATATCAGTAATGTCGTCTCTACCAGTATCTTTAATTTGGTAACAAAATATTATTTCGCTGTGTTTGTTGCTAAAGGGAATGTCAATTTCTATCTTGAAGTTTGTCAGTGATCGAAATTCAGTCACTCAGATAGTGAAATACCGAGACAACTGGAGCTTTTGCAGCTAGAATTAACAAGATCAGTTCTCATTGCAGATTCAGTAAGAATAATGGACATATTACATTGCAATTTTACTAAAGTAAAACTGCAATGAGTGAAGTTTAAGGATTTTCGCAAAAATGTTAAAAGTTATACACAAAATTGTATATTAAAAGTTCAATGAGTTTGTGAGAAGAAAAAAAAAAGACAGTCGAAAAATTAATGACATCCCCGAACTAGAAAATCAACTAATAAGTCTTGAATCATTCTGAAGTGTCTTTTCCAATTTAAAGCATTAGCACATTGAATCAGAGGAAATTAATTCTCGTTATCTGAATAAAATTCTTTCGGTATCATAAAGGCACAAAGTGGGAAAATGTTCTGGAAATAATAAATATGACTGCCTGGTTGGTTAAATGGCAAGTGTGTCCACTCTCTAGCCAACAGGCTATGGATTCGATTCCACCATGACATGGTTGTTTGTGATCATTTTTAGTTGGGAGATGAATTTTGTGACCCGGCGTGAGACCTCCCCTCCCCTCCCCGCTGGTCGGTGTCCTGAGGTGGTTTGAAGAGTTCAGCATTTGGTTTTAGAGTGAATTTCCTGATTATGCAAAAAAATAAATGTCATCTTCCTTATACCCTCTTTTACCTTGCGGTGTCGAGGGTCCATTGGTCATCGGACCTCACTCCGTTTACAGGATAAGGTGGTCAGCCTTATGCCCCGGTGTATCCTATGGCCTGTAGTGTTGAGTTCTCAAGGCCAGTTTGCCTGCTTTGCGGGATGAAAACCCCCAGGATAAACTGGGGAAAAACCCTGCTGTCTAGGCCCAAGACTGGCTAACTTGGCTATGGCTGAGGAAGATCCTTCAAGCTCCTCACGTCACCGACGGGAATCGAACCTAGGACACTCCTTCCCCAGGCATATGGTTGCGAAGCGCATAGCCACTAGGCTAACCGCGCTGACAAAAACAAAAACAAAAAAAAAAATATATATATATATATATATATATATATATATATATATATAAGTAAGTAAAAACAGAAAAACCTGATCGGAATCACGATACTAATATATATTTTAGTATCGTGATTCTAGAGCGGTTAGCCGAGTGATTAAGCGCTCCACAACCATACGCCTGGGAAAGGAGTGTTCTGCGTTCGATTCCCGTAGCTGATGTGAGGAGCTAAGGATCTTTCTCAGACCTAGCCAAGTTAGCCGGTCTTGGTAGTGGACTGCAGGGTTTTTCTTCCCAGTTCATCTGTGGTTTTTCCTCCCGCAAAGCAGGCAAACCGGTCT
Source organism: Typopeltis vanoorti (assembly GCF_054136105.1). NCBI lineage: Eukaryota > Metazoa > Arthropoda > Arachnida > Uropygi > Thelyphonidae > Typopeltis > Typopeltis vanoorti. Next base: position 35,633,979 of record NC_143552.1, read on the forward strand.
TAAGAACACAACGCTTCACAGATAATTACACATGGTTGAGCGTGGGGGTAACGACTCCACCTCGTGAGTTATGAAACCCAAAAATGGGAGGCCAAGGTCCTACATGGGGCTGTAGTGCCGAAGAAGAAGAATATATTATAGTTTTAGAAACTTTCGAGGGTTTGTCACTTAAAACAATCTCATTTTCAGACCTACCTATTCAGTTATGATCTGAAAATCAAATCTAATTTTATGATAATCCTACATACAAGGCTGTTTGGTAGGAATTGTATTACAATCCTATTATTTAAACGAAAAGTGAATTGTGCAAAACGTTATAGTCCAGAGGAAAGTCCTCGTTATCAATTTTTTAAAGTGAACCTAACCTATTATAAGTGCATTATATGTATATCGATAGAATAAAGTCTACACTAAGATATCTAATGTTCTTATTAGTGTTCCTCAGATATCGTACTTCAACAATGGTCGATAATAGAATTAACTTGTTTACACACACACACACACACGGAAAGTGCAAAACTCAGTAATTCGAAATTTAAGCAAGAAGCTACTTGCTGAATGTGTCGCATCATACCCTCAAGCATGGCATTACACTTTTTTATGAATTCGAAAATGCATTGATTTGACAAGTATTCTGTATGAAATAAATTAGTAAAAATTGAACCCATTAAATTAAAGATCAGACAAGAATTTTCACTGGTTCTTTCACATTTCAAAAAATCCTCAGTGAACACAACATGTGACATTTAAATTAGTATTAAATTTGCAAGTACTACCTTGATCTGCTGAAGACTTATCTGCCACCCCTCTTCCACAAGAAGGATCCAGGATTATGAAAATTCAAATACACACATGGTAAAGTGTATGTTCGAGAGACCTATTTGTTCAAACAGTGAGCTGTGACTTCGAATAACTGACATTAATTCTGGAGATGTTTAGCTATATATATAAAATAATTTGTTAAATATACGCGTTTTTTTATCCGATGTTTCGTATTATAAACATTCCTAAACATCTCTCACAATTATCAGTGAGCATTATTTAAGCATGAATATTAAATTTTAATTACCTAAGTTTACTTTGAGTTAATTTAGAATATTAACAATTTACCAACACAAGTAACAGTATCTTTACAGGTTATTGGAAGGATTAATGTCTTAGAATTTAGCGAATAACTAAGTAATATTTTAAATTCTGCTGATGTGATAAATGCATAATTCTTACCTTATCTTAGGAAATCGTTGTTGAGAAGTAAACAAAATTTCTTTTCGCGTATCTGAAGCTTCTTTCCTTTTTACTGCACAATAAATATTTCCTGTAAGAAAAAAACAGGAGTAAATACTGGGGTCAAAGTATACAAAAAATGTATACTCAGTAATTGTTTCTCTTGAAAGATATTGTCGAAATAAAAATATATTTAATGGAATATGCTAGAAATTATTTGACTTTGAAGTAGACCACAGGGATTACACTCGATTTACGTAACTGATTGCATTTTTTAACAAGTGTCACTATTTTAAAATTGTTTCTTTCCATTTTCAAATGCATTTCAGAAAGTGAGCAAACACCCATTGAATTCATTTTGCCCAATCGCCTCCGTACTCAACTCAAACTATGGCTGGACTAATTTTACTGAAATTTGGTGTTTCGAATTCTTACAAACGTTTTTGAGCCATTGTAATTTTTGTTTAATTCGACTATTTACTTAGACATAAAGCAACACATATGGGATTTGGAAACTGAACTCCGTTCTGGTTGGACAGAAGTTAAGAAATTTGGGAAAATCAAGGTTAACTTAAATATGTCAATGTGATCCGATTTATTTCAATGTAATCACATTTTTAAAGACAATGCTCCGAAAAATTTGGTTAGTATTTTCAATTTTTGGCTTCAATTCGGTAAACAGAAATATCCTTATGATTTTTACGAGTAAGTATGGCTTCTTCATTTTACCTGGATTTATTGATATTTTCTGTTTTGGATAAGGCATACTTCCGGGTGCGTTCTTATATGGACAGTGTGAAAGTGAAAAAGATATGGGGGTTCTATGACATTTTATGAGATTGATATCGTGATGTCTACTGTTGTGTCTTTTTTTGCCTTATATTTTTGCATTTGAAATTACCATAAAAGAAGATTTTATGTTTGAAAGTTCGTTTAATACAATGAAATATTTATTCTCGAGTTATAAAGTCGTAGAAGCTGAATTCAATAATTTTTGTTAGTTTGTTAATAACAAATTTGTTACTGGGGCTGTTTTGAGATATTGGTAAAAGTAATACTGAGACCAATCATACACCGAGTCCAGTGTATTGTCTACAAATTTTGAATATTCTTCTGGCAGGCAGGTTTTCAGAAAGAAAAACACCAGTTTCCAGCCAGAAGAAAATGATAATTAGTCATTATTGCATTACGTTGTGGCATTATTGGTTTCCAGATGATAAAGACCTCTTCAACTTACATCTCATAATATAATCTTTTATGAGATTGATTAAAAGAGGATATTACATGAAGGTTAAAAGAGTTGAGTTAGTTGTGCAGACACGAATAGGGCTAAATTGTTTAAACTTGAATGAAGCCAAGATCATGAGGTGGGAATATGGTATTATACTTTTCAAATACATTAGTTTACCTAACGGTTGGTATGTTTTGCGGGAGGATAGAAGCTTGTTTTGTCTTCCCCTGAATCTGTCACGATCAAGAAACTTAGCTTTCTATGAACCTAATTAATGCTATGATAGGGGGCTTGCCCCCCGTGTAGTCTGCTACGTCTGTTAGCTGGATGTATTCTTGGTTTGTCTGTTTTTTGAGATTATAAATCCTTTCACTTTCTGATGAGACCAGAAAAGCCTTCATAAAAAGTTTTCGTGTCCTAGACAAGATTCAGACCCATTTTTTCCCCTGATCAACGAACATTTTCAATAACATCTAACCTCAATATATTCCAAGTATGAAAAATGGATTTCTAGGAGAAAAATTCAACCTCTACCTGCTACTATGAGACTAATAAATTCTGTTTAAAACGTCTGGTAATCGTATCTTGCGTTTTTAGTGGATGTCGACTGTACAGAGAGAGAGAGAGAGAGAAAGCGAAGGCATTTACAAAGTTCATGTCTTATGAGTTTTACCTTGATTTCCTCTGTTCGATTAAGAACTTCTGAACAGTAAGAGTTAGAACTACCAAGTTCAACATATCATATAACTTAAAGGGTGATGACTTGACCAAGTCCCTCTGAGCTCTCGTGGTTCCTCGCACTGGAGATGAAACTAAAACCTTAAGTATTAAGCAACTCGGTATATAACTTACTCTTATCATAACTCAAAGCAGCTTAATGGATCGATGAAGGAGGTGCAATTTCTATCGTGCCCTATACTGAGATTACAGACCTCATCGATATAAGCACACTATCCATTTGAGTTTATATATTTTGCATATTATACTATGCATTATGAAACATCTATTGTGATACACTTTTTAGACGAAGAAGGTTCTCGAATTGACTTGGTTATTTAAGAATTGTGAGTGGATATTTAAGTATTATTCACAAAACAGTGAATAATACTTTCGGGAAAAGCACGGAATCGAAATCTGAATCGTCCGGTTTTGATGGTCTGTTTCAATTATTGCAACGGTGAATATATTGCAGGCCAAATTCTAGCTACCTGCTGTTAAACTCCAGAGCCTTTCCTCAAACCATACATATTTCGTTTAAGTCAAAGATAAGCCCACACCATACTAGTTCCTTAGTTTCTTTTCAACTTTATTGAAAGTCAACTTACTAAATATGATACATTATATAGGATTTATTAGACCATGAGTTTAATAAACATATATACATAATCGTCGGCAAGTTTCGCCAGCTAGGGTCTGTCTGGCTTTTTCAAGATGAGAAAGGTTATACTAACATTAAAAGCTAAAAACAAAAGAATGAATTAAAGACATAAAAATCAGTTAAATTGAAGAGCATGCGTGACATCAAAAGCATAAAGCGTGGAGACTTAGTCATTGTTATTAAACCGCGTTTTATAATTTTATCCGAAAGAAAGAACATGTCGGAGATGTAAATAATAACAGAACAGACACCTCAGGATTAGCACATCATTTCTCAATTTCAAACCATTCCATGGATTGAGACAACAGCTCCATGCCATACATTGAAGAAGATTTCAGATGCAGAATCTTTAAAGAAGCTGCAGTGGTACTCCGGACAGGAAACAACTTCAACAGAAACCAAGGCATAATATTAAAAGACATTTGGAAAAACTTAATAAATTCATTATGTTTAGCAAAACTGAATTACGCGAAAAATTATAAAACGCGGTTTAATAACAATGACTAAGTCTCCACGCTTTATGCTTTTGATGTCACGTGTGCTCTTCAATTTGTTTAACTGATTTTTAGGTCGTTACTGTATTCTTTTGTTTTTAGCATTTAATGTTAGTATAACCTTTATCGTCTTGAAAAAGCCAGACAGACCCTAGCTGGCGAAACTTGTCGACGATTATGTATATATGTTTATCAAAAACACCGTCCAATAAATACAATATAATGTATTATATTTAGTAAAAAAAAAAGGACCAAATATTAACTATCAAAATGAAAGTCAACTTTTGAAAATTACGATGTATGTATTCAAATTGGGCTTACTGTAGAATATGCAGAGAACGTTTTGACTCCGTATCTACTATAATATTCCTGTTAGCGTATGGGAAAACTATTAACAGTAAGTCGTTCTTTGTTCTTGTTGCGTAATCAACGCATGGGACTTGTTTACTACAGGTAAAGTGGCCTCTCATGCATGGGAATGATACCTAATATAATCTTTCCCTTTCATCCGAAGGCAGAATTACAAAACCGAGTTGCTTACAAAACAATCATTATATGTGACCACTCGCACAAACAGCCTATTTTACATTTGTATTCAACAACACTTGCTAAACTAGCGTTGTAACAACAGAGAAGAATTATATTCTCACATATACCGTTGATGAAAGCTTTAAAACTTTAATTAAGAAATCTCATACATGCCTAAATGCACTATTTTGGAGTTTCACTAGTCCAAACACGTAGTTCAGAGGATGGACTGAGAGAGAGAGAGAGAGAGAGAGAGAGAGAGGGGTGGTTGCAATTCCATCTGTTCTATGTTTACTGCTAACTTATATTTGTTCGCTTAATGTACATTCAAGTAGTGGGATAACACTTATTGACGTAGATAAATATCAACTAGACAATGATCGAACAGCTGACATCTCTTCAGAAATAGCTCGACTGATGGACGAAACAGTTGAAAACTAAAATTCAAAGAAATAACGGAAAACTCAAATGAACAAAGATTACTTCAAACTTTCTACAGCAATGTATTTAGAATACATAACATTTTATCCACAGTAACACAAAATACCATGAAAAAATAACAATAACAGAACATGCATTTGCTACAGATTATATCGCAGGCAGTATTATAGAAGTAGAAGAAATATTGGATATTAGAGATCTAATAGCAGCGAGCAAAATATGTGATCATGGACTATTAGTACAATATTTAGTTTTCTTTTTTGAAAAGTTACTTAATTTATTACAAGAAAGCAGTATAAGAGAATGCTTTACCAAAAGACTGAAAGAACATTAAAAAATTATATCAGTATTTAAAAATGAAAAAAAAAAAAAAAACCCTTAAGTATTAGGCATAAAGAAAACAGGAAAATGAAAAACAAATGGCACCTGGTATACTGAAGTGTGGGGTGGGGTGGGGTGGGGGGGGGAGACTATAAAATACAGCATTTAAAAATCGGTAGTTTAAGTCTAATGTACGAAATTCGTAAATATACGAATATTGTAAAGGTTATTCTAAACTGAAATATGATATATGGTGCACAGAAACAAATATAGAGGATGATCTGACGAAGAAAAATGGGAATGTATGAATATGCATTCTCTTATACTGCTCTTATCATACAAAAGGAACAAATGGAAAATTATTTTGCGTATTACTCGTATGATAGTGAAGGTAAATTATAAGAAATATTAAAGACGAATAATACAAAAGAATCCGCAATAAACAGTATAAAAGAAAGTCAACTGAAAATTAAAATATAGGAAATAAATTAGAATTCACAATGATAATGCTAGAATATGGAGGTAATGAAATTATTGAAATCAAATCTGATTAAATATATCTTTAAGGAAAGGCAGGTCTCAAAGACTGGAGAATGAATATTACAATAATAATTGTAATATTGGTTTTTGAAAGAAGAAGCGCAACTAAATCGTAATGATGAACAGTACAGGGAAGTCATATACTGATGCTACATTTATTGTAAAAGAATAAGAAAATCTATAAAATATAAGCAAACCAATATTTCAATGAAAGAAAAATCTCCAAGAACCCGACTATATGACGGTTTGAAAGGTAAGGTACTAGCATAAATTTAGTTATTTAATATTTAGTCATAGCATTTAATCATCATCGAAATAATTAAATATACAAGTGTGCATATACAAAAATGAATGTACAATAAAATATTACAAGATAAATACACAGAAATTACCATAAGGAAAGGGATCAAACAAGACAAATCCTTAAAATCCACCTTTATTTAACAAAAATTAAATGGAATAAAATTAAAGATTTAACTTGAACCGCATATGCAAATTTAGCATTACTTGCAGAACATAAAGATGAAAAGGTAGTGATTTAAATTACAACAGACAGCTATGCAGCAATTTTAACATGGGAAACTGATTCTTGCAAAAAAAACAAAAAAACAATAATATGCTGATAAACATTTGAACAGAAGATGGGATTAAAATAGCTAGGAATAACTGTTGACAATGAAAACATAATAACTTGAAATTTTTTAAAAATCCTGAAGGATAATAAAATATAATAGAAACATCAGAAATAGATAAACACTACGTGCGAATTGCAAACCTTTAGAAATGTATATTATGATAGAATAAAAATAAGATTTATGAAGAATGCAAATGTAAATTACAACCATAAACGAATAGGAGAAAAAAGCAAGTTCAGAACGAAGAAGGTACTAATAAAATGGGCACACGATGATTAAATTAGAAAGGAACTGAAAGCCAAATGAAGTTTGAGTAAACAATTTCCTACTTATTACGCTTTTCTACTTATTCATGTATGCAAAAAATTTCTGTTTCTATGATGAAGCATATATATATATAACAATATTAGTTGAAAATATTTCTATATAGGACTTTATGCATTTTTTTTTTTTTGCAGAAAATGAAAAACAGTATTTATTAAGTCGGACAAAATCTGATCGTGTATAATGTTCAGGTAGATTGCTACAACAGCTAAAATAGTAATTCCTTTCATTAACGAAATGAAGCATTAAATATGGCAGATGCTTAAAGCAGAATCCACAGAGACATCCCCAATAGGAAGGATTGTACGAATAACTTTCTAGTATCAGCGAAGACTCGACTGCCACAATTTAATTTTACGCTTAACCTGAGTAGTCTGTTGTTAAAATATTTTTTTTTTTTTTTTTTTTAATAGTTGCTGTTAGGATGTTAGTTTATCTTATGATCTGCCTTTAATCGGTATAATTAAGAAGCAAATGAGCTTGTAAGGAACAAGCTAACATAGTTAAATAAATTAATGTTTTTTTATTCCTCAAAGGGAATGGGCAAGCCATTTAGTCTTAACATTCTGAAGATTGGTTGGCAGCCAAACTCCATTCTTAGCCTTGGGCCAACCAATCTTCAGAAAGTTAGAGCTAAATAGCTTTGATTATTTCATTGCTGATTTGGAGAAAGATTTGAAAGGATAATGGCAGCAAGAATAAATTAATTCGCTAACGTCTTTTATTCCTCTTTCGAATCTTTCCCCAGAAATAATCTGGTAGTATCATTTTTGCTCGCCATCCGAACTATACTTAATTCTTTGACTTTTTTCAAACTGTTTCCAGCTATGAGATAATTTCTGATGTAAATATAAGTTGCAGATGCAAAAAAAAAAAAAAAAAAAAAAAAAAAAAAAAAAAACCTATATTCAACTTTTTTCATCTTTAATTTCTGTAAGCACGCGTGTGAAGCAATTCTGTTATTTTCACGAGTCTTCTTAGCAAAGATCTTTATCCATATCATGAAGGATCTTCTGCACATGATCGGGAGAAGATTCCAGTTCCAAATGCCTTTCCAGACTTTTTCCCCCCTCTTTTATACTCTCCATTTCTTAATAAACAAAGGTTTGGTGAATTCGGTAACCTGCAACTCATTTAACGTTTCCATGACAACTGTTAGTTCATCGTTCCAAAATTATTCTATTTATCCTTTGACCTCTTATTCATCTGGATGATAATTTTGTAACTATACATACTTGCTGCAAGAACTGCAACAATGCAAAGGCATTAATGCAACCTAACTAATCGCAAATGTACGCTTCGAGTTCCCAGCAATAGTTTTTTACTATAGTGATTTCAACCTTCATATAATTAAATTGGTATTAAAAAACCAGAAATGACCATTTCAGAAATACTTTCAATTAAATTGAAAGTTCAATTAGGACTGTTATTCCGCACACTACACGTAAAAAAAAAAAAGAAGTCAAAAATTAAATCCTTAGCCCATCAACTAACTAATGGACTACAGGATTAGAACTGAAAGGCTTTAATAGGTGGGTGGGAATCACATTAACATACAGGGTGTTCGGGATAAATTTGACAGTTTCGTAAGGAAAAAGAAAATCTTCTTTGTATCTATTAAATTTAATGAATTGACAAAAAAACATTACAGGCAGAGTTAATTACAATACTATCAACAAGATTTACTCAAAATAACCACCATTAGCATCGATCACAGCTTCAATTCTGCTTCGGAACCTCGAACAAGCTGATGCTACAGTCTCCCTGGGAAGGGCCGCAAAAACTGTTTTAATTTTATCCATTAACTGGGCTTTTGTATTACTGGAAGTGCGATTGGTGTCTTTTTCAACTGCGCCCCATACAAAATAATCCATGGGGTTAAGGTCTGGGGAGTTTGGAGGCCAAACATTTGGACTGGTGAAGTCGTAGAAATTTTCAGACAACCATTTTTGACTTTTCCCAGAGGTGTGGCAAGGGGCCGAATCCTGCTGCCATACATACGGCCTACCATTGGCTACCTTTGTTATCCAGGGCTTGACTACAGTTAGCAACTCCACGAACAAAGCCCGAATTCCAATGCCAGGGTTCTTCAACACCTGTTCCTGCAGATTTGCGAGGAATTCTGCTGTACGAACGCAATCAGATCGTCTGCTAGGGATCTTTCTTCTTGCTACATCCTCGTAGTCACCATTGCAAGTCTCTAGTTCATGCCTGATTGTTTTTACTGTATTCAGGGAGCATTGGGCAGCAGTCGTAATATCCTTATTTTGATGGCGGGCACGAATCATCATGATACAAGTTATTCTCTTCCATGATTCAGGTGGGTTCCAGCTATCCATCCTTTCTGACATCTTGTATATGAATGAAGAAGGGTCCAAACTTTTAAATGAAGAGAAGTGTGTGTTAATACATGTAACTTACGGAAAAATATAATTAATTATAAATATGTCAAATTTATCCCGAACACCCTGTATATATATATATATATATATATATATATATATATATATATATATATATACATACACATATATATGTATATATCACGGGCAGATGAATCAACGTCAAGTAAATTCCCATTCGAAAAGACCACTTGAATTTCTGGAAAATGGAATAGTTTAGCGGATAGAACAGCGGATGTACTGCATCATTTTCCGTCATACAAACATGCGGACAAAATCGGTAGCATTGAATCATCACATCAATCGCAATCGTATATTCTTGCACAATCAAACTTCCTGCTCATACTCTTTCGCTGAACAAGAAATTGGCGTTTTATTTGACAATTATAATTTCTAATTCAGTAGGCCGAGAGGTAGTTATGCGGTGTCAAATATTATGATGACAATGATTCGGTTTGTGTAAATCCTCACTAACTTGGACATAACGCACCAGTTTGGTCCTGATATGAGAATGGACAGCGAACTATACTGTTTTGCATCTTGTTCAGAAAACTTAGTATAAATAAATGCATTTCTTTCATACCCAACAAGTTGATCACGAAAATTCTTTTGATTTGATCGAAAATAAAAATCGTGGTAAGGATGTCAAGCAGGGTAAAACATCCAGCTGTAACGGTGAAAAATTCCAAACGTGAAAAGATTGGATAGCAGGCTCATAAAAAAATTAACTTTTATGTTGAATTTTTTCTTGACAATTATTAATAAGACTATTACACTTTTTTATAAAATCTTTATCAAGTAGCTTTATTTTTATCCTCCTACATGTTTCGCCAATCTGTTTCTATTGGCATCCTCAGGGAATACAAATCAGTAAGCACAAAATGAAGGTTACAGACTAGGTTATAACCGATGGTTCTAAATCATACAAAAAATTGGTATTGTGCGTGACAATGTGCGTGTCTCGTTAACGTGATTTATTCGTGATGACTCATGACGTAATTGTTATGAAAGTTCATTTCTTTGATGTTTAATGATCTGATAAAAGTTTTCCAAATTTCTGGTAAAATTAGACCTTGATTCTTGTTTAGGTTTTCAGTTTTACGGGCGACTGTAGCTACTTCTTTAAAGGTTCTTGAATGGTAGTTATCTTCTATGTATGGCATAAGGCTCTTATCCCACTCAATGTGATGGTTAGTAGAGGCAAAGTGGCATGAAAGGCCTGAAATGTCTTGTCTGTTATTTCTGACATATCCTATGTGTTCTTTCTTTCTTGTTTCGAAGCTTCTAGATGTCTGACCTACGTAACTAATACCACATGAGCAAGGAATATTATATACTCCAGAGTATTTGTAGAATGAGTGAGGATCTTTCGGTGATCTTAAAAATTTCCGAATAGTATTGATTGGTTTGAATGCCACTCTGATCTTGTATGGTTTTAAAAGGTTAGCTAATTTTTTGGAAAGGTTGTTGACAAAAGGAATTGTAATTGTACTGATGTATTGGACGTCATCACGTTGTCGATGTGGTATATCACTAAATAGAATCTTGTTATAGAGTCTTTTAGGGTAACCATTTAAAAAAAGTTCTCTGGATATTGTGGTTAATTCCGTTAGTAGGTCATCCTTGTCTGTCGTATACTGTATAGCTCTTTTCTTGAGACTATGGATAATGCTAAGTTTCTGAGCTATGTGATGAGCTGAGTTGAAATGGAGGTAACGTCCAGTATTTGTAGGTTTTCTGTATACAGATAGGTTGATACTATTATTGGATTGTTTCTTTATTAAAATGTCAAGGAATGACAGTTTTGTATCTTTTTCCATTTCTAATGTGAATTTGATGGTATTGTGGAAACTATTGATTTGGTTGAGGTAATTCATTAGTTCTTCTTTTGTATGATCCCAAATGATAAAGATGTCATCTACATATCTGTACCAAATTTTCGGTTTTGGAAAGATCTGGGTTAAGATTTTTTTCTCTAGATCTTCCATGAATAAGTCAGCACAAGGAGGTGAGAGGGGACTACCCATAGCTAATCCAGTGAGTTGTTTGTAGATCGTTTCTTGCCAAATGAAATAGAAGTTAAACAGTGATTGAACAAAGTAGTGATGTTTCTTGGGAACAATTTGTCTAAGATGTTGATGACTTCAACCACTGGAATGTTAGTAAACAGAGATGTGATGTCCAGGCTTGCTAGTATATCCTCTTCAAAAATAGGGATGTTTTTTATTTTATCTATAAAATGTTTTGAGTTTTTAATATAAGTATCCGAGACGTGAATGTGTTGTTGTAAAATCTTCGCAAGATACTTGGATAGTTGGTAAGTGGGAGAATAGATTCCATCAACTATTGGACGTAATGGAATACCTTCTTTGTGAATTTTTGGAAGGCCATACAATCTAGGAGTAAGTGGGTGCATAGATTTTAATTTTTTTATAATTTCTATAGGCCAATTATTCATTCCACGTAATAATTCATTGGTGTCATTATGATTTTTAGTGGTAGGATCTCTACTGAGAACTTCATATACAGACCTGTCAGATAATAGATTTTTAATTTTTTCTTTATAATATTAAAAATTAAAAAGCGATTAAAAAGCAGCATAATCCTTTCAGCTCAGTCAAGATCTCCTAACACCAACTCTAACCAAATGGAAAGAAGAACGCTTCTCAAATTAAGGAATAATAAAGATATCATCATACTCAAAGCCGACAAAGGTAATAATACAGTTATATTAAATACTTCAGATTATAAAGAAAAAATTAAAAATCTATTATCTGACAGGTCTGTATATGAAGTTCTCAGTAGAGATCCTACCACTAAAAATCATAATGACACCAATGAATTATTACGTGGAATGAATAATTGGCCTATAGAAATTATAAAAAAATTAAAATCTATGCACCCACTTACTCCTAGATTGTATGGCCTTCCAAAAATTCACAAAGAAGGTATTCCATTACGTCCAATAGTTGATGGAATCTATTCTCCCACTTACCAACTATCCAAGTATCTTGCGAAGATTTTACAACAACACATTCACGTCTCGGATACTTATATTAAAAACTCAAAACATTTTATAGATAAAATAAAAAACATCCCTATTTTTGAAGAGGATATACTAGCAAGCCTGGACATCACATCTCTGTTTACTAACATTCCAGTGGTTGAAGTCATCAACATCTTAGACAAATTGTTCCCAAGAAACATCACTACTTTGTTCAATCACTGTTTAACTTCTATTTCATTTGGCAAGAAACGATCTACAAACAACTCACTGGATTAGCTATGGGTAGTCCCCTCTCACCTCCTTGTGCTGACTTATTCATGGAAGATCTAGAGAAAAAAATCTTAACCCAGATCTTTCCAAAACCGAAAATTTGGTACAGATATGTAGATGACATCTTTATCATTTGGGATCATACAAAAGAAGAACTAATGAATTACCTCAACCAAATCAATAGTTTCCACAATACCATCAAATTCACATTAGAAATGGAAAAAGATAAAAAACTGCCATTCCTTGACATTTTAATAAAGAAACAATCCAATAATAGTATCAACCTATCTGTATACAGAAAACCTACAAATACTGGACGTTACCTCCATTTCAACTCAGCTCATCACATAGCTCAGAAACTTAGCATTATCCATAGTCTCAAGAAAAGAGCTATATAGTATACGACAGACAAGGATGACCTACTAACGGAATTAACCACAATATCCAGAGAACTTTTTTTAAATGGTTACCCTAAAAGACTCTATAACAAGATTCTATTTACTGATATACCACATCGACAACGTGATGACGTCCAATACATCAGTACAATTACAATTCCTTTTGTCAACAACCTTTCCAAAATTAGCTAACCTTTCAAAACCATACATGATCAGAGTGGCATTCAAACCAGTCAATACTATTCGGAAATTTTTAAGATCACCGAAAGATCCTCACTCATTCTACAAATACTCTGGAGTATATAATATTCCTTGCTCATGTGGTATTAGTTACGTAGGTCAGACATCTAGAAGCTTCGAAACAAGAAAGAAAGAACACATAGGATATGTCAGAAATAACAGACAAGACATTTCAGGCCTTTCATGCCACTTTGCCTCTACTAACCATCACATTGAGTGGGATAAGAGCCTTATGCCATACATAGAAGATAACTACCATTCAAGAACCTTTAAAGAAGCAGCTACAGTCGCCCGTAAAACTGAAAACCTAAACAAGAATCAAGGTCTAATTTTACCAGAAATTTGGAAAACTTTTATCAGATCATTAAACATCAAAGAAATGAACTTTCATAACAATTACGTCATGAGTCATCACGAATAAATCACGTTAACGAGACACGCACAATACCAATTTTTTGTATGATTTAGAACCATCGGTTATAACCTAGTCTGTAACCTTCATTTTGTGCTTACTGATTTGTATTCCCTGAGGATGCCAATAGAAACAGATTGGCGAAACATGTAGGAGGATAAAAATAAAGCTACTTGATAAAGATTTTATAAAAAAGTGTAATAGTCTTAAAAATTAACTTTTGTTTTAATATCTGTGCTTCGTGTCTAATATTACTATTGCAAACATATGAAATAAGCTATTCATTTTGTAACGGTCTTTCTTTATGTTCCACAATTCTAACAGCGCAATCTTTTAAAAAAATTATGGTTAAATGATATCTGATAATACTATTAGTTTATCAACTAAAATAACGTGTTTAATTTAAAGGTATTACATTTGATCCCGCTGTCATCTATATATTTTAATGTCTTATTTTATTGTAATACGATTAGCGTTCCTTCTTTTTTTAATACTTTGATTTGATCACATGAAAGGAATCAACACACGTAATTGCAAAGTGAATACGAGCGATTTTTATCCATACATTACCAAAAACTGCATCATGGTTTCATTTAAATGCTTCAAGATATTTTATGGTTAATAGATTCAACTTCATATGTGGGGTAACCTTCCCATTCTCTTTATAATGAATGATTTATATTTTCTGAAATTAACCGTCAAACATATTAAAGAACGCATTTTCGAGTCCTGGATCTCAAGCTGATTTTTAGTTAACCTCACTACTATAAAAGATAATTGTAACGATTTTTAATCATTCAAGCATGACCATACATTTTGCATAAATCATAATGAAACCATAAATCCCTCACTTTTATCCACGACAAAAATATTCAATGAACGCACACGCAAGCACTCCTTGATAGATGATTATATCTTGATGACAGAAAGATGCATTTAATTGCAATTATTAACATAAACTTCCAGAGAAAAAAAGCTATTCCCATAAATATGCTCTGCAGAGAAGAAAGGTGGCATAAAGCAGTAGCAAAAAATAAGAACGAAAACGAATATTCCTGAAACACGCACATCTAACATATATTACCATACATGCTAGGCCTCACCTGACATGCACTAGAATGCGTATTGATGGAACTCGCCACAAAGTACATGTGTTTGCCGCAATACTATTTTCTTTTATGAGAAGCGAGGGAGTCGTATATCACAATTTTGTTATTCTATGCTTTGCCTGAGGTCATCTTAAGAACATTAATCATTCTTCATGCATCATGCTATAAGATATAAAAAATAAAGGTTAAGTTATTCATCATTCTCAGTGGTCGCATGCCTTGCAATCGTTTGCTTTTCGGCAGCTGTCTCATAACTACCTCAAAGTTTTGCTGAATAGCACAATAACTTAAGAATAACTTTCCATTATATGAAATGGATATGAAAGGTTTATAGTTTAACCCTTCGCACACTTAAAGTACTAATACGTGCTCAATATTTCTAAATTGTAGTTGGGATTATCATGGGAAATCAAACATTTCCCCTTTCCCAATTTAATTATTCTAAAGGTAATCTCTGAATGGGATGTTTACATTCATTCTTACGGTTTCAAGCCAAAATATTAAAGCAATATATTTCGACACACGGATTATCTCCTACATTTAGAATACGTCTTAAATTAACATAATGCATATATTTCACATACAGAGAAACGAAATAGTTCGGAGCAAGTCAGCTCAAAAGTATCAGTCCAGACTAGAAACATTGGCAATAGTTTGCATACTCATTCAGAAACACTTTCTTTTTCGGCACTCAAATGCACTCGTCGTAAAGAATAAAGGCTATTAAAAATAAGTCCATAATTTTAGTTAATTAACCTTTGACATCATTATAATAATAGCAATATATTTCAAGTGATTTACCCTCCCTCAAAAATAACGAACTCTTGCTAGTGGAGTTAAGTTGTCGCGACAAAGACCATAAAAAATATACAAGGCTAACATGTTCTTTGTCTCGATGAGTTAATTATAACTCGTCGCGACATATAATTATGATTATAACTTCGTGTCAGGGTGTTAACTGAATAAACTTTCGGTTAATTTACGTAAGAAGGCGTCTTTCAAAAACAGGACAAGAGCCTACAATTAAAGGAAACCATAGCTTTGCAATGTATTTCACCATACAGTCACCTGCTGCTTAATTGCTACTTCAGTGTAGTACTTCGTTCTCTTTTCAGTGACCGAGATTAAAGCCTAAGCAAAAAATAGAAAATATTTTATGTTGCCTAATTTCAGATCGTAAAGCATTTCTTTGCTGCTACTTTTTGACTGTGTAATATGTCGAGATGAACAAAATATTTCTTTTTCCCATATATAACAGTATATAGCACTTTATTTCACTCTCTCCAGGATAGCTTTTTTGGGTTGCTAAAAAGAATAAAAGCAGTTATAAATAAAAAGGGAAAATATTTCTATCAATAACTACAGAAAGTACACAAGTAAACTGAGGACTGTTTGACTAAACTGAAGATTTCATTTGCATTTATTCTGTCCTGGAGTTACTTAGAAAAACTGACGATCTGTTTCTAATTTTGTTTTAATGTCAATTCTTTTTTTTTTTTAGTTATTTATATTTTCTTCCGCAAGCCGAATTTGGTGATATATGCAAAATTGCTTAAACCCAATTATAAGATGAGATGTCGCACATATTGAAAAGGAAAGAAAATGCAATGTACATACACTGCTTGGAAAGAAGTCAATAGACATCCCCCCCCCCATTGCCAAGGTGCACCGTGCTCTTGCTATATAACGAGTTACATATTTGTAGTCGGTACAAATTGGAAGACTATGATGCTCTCAAGTTGGTGCAACTGTGTCCGGGTGAAATGGCTGTGAGAAGGGAATTAACAGAGCTTGAAAGAGGCATTATGATAAGATGCTATGTTGCGGACCTATCTGTTTCGCAAATTGTTGAAAAATTGGGCAACCCCGGGTCAACAATCAGTGAAACCATACGGAAATGGAAACTCAGAGTCAAGTGCTACCCGTAGTGGACGACCCACCATACTCACGTAGGGTGCTACCAAAGATAACATAAAAACCATCATTCGTCGGCCGACATGTTGAATGCGGGTTTTGTGCATAGAATGGAACACGAATTTGCACATTAAAGTAGTTTCCATGATAGGACAGCAATATGCAAGTCCCGCATTAACATGCAGCGTCGTCTTCAGTGGTGCAAAGAGCATGTACAGTGGATGTCGAAGTTGGAAAGCTGTGTTATGGGGCAACGAATCACGTCACACACTCTACTGAGCAGATGGATGGGTGTGGTGAATGTCCAGTGAACATCTCTTACCAGAGTGCGTAACCCCAACTATGAAATTAGGAGGTGGCAGTGTGATGGTGTGTTTTTTCCTAGTTTGACCTCAGATGCAAGCGGTATCTGAACATTATAAACAATTCAATGCTTCTTACCTTGTGATGTTTCTACGGAACTAACCACTGTCTCTTTCAGCAAGACAGTGCACCGTGATAAGCCTGTTGCTGTTGTAACTCCGTGGTTTGTGGACATGAGCGTCACCACACTTGACTGGTTTTCACAAAGCACTGATCTCCACCTTATTAATTATCAGTGGGATAAACTGCAGCGTCCAATGAGTTCAAGGGACGTCAGTCCCACAACAGTCCAGGACTTCATTACATGCCTATACGAAGAATGGTCCAAAATTCTAATTGATCGCTATTTTGTGTTTGTGGAAAGTAGCTTTTTTTTTAAAAAAAATAATAATAAAAAAATACAGAAACCCATGAAAGTTTCTGACAGATATTAAACTGTCGATTGTACCTTTTAATATTACTAAAATATGTCCACTGCCTGGAAATCAGTCATGGACACCATAGTGTGAGGAACAAACAGCCAAGGCGCCCACCTTAACAAGATGTTGAACCTCCTTTCACTGCGATGACTGCAGCAATCACACGAGGCATACTTTGCAGAAGCGCACGATAGCGATCAATAGGAATGTAATGAAGGCCTGGAATTCTTGTGGAGCAGATTCCCCTTGACCTCACGAGATTCTCCAGTGAATCCCACAGATGTTCATAGGGTTGATATCAGGGCTCTGTGGAATCAAGTCAAGGGTAGTGACGGTCATGTCCAGAAACCAAGCAGTTAAGCAGCGGCCTTGTGATTGGGTGCATTGTCCTGCTGAAAGAAACACTGGTCAATTCCGTAGAAACACCAAAAAGTAAGAAACATTGAATTGGTCAGAATGTTCAGATACCTCTCGGAGTTTAATATTCGTGACATAAGAGGTTAAACCAGGAATACACCATCAAAATTGCCACCTCCGAATTTCATACCCCGGAATTTTTGAACGTCTCTTATCGTAGTTATGCACTCCAAAAAGAGACGTTCACGGAGTATCTGCCACGCCCAACAATCTGTTCAGTAGAGAGTGTAGCGTGATTCGTCGCTCTATAATATAGCTCTCCAAGCTTTTACGTCCCACTGTACAAGCTCTTTGCACTAGTGAAGACGAAGCTGCATGTTGATTCGGGCAATGCAGGACTTTCGTATTGGTCATACCATGGAAACCCATGTTGTGAGCTAGGTTCTGAAAGATTTTGTGGAGATTTTTGTTCCAATCAATGCCCGAAAGTCCATTTAATGTGTCGGCTGGACGAATGGCGGGTTTATATATATATAATATTTTATATGTTATCCTTTGCAGCACTCTTTCGGAACACATTCGGTAAGTGTAGTCCGGTATAAATTGGAGGAATACGATGCTCCCAAATTCTGATAAACATCTAGAACTAAATTAATTTCATGTCTTCTTATATATCCTAAAATAAAAAGAACAAATTATTAAAATTTGATGAAGCATGGCGGTTAAAGGGTTTTAAGATATGCCCTTTCTTGTGGTTATATCCGTTGCTTTAATATCATTTTTGCTCTAAGTGTTTATCAGAACTATCCAGACCCCACATCCCTCGTACAAAAACAACTAATTCATTTCCCCAAGATACTCCAGACAATACATCGTTTGAAATAAGCTATTTTGTAGCTGGGAACGGCTTCTTTAGATTCCAAATCTCACATCCATAATTGGCTGTTGGAAAAACAGCTGTACCCAAAATGCTCAACTTTGTTCCCATTCAGATAGATCCATCCTTCCAGATTTTAGACAAGTCTCATTTTTGCTCTAAGTGTTTATCAGAACTTTCCAGACCCCACATCCCTCGCACAGAAACAACTAATTCATTTCCCCAAGATACTCCAGACAATACATCGTTTGAAATAAGCTATTTTGTTGCTGGGAACGAATCATCATTTTTCATACTTATTTATTCACGAATCCAAAAGGACTTATTTAAAAATGCTGCATATGTAAACGAGTTAGAAGAATACCTCTGCTTTCAATTGTAAACAATCTGGATTTCAATTTTGTAAACAATCCATATGTTAACTGGTCATTCAGATGCCGTATGGTCACTCCAATGCTCGGTGATGTGCCACACCAGGCCTCGCCATATAGTCCTTTTGGATGTTTTTCTGGCGGCTTCAACTCTCTGAAGATCAGTCACTCCACGTACACCATCCATCTCATTGATAAGTTACCCTTTCCTCTTTTTCCAGGAACTTATCTTCTATTACTTAACAGTAATAGAAGATAAGTCCCCCTTACATCCTTTCAATGTGTCCAAAATATTTTAACCTTCTTCTGTTAATATCTTAAGGAGCCTTAAAGTTCTACTGATCTTTTCTAACACTCACACATATTCACCCATCCACACTGTTGAGGATATCATATACCTTTCAGTATATGATATCCTCAACAGTGTTCTGTAATACCACATCTCAAAAGCAGCTATTATTTTCTTATCCGACTTCTTTAGGTTCCAAGTCCCACATCCATAAGTGGCTGTAGGAAAAACAGCTGCACCCAAAATCCTCGACTTTGTTCCCATTCATATAGATCCATCCTTCCAGATTTTAGACAAGTCTAACTGTTGTTTTAGCCATTCCTAATCTTCTTCTGAAACAGCAATTCTTCACATTAATAATGGATTCCAGGTACTCAAAACTTGCAGACTTCAATTCTTTCTCCATTAATGTACACTTGTTTCTCAAAGCTTCCCTGCTTGTATTTTCTAGGAAAACCATAATCTTTGTCTTGCTAGGTTTGAGTTGATGTCCTCTGTTATTACTGATCTTGTTAACTTTATCAAGAATTTGTTCTAGTTTTTCCTTGTCATTACAGAGGAGTACAGTATCATCAGCATACTCAGATTACTAATCAATCTACCACCTATCCTAATTCCGGTCTTGAGCTTATCCAATGCTTCGCGAATGATGTCCTCCGCATATATACTGAACAAGTGAGGAGGAAGTAAATATCCTTGCCTAATTCCTTTTCCAACCTGGGTAAATGTTTTCAAATACCACTATCTGACGTCTCAATAAGAAAACGGCGCTAACTACAGTAACAATGTGTCTACTACACACTGCAAAAAATTAAACATTTGGGGATTTTCCAAGCTAGTTTCAATAATTTCTCATTTTAATTAAAGGTTTATTTTAGGAAAAAGTTACTTATTGGAATGCAGATAGATAAACCTCAAGATTTATCTTTTTTCTTTGCTTTTCCCTCTTCTCCCTATGGGAGGCATGTCTCATAGCAAACTTCTGGCACTCTCCTGAAGAGATACCCTTATATCAGTTTTTCAAACAAAACACTGATATAAGAGGAACCTGCTGCTATTTGCAACAGCACTTACGGACTGTCAATGAGTTTATCGGTAGATGGCATTATTTCCACGTAATCATGAATAATTGCTCACACCATGTTTTTGCAACGAGCGAGGTGAAAAAAAAATACTGATTTTTGTATAAACCTTTTGTAACAATCCAGAGGCATTTGATATGCTGCATAAGCATATTTTAATTGAGACAGTGGACTTTCGAGCGGGTTTAGCGCTTTAAGAGTAGTTCGAGAAGTAAGATTGTCCATCTTCGAATCGGACTAAAGAGAAATTCGAAAAAGGGAAGTGATGCCAACAGATTTTATACTGTTTATGAACCGGAAGGTAGGTATCTCAAAATTAAATAACATGCAATTTTTGTATAGATCCCCTCAAGTTGTCTCCGCAATTTTTGGAGAAGAGACATGGTTGAGGTTTAACTCATTCCGTATTTCGATTCACTGCCAATGACTTATTTTTATTCCTTGAGAGAAAATTTCAGCCCAAAGGATTGGAGATTTGAGGGTTTCTCATAGATCGAATCGCAGGCATTTTCGAAAGAGAAAGATTGCCGGTGGGGATTCTAGTAGTGGCAGTAATTATGGTTTTGATGTATACATTTTGATCTGAATCTTATAATTCTGATCTTATGATCTGAATTATAGATCATAAGCCTACACTGTTTTACTTTTTCGGTACTTGCTGCTGCTACTAGTGTCAAGTAGTATTGTTGCCATTAGAACTGAAAAGACTAAATAACAAAACTGACAAATTCAGAAGAGACTAAAGATTGAAAAGTTAAACATTGGGAAGGATAGCGAAGATGGTAATTCCGAAGTTATCGAAATAGACAAATTGCGAATTTCGGAAAATTTTTAAAAAAAAAAAAAGATATCTTCAAGACAATATGCATAGTAAATGAGGGGGATATACTCAATGAACGAAATAGTGAAACAAAATCAAAAGCGATTAGAACAAATGATGGTACTCTAATAAGTAAAGCTATATCATACGAGTGAATGAAATCGATTCATTTTCCACAAATTTTAAGAGGAAAGCACTTGTATGATATCTTTCCTTATGATAATTTAACGGCAAGCATAAAGCAGCCGTAGTTGAAGTCTGAACAGTTTAAAAATATGTGGACAAAGAAGATTAAACTGATAAATAGGGAATTCACCCAGTGTTATAATAATCTGCGGATACTAGCCAGCCGAAAAGAATTTTAGGCACAAGAGAGTTGCCTTAAATGTACATTTAATTATCCGTAATATCCTCAAAGAAACTAGCAATATGATTTATGAACATCACTATCCACAACTTATTAAATTCTGGGACAATTTTAAAGTTAACCAAAATAGAAAAAAAAATCAAAAATAAAATAGATCTTATCAATGGAGTGATAATTTAGTTTCTGCAATATAAATACGTGCATTAACTTATATTCGTAATGCCTGTGTAAATCTTATTACAGGTAATTATTTTAATCCTATGTTTTGACTAGTATGATATTACTATTTATATTTACGAGCTAATTCCATTTTACGTGCGTGCCGAACCAATAGAACTAGTTTTTTTCTCTCATCCCGCAGAAACACAGGATCGTATAATACATGCAGTTATAAAATACACCAGCTCTCATGGACTTATTTCTTCTGTCGTAATTCATTGCCGAGGATGCACTAAATGAAGTACGAATATGTAGCTTCTGCATATCACTATAATTGCCATAGTGAGAGGCTAGTTCTGTGAGGAATTAAAAAATCATTCAAAACCAAGTCCTCTCTTTCCTATTTCAATTAGTTCTAAAAAAATACTGCTAGTAATCAATAAACTGTAGCATGCTATGCCAAAATATGCAAGCACTTCAGATAAATTCTGACTATTTGCATACGTCAAGTTGAACAAATGCGAACAGTTCAAATCATTTAGAAATACAGAAAAAAATAAATAAAATTAAACAAATCGAATAGGTAAGAATATTTACAATAGCTGACTGAAAGAATGAAAATGGATTTTAATCAACGCATGCATATGTGGAAGGTTTTCTCCTCAGCTACTTAACTATGCAAGCAATATACCTCACGCCGATATATTGTTTACAAGGTCGGATTGCTGGCGATTTAAAACTGCAACCTTTCAATGTCCCAAACTGTTATTCTAGCAGTGTCACTACGGTGATTCTCTTACTAAACTAATAAGTATATTGGAATAGGAAGAGAAAGCCTCACCTATAAGTGTTCAGATCTCAGAAAGAATGGGTGTTAAATGATATCAGGAGAGCTGGTCTGATTTTATATCATCACCTAGCTTAATGATTTTCAAATAACAAAACCTGCTAAGCAATTCGGCAATGTTTAGTTACAATGCCTCGACGGTGAGAATGATGAAGTTCAGTTTAAATGCTGATATATGTCATACGCGATTGGAATTTTAAATACTTAACGAACTGGAAAACTAAATTCTAACTGCCAGGATGGATAACTTTCTATCACCCTCCGTTGCTACGGTTATGTACAAATGAGAAAAACATATTTAAATAAAGTATTTAAATAAATTAAATAACATATCATTGACAGTGAAAATTCACTTGATGCTTCTTTGAAAGAACATTTTGATGTATTTTTCACATATATACGACATCGTTGTCTCTTGGTATGCCAAGTTTCTAGTGCTCTTTTCAAAAACGAACTGGTTGGAATTGAGATCAGTTACTGCATGCTATCGTTTTAAATTTCATATGCATTTTTTTTATCCTTTCAAAAAGTGATTGTTCGAAAGTACTAGAAACAAAAATATTAAGAAAGTATGCATGGATTTTTTTTATACATTAGGTGAGAAAAACAGTAACTCATATTGCGATGAGACTAAGTTCAATCTCATATGCACATATAGGGTAGTTTATTTGAAATGGACTTATGTCTTCTATTAGAAATTATCAGTTTGTATAATGTTAACCAGCTCTGATTTAGTTTTAAGACCGAAACAAGAAAGAAGCCAGCTTATGTGATTCTGTTGCAGAGAACGCTTGAAAAGTTAAAATTAATGCAGTGTCACCTAAATTAAATAAGTTAGTAATGTACTGAATGGACCTAAATTACATAGGCCTACCTGCTTCATGAGATCTGAAATTATTTCACTCTCATTTAAGAGTCCAAGTAAGCTGAGCATGAAAATGAGAATTATACTTTACCATAACTTGTCTATTCTTCGTAAAATATATCAAAATGCTTAATTAAAATACTTAATATTTAAATTTATGTAGGATCAAAATTGAGGCATTCGTGGAAATATCTAGTTTATTAATATTTTAAACTTAAAAGTGAAATATAAAAATTATAACAGTCTGTGTTGCTTACTTTTCAGTTGTGGCATCAAAAGCTAATTTAAACAGTCTAGACATATTTTGTTTACGCAAGTGGTAGTTTGAGAACCAGGCAGCAAGACATTGCAGAATTTCTCGATTCTTCACCGCCATCGAAATTGCTTAATGCAACTGTCATCCGATTCGGAATATGCAAAATAACAGATGTGACTCACCACATTTAATAACTCTTTTTCAAGGAAGTTCTTAGATTCTTCAATTCTCAAAATCTGCTTGCTCTATTAGCATTTATGACACGTAAATCTGCTAGCAGATTCGGCCTGCTTGTGAAAGAAGGTTTCTTTGAACATTTGTAACAGACTAGGTACACGTGGGATTATGAACCTATTTCAATTCTAATTTATCCTAAGTTATCTTCGCAAGTTGAAATCAACCGAGATACTGTGACCATAGTTCATGCGTGCACAAACCTCTAATATACATTTTAAGTATTTCAATTTAATAAAAGTCATGAGTAATATTTATCAAAATAAAATTTAACAAGCAGTTGAAAACCTGTTATGTTTTACGCCGTATGCGCTCTACTGAACTAGGTATGCACTTTGTCACGCTAAGTGCATGTCGGTTGTGCATTAAAAAAAAAAAAATCGAATTTAAGAAATTGTAATACGATTACTCATTTTAAATTAGAATACAGCTACTTATTACTGGATAAGGGTTTTACAAGTCATAACTAGAGCTTAAACCACACAAAATAATAAATAAATAGATAAATTTTATTCAGATTAAGCAGAACATGCGCAGTTGATTCACCTAATTATAGTGACTTAACGCAGCACAGGTTAAATGAATATAATGCAATGAATCTTATTTCAGCATATAAAATAATTTTTTATAATGAATACGCAAAATTCAATATTTATTTAGTATCTGATTTAAATTTAAATGCATTTAAGAAATGCATATAAATAATTAAAAAATAATCATAACCCACAGTCACAGAATTGTAAGAATAATAAAAAAAATGTATTAAGTTTAAGAAACCTTACTTTATTTCCCTCAAAATTATACCCGCATTTATTTAACACAATCCCGACAATCAGGAAATCACAGTGCAAAGCTTTTTGTTCTTAACACCACTTAGTTGTACAGGAAAAGATGATTATAGAACCAGAACTAAATAATAAGTTTCTTTCTCCACTCCGTTCAGGGAGAGGAAAGGGAGGGAGGGGGGCATGCGTGAGTGCGTGCGGTCTGCAACTCCCATATAATAACTGTACTCACAATCAACTAGTGATAGTAAATACTACTGCAGTGTCTTTTCTTTGTCCGAAGGGACAGTAGCCTAGGGTTAAATGCGTGCCAAACCACTCTCTCTGGTGAAGGATGTTCAACTTCTCATTAAAACCGATAGTGAAATGCAGCTCGTCGAACAGAAAATATAAGGTGGATTTTTAGGTTAAGGTGGTTAATGTTATGCATACATTCTGTGTGCGTAACTTGTTTAATTCTGCCCAGTTTTCACTGTTATGTGATGAACACTTTGATCTTACCCTAGGGTCTTCGTGTCCTAAAGGAGATTCGAACCCGGGTCTTTCCAACTAAAAGACTGTCGAAACAAACTGAGTGACGAAGGCTCTTCCTTATATAAAGTGCCCTTCAGTTTTCTACCAATGTGTAGGAATACGCTTTTCGATGTATTAAATTTATAAACAGCGTCTGATTTTATTAATTTTTAATAGCTTCAATAAGGGAATTTATATAAGGAAAATATTTTTTATGTAATTAACACTTCTTTAATATTGTGTTACGTGGTCGGTAATTTAAGGAAATTTACGTAGTAAGGTATTAGATTTTCTCTCGGGGAGTGAGGTAAAACTAATATTAACTGAATGCATGGGTAAAGATGGCAAGCCACATTTTAAGATACACTTCATTTATGGCTGTAGCAAGTTCAATTGGTTATAAGTCAAAGAACAAACACTTTTATGAAATCATGTATATTGAATCATGCATTTAAGATTCTAACAAACGAGTCGGCTTCAGAATTTCATCTAAAGTACTTGTTATAAGATGGTACCTAATACCTTACTACGTAAATTTCCTTAAATTACCGACCACGTAACACAATATTAAAGAAGTGTTAATTACATAAAAAATATTTCTTTGGAGTAATATTTATCCAGCAATTAAACCATAGAATTTACTATTTTATAAGGAAAAAAAAACAAATAAACAAATAAATGAAAAAACTCAAGTAAATTTTGGATGATTATGTTTCGATATCCAGATTCATGGATATCAATAAATTACTGTAACTTAATATTCACCATTATAAAAACATCAGACAAGGAACGATTTTAGCTTAGCTTAAGGCTCTTCTCTTCATTCGTTTTAAAACAGATAATTCTCTCCCCGCCATAAGAAACCAATATTAGACAATTTACATAATTGTCGCACAGTTGCTTGCAAATAATTGCGAATTTTTGGATTCATAAACTCTCTATATGGATTGACAAACGAATACTAATCGAACTTCCTCAGAAACGACTGAATTGTGTGCACTCAGCATTTTCGGAATCAGGATGCTATAATTTACATTTTTAACTATGTATGAGTCACGGAACAATAGATAATAAAAATGCTTGGGTGCCCCCGTAGGCTAGGAGGAAGCTTGCATTATATTTACTTCACCCTTTCGAGTTCTTCATTTTTTCTTTTACAATCAGTCTTCCTATCAAAATTTTTTTAAAATCTTACTTCCTGTACCTGCAGGCGATTCAGATAAGAATTAAACATGCGCGGAATATATTATATTCCTTATTAATGAACCTTTCAATTAACTTGGAAAGGTTGCTAAAATGCAAAAACAATGGTTGGTTGTACTTGAACAACACTCAAAAGGAACTAATGTTAAATCATAATCAACTGAATGATTTGCTGGCTGGACCTAGTCAACACACTTGTATGTGGCCAGAGGAAAATCAACGCATTTTTGTTAGGGTTCGATTTGTGTTTTATAACTGTCTACAATAATTTTAGAAGAATGTGGAGCTCAGAACACTTAAAATACCAATTCCTTTCCGATATATAATTACCTCACTTCTCTATTGTGAAATTCTGCAAAACATTTCCTTTTCCCGGCCATTTCCAGACTCCATTAGATAAACTATCAGAAATCTTTCAACGCATAAAAGAATTAAATACCCTCTATGAGAGAACTGTGCGAATATAAGCACATTTTCACTGTTCATCGGTTGGTTGGAATGTTTTACTGGGATAAAAGCGGAGTCTCAGAGGAAAAAATCCTGACATCTTTGTTACTCACTCACTTCAGTTGAAAAATACTAAAAAAATCTAAGTTTTTCGAATTAGCCTTCAGTTGAAAACACTGACTTATTTTGTTGCTGAACAAACCTATTCTTAAAATATTTAATCAGATTTAACCCGGAAATACAATAAATGAATTCAGTTTGCATTGATTACACATTAGTCACTTTACGAGTCATTTTCAAAGAACAGAAAAGACAATTAATAAACACCGAAGTATGTTATTAAAGTTTTAAATGTATAAATTTATTGAAAAAAGTCGGCGACCATCGAATATTACAAGTAGTTTTCAGTTCATAAAATTTTCTTCAAAAACCTAACACAGTATAATTAATTTTCTGAAGCGAATATATGTTGACGATTAATATGAAATTAACCTTATGAATCAATGCTTGGTCACAATTCCTACATTGAAATTCTGACTAGTTTCATGTCGAATCACTTTTCTGTAGACTGCATTAGACGCTTCAATTATGACACTCAAGGGTACTAAAATTGTACTTCAATTTTGAACTGGCAGATAGTTCGCTGATCGCTAAATCCTGATAATAGAATTTTTCTCCTGAATGGCAGGAAAGTAAAAAATAACTTCGTTTTTTATTGTCAGATGAAAGAAAAGATGAAGAACCTATGGAAACAGAAAAAGCAGTTGAAAATAGTCCACAAATAGATCCACTCATATGTACTAGAGGAAAATACATTTATCACATAGTATTGATATGGACTATCATGTAATTAAAGCAGGCTTAGTTACAAGTAACCAGAAAAAGCACTCAGGCAAATAAACCACATTGCAACCTTGACAACTTATTTTAAACCAGTGAAATATGGTTGTGATTAAAACAAAGCACTCTTAGTGAGGAGTCGCCTAAAATGATTGCTACCTTTTGCTAACGGAGAGAGATTAATTACCTGCAATTAAATTTATTCTAAAACTAATATAATCTAGAATATATTAACCAGTTATGCAGCTTAGTAATAAAATATTGTAGCAATTTCGAAAATTTGAATATTGGTGGAATTCTCTTGAAAGAGCGAATATGAAAACATGAAAGATAATAGAATTATGATGTGTAAAAAACTTGAACCACATTCCTGACTGGTAAATTTACCAGCTCAAAAAGTTATTACATAATTTGTCCCAAAACTTAGAATTTTAAATTTCACCATCATGCATTCGATTTTTCAAAAAATTTGATTATATTCGCAAAGCCTGAACTTCATAATAGAAAGATCTGAATATTTATCTGAATAATCATTAGCAGTTACATAATAAAACGAAGCAATCCAATGCTAATGACCGAATGAGTGACTGGGAAGGAGAAACATGAAATTCTTTTTTTTTTTTTTTTAAAGTTGTCCAGACCCACAGTGTCTTTCATCTAATATGGAATATAACAATTTGAAAATAAAATTTAATTCAGCAATTAAAATGAACTAGTTTTCTCTTACCAAAAACATTCCTAGTAATTTCAGATTCAAGGTCCATCATCGTATCCTAAAAATGGTAAATAAGTATTCAGTTATCATTTAATTAATATAATGTTATGTTGATAAACTATATTACATTCACTCTATATTAGTACTCAATATTGTAAAGAAGTGAGCTCATGAAGAGTTAAATTTGCCGTATTTCGAGATTTCTGCATTATTCTTGTTTAAATCGTGTGGCCTAAACTAGCTTTAGACTACCTATATCAGTATAGACTATATTGCATATACTCAAGCCCTTGCTCGGAAACCCCTTACGTGTTATATAATGATTTCGCTGCAAATAAAGCGACGCTACAACCTAAACTCACATTTCACAGGACATGGTATTTCCCAATCAAACATTTGCGAGCCGACTTCCACAATCCGATATTAATAGTTTACAACTCATATTAAAGATATGTCGTTCCACTTACACTTTTCTCCAATTTTGTAAGCATGCTAAACATTTCTCAGTGGCTGCAAGGGATAGAGAGAACTGTTCCGGTCGTTGAGTGGGAAAGCTCGACCCCCTCAGGCAACCTTGGAGGCACCCCATTTCACCAAGGTTAGTTATAGGTTCGGCAACCACACTGGCAGTTGGAAGAATCCTTCCCACTTCTGTCACCAGCCAACCTTGCCCTACACATTTTGCTCGACTCCTCCTCCTTCCTGAGGATCATAGCTCGGACAACCAGCTTACTGTCTGCAGAACTGACCCCGATATCAGACCAACCTCAACTTAAATACTCTCCAACTAACGCTCCCAGCGTCACCTAACACCCATTTTTCCTGTAAATTCACAATTGCCCCGCCTATCCTTCATCCGGGAAATGATTTTTCTGAAATAAAATATTAGAAGGAAGCAAAATAAATATCTGTTTACTTTACATACCATGTAGGAAGACAACCTTTTAGTTTTTTAACTTGAAAGTTAAAGTCATCAAAAGCTTACGAAATTACACAACCAACAGTTCTAAGCAGCGCAATCATGTCGATGGACCCTTTAGTCAAAAGCGTGCGCAAACACACACACGCAAAGATAAATATACACACTATTTGGAATTCGCGTCTTGAAAATAATGTAATAACCCATACCGAATGTTATGGGTTATTACTGCATATAACTTTAAGAGCTGTCGAAAACATATATATTTATTTTATTTGTAATGAAGATTCACTCTCAAGTTTGAAGCCTTATTTCGTCTGAAAAGCAACTTTACTTTCCGCTTTTGAATATTTTTATTACTTTTACAGACTCAATTGGAAAAGCAAATACAAATGTATTGAATAAAAGTCTCTATACGTTTATTTATAATTTCTCCATCCACGATTTTAGAATGATATTCCTGAATTTCATTCTTGTAATTTGGTATCATTTTTTAAAGTCTTATAATTAGGTATCAACATCTTTTTAATCTTATAAATTTGGTGTTCTATTGAAGAGCTAAAAAAATCTTAAATGCTTATAATGGTGGCGGTTTTTCACTTTCAGTCGTTCCCGACCCTAGGACCAAAGGGCTTCGTCTATACTGACTGAACTACGGGAGGCTCTCAAATGCTTATGGTAAGCACAGTTTTTTTTTTAAAAAAAATTTTTATGTTGGGCACATACAGGAGGTTGGTTGGTCAACCTATAGTACATTAGTACCATGTATGGGTAGTGGGTTGGGAAAGGAGGAATTTGTTTACATTTGATTTGAATGACTTTAAATTGTATTCCTTGGGAAACACAGCAGGTGGGAGATTGTTCCACAGTGCAGCAGTTGCAGGGATGAAGGAAGAGGAAAAGAAATTTGTTCTGTTTGTTTCTTGTTGTACTGTGAAGGGATATTGTGCAGCAGCTGCACGTGTTCCAATGAGTTTAGTACTGAGCGGAAGAATTATTGATGTTATTTCAGATGAGCATTTCCCATGGAAACATTTATAGAATATACATACTGCAGAGACCATACGTCTGTGTGAAAGTGGGGGAAGAGAGTTGCTAAGGGATGGATCGTTGATAAGTCTAATTGCTCTCCTCTGTATTGAGTCTAGCATTTTGAGAGAGCTTTTGGGGGGGCCCACCCCATATGTGGGAGCAGTATTCAGTAGTTTGGCGGATTTGTGACTTGTATAATGTTAATAGCTGTTCGGCGTGAAGTAACGTCTTGAGCGAAAGAGAAATCCTAGTTTTTTTTGAGGCTGAGGACGCAAATGTTTGAGATATGTTTGTGCTAGGAGAGGTTTGATGTGAGGGTGATTCCAAGGAGCGAGATCTCAAACTGTCTGGAAATTTGGGTATCGTCAAAAAAGGATACTGAGAAAAAATGGTTCTTTTTAAGGGAAATAATACAGAACTGGGTTTTATTGGCGTTGAAATTTATGAGGTTATCCGAATCCCATTATAGAATGGCTTCGAAATCGGAGTTGAGGGTGGTGGTGGTTGATGTTCTGTAGGTTGAGGCGAGTTGTGTAGGATAAGGCTTATCAAATGCAAGCGAAGAGTGTAGTGCTGTCATCTGCAAAACTGTGTATTGGGTTGGAGGTCAATTGCAGTAGGTCATTGATATATAGCAGGAAGAGGGTTGGTGAGAGGACAGAACCTTGTGGGACCCCAGCATGAATTGGGTGGTGAGAGGACAGAACCTTGTGGAACCCCAGCATGAATTGGGTGGTGAGAGGATAGGGAGCCGTCCACCATCACACACAGGGTGCATCCAGACAGAAAACTGGTCAGGACGAATGATGGTAGTTTGCCTAGTAGGCCTTTGTGCCAGACTCGGTCGAAGGCTTTGGAGATATCTAGTGCAACCACTTGAGATTCGCCAAACTTCTCCATTGCATTTGTCCAGAGATGGGTGACGTATGCGAGCAGATCTTTTTATCAGCAGTGGCGGAATCCATACTGGCAGTCATTTATTTGGTGAGTGTCTTCAAGATAGTGAAGGAGTTGGGAATTGTTGATTTTTTCCATTACCTTTGACAGGACTGAGGTAAGCGAAATAGGGCGGTAATAGGATGGCAGTGACTTGTCACCCTTCTTGGGAACGGGCTGAATATAGGCCAATTTCCAGTTTGTGGGATAGATTCTAGTGGAGTAGGAGAGTATATATATAGGTGACATAGGATAGGGGGTCAGTTCTGAAGCATAAACTTTCAGAGCAATTGGGGGAATGCCATCAGGGCCAGGAGACATTTTTGTGTCTAATTTGAACAGTATTTTTCTGATCTCATCCTAGCAAAAGGATACAATAAAGTTATACAGTACTACTGATAAATTTATAATCAAGGTTTAAAAAAGAGCTAAATATTACCGTAAATGTAATATCGTGTAAAATGTAATGTAATATTACCGTAAACTGAAAGATCTCTTGAGAATAAGTAGATATAATTATTCAGAAATATGACAGCTTTAATTATGTTAATTCACGAAAATGAGGACGTTTCACATATCTCATGAAGATATTTGTGAGCAGAGTTCAACACACTGTTGATGAGATTAGATTTCGCCAGGGACAACTCGAAACTACGCTACGCCTTGTACCATACATTTTAAGCTACACAGTTCTGATGATATATTTTAAGGTATCAATTTTTTTAAAAAATGTGGTATACAAGGAAAGGGCTATTTCTCTATTCGCAACAGAAGATATATTTATCACTTGATAAGTTACTATAAACTATTAGGTCTCCTTCTGGTCAGTTGTAAAAAATTAATCACGAAAAAGATATTTTAAAAGGTATATAAATTGGGCCATTTCGTACATCGAGCAGCACAAAATACTGTTGAAGTTAGATCCAACAAACCAACTAAGTAATTTGTTTAGAAGGCCACGTGATGTTAGTGTGTGGTGACGGCCAATTGCAACTGTTCGTTCGCAGTGTGGGAAGAGAAGATTCAATTTTTAGGATAAGCGAAACAACCACCTCAACTTCAGATGAAAAGGCCTAGAAAATTATTTTATTTTATTTTTATTCTTCTGCTTCTGCGCTTGAATCCAGTCTTTAGTAGTGTAGTTTGTTATTTTTCCAGAAGCTGATTGAAGTAGATGGGGGCCATTCCTTTTGGTACAATGAAAAAGCAATGAAAAATTTCATGCTTATTTCAAGTAAACAAGGAAGATTATTATTTTAGAAACATGATTTATATGATATAGGTAAGCACCATAAATGAACCTGGAATTCAGATAGAATATGTTCATTTGGAGTATATCTGCACTTTGAACACACAAAACTGTCTCCAGTGGAGAAAATGTCAATGCCGCAAAATAAAGTTTGAAGTTGGACTTTACGAATCAGATTTCACTAAAACATATAGAAATGTTGAATAATCAGCAAAAATTAGTTCACTGGCAAGAAGACCATTATCATCCATTTAGAAATAATTTTGAACTTAGACAGGTATTAACAATGAACACGTGCTCTAATAATAGAATTGCAACGAGAGCTCTCGCTTTTAAATTTTTAGCTACTTAGTTTTCTAACCTTTACAGAAATAAAATCATAATGAACATGTCAAACAATCAAAAATTAACATACAAGATGCCACCTGTTTAGCATAACAGACAGATTTTCTGAATATAAAGCAATCCAAATTGCTTATGTTCTTTGAAGAAAAGAAATAAAAACAGCCTTTAAGAGTTCAGGATCATGTAAGATTTACCTGCATCGGTCATGTAGTTATGAGAAATTTAAACCAGCTGCTCGAAGAGGAGGACCTCAAGAATGTGTCCTTTTTTTTTTGTCTTATTTTAGGTCACAGCCATTTAAGAATTTCTTATTATCTGTAGCAGTAGTTATGCGATGGATTGCGAATGTCACCGTAAGGATGATAAGCCGCTTCTTAATCTCACTTAATCTGCACCTCACAGAAAACGATTTGCAGAACAGAAGTGTACTAAAATTGACTGTACAATAGAATATAATTCGCTATTTAATGATGTAACCTAGTTAAGTAGTAGATTAAGTCGGGGAAATGCTAAGCATTTTCCTCTAAAAAAAAAAAAAAAGGTAAAAACTATCACCACACAGTTCAAGGCGGATATTCGATCTAAGCTCCAGTAACATGGGTAGTGATAACGTTATCGCCACCCATATTACTGGAGGGTGAAATAGATTGGAAAATGGGTTTAATATTTGATCTCTAGAAGGGTTTTTCGGATTATGTCCCTTAGGCCTCTGTAAAGAGGCCTAAGAGTCTATGGCGCCTCTGTAAAGAGGCGCCATAAGTTTGTAACTTTTAACAGTGGGGATCACATAAAATCAAAGTGGAATTTTAGTATTTTGAGTTATTTCACGTTTCTTGTTGAATATGTAGAGTGACCTATTGACAGAAAGACAGTGATTAAATATTCTTGCTTTCTCTAATCTTTTTAGAGAAGTCCTAAGGTTTCAGAAATCGGTAGGCAGCTAGCTTTTACCTCTTTCAAAGTTGCGTACATTTCCATGTGGTGCTTGGTAAGAAGCGCTATTCCTAATCCTATTTGGCATTTATTTGCAAATACCAGTTAGTGTCGTACAGTCGATTTTGTTGGAATGTGAGATTACAAACTAAAATTACTTCCTAGAGAAAAAATTTGGTTGCGCCAATCACCTAACTCTAAAATTCAGCTGTTCCTCTGAAACTAGAAAAATTTTCTTTATGACTAGAAAATTAAAACTGTCTTTCAAAATTCTATTTTAGTTTATTCTTTATAAAGTAAAGAACACAAAGTCAACATTTAATAGAGACTATTTTTTTTCATTATTTCGAATTCTTTAATTTCAAGGTAAACAACTTTTAATGTCTTCAAGTGACTGAATTTCGTCTTTTAAATGCAAATGAGTCGGCAATGTAATTCATACATCGATCTGATGATATCACCTGCAATGATAAATAATAATCTAAATATAAAATATAAACGATAATACTCACCTCTTTCAGGAAAAATATTCTAAATTTTTGTTGATCCTACTTCCGTTCAAACAAACTGCACAGAAATGCCCATTTGTTTTGAAATTCCTATTTGAAATTACTTCCTTGGTATAATGCATAGTTTTCAAAGCTCTGTAGTTTTAAATCCACACACCCACCCAAGGCCAAGCATTTTCCTAAGATATTTAAAAATTTATTACTCTGCTGTTCAGTTTGATTATTTGTACTGCCATGTTTGGAAAATGTCATTACAAACATCACAACATACATGGAAATGGTCTTTCTATTCGTTGCTGTTTGATGCTGTTCTCCTACTGTTTAATATTCAGTGAAATGATTTGGTGAAATATGTAAGTTTTTATCTATTAAAGGCATTATTTTCACCTTCCTACTACTTCTCTCCTCTTGGAATATCAAAAGAAATGTCAACTTTCTCATTATGGGAAACTGGCCGATATTAGTGTGTTCTAAAGTCAACGTTTGAAGTCCCATTTTTTTTCTTTTTTTCTCTGAACAGGTGATAAAAAGTAGGAATACTTGTTCTAGCACTTTTTAAAAATTCATATGCACCATAAATGATCGAATGTCTCCTTTCTTCACTTTGTGACAACCTGCAGCATCTCCGCCTCTGCACCACTCAAGAAGTACGAGAGCAGTTCTTGCTAAATGTTATCCTAATACGTAGCACATACAATTGCTTGAATAGGAGGAGCACAAATTAAAATTTCCATCGAAGTGTCACTCCTTTAATTCCAGCAGCGTAGAAACGAATCTCTATCAAAAATTACTTGTCTCATCACTCCGTCCATTGTCACTCAAGAGAAATAATTTATTCTGATCATCAGTAGTAGAGATCCAGCCATCTATAACAAATAGAATTATTGAAATCAATAAAAACAGTATTAGGAGTATACCAATAAAATCTACAAAATAATAAAATCACGGGGGATCTTTCAGAACCTTCATACCTGTAATAACAGATCCAGAACTGTTGCTCAAGTACGGTTGATTACTGAATGTCAATTTAGCCGAGGTACATGTGCTTAAATTGAATTCTGTTAAGTTCTATTGCTTCTACAAGCATCTCCTGAATAATTTGTGGTTCTAGCTTTCCACTTGTAGTTTGTGAGGCTTAGATATGATGTCAACCAGCAGGATAATCGCCTTCATTTTTTGGTAGAGCAATTTCTTTCTGCACAGTGGTTTTCAAGGCATTTTTGATCTACAAAGATAAATTATTTTAAGTAATCTCAGCGAAGCCAATTAATAACGGGTTTACAATATCTTATTTTTATGCATAATATTACAAAATTATATGCACTTATAATTGCATAAAATTGTAAGTCATAAGCCTTTGTTCTATACAGAAGACCTTTAAATGACTTGTTAGTTTTCAGACCATGTCACTGAGTTTTCAATTGGCAAAATTGCCAGACATGTCTTTAGTATCACATCCTTGCTAATAAAGATAACATTTTGACAGCTGTCACGCGCTTCCATTTGCTAGCATATCAAAATATCTCAATGTTATAATTGAGATTTCCTGATCAATCATTAAACTTCTGAAATTCTTACTTTGGATTTGAAATGCTTCTCTCTACATTCCGAGATTATACTACGGAAATATACTCCAAAGGATGTCCTAGTTTTTTCCCCTCCCCTCATCTAGACTATTAAATTGACTATTTAATAAACATGCAACTTAACGTACATTTCATTTGCAACCGTACGTGTTTAAAACATGGACAGACATTAAATATGTAAATGCTAGCTGGATTGCTAATGAAAATCTGCATCTACTGATGTCGTCTGGGTGGCCGAGTACACTTTTCAACCTACAAGCTATGGGTCACCCGAATCGTGCCATGGCATTGATGCTTGTGAAAGTGTTTAGGTCACAGATGATCATTACCCATTAGATGCCTATCACCTCTGGAAAAACTTCAATTTTCTAGAAAATGAGGTTAACAATGATGAGCATGGTGACATTTCACCATGCTTATCATCGATGGCTCGCCATGCTCTCCCCGTGTCTGTTATACTTACTATTCTCGTTACAAAGGAAAATTTTGGAGAAATGGGATTCATCTGCACCTATTAACGACTATCTTTACCGTTATTATTATTTGGGATTATTGCAAAGAAACTAAAGCGACGATGCCAGGGCTTTATTGATTGTGTGTGTGTGTGTGTGTTACTTTGACTGGTCCGCTTTATGCTTTTTCAGAAAAAAAAAGAAGAAGTAATATGTTGTCATTGATATAATGTTCCAAAACAGTTACTTTATAAGCGCTGAAGGCAGCATGAAGATTTCTTAAAATCTTCCGTAGGTAACAATAGATGCATTTCAGGGCTAGTCAGATATTTCTTAGGATTGTGCAGGAAAATGGCCGAACGAAATCAGCTCCCCCCCACCTTTTTTTTTTTTTACTACTTTCTACTCAACCTGAACGGAAACGATTTAAAATGTTACTTGTGTCGTCAGTCATCAATACAGCTCTGAAATTAATTCATACCTGCAAATTAAACACTTCCCATATGTATTTAAATGACAGAAAAGGAACGGCAAGAAAGTATACAAAGAAAATATCAGCACTAAGATTAAATAGTATAATAAAACAAATTAAATGAATTCCACTAATGAACAAATGATTTAAGTTCTTCCTTCTAATGGTTTATTTCATTTCATACTATGCCTTGTTATCACTTTTGCAATTATTTTAAACAATTCAGATAATTGTGCGTTGGCATCATCCTGTGTCAATACATGGACTGCACTGTGTATCAGGTGCTGGATTTTTTTTTTTTTGCTACCTAATAAGTAAAAAATGATTACAAGAAATTAATTTTACAGCAGTTATTTGTTTTATCAGTAGAACTATCAGTTATACGTGTGATTGTTGTGGTTATATACCATGTACTCTTTCCGACTTTCTGTCTCGTTCTACCATTTCAGCAGTTGTAATTTAGTCTTCCTCTCCTTCTTACGCCTTGAACCTCTCCGACATAATTGCTTTTTTCCAGTGATTCATCTGTTGGTGTAATATATCAAACGTGCATTAACTTCTGTTAGCAAATCAATGCATCAAAAAAACACTGTCTTTATAATTTCTAAAATCTTATTAATCATTGTGGTAGTCCATGGGATTCTTAAGTCTCCTCTAACCATAATTACTACGATTCTTCGCTTTTTTTCCTTCTTATTGATACGGCTTTACATCCATACTTCACTACTGTAAATACAAAAGAAAGAATTGCTTTAACAATT
The DNA here is from genome assembly GCF_054136105.1 of Typopeltis vanoorti. NCBI lineage: Eukaryota > Metazoa > Arthropoda > Arachnida > Uropygi > Thelyphonidae > Typopeltis > Typopeltis vanoorti. Next base: position 35,671,850 of record NC_143552.1, read on the forward strand.
CTAATTTTCGCGGCTTAATTAACATCCAATCGTTCATAATTTTTTCAAGTTTAAAGTAGATTTCCCACAGTTATTTTATTTTATTTTTATTTTTTTAAATTTTCTTCATATTCACTATCATTTCTTATTCCGGACCATATGTACATCAAATAATTTCTGATGTTTAAATTAAGACCGCATTTTTGCTTTCCCTCTTAAACTAACAGAAACACCCGATCCAGATCTTCGTTTTTGTCGATAGGAATGCATCATATGTATATCTTCAATATTTTTCTGCCTCTAATCCCTGCTGGGTTTCTAAGTTTCTTGGTTATCCTGAAGTTCTTTAAAATAATAAAATGTCGAGGAAATTATTTACTTTCGTCACATTCCATAGTCATATGATCAGAGCATGATCAATACATTCACAATAAATCACACTTTCTTATAATAAGATATGAATACTTAGACATTTGAGATGAGATTTATGTCATCTATAGTTCCTCTTCTAAAACCTGCATATTTTTTCTGGCGTTTCTCAATTTACATATAGTTCCAGCATCTTAATTACTTTCAGCATAACTTTACTTACATGTGAAATGTTCTAATTCTCACATTCTCTGGTGTTTTAAGTCTGCTTTGGAATTGATGCAGAGTAATTTTTTTTTTTTTTATCTCGAGGCCAGATTTTCTTCCAAATCTGTTGACAGATTTCAGTTAATATACTCATTACTTCGTCTCCAGTAACACAATAAACTTCAGGAGATTTTTATTTTGGAAGAGACTTATTTTCATTTCTACTTCAATAATATTTCTTGTACGAATCCTGTACATACTCTTTTCATTTCCTCCATCAAACTTTCTTCGAATTACTTTCTAATTCTCACAGTCTTGAGATAAACTTTACTTAACTACATTGATTTTTCTATATAGATCACTTGTTCTTAAGGGGATGTTACTTTCTTACATTTCCTTCATTTTTGTTTAGATGTTTGCCTTTACAAACCTGTCCCTAAAAATCTGACACTATGCATCCTAATTCTTATTTTTTCCCTGAAGTTTCATTCCTTTTTTCTTTCTTCTGCTATTTGAATATCCTCATTAACAGTCATTTAATATTTCTTGTTGATTTAATTATTGTTTGTTTCTTCTATAATGTATATTTTCTTTCTTCCTACAGTTATTCTCAACCAGTCTTATCTAAACTGCTTTCCTAAACTGCACTTTAAATCTTTCATTTATGATTTTAACCAAATTCTTGTTTCTTCTCGGCTATTAATTTCAATTTAACTTCAGCAATGAGTAATTCATAACTTATTCCACAACCTATGTACCAGATAGTATTTTTGTCGCCAACTACTCGTATACTGTTGAACGCAGGGGACTGAACACAGAAATATGATTTCTATGTTCAATCTTCTTTTATGGTGTTGAAAGTAATTGTTGACGATAAAGAAATGGCCCTAGGCACATAACACCAACATCCTTCTGATTTCAATTTCCCAGTGATGTCTCGTCCTATTTCGCCCGCTTTTTTGTATGATCTAATAAACAGAAAATTTGACTTAAAAATGCGTTACTTGTTGCATTATACTGGAAATTTTTTCACCTTTTCTTCAGTTGCATCTGCAGTGAGTGCATACACCCATGAGTGATATTCACTGGACATGCCTTTATGTGATTTAGGTTATTTAGTCAGACATTGGATTGCATCCCAAAATGTTTTTCATACGCTCTTCTATGAATCTTTCTTCTAAAACTTTTAAATTCAAAGTAATAAATCCCAAAAGCATTTGGTGTCCAATTCTTGTCTAAATTCACTATTTCATAAAATCTCAAACTGATTCTATTTCTTACCATAAGGTGATCTTCCTGAAGACTAAATCACTTTCATCTTTCTTGTTAATTTCAGTCGATTTTTCTCTCTTCTTCCCTAGTAACAGTTCCGATGATGCCTTTCGACACCATATGTCAATGACTTAAGTTTATGTTCACAAGATTTTCTTGGTAATATGTATATACATAAGTGGTTTGTCGCTGCCCTTTTATGTTAGCGGTTAGTACGTTGGCATTAGAGCCATTGGCAATATTTGGAAATGAGAATTCATTTCCAAATATTGCCAATATTTGCTATTGCGAATTTTCCTCACAATTGCTGTAAGTATTGCTAGTTGTGAGAGGAGTTTTTCTAAATAAAATTGATTAAGAATTACCAACATTACTATGAAATAGACTCCGCTGATGTCATCGACGATTTTGCTAATAGAAAAACAAGAAAAATAACATTTTAGAATATTTGAAATTAGTTTTACTTCAAAAATAAACAGTATTTTAATTTATTTCCCGCTACGTTGTTTTGACTTTTTGTAGTATTTTTGGTGTGTATTGAGAGGGGCGGCAAACTCAGGGATTGCCCTGGGCGGCAAAAGCTGTAGCTACACCACTGCATTAGAGATTACTGTGCAGTAAGCATAGCCAACTTTTCCCGTTCACCTCCCCACGTACATTCAAATTTAGGGAAATGAGGCAACAGAACAATACAACCAAGATTTTGCAGCTTGCCTAAGTATACACATTTAAAATTTCATGCAAGGTACATGTAAAACAAAACGAAAACTCGACTAGTATTCCTATATTTACCTCAATGATTTCAATAATCTTTTGTGTATGATCTTTACTGTTTTCTTATCTTGCATTTTAACAGATGCGATACAACAGGTTGCTTTTTCTCCGAAAGAGGCGTCAAATTCGACTATAAAACTCGAGCTAGTTTCTTATATTTCACTTTAGTCTAAAAACGGAAGAAGGTAGAAATGTTTATAAAGGACATTTTATTTTCCATTACTTTAAACTTATCACAGAATTAATGCATAAAAGCAATTCGATTATGGAATATGCAACTCTTCTTCCACCTACTTTTTTGAAATATTTAGATCTTATGCATATTCTCTAGGTAAAAAAAAAGGTATAGAGCTTCACACACACACACACATCTGTATATACATACATATACAAATAAATGAAGCAGGAGTGCTATTTTGCATTATACTTCATTCTGAACTGTTTTGCTTGGCAATGCTGGCAAATGGTGGCCATAAACGTTTCTAAAGAACAAAATCTGAAATCTTATCCAGACTCAAGTGGCATTTTCCTAGTAAACAACTGAAACTACACGAAGCATGTCGCTTACAAGATAAAATATAAATAGGTTGAAAATGAAACCGTAGATTATCAAACATTCTAAAGATGCAGAATTCGTAAAATTAAATATCACTAACATTAGCCTTTTACTAAGAGACTTAAATGTCTATTATGGGAACGACACAAGCTCTATACATTTTCGAAAGTCATATATATGACTTTTGAAGTTACATTTACATATATGGATGTAAATGTAATAACTGCTACTAAATGTATGTCACGAGGAAAAACCGGACCACCAGAAACGAACCACACAACGTCTATAAATATTGAACTTTATATATATATACGAACATAACACCCAACACAGCAGCAATTTGCTTTCTGTGTGTGTTTGGGGGAAGGGGGGGGGTATAAGTAAAGTGTTCAAGTTCCTATATATACCTTTATTGAAAGCTATTCTACATATTTTCAATCCTGTCAAAATGAACTTTATATATTTGCTATCACTCAAGTCCCCATACAAATTTGGCCCTTGGTTTAGGGCCAAATACAATAAATTCCCGCTATTTTATATATTTTCTGAACTTATAAAATTCAGCTAAATCACCATTCCGGTATCCTGTTAGATAAATTCAGACTGCAATTAATCAACCGATTATCATGATACAAATCCTCAATAAATTTGGTCAATCTCTGAATACCCTTGATTTCTTGGCATCCATTAAAAACCTTAGCAAGTCAAGTTCTGAGTCAGTCTAATATCGGGATCAAAGGCCTAATGGTATCGCAACTTTATTTCATAAAGCGTCTTTTAATTAAGTCTAGAAGCTACATTAAACTGAGATTTACTTTTGTGTCAACGGTATGTTTTCTGAACTTAAATCCCTTCTCAACAACATCCCCAAATACTCGAATTCTGTAGCCTTTTTCCTAAAGCTTGTATATTCGTCATATCTAATATTACCATCATACCAACCGCATTCACAATAAATTTTAAACCACACTTTGCTGCGTACTTCTTAGAACATCTGTAAATAGCACGCCATTCGAACTGACTACTCTGTCCAGCTTCACATTATTCCGGAAAAAAAAAAAAAAGAAATGTAAATATCTGAACCGAAATCATTTATGAATATATTAAACAACTTGTCCTTGACACAGAACAACGGGATATAGCACTCATAATAACCTGGCTTTTTAATAACTACCATCCACCCCTCTAAAAACTACTTCCTTTCGTTAGTCGGCAAGTTCCCACCCATCTTGCTAAGTGACCACGAATATTGAATTAACATATTGTGATGTGAACGCTATCAAAACCTTTGCTGAAATATATATAAAAAATCAGATAGCCTTTACGTGGTCTCTTTCATCTCGTGACTTAAAAAAAAAAGCCAGATATTTGTCGTAATCGCTCTCTCCCTTGAAATAAACCATGCTGTGTTCTATTCAAGAAATGATACACAACAAGGGTACCCTGAATACCATTTTTTAAATTAATTTTTTCCGGAATTTTTGTAGAATATTAATAAGACTCGGTGGTTTAAAATTTTACTTTGTATGATAAAATCGATTAACTCTCCGAAATTTTCATTCGTAAGATACTATTCCCAATCTTAGCCATTCATTTAATATGGTCGCCAAAGTAAGAGTAACCTTGATATAGATCTGCTTAAAATGAAAGATGTATCACCGCTAACTTCAATCTTATCAGATTGCTAGATGATTGAAAATATCAATTTCCTCCGTTTGTATTATATTATATAATTCAACCTTACCACTTAAGCAGTATTTACTTACCTGATTACTGTTCACATATACAGTTGCAACGTATTAAAATTCTTCTGCAATCACAGCAATAACTGTTGCTGTGATTGCAGAATTGTTCACGAAGTGCAGGTTATGCTTAATTTGTTATTCTTCTTAATCTTTTTAAGATATCATTAAAGCTTACAGATTAATCTCAACATTCCTAGCTATAGGAAATGCAAATAATGAGGTCAGCTGACTTCATAATCCAGTTTCACATTTTTCAGTTAATAATTTAAACCACACAACATTCTTCAAGTTTTGCACATTAGCATATAGGAACATGGCACCATTCAAAGTGTATTTTAAGTCGACCTACCCCCATCTATTAATGCGAACAGCCCACTTCACAGCTAGATCTTCGCTGTCCAATTTGAGTATCATATTTAAGAAATAAACGTATAAATCTTGATTGCGAACTCCTTACAGGTAGTACAAGTATTTTTATACTCGCACTAGATTTAGAAACCAAACCCACGATATTATCAACCATCGAAAAAGATGTGACACCTCAAAGGAGTCAAAAGACTTCAATTATCATTAAATTTATCAATTCTCCAGACAACTAAGCCTCTGTATTTTCTACAGCTGAGTAATTCTCTTCAGTGAAACAATTTGTATCAACCAATTTTTATATCAGGATAACTTTCAGTGACTTCCTTCAAATTTACAGTGAAATGCGCTGTTCCAGAGAATTATTTATTACTAAATGGAATGTTTGTTTTAATCCAGTTATTTCTAAGAGCTTCTTACAAAAGAACCTAATATTACTTACCTCCTATCGTAAGCCTAATCCTTCGTATGACCATTATTACCAGCACTCAGTTCTTCCAGTGCAGAATTAATTGCCAATTTGTTGTTAGGTTTTTATCAATGTCAAAAACTAAATAAATAAATCTCTAACCCTAATTCTAAACACAGTACTGCTAAACTTACTTTACATTATTATTAGTCCGTTAAATCGAGAGTTTATTGTATTATGTAATGAAATACGAGACAATCCAAAATCGAGGAAATAGTTTAATTCCATTTGCTTTACACACGCCACCTATCCCTATTTTAATTATTGTTTAATCGAGATGATGTTCATGTTTATTAAATTAAATATTATACTTCAATTCATTAAATAGGCTAAAATATTTAATTTACTAAATAGTCATTTTAATATTTATTAAATTATATAATTTACATTCTGAAGCTTCAAATATTTAGTGGAGAAGAAAATTCCCGTTTTTTTTTTTTTTTTTTGACTTTATTTAGTATTGGCTGGAATGACCTAAACAAATTGCTCAAGCCGTGAGCATCAGCTTTGAAACTTTGCATCAAGATGTCATGTGACAATACAAGTGCACAAAGATTGTCAGAAAATCATTTTTATGTTTGATTGTACTTTGCAAAAAGAAGTATAGGAGTTTATTATGGCTAAGTGTGTACGCTTTCGTAGATCAATGGGAATCGACGATGCCATCGGTTTGAAAAGATCTAGTTTCTAATCTCGACTAGCAAACGAGGTACCTTCATAAAGGTTTTAAACTGAAGATGCGTTAGCCGATCTCATAAGGAAATGGCAGGTTTTCGTCCTTGAAACTCGGGTTCAACTGACACACTCCTGATCATACGCACTCAATTAATGGGAGAAATGCACTCCTTGTAGTTTTTAATTGATTATCTGTAATCCTAACTAATCGATCTGATAAAAAAAAAACTATGAACGGCACGTTAAGCGTGGTAAATCTGTAATATCCAGCAAAGAAACATGCTGGAGCCTCTTTCGGATGGACGACTGGAGTTGTGATGGATGCATAAGGACCATCTTATGTCTCAGTGCATTAATTCAACAGATGGAGGAGGCACAATAGTCTGGAAGGTGTTTCTTCTGGTATTGACTCAAACCTTCGGTTGTATTACCTGGAAGGATGAACACCAATGGAAAAGCAACATTTCTTGATAATGCAATATTTCATACTTTAAAGTAGTTTCGCAGAGTAGTCTCGTGTCTCTTGTCTAGTGGGGATGCTTAAGGATCAAAGCTGGATAACTGGGGGGATATCTCCATGAACTTTTGGGAATTGGGAGAACCAACCAGAGCTTCTGATCTAATGTCCAATCTTTATCTTCTCGTGGTGCATCTCGTTAGTAGATACATATCTGGAAACTGAAAGAACGAGGATGTGCTGACAATTGGGGATTTAGCCGACTAAATCGTATTCCGGTTGGATTAAATCAAAACAGTATGATGGTACTCCATGATAGAATTTCATTACTTGAGGCGTCGCTCGGTTAAACAAGGCCACCGTCGTTTTCATCTGGAAACCACAGCAAAAGTCAGCTATTGGAACAAACCTCAACTCAACATCAGCAGCGTTCAAGAATGGCATTATCAACATAGGAAGCATCAATGGTAACGAAATGTAACTAGCAGAACGGGATAAGTACCGGATTGATATAATAGGTAATGGCGAAATAAAGAAGACAAAAACACGTGGGATATTTGTAAGCAACACTTATCCAGTATTCAATATTATTCTGTAGTATCCAACACTAAATACGAGGCTAATCTTCTTGAATGACAGACAATATCAAATGGAGTGATGTGTTAAATATCAGAATTGAGAACTGGACAATGACACTTATTTGTGCCTATGTTCCCACAGAAGATTCTACTCAAGAAGAAGTGGAGGGGTGAAACAGTGACAAAAGGAAAAGTTGATCCTTGTTAGGAATGTAAACAGCAGAGGAGGAATGAATATCAGACGTATATAGAAATACATTGAGAAAAGTTGGAGAAAACGGAAATTAATAATAACGATAAATACCTGCCGCATTCTTGTTCAGGACATGGACTAGTGATCAATAACACCACGTTTCAATATAAAGAGTGAAAAAATTTACAAGGAAAAAAGATATAAGAAATAAGAAAAGTCTCATTGATTATGTTTTTATTTTATTTTATTTATTTTTTAAAGCGATATCATGCTGGTACGTGACCCGAGATTATACGGAGGGTTTGAAATAGAAAGGGATCATCATTTTCAGCAGGATAAAGCTGAATATCAGGTTGATAAGAAGAGTATGATAAAAGATTTGAGACAAATAAAAGTTGAGCGGCTTTCACAGATGAACTGTAGACTCAAATTCACAAATTTTATTCAAGAAAAAATGAGACAGTTTGAAAACATGAACAAAACGATGGAGATCCATTAGCAGACTCTGAAGAAAGCAGTGATTGATAGCGAGAATAGTGCTATTACAATATCTTGTACAATTCCTTAGAAAATCATAGTGAAAGAATTCCATGGTGGGTTCAGGTAAATAAAGAGGAATTCAATTAAAAGAGGGAAGGGTACAGAAATTTCCCTTCAATTAACTCAGCTTGTGGTCTGAGAGAATACAAAGAAACGTACGAAACCGAAGCACTGTAGCTAAACAAAAGTCATGAGAACATTTTGGTGTTCCCATGAAAATAGAAATTGGAAAATAGAAGATATCAGAAAGGTGGGAAAATATTCTAGAGAAGCCATTGAGAAAGCTTAGAAATGGAAGAAAGAGCACAACAGTGTAAAAGGAATCAAAGATGATACAAGAACTGATGATACAGTTATTCTGGTTATTTTTTGTTTCAAAGTTTCTTTGAAAAATTATTAAACGAAACCATAAATGGCAGAACGTTCATTCAGAAACATTCAGAGGAATGCAATCAGGAGTACACGCCAATATTTGAGGTAGAAAATGCCTCTTTCTACCAGAAAAAAAATCGAACAGAAAACTTGAAATGTGGGAACGCGGTTGGAACAGATAGATGATATTTGACCAGACAATATCTTATATGAGGTATAACAGTTTTACAGTAGCTACATTTCACATTTCAGAAGATCTGGTTAGAGGTTCAAATTCCAGATGATTGGAACAGAGTACTCATATTATCCGTCTATAAAAAGGGAAATGAAACTGAATGAGAAATTAGTGAGGAACTTCCCTACTATTTCTGTTAAAATTTATGCAAGTATACTCGAGACAAGACTAAGAGAACTTGTCGAAGGGAAGATTGGCCAAGAAAAATAAACTGAGTTCATATGAAATAGATATCGTCAGAAGGATCAGATTTTCAATTTAAAACAAAACGTTGAGAAATCATGAGAATATAACAATGATCAGTATTTAAAATTTGATTATCTGGAAAATGCATATGAGAAGGTGCGAAGAAAAAAGATTTTCAAACCACTACAGTTATATGTTGTTGATAGGGCATAAAATGATCCATATACTTGTATATGATGATTAGCGATTTACATCGCTAATCATCACATACAAGTATATGGATCATTTTATGAAGGAACTTGGTATTAAATTTGACATCAAAATTGGAGATGTTAATCTCAACTCGTTACTTTACGCAGATGATGTTATATTTCTAAATAAATTTCACACAAGCCTGTTGGATTCCCTGACTAAATTGAATAACTGCTATAATACATTTCTTATTAAAATCATGAATAAGAAAAGACAAAGATAATGAAAATAGGTAGAAATACAACTTGAACTTCATCTCAATAGAGAACTTTTCAGAACAAGTAAAAGAATTTCACAATATTTTGGGAAGACAGCAAATTAAATTTGGAAATAGACAGCAGAATTAGCAAAGCTGGTATGATAGAACGTCAACTGAATAGATGTACATGGAGTAAAAGAGAAATTAGTCAAAACAATAAACTAGCTGTATACAGCTGTTTTGAAAGTTCAGGATAATCCACCATGGCTATTTGGTTACTCAGTGTATATGAGTTTTTAAACGGATTTTTTGTTCAAATTAATTTTAACATATCGATATTACATCTGGCTTAGATATATAAGATATTTGATCAAAGACTGGAGATCACAGATATATTTTTTGTCAGGTTATCTATGTAAACGATCACAGAAGGACCACGAGGTGCCTTAGAAGACTGAAATATAAGATCAGATAACATCCGTGTCTTGGCATATAATAGATTAATTTGGAGGAAAGTGTGGATGAGAAGTTATAATGATGTAACGTTTTTATCTAGTGTTATCATACTATCCCGATGATGATAATATGATGATGACTATATGATGAGTCATATCTCTTTCAAAACAACAGTAGACCATATCGATTGCAGTTGCTATTGACATGGTTCATGGTTAGAGAAAAATTATGTGGTAAAACTTGACTAGTCTGCAAAAGTCCAAATATTAAAAAATAGAGCATTTTTGGAACAAGAAAACCAGATCAGTACTTCCAGAAATGGTGATTTCAGAAAGAGAGAGAGAGAGAGAGAGAGAGAGAGAGAGAAAGAGAGAGAGAGATGAAGGGGTTAAAAATATAGTTACAATACTTAACTCAGATTATCTCAAACTGGTGGAGATTGGTTGGAATAGAAAAGTGAAAAATAGCCCAAGGGATCGCCTACACATTACTGAATTGTGCAAACAGTTAATTTACTATATCCTTTTATATATTAAAATTAGTTGACAAATTATCGCTTAGATTTTCATTCATGGAACAACTTGACTGTTTCTGCAAATCACCTACCGAAAGATCTTTCGGATTAATGTCACAGAAATCCGATTTGCTTTTGTTTATATTCCCATCCATTTACGGAGTAAAGAATAGACGCTTCAACTACATTTTATGCTTGGAACCTTTTTTTAAAACACATTTACGCTGGCAGTAGCTTTAAAATTATTGCGTATAGCATAATGATTCTTTGCTAAACTATCATCATCATCATCATCAAATTCCTGCCATGTACCCTCAAAGGGTGTACAGGATATGACAGTACTACATGAAAAAATTACATCATTACTAACTTCCTATCTACAATTTTCCTCCAAATCAGTCTGTTACTTGTCAAGACTCCAACATTATCAGATCTTATATTTCTATCGTCTAAGGCACTTTGTACCGTATCAATCCACCAATATCTTGGTCTTCCTCTGGGTCGTTTTCCTGCCAACCTGGCAGAGAACACTTGTTTTGCTAATCTTTCCTCTCCCATTCTATTTAAGTGACCATACCACCTGAGATTAGCTCTGCTAATGCATTCCTGGATGCTGACAATGTCAAGTTCTTTCCTAATATCCTCATTTTTAATATGATATTGCCATTGATGCCATCTGTTCACGCCTCTAATCTTTCTCAGGACTCTCATATCTGCGGTCTCTAGTCTTTGGTCAAGTGGTTTACTTCTGACCCAGCTCTCGGATCCATAAGTTAAAACTGGTTTGAACACTGTCTTGTATACAGCTAATTCAGTGTTCCGACTAATTTCTTTCTTATTCCATATGAATTTATTCAATTGACTTCCCACCATACCAGCTTTGCTGATTCTGTTGTCTATTTCTATATTTAATTTACCATCTTCAGTAAAAATCGTGCCTAAGTAGCAGAATCATTGAAAATATTGATTCTGCCTATTTTCATTGTTTTTGTCTTTTTATTGCTGACCTTCATACCATATCTATTACAACAGCTATTCAATTTAGTCAGAGAATCTTGCAGACTTGTAGCGGATTTATTTAGAAGTATAACATCATCCGCATAAAGCAAAGAGCTGACATTAACATCTCCAATTTTGATATCAGGTTTAATACCACATTCCTTCATAATGTGATCCATATAGATAATGAATAACAGAGGGGATAATGTACATCCTTGTTTCACACCAGATTTAACATTAAACCATCTTCCTATACTTCTTTCAATTCTAACTGCTGACTTACAACTCAAACAAAGACTAAGTATTGCTTGATATAATGCCCCATTGACACCATATAACTGCAGCGTTTTGAATAGCTTCTCTCTTGGCACCTTTTCATATGCCTTCTCCAAATCGACAAAACTTAAACACAGATATTTGTTATATTTCCATGCTTTCTCGACTATTTGTCGTAAAGTGAAGATCTGATCCCAACAGCCTCTATTTGGCCTGAATCCAGCTTGTTCTTCACCAAGCTTTTCTTCCACAATTCTTCTCAACCGTTTCTCAAGTATACTTGCATAGATCTTGCCAGGAACACTCAGTAGGGAAATATCTCTGTAATTCTCACAATCAGTTTTATTTCCCTTTTTATATATGGGTACTATGAGAGCTCTACTCCAATCATCGGGAATTCGTCCCTCTGTCCAGGCTTTCTGAACTATGCAGTGCAGCCACTGTAAGACTTTTATACCACCATACTTCAGCATTTCTGGTCGAATATCATCTACTCCTGCTGCCTTTCCACATTTCAAGCCTTTGATGGCTTATTCTACTTCAAGTATGGATATGTATTCCTGACTGTATGCCTGGTCAGTGTTTTTTATCACTGTGCTGTCATCACTGCTTGTTTCATTTAGCAGTTTTTCAAAGTAATTACTCCATACTTCAAGGATATCTTTTTCTTCTGTTTTCATATCACCTTTATCATCTTTAATTCCTTTTACAGCACTCTTTCCTCCATTCCTAAGCTTCTTCCACAACCTCCAGAATATTTTGCCACCTTCTTGATATTTATTTTCTATATTCTTGCCAAAGTCTTCCCATGACTTTTGTTTAGCTAGTTTTACACACTGTTCAGCTTTCTTACATTTGTCTCTGTATTCTGTAAGAGTAAAAGCTGACTTATTTGTCAGGAACATTTGATATGCTTTCTTCTTTTCCTTCACTGCCTCTTTAACTTCCTGTGTCCACCAGGGAGTTCTGATTTTTTTATCCTTGCACACAACCTCACCACATGCCTCCCTGGCAGAATCAATCAATGTTTTCTTCAGAGTTTGCCACTGAATCTTCAAGGTTTGATTCCCGTTCTCAAACTCTTTCATTTTCTTTTCAATAATCTTTCTGTATTTTAGTCTACAGTTCACATCTGAGAGCTGCTCAACTTTTATTCGCTTTAAAACTTTCTTAGATGTTATTCTTTTCAATATGAAATTCAATTTTATTCTGCTCAAGACTAAATAGTGATCACTTCCAATTTCAAATCCTCTGTACACTCTGGTGTCCTGCACCATGGAAAAAACATCACTATCAACAATAACATAGTCAATGAGACTTTTCTTATTCCTAGCCTCTTCTCTCCATGTGAATTTGTGCACATTTTTATGTTGGAACATGGTGTTAGTAATAACCAGTCCATGTCCTGAGCAGAAATCCAACAGGTATTTGCCATTATTATTAGCTTTGTTCTTTTCTCCAAATTTTCCCAAAATATTTTTGTATGTCTCACAATCATTTCCTACTCTGCTATTTAAATCCCCAACAAGGACCAACTTTTCCTTTTTCATTGTGTCAGTTGCTTTTTCTAAAGCCTCAAAAATTCCTCCACTTCTATCTTAGTAGAACCTTCTGTGGGACCATAGGCACAAATAAGTCTCATTGTCCAGTTCCACATTCTCATATTTGCCCACATTACTCTACTTGAGACTGACTGCCATTCAAGAAGATTAGCCTCGTATTTTGTGTTGAATACTATGGCTACTCCTCCTTTTCCTTGATTGTCATTGCCTGAATATAACATTTTGTATTTATTGCTCAGAAAGATCTCACCAGTTTTGGTCTTATTTGTTTCAGTCACCCCTATTATGTCGATCTGGTACTTATCTAATTCCTCAGCTAGCTCTATTTCTTTGCCATTCAGGCTTCTTACGTTGATAGCACCGATCTTTAACTCTGGTGATGTTGAGTTGGGATTTGTTTTCAGATTTGTTCCAGTAGCTGACTTTTCGCTGTTCGCCCTGGTTCCCTGGCGAAAACAACGGGGGCCTTGTTTAACCGGACGACGCCCCAGCCGGCATGAAATTTTGTCATGTTGTATCATCATTTTTTATTTTGGTTTAACCAATAAGAATACAATTTGTTCGGCTAAATCCCAAATTGCCAGCCCATCCTCGTTCATTCAGTATCCAAGTAGATACCCAACAGGGTTCACCACGAGAAGGTGAGGATTGGACATTAGGTCAGAAGCCCTGGTCGGTTTTCCGCATTCCTTTAAAGGCTATGTGGAGGTCTCCTCTCAGTTATACAGCTTTGACCCTTAAGCACCCCTTTTTGCTAAATTAGGAGAGAGTTATATCTTTTTGTTGCCCTTTTTTATTAAATATTTAATTAAAATATTAAATTCGGATTTACTAAATCCGAATTTATTAAATCCAAAATCTGTAAAGAAATTCGGATTTCTAACCCCGCAACTCAGAAAAAATCAATTCTCTAATATATTCACAACTACATACAAATAAATTATATTTCGGGTTAGGAACATCGCTTTTCATCTTATATAAATAAATATTTATATAAGAGTCTCCTTTAAGTTTTACAAGAAAACTTTTTAACTAGCCAAACTAAAATATTTAAATAAAAATACAGACTATTTTTTTAGAGCATTCTAATGTTATGGTTATCGATATCCCTCAACACTATAGAAGTCCACGCAGTTAGCTTAGTGGCTTTGCGCTTCGCAACTATATGCCTGGTGAAGGAGTGTCCTAGGTTCAATTCTCGTCAATAATGTGAGGAGCTTAAGGATCTGCCATAGCCAAATTAGCCGGTCTTGGGCGCGGAAAGTAGGTTTTTTTTCCTGCCAGTTTATCTGCGGGTTTTCATCTCGCAAGATGGCAAACCGGCCCCGTGAACAAGCAAGGATTACAGTCAGGAATACTGACCCAGCAATAGGCCTGATTCTTTAGCTATGCCGGTTCCGAGCCTGGGTACAATTTTGGGAGACTGAGATGGTGCCGTGCCTCTACGTAAAGGGGATTCACAGCCGTTGTATCATAATACGATAATTAATTAATTAACACTATAGAACTGGATAATCCGATAGTGGCGATTTTATATGTTTAAATTTAAGGAGATATTCCAGTTTTACTAACTTTACCGCGATCAACAGTCAGGTTTACTGTTCAATGAATACAACATCGTTTAGAAATTACATGGAAAGTCAAGTTTTTTTTTTTAGTTTTTTTTTCATCCCGTGAAACTAACCAGAAGGACACGCAATTTATAGACATAAGCTAGATTCATCGTCATCTTTGCTCCTTCCCTAATTCCAAAAATAACATTTAGAAATAACACTGAAATCAAATACTTTCATAATACAGTCAATGGTGGAGTGGATGGTCATTACAAAAACTTTTAAAATATGAAGAAATAGATATTTCATCATTCTAATAATAAACGACCAGCGTGTTTAACTAAAGAGGATCTAAAGAAAAATAAATATTTTATTCTAAGTTAAATTATATATGTTTTCCAAGATAACTTCACTCTATTAAATGGCGTTCAAAATAACTCTTTGCAGACTTTTTTTCTGCTACGAAATTATGGATTCACGAACCATGACCGCTTTCCAATGGATGGATTTAGAATAAATCGATGTAAACTAAACCTGCGGATGATGATAATGTTGATAAACAGTCGTAATACCGTTAAATTTCCAAGTACTTTTATATGTTGACTTTTCTTTTAAAGATCAGTCAGAACCCGTTCTTAGCTCCAGTTATGTGTGTGAATGTGTGTGCATTTCAAATGGGTAAGCTTGGAATAAAATGAAGACGATGTGCTGTTAGTCTTGCTACTTTTCATGTATGAGTCAGATATAAAAAATTATAACGCTGCCAGGTTGATCAGGGAATAGTACCCTGATCCCTGATCAGATAAAAATTCGAATAGTTCTGTGTTCAAAAATGACTCGTGGGAATAAACGTTTTAAATAAATTTTTATTATAATTTTGTAAATATAAAGAACACTATATCTGGTAAATACTGGCTGTGCAGACTCATGATAACTTCCATAGTGCTAGGTCTGCACCATAAAGATTATTATAAGTTTGATTACAGCCACTGACTAAAGGATAATTCTTCCAGACATTTTAACGCTTTCTGAGTTAGTCATCTTTGATGCAGCGACGTAGCCATTTTTATCTGTAAAGAAAGTCGGATTTCTAACCCCGCAACTCAGAAAAAATCGATTCTAGTATATTCACAACTACATACAAATAAATTATGTACCGAAATTATGAGACTATCTACCGATTTTTAAGAAGTCAGCGCGTTAAGTTAAGATAAAAAAAAAAACCACGAAAAAACACTGGATGGCCTTAATGATAACAGTTTTATTATTATTATTATTATTATTTAACATTTGAAAAATACTTCTTTGTGGAGCTATTTCTGTTGTGTACGATTAGGCTGAGACATACAGTATATGTCCATAACTCAATGCATTATGTTTGGTTCAGTTCTCTGGCCTGTTTCTCTGCTTTTTAAAAGATAAATAATAAACAATAATAATAATAATAATAACTCTGGGGGGTGGAGTGTAGCCACCAACCGCCGTATGCGATCAGATAATTCACCTTCAACGTTTGTAGATGGAATTTCAAGTAAGATATTTCTAAACAAAAGGCATATGTATCATTCTTTCAAAGAATATTACAAAGGCAAGCGTGTCTTGGGCACTCTTTGAAGTACTGTCTTATCTGACTGTATTAATATTAACGCACACTGTGCAATCAATTCTTGTTTTGCTTTGATAGTTATGTTGAAACAATTATTACACTGAATGCAAATGTTTCATCTAGTACATTTGCTTTACACTACATTCTCGCTGTATCTAACGCCATATTCCTGTAGACCCTACTTTATGAATTTCGCAATCTGCGCTTCGTTGAATACCATCTTTTGAGTAAATTTTAGCACCAACGATGTTCCATACTAAAAATTGTCATTAGTAGTAACATCAGCCCGTTCCAACTTGGGAATATATATATAAAATGATAAACTTTTTTATGTAACGTTTCTATGTAACGTTTTTGTGTCACGTTTTTTGTCAAGTTATTTAAAACGTTTTGAAATTCAGGGCTACCCTGAGTGTCGAGTCTTCAAAATTCGAGTTATCAGAATTCAAAGAGAACCGGTCTACAAGCCCAGAACTGGGGTGGGGGGGGGCGCCGTAGGCGCCAGTGGGGAAGAAGCCCCCTTTTAAAGATTCGACACTCAGGACATCAGAATTCAAGGAGAACTGGCCTACCAGCCCGGAACACGGGAGATTGGGCGCCGTAGGCGCCATAACACCCTAGCACACACACACACACGCACACACACACACACACACACATATATATATATATATATATATAGTGTGTGTGTGTGTGTGTGTATATATGTTACGGTTAAAGTGATAAATCCGGTTATTATTAATAATTACCGGTTAAAGTGAATAATTAGAATTAATCACTTTAACCGGTCAAAGCGAATAATTCATAGAGGAGTCTGGTAAATGTAATAAAAACATGTTTATAGGTTTTGTATATAGTTTTCATTCTCAATAGAAATTATAACAGCTTCTTTTTATTATTATTATTTGTCACCTCCAGGGAGTCCAAAGACTCATCGAGGGTGGGCATCCACTCTACAACTCTGCTTCCACCACCAACTGACCGCAACTACACCAATGTCATCTACCGCCGACCACCACTACTGGTATTTCCACAGACAATCACAAACATCCATGCCCACGGCGGGATTGGAACCCGCAGCCTCTTGACTGGTTAGCGTGTAAACTAACCTAACCTTAATTGGTTAGATTAGTTCATAATGAAAAAAGTAAGTACTTCTTTTGCACTCAATGAAATCAGAAATGATTATAAACTAACCTAACCTAACCTAATCTAAAACTCTTCAAAGTACAAGACGAAAACAACCTAAACAAACCTAATCTAATCTGGATGTCGCATGTCGAACCAGAGTGTAGTCGTAGATTGTCGTGGGCAGATTAATGGGGATGAAAGATAACATTGTTGTGGGCAGAGCTTAATGATTGCGGGCAGATAAATGTGGATAACAAATAAAAGTTGTAGTGGGCAGATAAATGGGGATTAATAAATCAGAGAGAGGAACTGATCAGTGTTTTTCTCCATTGATGAGGAAAGAGGTACAGCAATGACGTTTATCTTATATCCCCATTCATCTACCCAGAATAACTTTTATTTGTTATCCACATTTATCTGCCCGCAATCATTAAGCTCGGCCCACAACAATGTTTATCTTTCATCCCCATTAATCTGCCCACGACAAACTACGACTACACTCTGGTTCGACATGCGACATCCAGGTTAGTTTAGGTTAGGTTAGTTTATAATGATTTCTGATTTCATTGAGTGCAAAAGAAGTACTTTCCTTACTTTTTTCATTATAAACTAACCTAACCTAAGCTGTTATAATTTCTATTGAGAATGAAAACCTTTATATAAAACCTATGAACATGCTTTTATTACATTTACCAGACTCCTCTAAGAATTATTCACTTTAACCGGTAATTATTAATAATAACCGGATTTATCACTTTAACTGTACGTATATATATTAAAAGATAAGCCGAAATTGGAAACGTTTTTATATGTCATGTTTTTCGTCTCCGGCTTACCGGCTTACCAGCCTGGAACCTGGGGGGGGGGGGCCGCCGTAGGCGCGAGTGGGAAGAGCCCCCCCAGTGTGTGTATATATATATACTTCAATAGGTTGAAGAAAGGTGAAAATAATATTTAATATTAAATGCTTTTCCTGAATATATGTTTTACTCTAATTACGAACACTTAAAGTTATTTCAGAATTTCAGTCTGCGCGGTTAGCCTACTGACTTTGCGCTTCGCAACCATATGCCTGGAGAAGGAGTGACCTATGTTCGATTCCCGTCGACGACGCGAGGAGCTCAAGGATCTTTCTCAGCCATATCCAAGTCTTGGGCGTGGACAGCAGGTATGTCTGATATGAAAAATCCCAGTTTATCTGGGATTTTTCATCCCGCATGCAGCCAAACCGGCCTCGTAACACACGCTGCTACAGTTCAAAAATACATACTTAATCCCTCATTTGGAGGACTCAATCAGTCTAAAGGGCGGTCGAGGAACGGGGAGACTCCCACATGAATAAATAAAATTTCAGAACTTATTTCATTCTTTTAAATTGTATTCAATGAATACAACGAAGTATCAAGAGCATATGGCCGCATGCGCATGAACTGGTCTGACAGTTGAGTAATTATGGCATAGAAGATGCGACTGCTCCATATTCATTTAATTTTATTATTTCACTAATTAAAGTAAAAATTAATGCAATAAAAATACGGTATCAAAACGAAATACCGTAGAATAAGAAGCCATTATATTTCAACGAAATGGGTTCAGAGTCACATCTACATTTCAATCGTACAGCCAACGGTTAATGCAGAAGATAAGTTTGTCACAACCTTTCAGAAAATTAAGAATACTGCGTGAAGGTGATAAGTACTTAGTTAATTTCTAAATATATAATAAAGACATACCAGCTTCAAATAATTAGGCTAAACACTGATCAGTATATACTACTGCCTCTACTTGTGTAATTTGTAGTGGCCAAAACTATCTAATTTCCAAGTATGGAAAAACAACACACACAAAAAAATAAATAAATAAAATAAAATAAAATATTAGAGAATTAGTGAGCGTGCGCTCTCGCACGCATAAAATCTACCCTATATATATAAAATGATATGCCTTTTTATGTCACGTGTTTTGAAACGTTTTGAAACTCAGGGGCTACCCTGAGTGTCGAGTCTTCAAAATTCAAAGAGAACGGTCTACCAGTCCGGAACTCGCGGGGTTGGGCGCCGTAGGCGTCAGGTGCGGAACCCCTCCTCCCCCCCTTTTGAGTGTTCAAAATTCGAGTCTCATCAGAATTCAAGGAGAACGGGCCTACCAGTCCGGAACACGGGGGAGGGGTGCCGTAGGCGCCAGGGGGGGGGCAGGGAATAGCCCCCCCTAGTAATATATAAATGAAAAAGTACGATGAAAGGCAACCCATACAATTTTAATCACATACCTTTTCATGGTACTGGAACTGAAAAGCACTTCTTGTGCGTGTTCTTGAAGCGTTACGGTAAATAATAATAATAAAAAAAGAGCTTTCACCAATTACACATAATTTAGTACAATTTTTTTCTTTCTGAAAATATCCTATGACATATGACTAATACAATGACTAAAACGTTCAGAATAAATACAAACTGTTGAGGAAATGAAGATAAGTCCCGTACAAAAATACAACGCCTTTTCCCCAGCTTACTTTAAAAAGATAATGCAACGTAAGTATTCTGAATATAATATCATAGAAGTATAGTTAGATCCTTCAGGATATAGAGAATCATATTATTCTTTGAGCATCCAAGGATTGCTCGAATAGAGTATCGTAATGTTTTAGCTTACCATTTCAATATTTGTTCATCTTCGAAGATTGCAGTTTTACATCATCATTCTCCCATTTAAAATCTATAGCGGTGATGAAATCGAATTAATTTATTATTAAACGGTATATATTCAATGAATCAGTATATCATCATCAGCAATCATTCTCAATCCATTGCTAGATGAAGGTCTTGCCATGATTTATCCTCCTGGTTTTGTTTTGAGCTGTATGTTGCCATGTCGCCTGATTTCATCCATCCGTCAGCTAAATGGTTGTCCTCGAAGTAATTTATATTCTCTGAGAATCTAGTTCATTATTTCTGTAATTTATCGCTCATCAGATCTTTGAGCAATGTGGCCTGCCCATTTCAATTTTAGAGTTTTCACATGGATAATGACGTCTTTCTTTCTTGTCATTTCTCTTATCCGTGCATTCCATTTCTTATCCCGTTTTGTAATTCCAATGATGCATCTCTCCATGCGTCTCTCAGTATTTTCCAGCCTTTGGATGCCTCTCTTGGCAAAGATCCAAATCCCCGATCCATGGGTAAAAATTGGTAGGACGCACTGGTTACACAAGTTTCTCTTTAGACATAAGGCTAGGATGCTCCCAAAGATATTACGGTTTTTAACAAATGTGCTCCATGCCAGTCTGTCTATTTCTCCATGTAGTCTGCCATCATTCGTAAATTTTTGACATCGATAGATACGGTTATTTACACTTTCCAGGATTACATCCTCAACATATAAGTGGGTGGTCTGAAAAGTTATCGGCCTAGCAATGAAAAAAAACCCGAATTTATAATTTCAAAATTATTTTTATTTTTCAACATAATCTCCCTTAAGACTAATATATTTATTCCAGTGATACTCCAGCGCCATTATCCCGATTCTGTAGTAGTTCTCAGCAAGATCTGCAAAATACTCCTCTACAGCTGTAATCACTTTTTGATTGGAAGAAAAACGCTGACAAGGGACGAAATGTTTTAGTTTTGAGAACAGATAGAAGTTAGAGGGAGCCAAATCTGGGGAATAGGGTGGATGTTCCAGCAATTCATAGTTCAGATCCCGATGAAAGATGATTTTTTCTTCTGCAAACCAGGTATTTTCTCACGAATTATTTCGTCTAGTCTGGTTAAAAGATCGGAATAATATTCCCCGCTTACTGTTTTACCCCTTTCAAAATAATTAATAAACAAAATGCCATTAGCATCCCAAAACACCGATGCAATGACCTTGTCTTTTTTGGGGCTGAACAACCGGCTTCTGTCCACTGTTTTGACTGCTGTTTGGATTCTGGTGTATACTGGTGAATCCAAGTCTAATCCATAGTAATAAATCGACGCACAAAATCAGTTTTGTTCTTGTTGAAACGCTTCGAGCACTGTTCAGAGATTTTCATGCGAGTGCGTTTTTGATCAGCGAGGCACCCATCTTGCGCAAAGCTTTTTCATTTGCAATTCTTCATGCAAAATATATCCTATATGTATTTTTCAAATGCCTATAGTCTCAGCAATTTCACGCACTTCGATTCGCCGGTCATCCAATACCATATCGTGAACTGGTGTTGTTATAATTTTTGGACATCCTTCACGTGGATCAACGTGGATCATCCTTATTTCTTAAGGATTCTTAATTGCCGAAAACGAAGAAGAAGAGTGGCCATAAACTTTTATGAACTTCGAATGAATTTCGTTTGGCGTTAAACTTTCTTTTTACAAAGAATTTTATAACCGCACGATACTCAATTTTATCCATTTTAAGGGATACAGACAACACTGTGGCTTCCGACAGCTGCGCGCGCGCGCGCACACACACACACACACACACACACACACACACACACACACACACACACACACACACACACACACACACACACACACACACACACACACACACACACACACACACACACACAATCTACTCTATAATATAAAATGATAAGCCTTTTTTGTAACGTTTTGGTGTCACGTTTTTTGTCAAGTTATTTGAAACGTTTTGAAATAGTATATATAAAAATTTAATAGAATGACTTGCAATTTCATATGGATGCTTATGACAGATGTACCAAATTAGAAAAAAAAATCTTGCCAATAGTGTTGCCATTTATGGTCGAGGCCGAGAACTTTTCAGACCACCCACGTATATCTGATTTATGTGTGAAATTGGTATACATCACTTTACACTTTTTAAATTCATCTTCAGTCCCACCACTTTAGTTTTGCTGCTAGTTTGCGAATAAGTAGTTCAAGAATCAGGTTTTGCAATTCAGGTAGAATATTGACAAAAATAACGATTTCATCAGCAAATCAGAGATGAGTACGGTGGTCTCCATTAATTTCGATTTTTTTCCCCCAAAATTCATTGCTAGAGAAATACTCTGTAGTGCTGCATTAAAAAGATTTAGTGATGCGTGTCACCTAGGAGTACTCTATTCCTAGTTTTGAGAAACTTTGTGTCTTCTAAAAGCGTGATTTTGCTGTATCATTCTCGTAAATATTGACGATAATTCTTTTATGGTTGTCACCTATAGAGCAAGATTTCAGGAAGTTCATGTGTCTATATATATATATATATATATATATATATATATATACAAAGTTAATAGTTGGGATTATAGTTACTAAAGACAGAAATGAATTCCAATCAGTTATCTTACGGGTTTGTCCAGCCGCAAAATAGGCAAGAGGCCTTTTTGAGAAGAGTGAGAAACTACTTCATTCCCTAGTGTGAAGTATATAATACTTAAGAAATAAATTCGTAAAAATAGTTTATGAGGCTTTCGAAATAAGGAATTTTTATCCTCCCCAGGGGGGAATAAAACTTCTGCTAGCTAGATTGAGTTATTTAGAATGAAGCAAATGTAGCTAAGATTACCAGAAGGGAGTCATCCATATGTAATTTTTATTTGTTCAAATGTCGTTTTGGTTGGTGGGAAGAAAACTTGAAATTTCCTTATAAAGCCCTGCTTATGCTTATTTTTTCAGACACCATATAATCCACTTCGAAAACATTCATTGCTTTGATGGAATTGGGATCCAGGTCTTTCAAATTAAAGGTCAACGTGTCATTTTTCAGAATACGCGTGATGGCGATCACTAATCGAAATTGCAGATGACGAATATAAAATGTACTTAATTCAATTGTAAAACCAAACTTCTAATAAATTAATTTAAAATTCCATCCTTTGATGCTAATATTTAAAGCTAATATTTAATGCTAATATTCAAAA
This sequence comes from Typopeltis vanoorti, assembly GCF_054136105.1. Taxonomy (NCBI): domain Eukaryota; kingdom Metazoa; phylum Arthropoda; class Arachnida; order Uropygi; family Thelyphonidae; genus Typopeltis; species Typopeltis vanoorti. Next base: position 35,695,234 of record NC_143552.1, read on the forward strand.
TGAGGGATGTTAGCCCAAATTATATTTTAATTACTTTAAATTATTGATAATTTGGTTACAATTCCTTTATTTTCATAATGTATGGCAATACAAATATATACAATCCAATGTATATATTTAGGGAAGGTGGATGCGAACTAATACCAAAATTAAACACATTACGTTTTTGAGATCAACATATAGACGTAAACCTATTTATGTATGACGGATTGCAAAATATATCATTAAAATGCATTATTAAACTGGAATTATATGTTTTTGTTATTATTATAAATATTGTGCTATAAAATTAGAGAAAGCTGTGGAACTATAATAGTGAAATAACGTATACTCGAAGTCATCCCTCTAATACTGCTTTGATCTAATACACGATTCGAAAACATAATCTTACAGAGAGAGAGAGAAAGATTTACTTAATTTTACTCTAGAGGCCAAACAAAGAACTTTTTCGGGCCTCCATTAATTAAGCATGACGGTGCCGATCGATGAAATTCATTGGCACCTTTTTATCTTATCTAAATCTCCACGAGCACTCTAGATTGTATTAGAGAGATTAATATAATTCTCTCTCTATCCCTTATTTTTATTGTATCAAATATTGGCAGTGTGTGGCGTTCTCCATCCACAGTGCCAATGTTTCATATGATTCTAAAATACTGTATAAAGAGATAGGAGATACGAAACCTATGATAAAACTATCTTCTATTTTTTTACAACAATTTACTATTTTGATACTTTGTTTTTATTTATTTATTTCATTATAATTAATTATTCATTGTATTCAGCTCTTAATGTATTATGATAATTTCTAAACCAAGAAAAGAAGTAATCTTGCATCGAGAAGTTTACATTTCTACCATTTAGATGAAAACATAATAAAAGTAAAACTTATTCGAGTTATAATTTCCTTAAAACTATAATTAATATTATACTTTTGGAATATACAGTTTCATTATTGAAACTGTAATAATATGATGTATATATTCCATTAGTACAATTCACTTCAACTAACTCCATTTTTAGCCTCTTCGAGTCTTAAGTTGTACGGTATTGCTGTTGAACTTCTTAACGTATGGAGTCTAGACGTCTCATGAATCATATTACTGACGACCTTAATTTGAGGGAATTTATTCAGTAATCATATCAATCCTCCTAGCATCTATTGCCTTAGCCTCTTTATGTTTGGTTACATTCAACCGTGTAATGTATTCTTTATGTATCTTTATTAGAGCATTAACTGTTATATGTTATGTGGTGATTCCATGTTCATCAGACATAGAAAATGCCAATTTAAATACAGTTAGATATCCTCTTAAAGAAATCAGTACAGTGACTACTCCTATTAGGTAAATCAGAATTCATGGATCCCATTCTTAATACAAATTTTCTTAAGATTTCACTACGCACGCACGCAAATCCACTATAGTCCATGGATTTTTTTTTAAAAAAACCTTAGTCACTTTTCACGTCTCCTGTTTTTATTTAATGCTATGATTTATGACACCTTAAAAATAATGAAAGATAACTGGATGCCCAGATCATTAGTGGTATCCATAATATTAGAGATAATTGGGATTCATAACAGCATGTTAATTCACAATGTGTCTGAAATACTGAAATCTTGGAAGAACATCTCGATTTCTGCAACCATTCGATCAGCTAGTGGATCCTTGTCACTCACCCAGCACCCACTCATCCACCCACTCCCAAACACGTAGGTGATTTATAACTGGGAGGAGAACAGTTCAGAAAGATACATTACTATCATGTATTTGTGGCCATTTATTCTCTTGGAAGTGGGTATCAGAGACAAAGTACATGGTCAACGTACGTAGGTGGACGTCATTAGTAAATGCACAGATAGGTTGCATCACTCAGTCAATGCTCTGTGGTATGACAAGACGAAATCCTAAGCCTGCATTCTTGTAACAAAATATAATGGTTTCATGCCGTTGTTGATATCATAGGCTTGTTCTACTGCTCGAATAAAGCCTATGAATGTGAATAACAGAAACAAATTAGTTATTTCATGTGACCTTTCTCCAGTTCTGTGATATCAACGCTGGTGTTTCTTCTAATAGCTTAGCAGTAAGTGCTAGTTGTTGGTAATAGCAATACTTATCCTTTTTTAGCCAAGACAACAAAATGACTCTCTTATGTAATACATTCAAGCGAGCCAGCTAAATTTAATACTATTTCATTTTACGTTATTGTAAGTTATCATAGCTACTCAAATTGAAAGTAACACCGACCTAAGAAATTTTGGTAAAATTCTAAATACCAAATATTATTAAATTCTATTATGCAAATTGGAACAAACTGAATCTAATGAGTGTATATGCAGTTTAAAAAAAATAAAAAAAAATATATATAAAACCTCCGAGCTTTACATGACCTTACGTTTTTTGGAATAACTAGGAATAACAAGACCACTTTGTTCTAACTTCTTCAATAATATTTATAATAGTTGATCTGCATACTATGGTGACTTCCTGGGTTTTATGATATTTCAATTAATTTAGAAAACATCGTCATCTAATTTATTAAACACATTAGATAAAAGATAAGTTTATTCGGTGGCCATTTAAGTATAAGAGGACATCAGAAATCTATAATGTGAAAAACAGTGGAGATATAAACATTTTATAGTAGCAGTTACAATGTAACTCAGGGACCTTAGTCAGCAGTTTGAATCCTAGGCAGTTTAAGGCAGAAGTAGGAATTCCAAATAGCTTTAATCAGAAGGTTATGTCGCAGATGGCTGGAGTAAAGCTTTTATTATGCAAATTTATAGACGGCAATAATGACTTCAGTGTATGAAAACATCAAATATTTCGTAACAACAGACCAAGGGAACAACTAATACATTTTAACTATTTCGTCACAATTTTTAGTGAAGTATATTATTCATTTGGAAAAGGAGCGATATCACAAAACAAAATTAGTAGTGGAAAACGACAATGTATAAATAGATTTTAACTTATGCCAACTAAGAGTTGTAGTAGGAATATAAAACTATAAAAAAAGGCTGGTTAGAGGCCACATATATGGGAGATCAGAAGAAAATTAAGGAAGTGAACACATTTTAGAATCTTATTTAAAAATACAATATTAAGAATGAAATTTAACATAATTAACATGCAAGAACGCCTAACCAGAGATGGTATTGTCATTTACAATGAAAGATTAGCAAAACAGATGTATAATGCCAATTTTGAGAGGGGGGGGAATTCAGAGGAAGGTGAAGATAAAGGTGAGTGATGCAATTAGGAATGTTATAGAAAAACAGGAAAAAAAAGGAGTTGATCAAATCAGAGATCACACAAATAATTGAATGTATTGGAATAAATTTTGATAGGAAACTTGTAATAATTTAATAATATACACTCTTTGAGGGTAGAAAAAAAGCATATCACAGAGATTCTATTAGGTATCGATTCATTATGTGAGTTTGTCGATTTCAAAACAAATTGAAGAGAACATTTCTCAAATTTCAGAATTTTAAAGATGTTAGGAAAACTTGAACTAAGACACGTATAAATGAAAATGAATTATGCTATAAATAACATCGTAAACTACCAAAAATGAACACTAACTTTTTCTGAATCATCATTTTCAATAACAAAAATGGATTAAAAAAATAAAACTATCTTTATTTTATTTTTTAAATTATAATAGTGTTTCTTTTATTATCAAATCTGATTTAGAAAATTTCACGGACTTCATAAAAACCAAATAACGAATATTCTTTTATATCTTCTTTAGTTCGAAACTAAATCAAGTCGTGAAAGAAAGAATAACAGGCTGGTTGGAACCATTTCTAACTTTCATGGCATTAATGCTATTCAGCTGGTCCTGCAAAGTGTATTTTACCAAAGAACAGGTCATCAATTAGGAGAGCGAGATTAGGTGAATACTAATGGCTGATCTGACTCCATACTTAGCAATAGTACATTCCATAGGTTCTTGGAAGAATTAGAGGATTCTGTTATTATCATCTCTGGCACTTATAGAAACTTGCTGTAATACTTCTCAAAAATTCAATTGCTACCCAATAACTACGAACAAGCAATTACTAGCAAATATTCTTGTAGCAATCCAAAAGATAGCATACTGAGAACAGCCGTGTTCTTCGAGTGTGGTCTTAGCAGAAAAAACAGGCATAGCAATTTTTCCTTTAAATTTTTGCTGAATTGTGCTAATATATTATGCATAGTATATGCCGCCATGTAATTCAATGTTTTTGTTGCAGCTGTAGCCAATGATGTGGGGGTAGTTCGTGTGATAAGTAAATTAGAAACAATCATGCTTGTTAATCTGGTGTTTACTCAATTTGTAACGAATAAGTTTAAATTCAAATCGACTGCTCACTCATCGTGTTACTTTAACTGTCGGATCTTAGAATATATACAGGAACTCTATGGACCCTGTCCTATGGCTTTTGTTTTCATAAGTAGGCCCTCAAATGTGTGACCGTCTCTGGATATGCATGAAATAAATTCAAACAGATCCAAATATTATTAAGACCATATTGTAAAATCAGAATTTTTTTTTACTTTTCATTGAAAGAAAATTTCTGATATGGTTTAGTAATAAGAGCATATTGAAAAGTAAAATATTGTGTATATTTTATTAATGGATAAATAATTCATTTCATAAAAACGCTATTTAATGAAAAACAAATCCAGATTGCACAAAGATTGGTATTTTTTACCAATACTTCTAAACTACTAAAGAGTTTAGAAGTATTACTACTAAACTATTTATACTATACTACTATATATATTTATACTATAATACTTATACTACTAAATAATTGGACAAAATTATTTAGTAGCCAAATGAGATTAGTATGCTATTCTAGCACAGGATTCTTGTGACAAAATTGTTCGTTGCATTATTAACAGAGAAAATACAACCATCATCAGAAATTAGGTATTGCAAGTATGTAAACTTCCTCACAAAAAAAAAAAAGGAATAGACTTATTGCTATTATGGCAAAGGTAGTAAAAATCACCCATAATAGCAATAAGACTATCATTATACAAAACAATGAATTCACAACACCTTTAACTACACCGGGTTCACAATTGGTTTCTCAGCATGATCTCTTTGCCTTGGACAAAATTATTTAGTAGCCAAATGAGATTAGTATACTATAGTATGATAAATACATGTTTCTTTTTTTTTTTAATTATTCTTGTAAATTAAAGATAGTTTACAACCAAATTCCCAGTTTACTGAAAATGGAAATTCTCAAACATAACAATAATTACTGTAATTATTGTTATGTTTCTAATAAAAATCATGAAAACAACGAGTGTTTATATTTGATGAGTAGTTGGACATGTCGAAGTATGGTATTTAATTTATTTAAGAGAGACTAATTACAAAGTACATCCTTTATTGAAAATACACTTCAGATATACTTATAAAAATAATTTTAAACATAATACTCTCCTAGTAAAACTAAGTGTAATTCGGCTGGCCATAAAACATTCGTGATTGCAAGTATATTTTCCTTAGGTTTAATCTACATTGTAGCCAACCTCTAGAGATTTCTTACAATGCTGCAAATCTTGGCGATGCCAATCGCCAATTAAGAAAAATGTGTATTGAATTGTGTACCTTTTCTTTTATGCTTCTTACATCATAAACTGCTATAAAGCATAGCACATCATTCGGTAGAAGAGCTGTGAGATGTATGTGAAAACATACATCTCACAGCAATAGTTTATTTTTTTTAAAGATAAAAAAAAAATAAACCAGAAAAAAAAGAAAGTATTAAATATATATATATATATTCGCAAAATCGCAATATTTTAATCAAAGTTTACTTACTGTTATGGCATTCCGAAAATGTCTCTTCTCTCAATGATCCAGAAATCTCAGAATATCAAATTAACTGACATTTAGCAGCAGATTGAGACTATATTATGGAAGGGTATTGGTTACATTAAAAGAAATTTGGCTGCGTACAGTTCAAATATGGAGGCTTCTCTCTCTCTCTCTCTCTCTCTCTCTCTCTCTCTCTCTCTCTCTCTCTATATATATATATATATATATATATATATATATATATATATAGATATAGATTTGTTTCTGGGTGGCATTTAATTGACTTTACCTTCTTTGTTTAATTATGTTCAGATACCTTGATTAAGTTTATTAATTACTAATTTAATTAAATGGATAAAATAAATAACAACATTATTATTTGATAAAAAAATTACAATCGTTGTGGAAAATATATGAAATACTTCGTTGCAGATTTTATAAAAGAATATGTTTGAATGCAACTCAAGATATTCAATGCAGATGTGTAAATATTTGTGCTTCTCGTTTGCCGAGTGGTTAGTTTACCTGCTTCCCAACCAACATGTGGGATCGAATCGCTCCGTGGTTATGCATAAGACTTGTCTTAAAAAAAAAATTAAGAACTTATTATTTCGAACTTCCACCAGATGTTACTGTAAACATTTGTTCAAGACTGATTTTACATTTTTAAGAGGAAAACTTGAATGTCTGAAGGCAAACCAATCCCAATATCTGCGATAATGTGCAGGTAAGGTAACTACCAACTTCCGTATGATTCGATCTGCTCTGAATAATAACTTCAATTCTGTTGACATTCATTAGAGTTTGCTGATTTATCATGTTGTTTACCATAAGGGCACCTCCATAACCTCTCTCCATGTGCGAGTTACTGGTTATCTCTGCATTCCTGAATTTTAATTTTTTGTAATGTTATGCACAAATTTCATGATTTCATGAAATGCAATTTTTGCGTCATACCCATATTTAAAACTTACAAACATTGTACAAAGAGATTTACATGACTTTCTTCTATGTAATGATAAAGATATTTGATTTAAAAAAAAAAGGAAAGAGAAAAACGAAAAAAGGAAAAGAAAAAAAATTAAAAACAAAAGAGAAAAAAGACTGTTGCCAATTTATTTTTGTCGAAGATGTCAGAAAGTTGAGCTTGATACTTGTATATATCTGCGTCATATATAAATTTCAAAAATTAAATAAATTTCTGTTAAATCAAGAAATATTTTCAATGATAATAATAATAATAATAATAATAATAATAATAAACTCAAAACAATTAGCACATCATAACTTATTTCGAGATAGGAAAAACGCTGGTCCTGCGAGTATTGCTGTTTTAAATGCATACGTTTCCGTCTCGGAAACGTATGCATTTAAACTCCTAGATGCGATTATTTCATTGCCCATTCAAAGAAAAGTACCAGCTTACTTATTGCGGACCTGAAATGGTTTCTGTCTTCTTTATTCTCCAGAAGAAGGATTCCAGTTCCTACTATGGAGTCCCTACTCAGTTTCACTCCCTCTAGGCAGATTTTATTGAGTAAGATCTGCCTAGAGGGAGTGAAAACAGGATCATGAAATAATCTTCCATATGCATGCAATACCAAAAAAATCATAAACCGATGAACAAAATGAAAAACACAAAAAAGCAAAGATCCACACAAAAACAAAACAAAACAAAATATAAATTATCATTCGCTTCACGAAATCCATGAATTTCACACAAAATAACGTCATTTTATCCACCAATTTTCTCAGTCCCGTATCTTTTGGCACTAGATGTAGTGCCAAATTCAATAATCTCCTTGACATTTCCTCCTCCTCCTTTCCATAGCCCGATTACACTCTGCGGATGATTACTCTCCTAATTCCAAAACCTGCTCTTAACGAAGAAGAAGGATTCATGACAGAATGAAAATCGGGAATTGTGGGTAGAATAGTGAGCTCGTATTCTGGCCTTGGTTCTCTAATTGGTATGATAAAGACTTTAGATCATCATACAGAACATTAATATCATGATAGAATTTTTTTCTTCAGGTTTGTTCATCAGCGCTGTTCTGCCGAACTAACCATCATCGTTTTTTCCACTTTCATCGAGCATGTAAAGCCGGCGGGTGGTTATAACCAGCACATAGCTCGTAGCTTGAAACATACAGAACCAACTTCTTGCCTTCCGTATCATTTCATTTACCTCTGTTCTTCAGAAAAACCTTCCTCATACCATTTTTTCCAAGGATTTCAAGCTTCTGCTCTTTAAGAATGTTTTGGCTAAATGAGCGGGGGTTGTGCTATGGAGTTAGCAACATGTGAACAATTTTTGTGATATTTATTCTTCATTACTTTTACTAGCTGGATTAGTTGAGTTCAGAATAGAAAAACAGTTGGATTTGGGAACATTAAATTGTAAGAGGAAGATGATTTAACTTTTAGGAAACATCAGTTAAAGAAACTCAGTATGTAAAGAAAGAAAATAAAAAAAAAATCTCTTCAGGGTGAATAGAAGCATTAGGAGAATGACAGAAACAACAAACAATTCAGAAGACTAAGGCTAACAAGAAGAGATTTTACGTTAAGCATATACACTCGGTAATTCCATGAATATATATACAAATGCTACTTTTACTGCAAAAAAAAAGTGTCCAAGCAAATAGCGAGAGGAGTAGTGAGCGATGAAACTGATAGTTGAGTTTCTGGTAGGAAACGTCGCTGACTGGAGATGAAAATCAATATCATTGAAAATGATAATAAAACAGCGTTTATTTGTCATGCTGACCGGAAAGGTTTCAAGATGTTTTCATTTTATCCAGCACACAGTGAATTTCTTTTATCTTAGCTTTTCATAGTTGCTTATTTATTGTAAATTGAAATTGGGAGGAAAATAGAATATACAGTACTAGATTCTTCTGCTATGCACATTGAGAATTTCATTTTCACTTCTTTAGTTCTTTGTTCTCGCCAGTGGTCTTCCTTTCCGGCTAAGAAAATTTCGTAGAATAGCGGCAGGTTATTTCATCACAGAGCCCCCGTAGCTCAGTCGGAAAGACCTGGGTTCGATTCCCGTCCAAAGACGCGAGGAATCTTTATCTGGTCTCTTTCGACTAAAGGTGAGTTAGGCGGTCTCATACGGAGGTATGGGTTTTTTCAGCCAGAAAACTCCGGTTTTTCGTCCCCCAGAACATGCAAACCGGCCCCGTGAACACACGCATCTACAGACATAGGACACACAGGGAGGCATAGGGCCAACCACTTTATCCTCGAAACGGTCACGCTTTCAAAGCGTAATAGGCCACGCCTAATACGAGAGTAACGGGCCACTAGGTCTAATACGTGAAAAGGAGGAGGAGTGACAGAATGATTATTCGCTGGTCGATCAGAAAAACTTCCTTCGCGTTACCATTAGATTCATTGCAGTATACTATGAAGTGGCCAGTGTATGAAATAACCTGCTCAAATCGTTACTGTTGAAAAAAAAAAAAAAAAAAAATGCTAGGGATCATCCTGGCGTACTAAGCAATTTGAAAACCGGGACTTTAGTCTAGAGTCCATTCATGATGGTTTTATCCACTTTAAGCCTGTATAGGTAAAATGGTGGCATTATTATACTGTCCGATAAGAGGAATTTACTATGTAATAGCGCCATGGTGGATCAGTGGCCATGGTAGCTAGGCCACTGATCTCCAGGATGTCGACAATGGTCTCCTGTATGCCATGGTTCATTTCTAGTATACAAGAACATACTTTTTGAACAACAAAATAGCTCATAATGATTTCCCATTTCAAATAACAGTATAATAAATATTATTTCTTAGTGGGGATAATATAAGACGTTTCACAAAATGGATTTCTTTGAATACGCGAAGACGTTGATCATTTATGTCACACATATCTCTTGAGCTATTCGCACATGCTTAAATTTAACTAGGGGTTTACTGTACGGGTCATAACGTAAAACCAGTTGAGAATAATGAAATAATGACTCCCCCCCTACTACTACACACACCACTGTTTATGTGTAAGTGTTCTTAACTGAACCGTGTAAGACAAAGCAAATGCAAGTATTCATAACAAGGAAAGATAACCATTATTCGCCAGTCTTGAAGGAAATACACATATATTATGCATATCGGTTTTAATAACTTCCAATTTCAATTCTTGATGAGAAGAATTAAAATATTATCAGAATATTAATATGAAAAGAGGATGAGTTTTATGGTTTATAAGAGTTAACTTATAATTATAATTTTAACTTAACTTTTCATTTATTTATTCATATCCAAAGGAAGTTAGAGATCGTGCGATAAGCATACTTCAAAATTAAACAATAGAAGCCTGTTACAGAAGCCAACGATAACATCATGGATCACCTATTTAGTAAGTTAAGCAAACGCAAAGTGTTAATAATCGTAATTATCATATTGGTGATGTTGAGTGGATGAGTGAAACGACCATGAATATAATATAATAGAGAATTTCTTGGGCTTAATATGTGATAATGTTTTAAGTAATACGTTTTATGCAAAACTAACTAGAGAGAGAGTATTACAAAATCCAAAATTATATTTTGGATTTTGTAATAGCATTGTAATTAATATCTGTTATCTAGAGTAGCGGCATAGTTAGTGATGATCACTTAACCTTCGTATGGAAAAAACTGAAATTACGAGTAATGAAACAAGGTGAGTTTCCTTAAGAAAGTGATTGTGAGGAGGTTGACTAAAGAACTACAAAGTACCTAGTAAGATTTAGAATTTGATGCAAGGATTATTAATAGTAAATGGAGGGAGGAATCCGAATATTTTGCAATATAAAATGTTTAAATGCATTTCATGAAATAAATTCATAAGTTTAAAGTCGAATTTTCATGGAAAAGCATCATAATGAAAAAAAAAAAACCTTTGGCAAGATCAGAAAAATCAGCAGGTAAGTTATATAGAATTATAAATTCATCGATTATTATTGTTTTCAGGTTTTTAATTAATAACTGTAATGATGAATGATTGTTTTGAACTACCAAAGTAGCCAAGAAAGGTAAGATCACTTCTAAAAAAATATTAGCAGTGTAAAAAATAAACAGTCAAGTAACTGGTATTTGACTGTTTATTTCTGTTAATGAATGTTGATATATACGAAGGTGAGATTTTACCATGGTAGTAGAGTTTAATGTACTTTTCAAGAGTGTTGATATATACGAAGGTAAGATTGAAAGAGAGATTAATAGAAATGAACAATCTGGTGGGTCTCTCATCGTATCTGTTAATGAATTTTGACGCTAATTCTTGCCATTGTTTCTCATATAAACATCTTAGAATTATTTTTAATAAGTGTAAAAAATTGGGAATCATCCCATTCAACTAAAAATCTGCAAACATCATTTCAGTTCTTAAGGTTGGCTTATCATATAAAAATGGAGAATTTATAGGTTTGTTAGGTCTTATAAGTGTTATTTGTAAAGCAATGAAAGAATTAATTTGGGTGAATTCACATCCACTGAGAGGGATTTATTAGTGAGTAAGAAACATCATGGTTTCATTCATAGATCATAGATGGCGATTATCATACATCATACATTTTCATGATGACTAATATACGTCATTAACATCTCTGAATTTGTTGGTATGGTTCATTATTATTACTGCTGTCTTTGATTACTGTAAATTTTAAATGAGTTAATTTCATATAGTAATAAGTGATTAATTATTAATCATCCAATTATATGTTAGTACTATTAATTATGATCTTTTAATGCAGATATAATATATTAATAGCAATACAAGACACAAAACGCAAGCAAAATCTTGGTATTTAGATTTTTCGCTTGTGTTTCAAAGGCATCTTCACTACATAAATGGAAGTGCTGACCATTATTACAATGGTCAGCACTGTTACAATGGTCAGCATTTCCCTAACTTAAAAAACATCACATATATACTTTAACAAATTAGGAAATATTAACAGATTGGAAAAGTACTATTTATCATAAATGAGATAAACGTACACTATTGGATCAGTTTACGAAGTAAGGTTTCACAAGATTCTTTATGAAGGAGTTCCATAAGAAACCTGCTCTTATAAAGGGTTTTTGTCTTGTTCCGCAGTATTTATCTGATGGAGATGACATGTTCTGTGCGATTGTTCAGGCTCATGGTACTTGATATAAGACTTATGTTTTATAAAGTAGAAACAAAAGCTTATAATCCGATATTCCTGATTTTTATTTACCAGTATTTATTTTATTTCTTAATTTTTTTTTTTGAAGAAGCGATCAAATATTTACGGAACACAATGTTAACCACAAATAGCAAACATTGGGGATTTTATTATTAGAAAAACTGTCGTGAATAAACATAAAAGTAATTAAATTAAAGTGAGAAAATGGTTGTGTGATTGTTGTAATTTACTAATGACTTTTATTTGATATTACCACCGATGATAGTTGGAAACCCATGTTAACTCAATACTGTGAGTGAACTATGAGTTAAATAATGCATAAATTCTGCCCCAGAGATAAATCCATCGTTTGAAACAAACTTCAGGTTGGAAATGTGCAGGTGGCCTCATATTTAGTAATGAAAATCACGAAGCCATTCACAAATACTCATGTGATAGTGCGATTCCAACTTAAAATATATTAATAGCAGAACAGAGACTCCATTATTTATTCCAGGAAAGTTCCTTCAATAACAACAACAAAAAAAGGTTTTCTTTTAATTAGATTACTTCCTGCAGGAACTCACCATATAAATGGTCAAGCATCACGTTGGCTCTCAGATGTTTAGTATTCTTACAATAATTTTTTCACCACTTCCTTATGCCTACGATATTTCTAAGTAATGGAAGTAACCCACTCACTCACGTTTCTTTTTTAAATTCCAAATCTCTTCCAGTTGGGTTAATTTAGGTTTTCTTGTGTGATAAATTGAAATAAACCAGTTCAGATTTAAGAAAGTCTGGTCGACTTCTTCATTATTACACAGAATTACATGCAAGTCTTTCTTTTATTGAATGCTATTAACTATTCATCTTGCAGGTTCATTGTCATCTTACGTCTACAATGAGAGTCCTCATATGACTGTCTCGACTGTCCTGATGGTGACCGCTTTTCTTTCTTTTCTTTTTTCCAGCCTTGTTACTAGTAATTCCTACTGGTTTCGCAGTTCACGCACCTGCTCTACCGGTTTTGTAGGAGGTGCACTCTATCGCTTTCTGTAAAACAGAAAGAAGTGATAGCGTGCATCTATTTGTTGTTTAAAGATTACTCTGTAAAACAGAAAAATCTTCAAACAGCTTCTTCTAGCTGATGTCTGCAATATATAAATCAATTCATTATTTAGTATGTATGGATTCGATATTAGAGTAATCAGCTAAATTATGTTACAGGAGTCTATAAAATGCCGAAATTTAATAATAATAATATCTATTATTATATTGATTCAGCTTCAGAACTTTATACTGTATAAGTACTATACAGCATCCAGAAATTTAAGAGAGAGAGAGAGAGATTTCCGATGAGAAAAATAATCTAGTGGACAAAAAGATATTACACTGTGGTTTGGATTGAAATGCAATTATTAAAAGTGCAACAATCACCCTGTAGCCTACTTGAATAACGAATTACTATTACTAGAAAGACAAGGAGATGGAGAGAAAAACACTATTAAATTATTCCTTTAACAGCAAAAATATTCTAATTAAAAACAAGCAAACACAGAATATATATTTTTAATACAATTGGCTTCATTAACGAGTTTTATGAATTATGCATGCCATGTAAATGCTTTAAACTTATAACATATATTAGCACTGTGAGTGAGATCACAATCTATCCAGGAAATATGTTCTTTAGAGACTAAAGGTGGTGCTTTCTCAAGCCGCCTCTTCAGGACTCCAATAAACAGGATGGGGGTTATAATGGTGTAAAAAAGAGCGATGGAAATCATATCATCTACCACCTAAAAGATTCATGTCATGGTGGGATTTGAATTCACACCCTGAGGGTGGAGATGCTATTATTCACTCTGCCAATCACGAATTTCTGTCAGTTCTACAGACTATGCATGGATTTAGGCGCCACTAATCACGTTCCTAGTGCTCCTTTCTCTTTTCCAAGTATGCAGTAAATAGTATCTTACTTGTAACTGCAGAAGGAAGGTTACATCAGGAAGATGTTGTAGAACGCGTCTTCAATGACACTGTCAGTTTATGTCTTTTGGAAAATATGATATATCTAGCAAAATGACCTCTCTAATTTCTATCCTTCTTTCCCATTGTAAGTAATGTTCCGATTAGTAGGTAACCAGAAACTCCGTATCGTAGTCGGGATGATGACGAGACAAATTCTGTATTTCAGTAGAAAAGACAGAGTTCTTCTCATAAGATATTCTAGTTGGAGAGGGAAAACTGCGGTTTCTATAGATTGATGTAGCCAAATCTACATCATCTATATTCCAATTACACCACACTGTATTGGTGATCTTCGTTTGGTGTAATGAAATCAAATCCCTAAGAGGTAATTTTGTTACCTCTTAACTAAGAGGTAACAAAATTATTATTGCAGTATGTTGTTTTATTATAGTCGTTTACTTTAAATTATTGAGGAAGTAACGAAAAGCAATGAGACCAGTTTATTATGTGTATTAACTGAGCGTGTTATTCTGGATAGTTTGGCAGTTCTGCGTGATGAAAAACTGGAATCCTTCTTGATTAAAAACGAATTCTTTGTGATGAAAATCCCTGGCATCTCCGTATGAGATCAACTAACGTATCCATAGTTCCAAATCCCTTGTAAAAAGTTCATGCTGTCCTACACGGGATTCCTATCCAGGTCTTTCTATATAAAGAGCATCATCGATACTAGCTGATCATTTTTACCAGAATGAAAACCTTCATACTCCAACAATTTGTTGTATGATATGTTTATTTCTGTTACTCACCTATAATCTCACCCTAACATTTCGACTTCAAATTTTCCCATTATCTCAATCATGGTTTGCATGATAAACCAAAAGTTAAGTGTTCGTCAGCATACAAAGAAAAAAAAAAACCCAAATTTGACTCTGAAAGGATCAAATGCAAAACAATTCATATATTCATGCAAAAGATGATTAATACTTTTATTTATATTCTCTCTCCATTTATCTACCTACCCTCATGCACTCATTCATTCTCATTCACAGAAACATTTATCTTCTGGGTCATTCAAATATTATCCTTTAACAATTGCAATGCCCTAAACAAATTCGTCTTCTATCGTACCGTACGTCCTTTGGTGTTTCGCCAGAACTTCGACAGAAAACGTAGCATGAACAGTGCCAAGCTATTTAAATTTCTTTTTTTTTTCCAGATTCGGAATGGTATTTTCCAATTATATTAAAGTACTCCGAAAAATGTATCAGATATTTTTCCTATGTAAAAAGGGATTCATTTTCTATCAAGCCCAACAATTGATCAGAGACCACAGTATTTTTCCAGCACTCTCGATCGACAGTGTAGGAGTTCTCTGCTGTATCAACGATATAATATGCAAAGAGTCCGGAAAATATATGTGAAATCGGCATTGATATTTCCAAGCCATTTGATTAGATCTGATATTATTATTATTATTATTATTATTATTACAAGCGATCTCCAGGAAATCAGAGACTGTTCTAGGGAAGACAGTCTCTGATTTCCTGGCTCTATGAGAGAAAAATCTAATTATTAAACTTTGATTGACTGCATTCATTCTCAACTTCCACGGATGCCCTATTTTCTTCTTCCAACCCTCCATAAAATGAAAAATTCCATTCTACTAGTATCCTGTATGATTCACTAAGAAGTTTATAGTTCTCCATTGTATCACCTCTTTTTCTCGTTTCCTATCGTCTGCAGTCCACAAATTGTCAATCTCTCCTCATAATCAAACATTCCACAGTCTCTTTATGATCTTTAACACCTCGGAAATGAAATCACATATACGCCCAATAGTCCAGATGAGGGGTATCAATGTTTCGTAAACAGACAAAATGACTTCTTTATTATTACATATCAATGATACTTTCAGGAGTTACAATTATACTTTCACCTAAATTCTCAATCATTGCTATTTGTACCCTGAACATCAACTTCCTATCTACTAAAATTCCAAGATCATTAGCCTAGTCAGTTTCTTCTAGCACAATCCCGCCAATATAACACACCATTGGATATCTCATCACACCAAAGTTCATAATTTTACATTTACTAATACTGAACTGATAATCATTGTCTCTTACTCACAATTCAACCTCATTGAAATCATTCTGCAAGTTATTGCATATCCATGGCATTCCTGATTATCCTGTCTGTCTTGGCATCATCATCAAACAGCTATATGTCTCCTATTAAATCCTTTGCAATGCCATTAATGTAGGGCAGGATTACAATAGACCAATGACACTGGACATCCTAAATCTTTTAGACTCAGTTCCCTCATACACTTTATGTTATCTCTTACTCAGTCATCCACTTATTCAATGTAGCAGTTTATAATCCAGTCTCATACCCTTCAATTTATGCAATATCCTTCCATGATGAATCCTGTCAAAGCTTTAGCAAAGTCTAAAAGCATCAGTGTATATCCATTCCCCTTGTCCAGTTCAACACTCACATTATAACAAAGTGTGAGCAAGTTACACAAACACGACTTTCCTTAGTACACCAACTGTACATTGCAAAGTGTAGATTACCTGTTAATCCATTTCTGTATGCGATCTCTCACCAACTGTTCCAAAATCTCCTCTACCACTCCAGAGATACTAATCGGTCGATAGCACTGGACAACAAAATTTTACAAAAGTCATACCCCCAGATTAATTTAATAATTTCTTATAGATTTCGAGGTGCTGAACACGAATACGACAATGAAAATGCAAAGTCGGTTACAGTTTGTGATCCGAAATAGTTTCTTATATAACAGAGTAATACGTACTTATCGCATATACAAGTAAATATCCGCTTCTACGCTTGTATAGCTGCTCAGATCTAGCGAGCGTTCATCAGTAGTCAACCAACACGGAAATGGACCACTTTCCCTGGTATCGTTTCTCCGTCGTTGCAATTTCCTGATGGAAACGTTCACCGTTCTCATCACTAACCATGCGGCAATTGTCGGAGAAGAAATCCAAGTGGGAATGGAGAAAGTGTATTTTTAAGGACATATTGCAGCCAAGTTTATGATACAGAGACAACACGTCCTCAACCAGTTCTGTTTTCTGCCTGACATTTCCGAGGAAGTTGGTTGACACCAGATGAAACGCTTCTCAAGCTTTTTTCTCATCACTGTAACAGCTTATCGAAACATCTCGTCAACGAAGAGCTCTCGAATCCCAGGACCAACAAAAACTTCCGCTTTAATTTTCGCTTCGCTGAGTCGAGGAAATTTGTCAGCCAGGTGGTTGACAGCTGATCTAGTCCGGTCCATGGCTTTTACGAAGATTTTTTTTTAACAGATGGAATTTGATGTGTAAGGGAAGTAGCAGAATTTTGTGAGTTTCTACCAGCGCTGGGTGTGGCACATTCTTCTCTCCGACCTTCAGAGATTTCCTCGTAGGCCAGTCTCTCTTCACATAGTGCAAAGTCCTTTCTAGTCTGTCCTATTTATACAAAAAACAGCAGCATCATACATCCCAGCTGCAGACCTATCAACACAAACACTACTTCATGCCACCGCAGAAATGCCAGCCATACTTGCAGTATTGAAGACAGTCCAACAGGTGTTTTCGGTTGTCGTTGGACAACCGAAAACATTCGTTGGTTTCTTTCATTAGACAGCTTGTCCGACTGAAACAGATGGAAGCTGGTTTCTATTGTGCAGCAACTGCGATTTCTGAGATCAACTGAGACTCGATTTCGACGAGTCTATGAATAGTCACCATTCGTGCAGTCATGTTTGATTCGAAGGGCATTCATCAGGCCATCTACATCGTAGCATAACACAAGGTCATCTTCTTTTCGGAAGCAAGGCATAAACCTCTCAGGACGAGTGCGAAACGAAGTCAATCGGAAATTTTCCTCGAGAAGATTACATTGTAGCAATCTTGATCCCACTAACTCCCCTTTGGCTTTGGTCAGCTCCAGATCGCGAACAAGATCGTTCAATTCTTGTGTGAGAATGTGTACCGCAGATGACGTACCGTGGCCGCATTATGGATCATCATAGATGCCGAAGGTTCAGGAGAACCCGACATCAGTCCGTCTCCTTACTCATCGTCCTCTGAATCGATGGAAAATTCTTTCGGAGGTTCAGGAAAGGGGGGGGGGGGGAAGACCTTCGTCGTGCGGAACTGGTCAGAGAGTAGATGGTATATTCGGGTACGCTATTCTCCACTGCTTTTCCTTGTGATGCCTCCCGAAACAGGTAGTACCATGCAGAAGTAGCAGTTCTGCATGATTTGCTTGGCTCCCTCAAAACCATCGGAACAGTAAACGGCATCGACATTTTACTGCCTTTCAGCCACTTCGGAAGATTTCTAGCACACGTACCGCAACATATGTGTGAGGACCCAGGCCTTCTCCTGGTGCCCGATCTTACATCCGAAACGCCAAGGTGATACACCTTTTTCACTAACGGAGTGATGACCTTTTTCTGGCTGGCAAAAGTCATTTCCCCGCAAATGTAACAAAAATTATTTGCACTTATTAACACAAGCACGAGGCATCACTACTGCTGGATTTGCACTGCGGGGTTCATTTGTGTAGTACTTATGACGCAGGAGCAAATGGGAGTTAGCCCAGGAAGCGGCACAAACACTTGCTCACCCTACGAGACTTCACTTTATACTAATGACTGCATCATTTTACGAACTATGTCATCACTCAACTGCATTGCATCAGCGAATGATGCAATAGCTCCTAGGATGTTGTATATGATTGGCTGATGCAATATGACCTAATATGTTGGAGTCAGGAGATTGAAATACAGCACTGCCAAATACCTATGATACTATGTACGCAATGCAGACTGATTCTTTCCTAAACAACAGCCAACAGACAGATTTATTGTCATTTTCTTGTTCAGCGTATCAAAATTAATAAAGAATTGCTATTTTCATTTCAGAGGCAAGTTGTCTGTTGTCCAATGTAGTTAGGCACAAAAGTCTTTGCACCATTCTGATACTTCTGGCATTTGTAAGCATACATTTTAAGTTACGCTTTGCTTTTTGCATACCCCCATTTGTTTCCTGACTCATTTGGGCAACTTTCAGATTATTTTCTGATCTAATGCTTCACAGACGTCCTTACACATACTTAATAAATCCTAATTAACCGAACATCAGTCATCTTTTCATCATAATCACCTCATGATTAAGCATATTTGTATCAATTTCTGTAGCTTGTTTGCTCTTACACACATTCTCAGAATTCCTCCCATCATCTAGTTTTCTCCACTCTCCGTATTATTGGGTCTTATACTAATTAATTATTTTTCCAGACTTCTGATACCAAATACATTCAAGTTTCAGCTATCTTACTTATATAATTCCCTTCTTCTTCCCTCAGACGCACTCCATACATCCCAAAACTCGAAATCAATCTTCCTGCCCAGCATACGCATCGAATCGTTTGCTATCACAGCACTTCTTAATTCCGTGTTATCATATCTAAGTAATACACTGACCTACACTGGTGTCCAAAACCTAAGGATGAACACTGTTCCTGAAGATTGCAACCGCGAATTCAGAAGAATAAGCTTGTGGCGATTTATATAACTGACAAGTTCGAGTAGAAAGCGGGTACATATTGAAATTTGCGAATCGCGCGCAAAGGGGTCGCGTGGTAGCACTCAACAGGATAAAAGGCAAAATGCTGCGCTAAGCGAATTGTGTTTGAAGGAAGCTCTTTTCGTGATGGAAGAAAGTTTCATACTTGGATGTCTTGTATTGTCTCAAAGACATTACCAGATTTTATGCAAAGAATAATTATCGGAAAGCTTGAAGAAGGCCGCAAAATGACTTATTTATTCTTATGGAAAAAGGAATACAGAACAACTACAGGTCAATGTCCAGCCTGGAAAGCCAATCCAAGGCCTCATCTGTCACCGTGTGGATGTCCTGTAGACCACCACCGTGAAATTGGCGCCTTGGGCAGTCGTTCACAATATGAGTAATCGTCTGAGCCATGGGAGAACAATCACAATAAAGGCCTAACAGCCTCCATTTATGTAGTAGGTAGCCACATCTGCCCTGATTAGTTCTGAATCTGTTGATTGATGACCAAATCTTCCTAGGAAGAGAAAAACCAGGCTGCACAGCACAGGGATCTTCTACTAGGAAGCCGTTTGTTGGGAGATTGTTGGACCAGTATCCTCTCCACATGTCAGGTGTTGATGGCAGGGCAGTTGAAGAGAGTTCGTCCATGGACCAGAAAGGCTTTCTAGATTATAAGTGAAGACTAGGTGTATTTATGAGAGTCTGGTGAGTTGTCCATTGCTTTATTAAATTCTTTAATCGAGGCTTGTCTTCTCCGTATGTTTGGTGCAGTAATGTTAGATAGGACAGGCAGCCAGGAGAGAGGGGTGCTTCTCATTGTCCTACTAATTGTGCACTTGGTAGAATTTAGTTAGGTGTCTATAATGTTAGCGTGTGCACCTCTTTCCCAGACAGGGGCACAATATTCTGCGGCAGAGAATGCGAGGGCTAGTGCAGACGACCATAGGACTTCTGCACCACAACCACAGGTTGTTCCAGCAAACCTTGAAATGATATTGTTTCTCCTTTTAATGTTGTTGGACAAGTTAGTGATGTGCGTTTTATAGATTAGGCTTCTGTCCATGTTCACGCCAAGTTTTTTAGGGTGAGGCTCGTGTTATACCACTTTTTCTCAGAAAGAAAGGTTGAGGTGTCGATTCGCCTCTGCATTGGTCAGGTGAAATACTGTGGACACAGTTTTTGTTGGATTTGGCTTCAAGTACCACTGCTTAAAGTACACTTCCAGGATGTTCAGGTCTGTGTTCAAAGTTGATTCCAGATTGGCAAAGGAAGTAGATTGATGTAGGATCGCTAGGTCATCAGCGTGCATATACTTGCTGAGCTGGTATATGGTAAGTCGTACACGTGAATGTTAAAAACTAAAAGGGGATAACACAGAGCCCTGAGGGAGACCGTTGTGAAGGAATCTAGGCCTGCTCTTTTTCTTCCAATATGGACCCGGATCTTTCTGTCGGAGAGAATGGATTCAAAAAGCTGGAAAGTTTTTTTTTCACCATATAATATTTCTTAGCTTCAGGAGGAGGCCCCTGATCCAGACTGTCTCATAAGCTGATGTTAGGTCAATGAAAGTGGCTCCAGATTTAAGTTTATTTTGGAAGCCTGCTTCAATCTGTGTTGTCAGGAGCAGGACCTGGTCACAGCAACTTCTTCCTGTCCTGAAGTCAGCTTGTTCAATCGGGAGTGCTCTTTCGATGAGTGGTGAAATTCTTTTAAGGAAAATTCTTTCAAAGAGTTTAAAGGTGGAGCAAAGCAAGGAGATAGGTTAGATTTTTCACATCATTTAGATCTTTTCCTGGCTTGGACACGACAATTATTTTGGGTTACCGCCACAGATTTGGTAGTTTACCAGTCATTATAATTTTTGAGAAAAGGGAGATTAGCCATGTTTGGCCTTGTTGACCGAGATGTTTTAGAAACTCTGGGAGGATACCATCCACTCCTGCAGCCTTGTCATTCTTGGTGAGTTTTAAGGCTACCTGTTCAAGTTCAGGAACTTCGAGACCAGTCGTCAGGATTTGTCTGATGGAAGATTGCACAGTAATTTTCATGATAGAGCCGGGACGTATCTTGGAGGTTTTCAATAAATTATTTGATCAGGATTTATCTTTGTTGTTTTGTGTGTTGTTGTCAGTTCTTCTCCACCTAATTTTATCAGAAGTGACCAGCTTTTCCGGCTAGATGTGGTGAAATCAAGTTCATGGATGGTTGAGATCCATCTTTCCTTTCTGTTTTTATCCAGCGTTGCTATGAGTTCCTCAGCACAGCAACAGTTGGGTGCTCAGTTTTTTCATATTTGGCTAAAACTTCCTCAGTTTCTCTACTCCAGCATGGGATGTATTGTTTTCTGTAGCCTCTAGGAATAGAGGCTTTGGCTGCAGTTTTGATTAGTTTAACAAATCTTGGATAGTAATTAGGAGTGGGTGGAATTGCTCTAATGATTTGCTCGATTTGTTTCTGAAATGCATTCCCGTTGGACCTGCGAAGGTTCCATCTGGCGATTGGTGTTCCGCTGATGACTGGGATTGATATGCCTGTCTCTATTAATGTAGGATAATGCTGGCTATTAGGGAGTCTGTTGAGGATGGTTCTGGTTGTTGGCAGAGGGTGGTCTTCAGTCTTTAGAGACTATGCACAGATCTGGGGTGTAGGTTCTGTTCCATATGGCTGAGTGGAGAGTGGCTTCCTGCGTGGCATCGTAAATCAAATACAGGTTATATGTATCCATTCAGTTAACTAGATTATTTCCATCCAGTTGTTAGAGGAATAGCCCTACATGGTGTGATGAGAGTTGAAGTCACCAACATAGATAACAGGGTGAGGTGGTGGCAGGTCCATCTGATCAGTCCAGGATTGCGATGGTGGTTTGTAGACATTTTAGATGGTGGTATTTTGAACTAATACCTATGGAGTATTCTGCAGGAGGTACACATTGGGTTACGTCCTTGAGGCCAGGTCGGATGTAGGTTGCCAGGCCATGCTTGAGATAGCAGTTATAAGACACGAGAATTAGGCCTGGGATCTTTAGTCTATTGAGGGCTGTGTCAGGCACATGGGTTTCCTAGAGAGCCAAGACGTCAATTGCTTTGAATTTGGCTGTTTTGTATTTAGGCGACTGTAACTTATTTTTCGAAGCTTACCCTCCACCCAAACAAACAACGCGATCCTTGTTATTTCGGGACACGATCGAGCACACATGGAGCTTTTTAAGTTTTGTATTCATCATAGTTACTGTAAGTGGTCCAGGAAGCTTATAGCAACTATGATGAATACGTTTGGACGCCTTGTTTGAGACATTAGCTTCATGTTACCTGTGATTCATCTCTGGGGCTTCTTTTGTCTGAAGCACCAGCCACTACTGGGGGGGGGGGGGCACAGGAAGGCTGTCTCAATCCCCCTCCCGCAAAATGGCCGATATTGCCGGTCATTTTGCGGGGGGGATTGAGATCTTGATCCGGAGAGTTTGAAATATCACTTAGCGTTCTAATCAGACTCAGTTAAACGTTTGAAATCAATGGAATGTGTTCTAGATACTTGCTAAGAGGTCGCCCTCGCTATACAATGGAGCATGAAGACAGATTTTTGGTTATAGCAGCAAAACGTAATAGACGCACCAGGTAGGTCAGCTTGCAAATCAGCTCTACTCAAGCACAGGTACGTGGATATCTCGACAAAGCGTAGCAAGAGATCTAACACCCAAAGGCCTGCAGTCTGTGTCCCTTTATCCAAGAGCACGTTTTCAGTGGTGTTGCATCCATAAAAATTGGACAAGACTATCTATATTGGACGGACTATATAAATCCGATGGGCTAATGTACTCATTACAGATGACAGTCGTTTTAGTCTCTTTTCCCATTCTAAAAAGTTCTTCAACGTCATGTTCGATCGTTCCGTGGTGCTGTAGGCGAAGAATTCATTTTTATGGATGACATTGCCACACCACATCGTACACGAGCAGTGGAGATACTTCAGGAGAGCGAGGATATTAATCGAATCGAGTGAGCAGCACGCTCCCCAGATCTTAACCCCATAGAACACGTTTGGGACTCAATAGGAAGACGCACTGCTTCTCGAAATTCCCCTTCAGAAAACAAACAAGGCCTTATCTTTGCTCTGAAGGAGAAGAGGGCCAGTTTGCCTTAAGAGCTCCTGAATCACTTGGTGCTAAGCATGGTACGATATTGCGAGAGCTCCATTGCAGTTCGAAGTGGGCATATTCCATACTGAAATGTCTCTCCACATAGTTTTCTGTCAGCACTGTACATTAATTCCTTAGCTCCCTTATGAAATTTGTAACTTTTGCCAAAAACGTATTGTAGTTTAATTTGTACGAAATTTATGACACATTTTGTGTAATATAATTCATTAGTGTGTTGCCGATAAATCATGTCTATATTTGACTGTAATCGTGAAAAATTTTTCATATCTGGTAAAAAATGCAATTAGTCTTTAGCTTTGACACTCGTGTATTTTTACTTTCTCATTCTTCACTTTCGATTTTTTCTGAAATCCTTTTATCCCTCATACTACATTTATTACTAAAATAATTTCTTCTTACCAGAAAAAAAATACCGAATTATATTCCTTATTTTTTTAATTTTAGCACAGGAACACTCGAAGCAGGAACATGGTAATCAATCGCATGCCATATAATAGCCTTCATTTTTTTTATAATAGATTTTACCTACCTGACTATCGTAAAGCAAAAACTTACTTTATTCAGTGCTTTTTTTTGTTTCTCCTTTTGCCTCTTACTCTTCATGTCCTTCCCATTCCTTTAATTGTTTTTCAACTTTTTTCAATTTTTTATCTGTGTGATAATCTGTTTTAGTCTAGATATTTTCAAAATTAATTCATACTTATTCCGAAATAGAAAGATTCTGTTCACTTGGACAAGCCGCATTGTTCACAATTTCACTAGTGTTGGATATACATTACCTTATACACTAGCATTGGGTATACTCAATCATTAGTAATCCGCATACTAATGGATATAGGATGATATTGCTGGATTTGCAATGGCTTTTCAGGGACGCCGCACAGAATTCTAAGTAAATTGCAACAAATGGGGATGGATATGAAGATAGTGAAGTGGATAAGAGGGTAGTAGTAAATGGTAGTAATTAAATTAAAATTAAATGGTAGTAACTTGGAATACTATCATTAATTTGTACATTAAGGATATAGAAAATGATATGAGAGGAAATATTCAGTTGCTTTTCCGATTATGAAAAATTGAGTAAAGCAACAATCAATAAAGATCATGTAAAAATTTGCAGGATTCTTTAAATAGCTGGTAGTATGAGAAAAGCAGAACGTATATCAGTTTAATGTGGCAAAGTGTAAGATTATCCATTTTGGGATGAGAAGATTACCAGCTGTGTAACTTATTGATGGAACTAGAATCAAGGAAATTGACAAAGCTATGGATTTGGTCTGTTGGTGAATAGGGAATTGAAGTTAAGAGGTCATATTGCGAAAGTGACTAAAACAGTCCGTTTGATTACTTAGTTATAATAACCTACTTATCTCTGCTCGTCAGGGATAAGCAGGTTATTATATCACTTTATAAGGTTTTAATCATACCCCATCTTTACTACTGTACATAGAATTTTTCGCTTAGATTTCTTGCGGATAAATATAAGGTTTAGATGATCCTGAGGGGAGTGACCAAGATGGTTTCAGGTCTATGGAATGCACCTTATGAGGATAGGTTAAATATTTGTGATTTATAGAAATTGGTTGACAAGCGGTAATTAAGACATACAAATTACGGAAAGGTTTTTGGAGATTAACAGAGAAGAAATTTTGGATGGGAGAACTAAGGCCGTCCATGGAGAATTAGCAAGAGTGTGGTCAGTGAGTGTGAAGACTAGATTTGTTTGCATGGAGAATGGTGAATGAGTGGAAAGGTTGCAATCTGTTGGGGTTGCGATGATTATGAGTGAGTTTAAAGCAAAGTATGAGAGATATTAAGTGATTATTTCATAGTGCTTGGCATGATGTTGAGGAGTTGCCAGTGTAGTAGTACTAGTAATAATAATAACAATAATATTATTAAATAGATTATGTTGTTGCCAGCAGAAGGTGGAGAAGTGCTATCCAAGCAGCAAAAACCTAAATTGGGCAGACTGTGGAACAGATCACGAATTATTAATAGCTGAAGTTAAAAAAAGGACAATATCATCTGTAACTTAAATAATGTAAATGAAGCATTTAAAGTAAAAGTCGGAAAAAAATTAAAAAGCTTGGAGAGGACAGGACAGGATGTGGGTTACAGTAATAAAAGAAGCAAAGAGACTAAGTAAAGCAAAAAGAAATTTCAGTATCACAATCTTTTGATTGTAAATGGCTATCAGAAGAAGCTAAAGAAGCTATGCATACATCAGAAGAATAAAAATGAAATATTAGAGAAGCAAAGAGTTGGACAACTGAGTGCAGATTTCCAGAGGCGGGCTAGGAAGAATAAGGAAAAACATCTAAACAAAAGGTCCAAGGAAACTGAAGAACGTAACATTAGAACAAAAAAGCTGTTTAGAAAGATAAATCGAGTTACAGGGAAGTATATCCCTAGATCAGGAGTTATAAAAAGCAATTGGGGAAAACGTTTAATGGAAGAAGTGAAAAATAGATAAAAAGAGTATGCACAGACTTGCACAATAACGATATTAATGTTGAAGGAGAATTTGTTCAGAAACCCATAATAATGAAACGTGAATGGATATTAACAATGGAACAGCTGCAAAAATGGAGTGAAAAAGAGAGTAAAACAAGGACAGATTTGGATGGACAACATAAAGGAACTTATCAACTTGAACATACAAACTTCTAGAGCTGATGGAGTGTCAGTGGAATTATTGAGAACAGCTGAGGATGAAGTACTGAATATATAAAGTGCAATTTGTCAATAGTTTTGGAAGAAAATATATTGTCTGAGAGAAAACATCAATAATTATCCCAATTCAAAAAAAAATAAAAATCAAATCTCAGAGATTGTGAGAATTATATAACCATCAATTTCATTTCGCATGTAAGTAAAGTTATGTGAAAGTGATCCAACAAAGGCTAGAGCCATATGTGAATAGAGACATGCAGGCGTTAGGAGTGGTAGAGGAACTAGAGACTAGGGAGCAAACATGAGATGGGTTATGGAAAGAACAAGAGAATTTCAGAAGGAAGTATTCATCTGTTTAATTGATTATAAGAAAGCTTTTCACTGTGTGGATCACAACAGACTGTGGATTGTAATATCAGTCGGAATACCTGAGCATCCAATTCTCTTGCTAAGAGATCTGTATGACAACAAGGAAGATTAGTAAAAACAGTCTTTGGAGAAACAGACAATGTTCGAGCGGAAAAATGGGTGAGGCAGGATTGTTTACTGTGGCCCTATAATTTTTAATATTTATAGTGAATATATTATGAGAATGACTAACTTAGACAAAGTCCTTCCAGCTAGAATTAAAATTGGTGGCGGAAAAATAAATAATTTAAGATATGCAGATGATACAACCCTCATAGCAGAAATTAAAGAAGATCTGGACCGGTTTATTCTATTGGTTAAGAGGGAAAGCAACAAAGCTGGACTTAATTTAAATACCAACAAAACAAAAGCGATTGCTAATAGCAATTTAGATGAATTTATGATTCATCATCACAAACCATGGGCTCACTGCCCGTTGATGTCTGATGCCTGTTTCACTATCTTCTTCCACCTTTCTTTGTCCAGTGCACAGTGTCGCGGTTTTTGTACACCCATTCCACAGTGGTCTTTTATAACGTCTATCCATTCTCTGTATGGTCTACCTCTTCTGTTTAAACCATCCAAAATACCAAACATAAATGTCTTTATCTTCCGGTCCTCACTCATTCTACAGATGTGTCCAAATAATTGCAGCTTCCGTTTTATAATCTTCTGCATTAGATTCTATGTTAAACCTGACAAAAATTATGAATGATAGAGGTGTGAATTTATGATTGAGGGAGATAAAATAGAGGTCGTTGAAAGTTATTATTTACTGAGATCCAGAATACGAAATGATGGTAAATGTGAAGATGAAATTAAAAGAAGGATGGCCACGGGAAAAAAAAGCTATGTTAAACCTGACAAAAATTATGAATGATAGAGGTGTGAGTAAGGACAGCACAGTTAGAATTGTCAAAACAACGGCATTTCCAGCAGTGATGTATGGATGTGAAAGCTGGGTTATTAAGAAAAAAAAAACAGAAAGCGAATTAATTCATTTGAATTATGGGCGTTGAAGAGACTATTAAGAATCCCATGGACTTCAAGAATGACTAAAAAGAAGGTTTTAGAAAGTATAAAGACAGAATATCATGCGAGCAATGAATGTCATACTTCGGACATATGCGAGCAAATGAATCTTTGAAAAGGCAGTTATGTTGGGAGGGCATGAAAAGGAAGACAGTAAAAGAGTTGGATAGATAACATAAAGGAACTTACAACTGCTGAAAGACAAGATAAGAAGCCGAGCGAGATAAAGAGCCTTTCTCAACAAGATCACTCAGAGTCGAAAACGACTGGATGGCACATAAAAAGAGTCAAACTGATCTATTGTTCTTACAAGAGTTTAGTGTCATTTTATGGCACGATTTGAATATTACAATATCCCAACAAAATATCAGGAAGTATATAAAATACTATGAATACGCGAAAGTAAACCGTAACATTACTATATTTCTAATAAAATAAAACACAATAAAGCAGATAAAGATCGCCAGTCGCCAACCTTCCACTTCATAGTCTTTAAACAAAATTCAAGTCCATCCTGAATAATAACTTCTCATGGTATGTTCGCTAAGTATTATTGAATGACATGACTCTTTTCGAAGTTTCTATCAAAATAAAAGAGTGACCGTGTGTTTGCTCTTTCTTCTATTTATCCATGATCTCTTCACTGTCTTCAGAACGCAGTCCAAGTTGCTGACAGTCGTACGCGCTATTCGTCCTATTCATTTTGTCAGTGTTGTTGTAAGGTACGAATATTCCAAGGCTCTCAGGATTTCAAAGTTTGCAGCCAATGCTATAAACTTTGATGTCTATGCCAAGTGCTTCAATAATATGAAGATAATAAATGTGCCCAACTTCAGTTGCAACTAAAATATAGGCACGCCTTTTTTTTTTCAAAAGAATAAAAATATATATATACCTCTTTAGTTCTCCTTCCCTTTGATATAACATCTCCAACATAAATCTCATTTATTTTCTAATGCTGATATTTAAATTTAGCTTTCTGGAAAACATTTATCTATTAGATCAATTACTTCCTCACCCTTGAACCAATTCTGTTTGCTATTCAAATACATTACTTCTCCCTCTACGGCTGATATTACTTTATAACACTGTTCTCACCTTTTGGGAGATATCAGAAAATGCCTGAAAAATTCTCACTGAAGCCCGGAGGAGGGCACTATCGATGACACTATTCTTTAACATGTCACTCCTGATCACTTTCACAGATGATCTGGTTTTTTATTCTTTCTATAGGCAACTGAGTGGGTGTTCCTCGCTAAGCTAGTATCCATCATTTGTATGCTTTTCTCTGGAACTTGTTGAACTATTATATTTCTTCCAATCGTGCCTTATTCTCCGAGATATCTGTAACGGTAGTCGGTTGTTATAACTTACAATAATCGACTACCGTTACAGAGATATCTGGATGAAAACACTATGATATGCCTTATTATTATACAAGATTTTTCATAATTAAATATAAATTTATGTCCTGTTTAAATTCAGAGTTATATTAAAAGTAAACACACGTTACCTTCATGTGTTCAAATATTTCCAATTCAAATGAAGCAGTTAAACATTTTAAAATACACGGAATTCATTTAGTCAGCATGCTTTATTATAGATGTATGATGATGTCAATGATGTCTCAACCTCGTTGTTTCCTAATGTAGATGTGTGCTTCTTTTCTTTTTTTGAGTTTCAAATACGAATATTCACCCACCCACTTACCTACACATGGGTGTATATGTGGGTGAGTGGGTGGCTTCTATGTACACTTCCATTTGAAAATAAATCATCTATATTTTAAAATGAAATTTCAAATGATTCAATTGGAAAGTGTAACTCAACAACCAGGAGAAACGAGAGGATGGGGACAGTGCATAGTACGTATGTTTGTATATGTTGCTCATACAACATTCTGATCAATGTGAATAACATTCCTAATGTGTGCGAAAACTGTTAATTCCTCTCTTTCATAATGCTACATATTAATGCATTGAAAAGACGTTGTTTAAAATGCATCACATTTTGCTAAAAGCTATTGCCAAGCGATGTATCTTATGTTTGAATCTATAGATGTTATTGATAAAACAGCTCCAATGAAAAACGACATGCAATGTGCTTTTTAATGTAGTCTGAATGACGTCAAATTATGCTAATTTATTATTAAAAATTAACCAGAAAAACTGGTTTTTCATTACTTTATTTAAACGAATGTCAATCACAGGATAATTTCAAATCTATATCATATTCGAAAGGACGTTTCCAAAGTATACTCAAACTATTTAGACGAGCCTTTAGGCGATGGGAAAACCACTAATTATTATGTACAGCTGCATTCTATGTATATATTTATTTCTTTTTTTGCGCATGTTCTCCTGTATGTTTAATGTAAAGATTTATTGCATAATACCCTCTCGAAGTGTGTTTATTACAACTTTTTTTTTTCAAATCTAAAACTAGACTTTTGTTTATTTAAATTCACAACCAGCATAAAGGGAAAATATTTGCCCATCAGTCCGTACTGATTTGAATATACATCCGTCCAATTTTTTCAATGTCTGGAATACTTTCGAATTAGTAGATTAAGTGGCTGAGAAGTAGAAAGAAGAAAACGAATATCGCATTTTGCATTCTTTGTGGATAAGATCTCACCAAAAGGTTTCAGGAGCAGATTAAAGGAAGACGTGGCTAGGAATTCAAATTCAGGATTGTAACAGATATATATATATATTTTAATACCGCAATGTAGGTAGTAAGCGTTATAAGCATTTTCTTGACTTATTATAAACAGATTAAAGGAGCTGTAAATTGTGTTTGAAGTCCGTCATAAAAAATGGCTACAATTTAGAGCAAAGATTTGATTTCGAATTTCTGTGCAGTTGTTTCCAACTTTGAAAACACCTTACAGAATCACATGTGTATTGAAATCTTATGATCACTAGATTACATTACCACAATATATAGCCGTGGAATAGTTAAAATTCTCAATGAGAAAAACTAAAAGGAATGACATAGTTTTGAGCGTTTATTCAAAACATTTTTAACGTCTTAGTTTATTCACAAATTAAAAACTGCGCCTAAAATATTTCAGCTATTTAGGCACAGTTTTTAGTGAAGATGATAAATTAAATCTGGAAATAGACAACAGAATGAACAAAGTGTAAGTATGGTATGGTATGGTGGTAGCTAGCTGATTAAATTTATGTGAAAAATGAGAGAAATTAGCCAAAACACTAAACTAGCATGCTGTGTACAAGAGAGCGTTCTAACGAGTTTTAAGTTATGCACCCTGTAGAAAAAGACCTCTATTGAGAATGGAGCTAAAATTTTCTATATTCCTGCCTAATTTCATAGTTTTAGTCTTTTTATTGCTGATTTTCATTCCAGATTTGTTACATCTGTTATTCAATTTAATTAGAAAATCCTGGAGACTTACACTGGATGTATTTAGAAGTATAATATCATCTGCTAAAGCAAAGAGTTAAGTTTGATATCTCCAATTCTAATATCAAGTTTAATGCCACTTTCTTTCATAATGCGATCCAAATAGATGATGAATAACAGTGAAGAAAATGTGCATCCTTGTCTTATACCTGATTTCATATCAAACCATCTTCCTGTATTTCTTTCAATGTTTCCTTGCATTTTTTTGTTTACTTTATTCTTGCTAAAACAAATATGTCATTTTACTTCCTTAATTGGGGATCACTTATATTATGATTTCAACCCGTCATGCTATTTTGATAGCTATCAACAATGATATCACAGCAGTATATGGGGGGGGGGGAGCCTTCCGGATTTCCAGATTAACTTCACAAATATACATGGTTTTAGTTCCAACCTTAAAGACATTGGCTTCCTTCTTACATTTGTAAAATCGCATCAGTTTTTTTTTTTTTTTACCTGACAGTAACTCAAATTTCAGCATCATCAAGCAATATTCATCTTTCCAAATTTACTATTTTTCTTTCTAGCGTTTTTATACCGCAGATGCAGGGTCTGCCATTACATACTGCGACTTTCAACAATCCCAACAGGCCTGTCGCCGAGCCTAGCTTTCGGAAGGGGATGTATTTTATGACTGTAGATGTGTGTGTTCACGGGACCAGTTTGCCTGTTCGGGGTAGGAAAAACCTGACTTTCCGGGCTGAAAAAGTTCCCTACCTCCGTATGAGACAGGCTAATTCACTTTTAGTCCAAAGAGACTAAATAAAGGTTCCTCATATCTTGGACGGGAATCGAACTCAGGTCTTGCCGACTAAAAGACTTCGTCTATGCCGGAAAGACCTGGGATTACTTATTTTTTGTACTCTGCTGTTTAGATCTCCTTTTATTTTGTGTCAGTTGCCTTTGATGCCTAGAAAAACTCCTCCACTGCGACATTATTAGAACTGTATAATAGGTAGAAATAAGTCTAATTGTCCAACTGCCCCATTTTGATATTTTCCCAC